>NC_133504.1:5037500-5662500 GCF_049354715.1 Callithrix jacchus
GGTCTCAAACTCCTGACCGCAGGTGATCCGCCCACCTTGGCCTCCCAAAATGACAATGTTTTTAACTGTAGCCTTCATTCTTTAGGTTACATCTCCAGGCTTACTGATCCTACCTAGTGGACACTTTGTACACCTCAGCCTCCGTCTCCTCATTTCCTGCCACTGCCCCGCCCCTCCACCCCCCACCGAATGGTCCCAGGTGGCCACAGTTCTGCTTTTTGTTTCTGTGTATTTGACTTGTTGTTAGTTTGTTTAAATTTTATATAAGAGGGACAATGCGGTATTTTCATTAGTGGGTCTAACTTATTTTGCTTAGCACAATGTCCTCAGGTTCATTCTACGTTGTACTATAAATCACGGGATCTCCTTTCAGAAGGCTGAACAAACATTCCAGCCTGTACACACACCGCAGTTGCTCTATCCGTTCATCCATCATGGTCACACACGTTGTTCTCACATCTTGGCTCTTGTGAATGCTGCCGTGATAAACAGGCACAGATGTTTTGAGGAGGTGATGATGTCATTTTGCAGAGCGGAATTGCTGGGTCATGCGGTTGTACTATCGTAACCTCTTTAGGAGCCTCCATACCGTTTCCTTAATGGCTGCACCAATCTCCAGTCCCACCAGCGGCGTCCTAGGTGTCTGCTTCCTCCACACCCTCACCCACACTTGTTATCAGGTCCTTTTTATCACAGCCCTTCTAGCAAAAGCTGATGTGGTCGTAATCTGCATTTCCTGTGTGATTACTTGTGTCCAGTGCCTTTTTATACACCCATTGGCCGTTTTCATTTCTTCTTGGAGAAATGTCTATTTAGGGTCTTTGCCCATTTTAAAGAGGGTTATTTGGTATTTTGCTATTGAATAGTACCAGTTCCTTATACTTTTCAGATATTAACCCCTTATGCAATATTTGGTTTTACAAATATTTTCTCCCAATCTGTTGGCTAGGTTTTCATTTTGTTGGTTATTTTCTTTGCTGCGCAGAAGCGTTTCCTCTGATGGAGCCCTACTTATTTAAATATTTTCTCTATTATTGCCTGTGCTTTTGGCGAGATATCCAAAAAATCCTTTCAATCTCAAGAAGCTTTCTACTTATGTTTTCTTCTAGGCGTTTTATGATTTCAGGTCTTACATTTAGGTCCTTAATCCATTTTGAGTCGATTTTTTTATATGGTATAACATAAAGGTGTATTTTCATTCTGCCTGTGGATGTCCAGTTTTGCCCTTCCCATTTATTGAAAAGCTCATCTTTTTTCCATTGTGTCTTCTTGGTTGCTTAAGTGTACTTCAAAATAGATACTTTAAATTAGTAACGGACAAAAGAAAATTTTATTCATAAGCCTTATGAAAAACAATTCTCCTAATTCAATAAACTGAATAATTAAAACACAGGAATTTGATCCCCCTTCACTAATGGTGAACAGAATGCTTCACAGTAGATACTTAGGGAGAAGATTTTGAATGTCTGAACAGCAAGAGTCATTTGTGACCAGCACCAACTAAAAGCTCTTACTAAATAGAAATTGTTTTTAATAATAATTTCTTCAAAATGCTGAGTTTTGGCCGGGTGCAGTGGCTCACACCTGTAATCCCAGCACTTTGAGAGGCCAAGGCAGGTGGATCACAAGGTCAGGAAGTAGAGACCAGCCAGGCCAATACAGTGAAACCCCATCTCTACTAAAACACAAACATTAGCTGGGCGTGGTGGTGCACACCTGTAATCCCAGCTTCTCGGGAGGCTGAGACAGAAGAATCATTTGAACTGGGAGACAGAGTTTGCAGTGAGCCGAGATTGTGCCACTGCACTCCAGGCTGGGTGACATCATCTCAAAAAAAAAAAAAAGCTTTTAACTTCTAGTCAGTGGGGAATTTCACAAAATTTAAAACTACATAGAGGTCCTTGAAAACTGAGATCATACCATGTGCTTGGAGCTACCACTCACACTGAATGCAAGGCAAGGTCTGTTCTTTTTGTTAAAATCTCAACAACAAACTCTGTTGAGTCTCTGCACACGCTCTGTTCAGTAATCCTTAGCTGCAGCCCTTCCTTGGGGGTCTGGTGGCTGAGACCACGCTCTTCACCAGGTCTCTCTGCTGTGCCTGGTAGCGTCCCAGGTCCACTGCTGAGTTGGACTGTGGCCACACCCATGTTTGGGTAGCTGCAGTCTCTAAGTTTATTTCATGGATCAAAGTTTATTCCACTCTCCCTGTTGGCCAGGGTGATGCTTTTTAAAACCATGGACCCTCAGGGTACACTTTCAAACCCCCAGGCCTTTGGGCACCAGTGGCAGACAGGGACAGCCGGCTAAGTTCAAAATTAACTAAGTTCATAATTAACCTATGTTCAAAATTAACTATTGAACTGTTGTACTCTGCAGTCATTTCTTAGCTGGGAGATGTTGAACCAACTCAGTTGGTTAGCTCAGTTTCCGCAGCGGAAAGGAACATCACTGATACCTCACAGGACTTTTGTGAGCAATCAACACTAAAGATCTCATTGAGAGCTGTTCTCTTCTTTCTCTCTCCCCCCGACCACCCTGTGCTTTCCTCCCCCACCCCTTTTCAGACAGAATCTGGCTCTGTCACCCAGGCTGGAGTGCAATTGCGGCATCTCGGCTCACTGCAACCTCCATCTCCTGGATTCAAGCAATTCTCCTGCCTCAGCCTCCCAAGTAGCTGGGATTACAAGCCCCCATCACCATGCCCAGCTAATTTTTTGTATTTCTTTTTTCTTTTCCTTTTTTTTTTCTTTAAGAGAGATGGGTTTCACTCTGTCGAGCAAGCTGGTGTGCAGTGGTGCCATCGCGGCTCACTGCAGCCTCGAACTTTTGGCCTCAAGCAATCCTCTCACCTCAGCCTCCCAAAGAGTAGCTGGGACTACAGGCATGCCGAGCTAATTTTTAAAGTTTTTTTGTAGAGACAGAGGTCTCAGTGTCGCTCTGTTTCAGTGGCTGATCTGAAACTCCTGTGCTCAAGTGATCCTCCCACCTATGCTTTCCAAAGTGTTGGGAATACAGGCATGAGCCACTGTGCCTGGCCGTACGAGAAGTGTTCTTATGGAATGCTTATTACATACTAAGCGCCCTACAATTGCTAACTCTTTTAATTCATCCGGAAACCCTCTTCAATATCCCCCATTTCCCAGATCAGGAAATCGAGGCACAGAGAGGATAAGACTTTTGGAAGGTCACAGCAGAGGTCAGTGTTGACATTGAAACTCCAAGCTCTGGCCCTGGCCTCAAAGGCGGTTCCCTCAGCCCTCCACCAGGGACAGTCCCTTGGGCAGTGAGCCAGAGTGCAAAGGCAGAGCCCCTCCCACCAGGGACTTTATTGCAAAGTAGATCTGCGATAAACGTTTTACCATTTCGTTACTGTTTTCCCCCAACCCCAGCCCAATCTTCAAACGTGAATTTTAATACGTATTATTAAACATTCATTTTAATACGTGCATTTTAAAACACGCATTTTTAATAAGCATTATTTAAATGTGTCCTAAGAATGTTTGTTTTGTGAGTGCCCTTTCAGAACGCCGCACTTTTGCATTTTCCAAGCGGCCGGTTTAGATCACTTGAGGAATCCTTCTCTGGTCCAGAGGGGCCTGGGCACTGAGTGCTTATTATTTCCACCCAGTCGGTGCGTCCACACTGGAGATTAGACGCCCTGTGGGGTGCGATGAAGGCTCAGGGTGCTGGTCACAAGTGACTCTTGCTGTTGATTCAAAATCTTCTTTCTGAGTATGTACTGTGAAGCATTCTGTTTGCCATTAGTGAAGGGGGAACAAGTTGTCCCTGCTCTTTATGAGGACTAAGATGAAGGTGTACAGGGTCAAACTCACCACGTCGTAGGGTAACAGTGAAAAGGAGGCCGGGCATGACCAACTCCATTTGCTCCTCACCCGCCTCGCCCTGCAGTGATAGCTCTTAGGCGAACTGCTTTTGCTGATCCCTGCACATAGGCCAAGCTCACTGTGGGAGAGACGGCGTGTACAGTTTAACATGAAAGCAAGGCTGCTAGGAGCCTTCCCAAACTAACCCCTGCAGAGATGAGGAGGGCTACGCACACGTAGCAATGTTACATTAAGGATTTACAGGTGCCAGGGTCAGGCTTCACACTCCCTCGGACCCTCGCTAGTGCCCAGATGTTTGTGGTCATTGGTCACCTGTTGGCCTCAGCTCCCTCCCTCTTCTCCCTCGCCCTAACACAAAAGGAGCCTGAAAATTCGCCTTCACTCCAAATGGTTCTTTTTTTTTTGAGACGGAATCTCGCTCTTGTTACCCAGGCTGGAGTGCAATGGCGGATCTCAGCTCACCGCAACCTCCGCCTCCTGGGTTCAGGCAATTCTCCTGCCTCAGCCTCCTGAGTAGCTGGGATTACAGGCACGCGCCACCATGCCCAGCTAATTTTTTGTATTTTTAGTAGAGACGGGGTTTCACCATGTTGACCAGGATGGTCTCGATCTCTTGACCTCGTGATCCACCCACCTTGGCCTCCCAAAGTGCTGGGATTACAGGCATGAGCCACAGTTCTTTTTTTAAAAAATTTATTTATTATACTTTAAGTTCTGGGGTACATGCGCAGATCGTACAGGTTTGTTACATAGGAACACACGTGCCAAGGTGGTAGTTTGCTGCATCCATCACCCCGTCATCTACATTAGTTATTTCTCCTAATGTTACCCCTCCCCCCGCTTTTGTTTCTTTTAGATGGAGTCTCGCTGTGTTGCCCAGGCTGGAGTGCAGTGAGCTGTGCGATCTTGGCTCACTGCAACCTTCACCTCCTGGGCTCAAGTGATT
Organism: Callithrix jacchus; assembly: GCF_049354715.1. Taxonomy (NCBI): domain Eukaryota; kingdom Metazoa; phylum Chordata; class Mammalia; order Primates; family Cebidae; genus Callithrix; species Callithrix jacchus. The sequence goes on from NC_133504.1 coordinate 5,042,295, forward strand.
CCTTCTGCCTCAGCCTCTCAAGTAGTTGGGATTACATGCCTGCGCCACCATGCTCAGCTAATTTTTGTATTTTTATTAGAGACAGGGGTTTCGTCGTATTGGCCAGGCAGGTCTCAAACTCCCGACCTTGTGATTCACCCACCTTGGCCTCCCAAAGTGCTAGGATTACAGGCATGAGCCACTGCGCCCGGCCAGATGATTCTTTAGGACAGTAATCCATCATCTTCCCAGTTTGCTGACAGTTCCAAATGAAGTCGCCTCCTGGGCCTCAGTACCCTGCCTTCTGACTTGCTGGCTGTCATGCAGACAGCAGTGCCAGCCTGGACTCCGTGGCACTAGCCTGTGCCCTCTCATTCTCTCACCAGCTTCATTCAACAAAATCAAAATCACACTCTCCTCTGCATCTCGGCTCAAGGCGCGGGTGCTGCTGAGGCCCCGACACTGTTCCTCCCTCTGCACCTTGTCCCATCCCCTCGTTCTTTCATCCAGTTTATTCAGTTTGGTTTATTCTGTGGGTTGCAGTGATGAGGGATTAGTTGAGCTCTGCCCTGTGCACGTAAGAGTGAACAAAACTGTGTTAGCAGCAGACATGCCCTTTAACTGAGAAGCAATGGTTGGGTTTGGTCAAGGAGTGACGCGCGAAGTAGCGATAGGGTTAACACATACTGAACTGTGGTGTTTACGGCTTTTTTTCTCCCCGCTCCTAAAAAGCCCTCACATATGTAAGTGCTGAAATAACAGTTGCATGATTGGAGTAGCAGAGAGTAAATCAGAACCAGAACGTCTTCCTAATCGCTTACGAACTTCCCCGACGCTAACTGGAAATGAAAGCAGCAGGATTCTCATCAGTCCTGCACAACCTCAGGCGGGACGGGAATCTGGGGCAACTGAAATATTTGTGAGTAATTTGCAGTTCCAGATAGAAAGACAAACACAACGTCTGCTCTCATGGATTGCGGAAGCTCTCATGCCTTCACAAAAAGGAAATATGAAGGTAGAGCGAAACCACTCCTCCTTCAGTCAACATGGATAAAAGAGGCAAGGTTGACAGGCTTGGCATGTGAACGCCTCATCAGAGAGGCGGACGGGGAAATGATTGTCCGTGGGAACTCCGCCGGTCGCGCTGTTCAGGCATTTCTAGCTCCTGCAGAATTTGCATGTGGCGAGCGCCAGATAATGAGTGCCCTTCTCCAGCACAGACACACACGTTGCGATTCAGATGCTTCTCTGTGTGGGAAAACCCCTAATCCGCGCACTCCCACTTCCTGGGTCCCTAACGTTCCGACTTACTGAAATTTCCCAGAAATGCTCAGTAAATATTTGATGTGAAATCACTCTCGCAAGACAGCTTGGGGCCTGATACCAGCTGTGGACTGGCGTCCCTCACTGGGGCTTGAAGGTGAGTTCTGGGCCTCAGGACATGAACGCGTGGGTCGTATTCAAAGTGACTCTGAGGAGGACGAAGCTGATCTAACTTTTGACAAGTCTAAATCCCTATGGCTCTGGGCTATGGGCTTTTCGCTTGTGTGCGCTGCACGTTATTATTGGGGTACAGTGACAACCCTCACAGTTGATTGTAGCACCCTCTCCTAGATTACAGTAAAAAAACAAAAAGTCGTGATGTATTTAGCTCTTTTGTCAGTAATGTCTTTGAGGAGCAGCAAGTCCATTGATGAAGAAATCAGTCAGCTAATTTTCCACCTCTACTTGAAAAACACATCCCTGACTACCAGTGGACAGTGACAGATTAGTCTCCCTCTCCTGCTGGGACCACCTTATTCCTTTCCCTGCAGTTAAAAAAAAGTTCTTGTAAAGGTGGGGTCTTGCTATATTGCCCCAAGTGGTCTCAAACTCAGGCTCAACCAATCCTCCCACCTCAGCCTCCCCAGTCACTAGGAGGACTGCAGGTGCACACCACCACACCCAGCGAATTTTTAAATGTTTTTGTAGAGATCAATTAATTACCGACAGTAATGTGCTTCCTATATCATGTTCTTTAGGGATGTTAAGTGTGATCTATTGTCTTACAGTTTGGACCGCAATCTTCAAAACCAAGAAAAATCCAACAGGCTTTCCACGATTCGTACCTTCTAAGGCAGATTTTAAAGGCCACTTCCACATGACATCTTATTCTGCTGGCATCAGCCCTGCACCCACACTGTGGGCACAAACACGGAGAGGGAAGGAGGGAGAGAGAGAGAGAGAGCTTGCACCCTACACATTTTGACGTGTGGCATTTTCATTATTATTTCGTGATTATTATTGTTATTTCAATAACAAAATATTTTCTAATTTCTGCTGTGTTTATTCTCTGACACAACGATTATTTAGAAGTGTGTTGTTTAATTTCCAAATAGCTTGGATTTTTCTGGTTATCATACCTTTATTTTTTCTAATTTGATTCCACTGTAGTCAGAGACTATGTTCTGTATGATTTTTTTCTTTTATTTTTCCTTTCATCAGACATGTTCTCACTGTCACCCAGGCTGGAGTGCAGTGGTGCAGTCCTAGCTCACACAACCTCAACCTCCTGGGCTCAAGCAATCCTCCCTCAGTCTCCTAAGTACCTGGGACTTCAGGTGCATAACATACTGCCTGGCTAACTTTCAAATTTTTTTGTAGAGATAGGGATGGAACTCCCTATGTTGTTCAGGCTAGTCTTGATCTCCTGGCCTCAAGTGATCCTCCCACCTTGGCCTCTCAAGTTACTAGAATTACAGACATGAGCCACCGTGTCTGGCCTGATTTCCATGAAAAATTTTTTATTTTTATTTTTTGTAAAGACAGGGTCTCACTATATCATGTTGCCCAGGTTACTTTTAAACTCTTGGCTTCAGGCAATCCTCTAACATCGGCCTCAAAGTGCTGGGCTTAGGGGCATGAACCAACATACCTGGCCCATTTAAAAATCTTTATTGAGACATTTTTTGTATAGTCCAGCATATGTTTCTTCCTGGTAAATATTCCAGGTATAATTGAAAAGTCACACTGGTTGACAGCATTGCTCAGCTCTTCTATGTCTACTGACCTTTTTCTAGTTTTCTATGATTGCTAGGGCAGGGATGTTATACTTTCCATTTATGATTGTGAAAGTGTCTATTTCTGTCTTATATTCTGGCCATCTTTGCTTTATGTATTTGAAAGCTTTGTTATTGAGTACATACAATTTTTAAAACGATTGTTCCTTCTTGTTGAATTGAACCTTTTAACATTATGGTGGGTCTCTCTTTGTCTCTGGTCATACATTTTTATTTAAGATCTATTCTACATCAAGATCCATTTTCAATCTGATACTGATATAGCCACTCTGGCCTCTTTGTGCTTCCTCTTTCCTTTACATATCTTTCATATGGTTGGAATTCGTGTCTCTGCCCAAATTCATGCACATTTGTAATCCCCAGTGTTGGAGGTGGGTCTTGGAGGGAGGCGATTGAATCACGGGAGTGGACTCTGCTGTTTTGATAGAGTTCATCTATCTTGTTGTCACAGATCTGGTTGTTTAGAAGTGTGTAGCACCTCCCCCGATGTCTCCTTCTCCTGCCTCCCTTCACCTTCTGCCATGATTGTAAGTCTCCCAAGACTTCCCAGAAGTCGAGCAGAAGCAGCCATGCTTCCTGTACAGCTTGGAAACCGTGAGCCAGTTCAGCCTCTTTTCTTCATAAATGACCCAGTCTCTGGTATTTACGGCACTGTGAGAACAGACTAATGTAATTACATTCAATTTACCTTTGTCTCTAGAGCTAAAGTTCATCTCTAGAGATGGGCTATTGCAGGGTCTTGTTTCTTTGTCTTTGGAGTGTTTTGCTCCTTAATGATTAAAGTAATTATTGATAGAGTTGAGTGCAGGTCTGTCGTTTAACCATATTTTTGTTCTTTTGTTCCTCCTCTTTCCTTGACTTTTACATTTTGTTTGATCTTTATTTTCTTTTTATTTTTGAGACAGGGTCTGACTCTGTCACCCAGGCTGGAGTACAGCAGCACAATTACAGGTCACTGTACCTTGACCTCCTGAACTCAAGCAGTCCCCCTGCTTGCAGTCCATTACGGCTATTACTATACTTCTTTATATAAACCACAGAAATTATGCAACCTTCTAGGCCCACCTCACCATGCTTTATTGTGGTTATATTTAATGTATGTATATACATTAGGAGCCCATGACAATGTTATCATTTTCGTTTTTAAATATTGTGTAGTTACAAAGATTCTAAGAGGAAAAAAGAAGAAAAATACTCAGATATTTAGCCTTTCTGGTGCTCTTTATTAATTTCTGAAAGTCCAAGTTTCCAGCTGGTGTCCTCTCGTTTGGCCTAAAGCAGTCCTTACACTGCAGGTCTGCTGGTGACAACTTTTCTTTATTTTTTCTGCAGATGTCTTTATTTTGTTTTTGTCCTTGAGTCATATTTTCACCAAATACAGAATTCTGGTTTGACAGATTTGTTCTTTTACTACTTGTTTCTTTTAATTTATTTTTTATTTTTGTAGAGACAGGGTCTCGCTATGATGCCCAGGTTGGTCTCAAGCTCCTGCCTCAAGTCAGTTTTCTGCCTCAGCTTCCAAAGTGCTGGGATTACAGCATAGGCCATTGTGCCTGGCCTCTTTTATCACTTTAAAGATGGTGTTCCAGCCGGGGGCTGTAATCCCAGCACTTTGGGAGGCTGGAACAGGCAGATTACAAGGTCAGGAGATGGAGACCATCCTGGCTTACACAGTGAAACCCCATCTCTACTAAAAATACAAAACATAGCTGGGTGTGGGTGGCACCCACCTGTAGTCCCAGCTACGTGGAAGACTGAGGCAAGAGATTCGCTTGAACCCAGGAGGCGGAGGTTCCAGTGAGCCGAGATCATGCCACTGCACTCCAGCCTAGGTGACAGAGCGAGACTCTGTCTCAAAAAAAAAAAAAAAAAAAGACGGTGTTCCAACTTCTTTTGTCCTCATGATTTCTGTTAGTAAGAGTTATGACATGGCAAATATGTCCATGCCCTAAGACTCAAACCTGCGAAAAGGTTACATCACATGGTACAATGGTTTGGAAAGTGTCTCCAAAAGTTTATGTGTAGGAAACTTAATCCCCAATGCAACGACATTGGAAGGTGAGACTTTAGGAGGTGATTAGGCCATGAGGGCCCTGCCCTCATTTATGGATTAATGTCATTATGGAGGGAGTGGGTTTGGTCACAGGAGAGCAGGTTTGTTACCACAGCGAGTGTGGCTCTCTTCCTCTCTCACATCTACTCCCTTGCCTTCCGCCTTCCACCATGGGATAACACAACAAGAAGGCTTTCACCAAATGAGAATTGGATTGGTGACCTTGGATTGCCCAGCCTCCAGAACCATGGGACACACATGCCTCTTTCCTTTGTAAATTACCCAGTCTGTGGCCCTTTGTTATAGCCACACAATGTGGAGTGAGACCAATGGCAAAAGGGAATGTCGGTTATAATTAAGGCTATGGACCTTCAGATAGAAAAATTAGCCTGGGTTATCTCGTTGGGCCCAATCTAAATACATATGCCCTTAAAAGAGAGAACTTCCTCCAGCTAGAGCAGGGGGGAGGAAGAAGAAGATAAAGTCAGAGAAATTTGAAGTGTGAGTGGGACTCTGCCCACCATGTTGGCTTTGAGGATGAGAGAAGGGGTCATGAGTCAAGGAATGCAGCCAACTTCTAGAAGCTCACCCTTACCACCATGTGACACTGGATTCTGCCAGCAACTTGAATGAGCTCAGAAGAGAATTTACCCCTAGAACCTCCAGAAAGAAACGGCTCTACTTATTTGAGGTTTTATCCTCATAAGACTCTTAAGCAGAGGGCTCAGCTGGGCCGCTTTGCACCTGACTTCTTGTCTATTTAACTATGACATCATAGATGGGTGTTGTTTTAAGTCTCTGAATTCATTTAATGAAGGTAATTCGTTATGACAGTAATAGAGCAGTTTCTGATGAGAAGTCAGCCATTAGTTGGATTAACTGCTGAGCAGCACGTGATATGTGACTTTAATTGCTTTGGATGTTTGGCTTTTAGCAGAGTGACTCTCGTGTGCCTTCGTGTGCTTGTTTTTGCTTATGCTGCTTAGGATTCATTTTCCATGTGCAAATTTATGTCTTTCCTAAAATTCAGGATAATTTCAGTCATAATGTCTTCTAGTGTTTATTCCTACAGCTAGTATTCTAATATAATCTATAAGAACTGTAAGCTTTGTTCATTTTCAAAAGCATCTTTTCTCTGTGTTTTTCATGTCGGGCAATTTCTGTGGGTTCATCTTTCAGTATACTCACTCTGTCATTTCCCTCTGGCTGGGAAGCCCACTGAGGAAAGATTTCATTTCAGAAATGGTATGTTTTTAAGTTCTAGAATTTCCCCTTGGTTCTTTTTCACTGTTTCTGTTTTTCTCATGAGGGTTCCCATTTCTCTGTTGAGATTCGTTAGTTACAACATTTCGTTCATTTAGGGACTGGATTTCATTGATTTTATTGTATCTTAGTGTGTTTCAATTAATAGATAGGTAGACAGATGATAGATAAAGAGTTGATAGACAGATGATAATGTTTTATATTTTTAATACTTTTGAGTCCTACCATGGACATTATGGATGTTAAACATGATGGATGTAGGTATTCCACATGCTATTATTTTTCTCCATTGAGGACTCTTTTCTTTCTCAGCAGGTCGTGTTCTTGGCTAGGCTTGAACTGTAACTGTTTTCTGCGTGGCAGCTCCAGCCTCAGCTCAGGCCTTGGGCTCTAGTTGCTTCTTTTGGGTCTATTCCTCGGGTGCTGGGCTCAGGGACGCTGCAGTCAGTCTGGGCATTCCCTCTCGGGTCTTTGTTTTCTGGGATTTCCCCATTATTTTCAGTGTTCATGGCTTCCCAGCTTCCCCTTTCTCATTCCCCAAGGAAGAAAGATCAGGAATTGTGTTAGGTGCACCCCGCCGTTATGTATGCCACCCCTTCTGTGGGAGTTCGCCATCTATGGCTTTGTATTACATCTACTGATTTCACAAATTTGTGTATCAAAACCCCAAGTACAACAGGCTTACCTGTGACAAACAATGAAGGGAGAAATAACTCTGTGTCCTGACATACGTGGACACTTGTCCAGTTGTTTTCTATTCGTAAAATGACTAGCACCGGGTGTGCTGTTTTAAAACATTCATATCTAGTGCCCAGGAATGCTTTATCTCCACATTTCAAACCACTCCTGGTACTACCAATGTTTAATGTTTTCTAAAGTGACAGCTGGAATGGACACTCTCTTTTATTTTTAATTTTTTTACTAAAAGAGGTTACATAGAAATTTTTAGTTTTTGTCTAATTATGACCTTTAAATAGATTTCTATTTTTTTTCCTGGATTATTTGAAAAATTACTTTATATAATTGTCTTAGTCTGTTTTCCATTGCTATTAAAGAACACCACAATACCTGGGGCTGGATTATTTTATTTTATTTTGAGGCAGGGTCTCTTTCCATCGCCCAGGTTTAAGTGGTAATTTTTTTAACAAACCCACTCTCACCTTGACTAATCCAGTCCTAGGAGAGCGAGAACTCACTCATGCCTGCAGAATGAACCCAGTCAGACAGAGGGTATAACCCTCTTGACCTGATCACCTCTGAAAGGCCCCACCTTCCCCTGGGGACCAAATTTTACACACATCAATTCTGGGGACACACTGAAACCATGACAAAAATGAAGATCATTAATGCTTTGTCTCTTACACATGTCACAAATCATTTCCCCAATTTATCTAGCTTTCACTTGTGTGGTATTTTTTGAATATAGGACTTTTAACATTTCGTTTTTTTTTTTTTTTCTTTTTTGAGATGGAGTTTCAGTCTTGTTACCCAGGCTGGAGTGCAATGGCACGATCTCGGCTCACTGCAACCTCCGCCTCCTGGGTTCAGGCAATTCTCCTGCCTCAGCCTCCTGAGTAGCTGGGATTACAGGCACGCGCCACCATGCCCAGCTAATTTTTGTATTTTTAGTAGAGACGGGGTTTCACCATGTTGACCAGGATGGTCTCGATCTCTTGACCTCGTGATCCACCCGCCTCGGCCTCCCAAAGTGCTGGGATTACAGGCATGAGCCACCGCGCCCGGCCAACTTTTAACATTTCTATAGTCAAATCTATCATGGCTGAGAAACTTAGAAATGAGGTTTCTTGCTTGGCAGTCAGAGAGCCCAGAGTTCAAATTCTGCCTCCACTTACTACGAGCTGCATGAGTTTGGTGCACTGCTTAACCTCTCATCCATAAAGTGGTCGCAGCAGAGTCAAGCTTTGTGGAATTGTTAACACACGGTACAAACCATAGGTGTCAAATCCGGATGCCAGAGATGGGAAGTGAGAAGCGTTGTCAGTGGTGCTGTCGATGGCAGCTGCTACCTGTTCTTTCCATGGTGAGGATTATTTCCTGCCTGCCTTTTTTTTTTCATGCTCAGACCGTGCTTCTCCACCTCAAGTGCTTTGTGTATTTACCTACATTTTCTTTAGCGCATTTCTATTTTCATGATCTACCCCAGTCCCACTGAAGTGTTAACTTTATAAAATCTTTATTTTATGCGCTTTTTCAAATTCTTTATGAGCTCAGTGCTATTTTAGTTAGTTTGTTTGTTTGAGACAGAGTCTTGCTCTGTCTCCAGGCTGGAGCGCAGTGGCACAATCTCTGCTCACTGCAAACTCCACCTCCTGGGTTCAACTGATTCTCCTGCCTCAGCCTCCTGAGTAGCTGACTGCAGGCAGGCACCACCACGCCCAGCTAATTTTTGTGTTTTTAGTACAGATGGGGGTTTCACCATGTTGGTCAGGCTGATCTCGAACTCCTGACCTCCTGATCCGTCTGCCTCAGCCTCCCAAAGTGCCTTTTTTTTCTGAGACAAGATTTTGCTCTGTCACCCAGGCTGGAGTGACTGGTGCACTCATTGCTCATTGAACCTCAAACTTCTGAGCTCAGAAGATGCTCTCACTTTGGCTTCCCAAGGTGCTAGCATTACAAGCGCGAGCAACCGTGCCTGGCCTACTTATTATAATTTTTAATGCACATTTTGATAGTGGTAGGTCGTACTTCTATTCATCTTATTAAATCCTTTTCCTGCACTTTCTTTTTACTCTTTCAGAGGGACTTCCGGTTATTGGATAGTTTTCTTGGGCTGGCATAAAGTATATGAGGAAAACGACAGTTTCAATCTTTGAATCTGGGAACACTGCGGGTCTCTCCGTTTGTTTACATGTCCTTTCACGATTTTCACGAAGTTTTCTCTCACTGCACACAGCGGGTTAAGCCGTTCCCTCGCACTTTTACATTGCTGCCAGGTATCAGACCCATCTGATGGCGCATTCTTTCTCATTTTCACTGGTACCTAAGAAAGTACAGACATTTTTATCAGCTGCAAGTATTGCTTTTTACATTTTTTCTTTAAAATCTCATTTCACCATCGGAAATATCTAGCACCACGTTAAACGGTGCAATACACAGCAGAAGAGCGTCCTTGATCTTTTCACGTTTTACTCATTATGAGGCTAACGAGGGAGACAGTATCTGTTCCCATTTTGCAGATAAGGAAGATAAGGGAGCTGGGGCACCGGTGACTGGGGAACTCGTCCCAGTCCCATGTCGGATTTGAGCCCGGGCAGCCTGGCCCTGCTGGGTGAAAAGTCCCACTCCAGAGAAGAAACACAACGGGTGGTCGCGCTGTGCCCCCACCGCGAGGAGAGGCCTCTGGGTCACCGTCCCCGGGGCGCGGCGGCTGGGCCCGGCTTCCCGCAGCGGGGCGCTGTCGGCCCGTGGTGCGGGGTTCGGGCCGCGGGCGGGGAGTCCCGGTGGGCTCGCTGCGGGCACCAGTTGTTCTCTGGCCGTGGCGCGCGGCGTCCAGGGGCGCGGCGTGGAGGGGCGCGCGGGATGGGGCGTGGGCGCCGGGAGCGCCGGGCGGAGCCTTGAAAAGCTCCCGGGAGGCGGCGGCCCCGCGGCCCAGACGCGCGCAGGGACCATGCCTGGCAACGGCAGCGCGCTGCCCAACGCCTCGCGGCCGGTGCCCGGCGGGGACGCAGCGCGGCCGGTGCCCTCGTGGCCGGCATCCGCGCTGGCCTGCGTCCTCATCTTCACCATCGTGGTGGACGTCCTGGGCAACCTCCTGGTCATCCTGTCTGTGTATCGGAACAAGAAGCTCCGGAACGCAGGTAGGGCCCGCGCCGCGCCCCTGGTTCGCGCCCCGGACGCCTCGGGCGGTTCCGAAACGCCGCGGGCTCGGAGTCGCTCTCCCTCCGGCCGGCCCGCTCGAGTGCCTTTCGGTGACCCGGAGTCGCGGCCCTGCGAGGTGGGACCCTCCGCCGGAGCCGGGCCCTCTCCCCTGCGGGGACGCCCGGGTCTGGTGTCCTGTCTCGGGTTTACCAGAACGAGACGCGTCGGCTCCAGGCTGCGGGAAGTTCCTCAACAGCCTCTGCAAGGTTCGAACCGACCCGCGGCTTGGTCCGACACGTGGTTTACTTTTCCTAACTTTGTTGAAATGTGGAAACGCAGAAGCGGGCACCACGACGGAGCAGCCGCTGCGGTTTTGCCGCTGGGAGTGGTCGGCAGCCACGAGCCTGCGGTGGAAGGAGGCCCCGAGCAGGCCGGGTACGCGGGGGACACTGTGGACGCAGAAGCTGCACTGTCTCCTGTTCTGTGTGACAGGAGGGGCTGCCCTTACGCGGAATATGCAACTACCGATAATTCTGTGCTTGACTTAAACTTGCTTTTTCCTCTGAGCAAGGAATTGAACTGGTTCGTTCTGGTGGGAAGCTGGGGACACTTTGCTGTTAGGATACCGGATGTTCAGACTCTGGGTGATGATTAGATGCTCGGCTCTCTGAAGAAACTAGTCTTTTATTTGGAGAAACCTTTGGGAGAAGGGGTGGGAAAGAAAACACGCACTTAAATGTCTGCCAAGATCAATATTTTTGTTCTAAACAGGGAATTGAGAAAAGCTCTCATTTTGTTGAGCTCCTTTTGGGGAGGCTCAGCCTTGCCGTTTTTCCCTGTAATGATCTTGCCGTTTTCAGTTTGAAAATTAGTTAATAAGCACCTAGTGATATGAATTGAGTTTGGGTTAGTAAATTGAATAAGCTCACTTCGTAGGTGATTGACTTAAACTGGAGGAATTCTGCCTTCAAGAAGAGGCTCATTCCTTCCTAGCAATAAAAACGGCTTTCTTGGCCGGGCGCGGTGGCTCACGCCTGTAATCCCAGCACTTTGGGAGGCCGAGGCGGGTGGATCACGAGGTCAAGAGATCGAGACCATCCTGGTCAACATGGTGAAACCCCGTCTCTACTAAAAATACAAAAAATAAGCTGGGCACGGTGGCGTGTGCCTGTAATCCCAGCTACTCAGGAGGCTGAGGCGGGAGAATTGCCTGAACCCAGGAGGCGGAGGTTGCAGTGAGCCGAGATCGTGCCATTGCACTCCAGCCTGGGTAACAAGAGCGAAACTCCGTCTCAAAAAAAAAAGGCTTTCTTTGGACCAAACAGATTGTGAGCACTGGGATAACTGAATCCCAGGGCCGCCTCGTGGTCTGGCGCTGTTGTTAACTCACCTTACAGAGGAGAAACTGAGGCTTCACGTTGTTCACAGGGACTGGAAGTGCGAGCAGGGTTCAGTTCCTGGAGCGGATCTCCGGGCTCAGCCTCATTCCTCGCTGGTCTCCGGGCTCAGCCTCATCCCTCGCTGGCAGCACCTGCAGCCCTTGGGAAGTTTGAATCCTGCAGAACGTTTCATTTAAAAAGTGTCCACAGCCGGGCACCATGGCTCCTGCCTGTAATCCCAGCACTTCGGGAAGCCGAAGCGGGGGAATCACCTGAGTCAGGAGTTCGAGACCAGCATGGCCAACATGGAGAAACCCCCGTCTCTACTAAAAATACAAAAAAATAGCTGGTGTGGTGGCGCACACCTGTAATCCCAACTACTTGGGAGACTGAGGCAGGAGAACTGCTTGAACCTGGAGGCACAGGTGGTAATGAGCTGAGATTTTGCCTATGCACTCCAGCCTGGGCAACAAGAGTGAAACTCCATCTCAAAAAAATAAAGTGAAATAAAATAAAAACCAAAAGTGTTCACGCCTGAACAGTTTTACTTCTTGTGTTTTCTGAAGAAGAACTTAAGAAAAGGGCTCCTTACACACACTTTGTATTTTATTTGCTAAGGCATATCCTTAAGAGGACGGTCTATAACATACTTCATTCCTGTAGCTACCTGGAAGACCCTTAGTGAGCTTAGTGAGCTTTAGAAGCTCCATATTTTTATAATAGGGACTTTTCGTTTATAGGTACAGCTGCAGCCGTTTGAGGGTTTCAGAATGGATGGTGATTTGGAAAGTCGTAAGGGTAGCTGATTCAAATGTAAGTTTCGGCAAAGCTTGGTAGAAGTTTGCATGATTTTTCAGCTGAATTAATTTAGTTGGTTTTAAGAATGAAGGGATGGGAAGAAGAGAATGGAAGAAATGAGAATGTGAAGGCATCTACAGTTTGAGCTCTCACTTTCCTTTGGAAAGCCCGGATAATTGCAGTGATTGATGCCACCTTCCTCCTCTCAGGGGAATGTGCTGACATTTGACTTCCCAGGGAAGAAATGAAAAATGGCTATCAATCTGTGTGTTGGTGACACTGGACAGTCACAGCTGAGGCAGGCTGCAGACAACCACTGGCATCTGTGGTGCTGACAGAATATTCACTCAGCCCTTGTCAAAAATGTGATAATAGAATTTATCTGCTATGTCACGTCTTCTGAGTAAGTTTGATAGCATAGTGGACGATTCTGGCAACGCAATGCTAGGACTCGGTCCTTGCTGTGCACCTTCTGATTTCAGAAATCAGTGAAGCTAAATACGAAACTTCATTCTCCCTGCCGAATTACAGATGATACCTGACTGTTTAGCCTCACAAGACTGTTGCAATGACTTGAGTGAAATGGCGCGTATGAGAACACTTTGAAAAGGACAAAACAAGTAACACCGTGTCGGGGTGTTTTCTGGGTACACCTCACAAGGGTGTGCTCTGTTTGTTGGAAACCATTGTGCCAAAGACCTATGATTCGTGCACTTTTCTATATGTACATTATACTTAAATAAAACTTATTTTAAACAGTGTCAGGCAAGAGTACAATACCATCTTGTCTATTCAGAATTCAATTATCTGGCCATCTAATGGAAGTAGAATACAGCCAATAAGTGGAAATTAGCAAAAGTGACAGGCTCTCACCCACAGCTGATTTGTTCTAACTTTGAGTCCCATCAAACAGTGATACCAGTGTCTAGGTCCCTGTAGATTATGAGCAGGAAATTAGGAGGAAGATTGGCACATTTAAAGAAATGGCATATAATAGCAAGCAGCATGGGTTGAAATAGACTCATTAAAAGCAAGTTTGAAACATAGAACAAGCACGACCTTCTGTGCTTACATTGTGAAGATGCAAATAACCCTGCTCACGACGAACGGCAGTGCAGGGCACTGACATATGTATTAATCGTCACCTGATCCATCAGGGAGAGGTGTCATCGTGTGTGGTGTGCTCTACTTAAGACAGAGGTATAATACATTTTAGAAAGATACCTGTCAAAAGCAGTTTATTATTATTTAATCTGTAGGCACAGGAGGGTTAAATGTCAGTAAATGTTAAAAAAAAAAAAATTGTTTCCCAGAACGGTCCTCTGGCTGGGTGGCTGACACTGGGCCTGTGCTAAGCCTCTCTTACACAAAATTCAGGTCTCTATAGAATGTTATATTGATCCATTCTACATTACCAGAATACACAGAGTATGGAGCAAATTTGGACTTTGGGCCTCAGATCTGATTCAAATCTTGAATGTACCAGGGCTGTTTTAAGATGCCACTAGAAGGATAAACTTAGATTCTGCCCATCAGTCTACCTACCTACCCATCTACCCACCCATTCATACACCCATCCATCTACCCATTCACCCACCCATCCATCCATCTATCCATTCATCCACCCATCCATCCATCCATCCACCTATCCTTCCATCCATCCATCCATCCACCCATCCTTCCAAACATCCATCCACCCATCCATCCACCAACCATCCTTCTATCCATCCACCCACCCACCCATCCATCCATCCACCCACCCATCCATCCATCCTTCCACCCATCCATCCACCCACCCACCCATCCATCCATCCTTCCACCCATCCATCTATCTACCCACCCATCCATCCATCCTTCCATCCATCCACCCACCCATCTACCTACCCATCCTTCCATCCACTCATCCATCCATCCACCCATCCTTCCATCCATCTACCCATCCTTCAATCCATCCATCCTTCCACCCATCCTTTCATCCATCTACCCATCCATCCATCTACCTATCCATCCATTCATCCACCCATCCATCTACCCATCCATCCATCCACCCATCCTTCCATCCATCCATCCTTCCATCCTTCCATCCATCTATCCACCACCCACCTACCTACCCATCTACCCATCATTTTGAGGTATAAATAATAGTATTATGATGTTATTACTAGTATGCATCTGGTGATTTGTTCTTTTTAGGTTATTTTTATTTTTTAAATGTTCATATATTTTTAAGTGTATGTTTTTTAAAAACCAAGTAGATGATGTGAATGGGAAGAAAGTGAAATCAGCCAGAAATGGTTTAGAATCAAATTCCCATTTGTGACATTATGCAAAATACACAAAATATTCCTTGTCTGAGTTTTCCCTTTTGTAATAACCATTATCTCTCTGCAGAAAGTAAGCTTGAGATTTAAAGACTTATTATTTCAATATTCAGCTGTTCTCTAACTTTAAGTGAATCAACTCTAGACACTGCAGTAGCTTTCTTGGGCAAGCATGTTGCCATTCAAAACCTTACGACGTACCTTGTACTGTAGAGATGTGGACGATGGTTATAAGCTGAGCCCATGCTTCATGCCATCTCCAGTCTGAGATTTCCTGTTGGCACTGTTGCAGCTTCCCGCCTGTAGCTTTCCACACTATTTGATATTATTGATTCAAGGCCATTTTTTCCTTTTAGAGACATTTTATTGATTTTCCCCCCTTGTATGCTTAGCTGTTCTTCAGATTTCTATGACTTTTTATCCTGGTTTGTATAGTACATTATTACGGAACCCTAAGTTTTTACAAATGTGTCAGAGTAATTCCCAGAATTCCCCGTAAAGCTTATGACAGTAGTTTCAGACTCTCAAACACATGATTGAATTTGGGTCTGACCTTTGGTTCCTCCAGCTATTTATTTCATAAGAAAGTGTTTCTGGCAGGAATTTTCAATGTTAAATTAATCACAGATAAGATAGAGTTTATGTTCACTGGCTTCCAGCATCATTTTTCTCTTGGCAATTTTGGAAGTTAACCAAGGATAAAATAGTCCTAGATTAAAGCTCCTGCCATTTGATGGTTTTGTTTTAAAAATATCTGCATTGAAAAGTATCATGCCTTGGAAGTCACTTTAAATCTTCATAGAGTCTTTGGAGCTCATTCTGCTCCTTCTTCATTAGCACCGTTTCAAAAGAATAACCAGTACCATGCTGTTTTGATTACTGCAGCCTTGGATAGTTTGAAATCCGGTAGTGTGATGCCTCCCACTGTGTTCTTTTTACTTAGAATTGACTTGGCTATGCGGGCTCTCTTTTGGTTCCATATGAAGTTAAGGTGGTTTTTCCCAGTTCTGTGAAGAAAGTCAATGGTAGTTTGATGGAGGTAGCGTTGAGTCTGTAAATTACTTTGGGCAGTATAGCCATTTTCACGATATTAATTCTTCCTAACCATTAACATGGAATGTTTCTCCATCTGTTTGTGTCCTCTCATATTTCATTGAGCAGTGGTTTGTAGTTCTCCTTGAAGAGGTCCCTTATGTTCCTTGTGAGTTGTATTCCTAGGTATTTTATTCTCTTGGTAGCAATTGCGAATGGCAGTTCATTCTTGATTTGGCTCTCTTTAAGTCTGTTATTGGTGTATAGGAATGCTTGTGATTTTTGTACATTGATTTTGTATCCTGAGATTCTGCTGAAGTTGCTTATCAGTTTCAGGAGATTTGGGGCTGAAAAAATGCTCATTGTCACTGGTCATTAGAGAAATGCAAATCAAGACTACATTGAGATACCATCTCATGCCAGTTAGAATGGTGATCATTAAAAAATCCGGAGACAACAGATGCTGGAGAGGATGTGGAGAAATAGGAACACTTTTACACTGTTGGTGGGAGTGTAAATTAGTTCAACCATTGTGGAAGACAGTGTGGCGATTCTTCAAGGACCTAGAAATAGAAATTCCATTTGACCCAGCAATCCCATTACTGGGTACATATCCAAAGGATTATAAATCGTTCTACTATAAGGACACATGCACAAAAATGTTCACTGCAACACTGTTTATAATAGCAAAGACCTGGAACCAACCCAAATGCCCAATGATGATAGACCAGACAGAGAAAATGTGGTACATATACACCATGGAATACTATGCAGCCATCAAAAACGATGAGTTCGTGTCCTTCATAGGGACCATCATTCTCAGCAAACTGACACAAGAACAGAAAACCAAACACCACATGTTCTCACTCATAGGTGGGTGTTGAACAATGAGAACATATGGACACAGGGAGGGGAGCACTACATACTGGGGGTCTGTTGGGGGGGAATAGGGGAGGGACAGCGGGGGGTGGGGAGTTGGGGAGAGCTAGCATGGGGAGAAATGTCAGATATCAGTGAAGGGGAGGAAGGCAACAAATCACACTGCCGCGTGTGTACCTATGCAAGTACCTTGCATGTTCTTCACATGTACCCCAAAACCTAAAATGCAGTTAAAAAAAAAAGAATAACTAGAATAGCTGAAGTGAATGGAGCATCCGTACAAGGTGCCTGGAGTTTTCCCTTTCTTCCTAAGTATTTGTAAGTTGCCTCACCGACAGAAATACCATGTTTTTCTAAAAAGGAAATTCACATACTTTAGAATTTTCTAGTACCAAAGAGGCGATGAGTGGATTGTTGTTAAAGAAGCGATTATGCACGCACAGAACTCTGCCTGTTTCATTGGTGCCCTCTCTGCTCAGGAAGACAGTGCCTTAATCAGCAGCCTCATTTCTGCCCCTCTCAAATAATCAAGTTGACCAGAGACCTGAGGGCTGTATGTGACATCTCAGTGATTTTTAGTGTTACAGTGTGCAGATAAGAAATAAACTGGATTTTTCTGAATGAAGTGCTCAAATACTTGTCTTTCTACAGAGCCGTGCGCTGTTGGCAATCAAATTGGAGGAATCAGTCTCAGAAGAACAGACACAAATGAAATGCAGCCATGGTGCTGAATATTACTCCGGTTAGTGGAGGCGAAATTGAGTTGTTAACGATTTAAAAGCGTGCCCAGTTGCTTTCATACCGAGTAGTTCTGGTGCTTATTGAACTGAACATTTATTTGGGTAAATACTTCCTGCATTCCTAATGTATAAGGCAGAATGTAAATGGTTGGTAAATTTTTGAGGGGTTGTCAAAATCCAAGGTCCTACGCTGAGCTTGGGTCAAACGTGGCACCTACTTTCAAAGAGATTACTTTCTATCAAGGCACTTTAGAAATTTGTGTTCTTTTTATTTCCAAACAAAGATAAGACATGGAGTACAAAGGTATGAAAATAGGAGCATATTTACATAGCAGAAAACCTTTTCAAGCGAAATGCAAAAGTTGGTTGGTAGATGGTCGCTGGAGCTTAAAGCAATCATAAGAAATTTTTAAAGTTGTTATCTTAGGATGAGAGAACAACATAATACTAGGGAGGTGTGGAAACTAGTCCACATGTGAAATAGCAGCAGACTGAGACAGAATCAGTGAGGGAATTTCAAGGAAACTGATCAGTGATAGAGACACAGCATAACTATGTGAGAGTAACACACGGGCATTATGTGTTTTGAAGAAACACCTGCTGGAGAACTAGCTTGCTAACTTACATTTTTGTTTTCTCACAGTTATTAAGTGGTGGATTATAAAAATGTATGATCAGTAATTAGTATTTCTTCTTTGATTTTCCGAACACATTTAGGAATATGAAACACCTGTGGTCTCCAAAGGGATAATGTGCTTCCATCCTTCATGTGTTCATTCCCTTCTTCTTTATTTAAATATCGGTTGGTTGCCTCCTGTGTTCGTCTATAGAGTAAGGAGCTTAGGACACGATTTTGTTTCAAGAGAAAATTCTGGTTCATTCATTTTTATTTTAAGACATAGTTTAAATTCCAACTTTTAGGATTTTTTTGCCAGTTAGTTTTCATTCTATGTTTTCCTTTTATTTTCACTTTTCTTTTTAGCTCCTTTAGTTGTTCCCTCTGAGTTTGGAGTACTTTCAACAATTCTCATTTGTGTTATGTCCATGTAGGTATTATATAGTCTTTTACCAAGTACGTTTTTTAAAAAGATTGTTTTACGTATATATAATAGATACATATCCTTATGGATGAAGCATTCCTTATCTATGGAAGATCAGTGCTGTTATGGATAATGTTTTTTGGGATATGTTCCCTCTGAAGCACATGGCCTCTGGAACCAGATGCCTGGAGTAAACCCCTGGCTCTGCCACCCCACTGGTGTGAAGTAGGGCACGTGACCTAAGTTGTTTAGTTCCCTCCCTTGTTAATTTGGGACAATACTGATATTGTAAGGACTAAATGACTTGCTGCATACTTAAAGTGAATTATGACTTAAATATAACATTCCCAGAGGCAGAATGAATTCTTTTTGTTATTTAGTATTCTTCGTGTAGAGTTATAGTTCTGATGGGTAACTATATTTTTATTTTTAAGATAGAGTGCAATATTTCACATTTATAGGTTTTTTGTTTTTTTTTTTAGCTAGAGTTTTCACTCTTGTTGCCCAGGCTGGAGTGCAATGGTGGGATCTCAGCTCACTGCAATCTCCGCCTCCTGGATTCAAGCAATTCTCCTGCCTCAGCCTCCCAAGTAGCTGGGATTACAGGCATGTGCCACCATGCCTGGCTAATTTTGTACTTTTAGTAGAGATGGGGCTTCTCTATGTTGGTCAGGCTGGTCTTGAACTCCAGACCTCAGGCTATCCACCCACCTAAGCCTCCCAAAGTGCTGGGATTATAGGTGTGAGCCACTGCGCCCAACCTGTAGGTATTTAAATACTCTAAGTACATAAAAATAGAGTTAACATATTTAACTTTTTAAAAACTACTTTTATGAGAATATTATTTAATACTTTTGCAGTGTTAACTTCTTTTCCTCTCATTAATTTAACTTTGATATATAAATAAGCACTATTATGATTGTACCATTTTTACTAAAACTCTTTTGGATTTAGCAATTTAGCATTACTGTTTAGTGCAATTAATCTATTTATTTAAGAGTGTTTTCACTGAGTCCTTCAAGGTTCAGAAAAGTGCCTAGGGAAAAAAGACTCCTACCATAAAGAGAGTTCATGTAGGGTTTTTTGGATTGCCCATTAATGTGGCTGAAGTATTATGTTTTTGTTTTTGTTGAAGTTTCATCCTAAATTCTCTAAGATGAATAAATGTACAGCATGAGTAATTCGTCCTCAGTTTAAGGGTGAAGGCGGAACCAGTCAGGCTGTACTGCAGTTGTTTGACATGTTACAAATGCCTCATTAAACCGCCCTTCTCAGAAGGTAGTAACCACATGTAGAAAATAAGCAGAATTCTTTGCAGGATGTTCACCTTTAACACGGACTGAAATCCAGACTGGAAGAAGCAGGGATGTGTATGTCTTAATATGATGCTCCAGTGTCCTTGGTCTCTTGTGTATACAGTGTATACACAACACAGTGTACAACGTCAGGTGTGCAGGGTATAATACTGTGTGTGACATAAAGCAGTGCTGATTCTATTAACTTTCTCCACAGCAGCAGATAGTCAACACTCAAATGAGAGACCAGGATGGGGGCCTGGAGACATAGAGGGGTGGGGAGAGAGGGAAGAGCCAGGAGGACACGTGGAGTCCAGGAGGCAAGGGAGTCCCGAGGTGCTCAGATGGAACAGTGTGTTCAAACAACAGCGAGTCCCATGAATCAGCAGTGGGGAGACAGCGTGTCCCGTGAACAGGGTGTGAAGAGAACAGTGCATCCCGTGGACAGGGTATGGGAGGACGGTGCATCCCATGGACAGGGTGTGGGGAGGACGGTGCGTCCCGTGGACAGGGTGTGATGCTGATTGTCACATGAACAGGAAGCACTGTGGATGGTGTGTTGTATAAACAGGGTGCATGGTGGGCAATGTGTCCCATGAATAGAGTGTCATGTGGACGGCATGTCTCATCAGTGGGGTGTGATGTGGACAGCGTGTCTCATCAGTGGGGTGTGATCTTGGTGGCCTGTCACATGAACAGCATATTATAGTTTGGAAGGTTTAAGGAGTGAAAGGCCGGGAGAAGGGTCACCGAGAATGTCACTGAATCCTGTGGAGCTGCTTAAGCCTGGATATTGCAGGGGGATGAGTTGTCACGTGTGGCTGTGGAGAGCCATGTGTGGAAGGTGGAGGGGAGCAGTGAGGCTGATGGCAGGAGAGGCAGGGGATGAGAGGAGGTTCGTTGGCTATGGAGAGACACCTGACTTATTGCAGGGATCAGGGAGGATCCTGCCTAGCCAGGACGTCATGCCAGGGAGGAACCTTCCATGAGGCTGCACGTGTGGTTACCAACACGGGAATAGAAATGAGACACGAGGGAGTGACCCTGCAAGGGAAGATGGGCCACATGCTCTCAAATCCTCACCACGGCCCTAAGCAGCTTGGTCTAGTCCATATTAAGTGACTGCAGCTGTGAGAAGCTGTGACTTACCCGAGGTCACCTTAGCAGGTGGCACGGCCAGGATTTGACTTGGGGTTTTGTTTCGAAACTCATAGTGTACGCTGCTTCTAGTAATCTGAAAAGACAAGTTTCTACAGGATAGTCCTTTTACATTGAAGAATCTAAAACACTGACTGTGTGCTTTGATGCCTCGAAGGGAGGCTCTTCCCTTTCCCTTGTCCTGCCAGAGAATATTCCATACACACCTGCAGTGCTCAGCTTTCCATGGTCATACAATTAACATGTATGCACATGGAATTTTAAAAATTACAGACCACGTTTGTAAATAGTTCTTTATTAAACCAGACTGGTCTTGGGGCGAGTGATGCTTCAGTTCAGGCACCCTCAGTTTCATTTAGTCTTCGTGAACAGGAATTCAGGGGGCCGCTGATCTTGCTTTCCCCAGGCTTAAAGTCCAGGCTGAAATAGGAGTGCATGAAGGAGGAGTGAATATTGGCCTACTGAGAAAACCAGCCCCTTAGTGGATACGAGCAGAAATGCAAGCGATTTCTGCTTCTCTGAGGGTGCAGTTCAGAGGCCAAGGGTACATGAATTCATTCAGGAAACGATTCCCAAGCACCTGTTATGCGCCAGGCTCTGGGCTCGCCGTGGGAGAGCAAAGGCTCATGTCCTCAGTGAGGACCTTAGTCTCAGAAGGAGAAAAGCTGCCAGGCACGTGTGTGTGGTTTCACGTTGCTTTGATATTGGGAGCAGATGCACACGTAGTGAGGATGGAAGCACAGAAGAGCAGTGCCAGGAAGCACCTACAGTCTGTGACCCCCACCCAGTACAGCCGGCTTGCTTCTCTGGAAGGCACCATCATAAATAGCTTCTTTTTCCCATCAAGAAGCCAGGAGCTCTTTAGGAAACCACCCAGCTTCATTACAGAGCCGAAGGTCGGTTTTAGGTTTGCTGGAAGCGGAACTCGAGACAGAGGCTCCTGCTTTGCTTTGGGAGCCCTCTCGGGGGAGCTTGTAAGAAAAGAGAGAAGCAGACCAGGGCAGGGGAAAGAATCACTTAGGGATGGGATCTCAGGTAAACCTAGACTTGGCCTGATCCATAAGTTGGGGCCTCTGGGCATCAAGCCAGCAGAGTTTCCATTGCTTGAGGCGAAGGGACAGGTCATTTCTACCCCTGTATCAGTGGCTCTTTGTCACTGAAGGCATTCTCTGGGGGAGGGTGCTGTCCTTGACAAATGCAGATGCCCAGCACTCACAGCCACTTTCAGGAGACATTTGCCAGCCTGGTGAAGGCAGCCTGGGCCAAGCATTAGCAGTGTCTATGGCACCACACCTGAAAGGCAGGGGATGAGCAGAAGCCGCCTGGAGCCCAGGCTTGCTGTGGTAATGGGCTCTGCCAAACCTGAAGTTCCAGGGAAAGGAAGCAAACATTTCGGTAGGCTATCCCCAGGGTAATTTGAGAAGGTAAGCTGCCATTTCCACCTGTGATTTTCTGATCCAAGAATCCTGGCCATGGGATGAACAACTCTACATTAAGCACTGACTTAGAGAAGGTACCACACGTTAGGGGTCTGTACCCTAGGCTCACCCACCTGCTGCCATAACTGAACCTTCAAAAACCATTCTACCGATCTGCCAGGTCAGCTATTTTGAGATGGGAAACCTGTTAAGTGAGTGAATTCCGAGGACATAGCCCCGTTACTATACTTCATTTGCAGTCAGATGAGTTCCTTAGTCAGAAGCGATACTATGAGGAATACGGTAATAATGGATAAGGCATCCTGTCAGTCTATGGATGTTAGGAAGACTTAAGGGCTTGTAAAGGTATACAAGGCAAAGCCATATTCAGAGTCTGCTTCTCTTCCAGTCAGAACAAACCACTGCTTCTTTGATGATGGAAGTGGTATGTAATCCAGCCACCAGCGGCATCTGGCTGATTTCCCCTGGGAACGGTGCTCTGTTGGTGTTGATCTGCACTTTTGGCAGGCTGGACACGCAGCAGTGCGGCAGTGGCTGTGTCTGCATCAGTTTTCGTGAGGAGTAATCTGTTGCTGAGCTCGTGATAACTTCTATCCTTGCTGCTGCGACAACTTTGTGAGCCCATTGGTCCAGGGCTGGTGGCCAAGGACAGATAACTGATATCCACAGGTTGTATCATCAAGACACAAATACTGTCACACGGAGTGTCCATTCTGAGAGGTCTGCATGCCTATGCCTTCTCCAGAGCCCAGTAACCGTTTATCTAAGCACATTTCTTCAAAGTCCTTGCCCATCTAGCTCAGTGGTCCCCAACCTTCTTGGCACCCAAGACTGGTTTCATGGAAGACAAGTTTTCCACAGGCCAGGGTGGGGGAATGGTTTCAGGTTGAAACTGCCCCACCTCAAATCATCAGGCCCTAGTTAGAGTCTCATAAAGAGAATGCAACCTAGATCCCTCAGATGTGCGGTTCACATAGGGTCACACTCCTATAAGGCTGTAATTCTGTCTGATCTGACAGGAGGGGGAGCTTAGGTGGTAATGCTCAGGCGCCATTCACCTCCTGCTGTGCAGCCTGGCTCCTGACAGGTCACGGACCCGGTCTGTGGCTAACGGTCAGCTGGATTAGGCATCCCCAACCTGATCAAGCTGACCATTAGCTACCACCCATGAATCCAACTGAACGTTAAGCCACTGTCCCCATCAGGCTGGGGACCCCTGATCTAACCACTGCCGCTTAATCAATGCAGATCTGAACCCATGGTGTGCTCTCCTTCCAGGAAAAATGAACAACCAGCGTGAAGTTCTGTTTCCTGGGAGGGTCTTCCTCCATCCTTGTTTTTTCAGGGCCATATTGGATTGGGTCTGTAGCGTTGAAACCGTCCAATTTCAGATAGTGTCAGTAGGTCATGAAAAACCAAATGGAAACCGGGCAAGAAAGTTTCTTCTTTCTTATTCAGCTGATCGGGGGCATGTCCCCATGAGGCCATAGGAGCATGCTGAGGGAATGAGGCAGGGTGGTGGGAATGTGGACCATGGGCCTCTGAGCCACTTGCTCATGTGTTTCCCTGTGCCTCCATGAGCTGCTGGAGCCAGGCCTTGGATGTACAGCTTCTGTTTGATGCTGTGATGGGGAACTTTATGATTTGGTAGGTCACCAGCACCTGGTCCTTGAGAGAGCTTTCAGATCACATGGTCACTTGGTGGACCGTGTTCAAGCATTCAGACTCTACTAAGGCCAAGTAGGAAGTAAAACATTGTTTCTTAAAAGGGGAATCGTTATCAGCCGAGGACAGCACAGATTTGCTGAGTCTGTGTTATGAGTCGTCTGAATGTGCCTGCTAATGCCTCCTTACAGCCTTCCTAGCTACTGCAGTGGCCCCTCCATACCTGTGGCTTCCACATCTGTGGATTCAACCAGTCATGGATTGAAAATATGATATGTGAGGAATGTGCAGCTCAAAGATATAGAGGGCCAACTTCACATATTCACAGGTTCTACAGGGCCAGCTGTGGGACTTGAGTGCATCATTTGACCATGTCCCCACTCAAATCTCATTTTGAAATCCCGTGTGTTGTGAGGGACCTGGAGGGAGGAATTGGATCATGGGGGCAGGTCTTTCCACTGCTGTTCTCGAGGTGGTGAATAAGTCTCACAAGACCAGGTGGTTCTATAAGAAGGAGCTTCCCTGCACAAGCTCTTGCTTTCTTTGCCTGCTGCCATCCATGTAAGATGTGAGTTGCTCCTCCTTGCCTTCTGCCACGATTGTGAAGCTTTCCCAGCCAGGTGGAACTTTAAGTCCATTAAACCTCTTTCTTTTGTAATTGCCCAGATTTGAGTATGTCTTTATCAGCAGTGTGAGAACGGACTGACACAAGCATCCATGGATTTGGGTGTCTGTGGGGAGCCTGGAACCAGTCTTGCTGATACCAAGGGGCAACCATATGAACAATTCAAGCACCATTGGTGTCTTAGTCGGTTCCTGCTGCTGTAACAATCTAGACTGGGAAGATGTAAATAACTGAAGTGTGTTTCTCACAGTTCTGGAGGCTGGGAAGACCAAGATGAAGGCACCGGGCCATTTGGAGTCTGGGGAGAGTTGTTGTCTGCTTCCAGGATGGTGCCTTCTTGCTGTGTCTCCTGGCGTGGATGAATGCTGAGTTCTGACATGGTGGAGGGAAAAACAGCTCCTGGCACCTCTTTTATAAGGGCACTAATTCTACCTGTGAGGGCTCCACCCTCATGACTTAATCACTTCCTGAAGGCCCCACCTCTCAATACTGTCACACTGGTGATTAAGTATCAACACATACATTTAGGGGGAGACGTATTTAGATCATAGCCATTGGATAAGGTGGCTGAGCAGCCTTCCAGGCTCCAGTCAATGCCGACAGTCTTTTGAGTCACTCAGGAAATGGGTTGGTTTGGTACGTCTTGTCCCATCATATGGGACCAACCAATCATATGGTTGGTATTATTTTGCTTTTTGTCTCAGTGGTTGGAGAGGATGCAAAGACATCATTTCACCTTGGAAGGTGGGTACAGGTGTCTCAAGGAATTCTCTTTCCCCTGCAGACTGACTACCAGTGTCCCTTAACCACTGGAAATAGGGTTTCTAATACTTTAAATTTAGTCTATGACAGAACCAACTGCAGGTAACCCAAAACCAATACAGAGAAATCCTCCTGAAGGTTCTCGTTGGTCCACTTCCATAACCAACTTCTGTATCTGTCTGGGTTCAATTGATCTGAGAAGCAACATCGCTAGAGCAGCTGTGTGAGCTGATTGAATAGTGAATTTGAGGCTGTTGCTTCTGTCTGTCAGTACTTCTAGACTGTCTTCTCCTGCAGTCTAGAGTCCACGGAGTTGAGAAGGAAAGCCACATGTCAGGGGAGACGCAGGGGAAGCTAGAACCTGGGAGGAAGGACTGGAGCACTGGAGGATGGTCAGAAGTCACCTTGTGAATTGGCCTCTCACTTCTTCCAAGCTAGGAGGAGGTGCACAGGAGATGGAGAAGCTGTGGGCACACTGCTGCCGCCCACCGTCCTGCCGGGCAGTGGATGAGCCCAGAGTGCTGGGCTTGCAGTGGCGTCTGGCAGTCGACACAGACATTCTGAGCACAGACGACGCTGCTGCTGCCCTTCCGCCTCCAACATCTCATACGATTGCCTCTTGTGGGGAATGCTAACCCAGAGCTGAGAAACGAAAGTTGACACAATATAAATCCACTGTACATTTATTAACCCTTGGCCGGGTACTGTTCAAGGTGGAGGGAGGTGTCTGGGACAGGCAGCGTCCTCACCTAGCTGAGAGCCGAGAACTGGGAGATGGGGAGAAGTAGACATAATTGCAATAAACAGAACAGCAGTACCGCGTTGCCGTGGTCATTGCCAGAGGGGACTCACAGGGCCAGTTCTGAGGAAGGCACTCCAGGCAATCTGGCATTTCAGTTGTTTGTTAACTGATTTTATTCATATCTACGCCATGTTTAACATCCGATTTAAAGTTTTATTCCTGGGAACAAATATTTACTATGCATTCTACAGGTGGTGCTTGAATCAGCACGAGGCTGGTGGCTATTCATCTTGTTGCCAGCATACTGCCTTCTAGGTGTTTTCCTCCCTCATCTTCTCTTTATAATGTTCTAGTTCTAATATGCTTTTTAGAATTATGCCTGGGGCGGCCGTAAGCCAGGACTTAGCCACAGGGCTCAATTTCTGAGTCGCATGTGGACGTAGGAGTACAGGAGCTTTCTCAGGGAAGTAACATCGAACAAAACTAACCAGTTCACAGCACTGGTATAATCTCGACTCTCATCCAATTTAATTCTACGCTTTTCTTTTCTCATCTTTAAAAAGTAGGAATTATCCAGGGAGGTCACTAACACATCTCTCAATCTTAACATCGTACGATTCCATGATTCTGCCACAGTAAGGATTGGAACTAAATCCAACAGAGAAGAAATGAGTACCCATTAACAGACACTATTTTACATTTCAGAATGCATTATTAAGCTTATTGCTTACAGTCCTGGATGACTGTAAAAATGGGTGCATTGTCCAAATGTCTCGAGTTAGATAGATTTGAGGATGGGATAGATGAAAGTATAATGTGTATGATTACGATTAGATGATTTAATGACTCTTATCTGGTGAAGTTCCTAAAAGCAAAAAGGCAATTCCCTTTCCCCTTCTGCCCCGGATGCCACACACACCCCGGACATGCACACAGAAGCATCTGCTAAAGCTTTATGTGAGCCACCTGACAGCTGCTCCTGGGTGGAGGCTGTGGCTTCATTCATTTCCACCAAGCATTTGTAAAATGGGATTAATTCAAAGAAAATTAAACTAATAGTTTAATGAATGTAATTACTTGAACAGTAATGCAATGTAATTACTATAAAATAAATGAAGGAGAGTATTACAGCCACGAAAGAAATTTATGACCTCATTTGTGATTTTATTTTTAAGCTCTTTCAAAAATAAATCTCTATTAGGGCCAGTTTGTCATCATGACACTGTGGGCAAAAATGTGCGGTTACAATGACAGTTTAATTTGAAACAGATTTTCACATATTATAGATACTTTCAAAGCATTAAACATTTTGAGCTGAGAATCTATTAAAATATGCCTCTTAGGAATTTAAATGTTTCGACGCTAATTGAAAGTGATCTGTGGGAAAAATAAACTTGCCTTCGTAACTTTAATTTGGATGAATACAACCGATTTTTAAAGAATTTGCTTTTATAATACTTTATCTGAAATTCCTGACTGAATGGCACAAATGTTACCTTTCTTTCCTCATGACTGCTATGGGCTGTTTCATTTCACATGTTGAGAGGTGACACTTTAACTCATCAAGGGTATGAGCAGAAGTCACTGTATTAGGTACAATCTAGGAGGCAAATATGAGGAAATGTACTCAGGGTCCACAGTCCGGAGATGCAGGGAAGCCTGGCTTTCAGGTGAATAGGATAGGGGGTGAAAGCTACTGTCCCTCCCCCTGGGGCTCCCTCCATCCTTGTCTAGCGCACCCCTTTCCTCACTGCTTCTAGCTCTGTGTGTACTCTGGTGTTGCTGCTTACTCTAGTGTAATATTTTTGGCACTTCCTGTCTCTCAATTCCTGTTTCCCTCCTCCTGTGTGGAGGCTGTGGCTTCATTAATTTCCACCAAGCATTTGTAAAATGGGATTAATTCAAAGAAAATTAATATATGCATTTAATATGTAAGTTGAATTGAATTTATTATAATTTAATCTGAGTAAAAAGCAGTATATAAAGAGCTTTCAAGCTCTTACCACTAGGTGAGCAAATGAGCAAAGGCTTCTGGTATTTCTATTTGAGATAGACTTGGGAGAACAGGCAGCATTTAGAAAGTTGCTGTGAGGAGCAATTGGAGGCAGAAGGAATAGTAAAAAACAAAGGCTGAAGAGCCTTGAAAGAAAAAACCGTCTTTGAAGAACATCTCTTAAAATTGGACTAATGTACCTGGGAGCAGTGGCTCACAGCTGTAATTCCAGTACTTTGGGAAACTGAGGTGGGTAGATGGCTTGAGTCCAGGAATTCAAGACCGGCCTGAGAAAAATGGCAAAACCCTGTTTCTACAAAAATACAAAAACCAGCTAGGTGTGGTGGCATGCACCTCTGGTCCCAGATACTTGGGAGGCTGAGGAGGGAGGATTGCTTGAGCCCTGGAGGCGGAGGCTGGAGTGAGCCAACATCACAGCACTGCACTCCAGCCTGGGTGACAGAGTGAGACTCTGTCTCAAAAAAAAAAAAAAAAGAAAAGGTGACTAGAGTTATTTTTTCTATAATTAAATATGTGTTGTCATATTAATTTAGAAAAGTATCAAATAGACCAGGGTTTAAGTTTTGTAACATAAGTTCTTCATAAAAATCTAAAGAGAATTTCTGCATTTTCCTTTGGTCCAAGGTGGGGGAGTTGTAGAACCTGAACGTTTCTATGGTGTAAGCCACTGTCCATGGTACTGGTCACAGATCATGACATCTCACGCTCAGCACTACCTGCGGAGGAAGATGCTCATTATCCCATCGTCTTGGCGAGGAAACGGAAGCTTGGTGAGGTCAAGTAACTTGCCCCAGTTAGACAGTCAGTAAGGAATGAAGCCACGTTCTCATCCAGGCGGCTGACAGCAGAGCCCTCTTTCTCTCAATTCCTGTGTGTGGGATGATCAGAAGCTAGAGGCCCGTTGAGAGCTGCTGAAGAACTAGAGAGGGAGTGAAGACTTGGAACTTAAGGAAGTTGTGGCTGGCTGAGAAATAATGTGATATGAGATTTCTCAGGTGTAGAAGGCTCCAGAACAACAGATGGAATGCAAGTATTCTGATCTCAGGACTTGTAATTCAAGAGAAGAGAAACCAACCTTTTGAAAGATAGCCGTTTTGAGCCTGGAACAGGCCGTGTTCTGGGGAGGTGGGAACGTGTGAACCTGGGACTTGATATGATGGGTGGTAGTGGGCTGGCTTCCTGCTGGAACGGCCTCCAGTTCATCTGCAGAGCGGTAGCTGCTGTGACATCAGGTCATCAGAGTTGCAGGGGTAGTTCCTTGTTTAACAATTGTAACAGAAAACCCAGTGTGAACTGGTATTCACTGCATTTTCTTTTTTGTTTCTTTTTAATTTTTATTTATTTTTTATTGTACTTTAGGTTCTGGGGTACATGTGCAGATCATGCAGGATTGTTGCATAGGTACATACATGGCAAGGTGGTTTGCTGCCTTCATCCCCCCCATCACCTATATCTAGCATTTCTCCCCTCATTATCCCTCCCCACTCCCTGCTGTCCCTCACCTAGTCCCCCCCAACTGGCCCCAGTGTGTGATGCTTCCCTCCCTGTGTCCACATGTTCTAATTATTCAACACCCGCCTATGAGTGAGAACATGCGGTGTTTGGTTTTCTGTTCTTGTTTCAGTTTGCTGAGAATGGTGGTTTCCAGATTCATCCATGTCCCTAAGAAGGACACGAACTCATCGTTTTTTATGGCTGCCTAGTATTCCATGGTGTATATGTGCCACATTTTCTTTATCCAGTCTATCGTTGATGGACGTTTCCTAAACATTTCTCTTTCAGGAAATATCTTCGTGGTGAGCTTAGCGGTGGCAGACCTGGTGGTGGCCGTTTACCCGTACCCGTTGGTGCTGACCTCGATATTTAACAACGGGTGGTACCTGGGGCCCCTGCACTGCCAAGTCAGTGGGTTCCTGATGGGCCTGAGCGTCATCGGCTCCATCTTCAACATCACCGGCATTGCCATCAACCGCTACTGCTACATCTGCCACAGCTTCCGCTACGACAAACTGTACAGCAGCAAGAACTCGCTCTGCTACGTGCTCCTCATCTGGCTGCTGACGCTCGCGGCTGTCCTGCCCAACCTCCACGCGGGGACCCTCCAGTACGACCCCAGGATCTACTCCTGCACCTTCGCGCAGCCCGTCAGCTCTGCCTACACCGTCGCCCTGGTGGTTTTCCACTTCCTCGTCCCCATGGTCATCGTCACCTTCTGCTACCTGAGAATATGGATCCTGGTTCTCCAGATCCGACGCAGGGTGAAGCCTGACCACAAGCCCAGGCTGAAACCACAGGACTTGAGGAACTTCGTCACCATGTTTGTGGTGTTCGTGCTCTTTGCTGTTTGCTGGGCTCCTCTGAACTTCATTGGTCTGGCTGTGGCCTCCGACCCGGCCAGCATGGTGCCCAGGATCCCAGAGTGGCTGTTTGTGGCCAGTTACTACATGGCGTATTTCAACAGCTGCCTCAATGCCATTATATACGGGCTGCTGAACCAAAACTTCAGGGAGGAATACAGGAGAATCATAGTCTCGCTCTGTACAGCCAAGATGTTCTTTGTGGATAGCTCCAATGAAGTGGCAGATGGGGTTAAATGCAAACCATCTCCACCAATTACCCACAGGAATCTGGTAAAGGTGGATTCCGTTTAAGAAAGCACCCCCTTCCTGGCCAGACGCACACGCTGCTGGAGGCCTGGCTCCTCTCCGCCTTTGCTTTCCTGTTGACAGAAGTCTAGGAAAACAGAGTGATGGAGGAGACTTCCAACCTTCACCTGGCTGCTGCCATGGTTTCTGAGTTAAAGTGCTGTCCGCTTTCTGAACACATCTCCAGTCTGCCGGTCAAGACGGTTACATGTTGACTGAGGAATGATTCAGGGCTTGGGGGAGAGTCAGCCGCTGGATGCATTCAGGTGAAGGACTGTGCGGACATATATCGGAAGTGCCACAAATGGGCAGTTGCATTCTTCTCCACTTTATGAAGATTTCTAGTGGAAAAATGAATAGAGAACTTTATTTATAAATGGATCAATTTTTTTTGTAAATGAGACAACAAAAGGAAAGGCTGAACATAAATCAGTTAATGGCTCATCAACGATTACAACCACAACCAACACCACAAACTCTCGGTTGGCAGAATTAGCATTGGGTAGCTATACCTGTGCTCATAAATGTTTGCCGCTCTCTGATACAAGTTGTGCATGCAGCCAGATAAATAACTAAATTATGGGCTGAGCATGGTGGCTCACACCTGTAGTCTCAGCACTCTGGGAGGCTGAGGCCGGCAGATCACCTGAGCTCAGGAGTTCCAGACCACGCTGGGCAACACGGTGAAACCCCGTCTCTAATAAATGTAGCAAAGCTGTCACATACGGGAGCAAATTACTGATTTGCAACTATATACATAAAACAAAAGTTAACTGGATATACTTGCTAATGATTCTTTTCATTAAGCATATTTGGAAAATACCAAATTATGGCTGGGATGTGTGTGTGTGTGTGTGTGTGTGTGTAAGTTGCCTACAAAACTTTACCCAAGTTCTAGTTCTTATCAAAATCAAACTTACATAGTAAAGGTAAGATTTAGGCCAGTGTTGCAAATTTCAGATACCCAAACCCTAAAAAGTGAACCAGGCTCAACTGAATGCTTTCTGCAGTTTATTTTATGCTCTTTTCTTGATGCTTGGTATGAATTGCTGTGTTGCTAAGTGTACACAGTGTGATTCCTTTGTTCTTTATGGAATTTTATTTACTTATTTCTGTATTGTACTATGTTTGAATTGTATGTCAGCAGACATAGTGAATCGAAAACTGTGCCCTTCAAAAAGTTGCCAAGAGTATCTTACTTGAAAATCAAGTGTGTAACTTTAAAATATTCAAGTGATTTTTCACTATCATCAGATAGTTAAAATATTGCCAATGTAACAGCTACTCATAAAGACCAAAGTCCCAGGTTTCCCCTACTAGAATCCCCATGTAGGAGTCTCCTAATCATTCATTCAAGGTATTGTCTCTGTTCCTCCCTGTAATATCAGAAAGTAGAGTGCCCTTAGCTCTGTGTTTCTTTCCTCTTGAAAAACTTAAATGTGTAATCAGTTGTGCTTGATATTTTTAGTGTATAAATTATTCTGTAGTCTGTTTGGAAGATTAACTCTTTCAAGACCATTAGATTAGGACTTATCAAGTGATCTGTTGTGTAGTTCCAGTGGGTACCTGGGTAGTATCGTGTAGTATCGCTGGAGATGTGCTCCTTATTTAAGGAAGCAGACTGTTTCATGAAATCTACTAAGCTGCATTAATCAGCTGTCAACCCGTACTAAGTATCTGCAGTCTGTCAGAGTCGCTTGTTTCCAGCGTAAATATCTTTGTCAGTCTCCCCTCTGCCTATGGGAATACTAGTGGTGATGTGAGGGTTGACAAGAAGATAGTGACATCTGCCATGGCGTATTTGCAAATTCTAGGATGATTTGCACTTGTCTATAGCTGGGATTTTAATGCCTAGACTGGAGGCTTTGTGAGGCCAAAAATAGTACCTGTGTTATAACAGAGAAAAATGCCCCTTTTCAAAAGCACTCAGTGGGATTTGAGACTCTGGCTAGGCAAAGCCTATGCAAGGCCACTTGATGTGGAATAAGGCTCAGCATCTCTTACTGTCTTGTCTTTTATCAGTTGCTGAATCCTGTGAAATTATAAGCATTCCATAATTTAAATACCTACATTAACATCCAGTTGGATTGCATAGATGGAAACATTTCACCATTCTAATTTACATAGATTATTTGAATATTATCACTGGAGAGCTTGCTTCAGCCATATTCTCCTATGGAAAATCTAAATCACGTAGGATTACCTTCTTTTGCCTTTAGTGAATGTAACTTTTAAACACATACTGTTATGTTTTTCTTATACCTGTTGGAACAGATTAACTGGGGACATACTCACTATACCACATTATGTAAGCTTCATGGTCGTATAAAATATGGTTTTTCTTTGTTTAAAACTAAAGCGTTAATAGATACTATAGATTGAAGAACAGAATAACTTCAGGTTGCTCTGTTGTGGGTCTCATTCCCAAGTATGTGTGTATGTGTAAATCACTGACATGCATAAGCAATCACATATTTTTCTGACAAAGCAGCAGAGCAGCTTGATTTTAAATATGCTGGGAGGCAATTTGACAGGATAATCAATCGTAGATCTTAAACCCATAGTTGCTTAGTGACTAAACACATTCAACGTGAATGTCACGTAATGAATTTCGGTCATGTTTTGGACTACCTCTGATTCATCCCCAAATACTTCACTGTGAATAAGCAAATGCATTTGGAATATGCTTTTCAGTCAGTTTAAAGGACTGAGTTATTATATTTGGGGATTATGTGAACATTATAAGCAGTACAACATAATTTTCAAAATTTCTTGTTCCATCCTTTTACTTTTTTCTGCTTTTATGCTTATAATTAAAGTATCTCCATTAAAAAAGTGACTGTGTACAGTATAAAAAGTCCTCTAATCTCGGCAACGGTAGCACCTGCTTTGCTATACTGATTACAAGTTTTTGGAAATCTCCAGAACTGTAGGGGAACATTTAGGGAATAAATGAAAGTGATTTTAGTTGTGTCAAATATTTATGTTGCTGATAAGTGCATACCTATTTTACCAAAGGTCTTTAGAAGACCAAAGATTGAATGTCAACTAAATTTGTAAAATACAGGAAAAGGCCAAAAGGGAGAGAGAGCTAACCAAATTCTTACTATCCACATAATGTAACGATAATTAACAAGGTAAACAGTTAGTAATGCACTAAATGATTACCAAGAGACTGTTGCGGTGGTTGCAGTGTTTAGAGGCCTGTGATTGCAGCTCCTGTGCTGTCAGCGTACTGCGTTCAGGACATCCCTAACCGGGGTCACTTCGCACTTGTCTACGCCCAGGAGAACAATGAAGCTAAGTGTGCCGCACCTTGCTTGAAAGTGGTAAAGGAAATTTTAAATCAAAGGAACTACAAAATCATAAAAAAAAAGCTAACGATTTTAGAATCGTGACCCCTAATCATATATATTACTGTGTTTCTTTCTTCTTTGGGACAGAAACAGTTTAATAGAAACAACTATTTAGGATTGCTTTTTACTGTTACAGAGTTTAATGTGAGAGAACAAATTTGTGTATGTTGCATGTGTGTGCGTGTGTGCATACTGTGTATTTTAGCCAGCTGCTTTTTGTTTCAGTTGCAATGTTGTTGATCTTAGGGAATATGAACAGCCTTTGAAGAGATAAAAGATCATTTAGATGCTGTGTGTGTTGTTAGTAATAATGAAAAAATGCATTGTTCCTAGAAAAGAGTACCTTTATTATGAGGACACATTTCTATGTTCTGATTACAGGACAATATGAACACGCCTGTTTTAAAACAATTGATTACCATTGCTTTTAGAAGGAAACACTTGTCTTTGTCCTTTTTTGTGATTATCTGGTGCTCTAATTCCCGATAGAACGGTTATATTGCAGTGTGTGAAGCAGATGTGTCTAGTTCAGTAAGGAGAAGTGGAGAAAATTGCTTAGAATTAAGAAAATGAATGGTACCTTTTCTTTCTATCATGATGTTCAGCAAACCCGTAAGAACTCTTGAGTTTTGGTGCACAAAGGGACTAGTGATTATCCACCACGCACCATCCTAATCAGTACTGGATGAGCCTCAATGCTTACGACACAAGAGTAACAATCAATTCAACTGCTCAGCTTGCATAGGAGACCGTAACTGATTTCCACCTAGAAAACTGTATCTCCCTTAACTCTCCAACCGTTGTCCTAGAGAATGTGTTTGCTTAGACAATGTTTGGAAAACTCAAAGTAGTTAAATATAAGATGTTAACTTGAATTCTGATATTGTTTTACACTGGTAACTATTTTCTTGCATTCTGGATATAAATTTTAATAAAAGGTGAGGAAGCTTGTTTTTACAAAAGATGATTTAATTTTGTATTTTTGAAAATATAGCCCATGGTGTAGTATACTTGCATGTTTTTACCTTTTTTTACTCATATCTGTACCTTGTTACTGCCAAGGATGAACTTTAATGGGATCTTTGCTTATATATTTTTGTTCTAATAAAAGTTCTATGTGTATGTATGTACACAAGTGTACACATAGAAATTATAAATATGATTTATGTCATTATTTTCAAGGTGGACAATTTGTTTTTCCTCTTATTTGTTGGAAATTAAACAGAAGTTGGTTAAGAATGGAGGGTTGCTGTGTGGTGGCTCACACCTGTAATCCCAACAAATCGAGAGGCGCAGGTGGAAGGATCTCTTGAGGCCCAGAATTTGAGACCAGCCTCGACAACAATGAAACCTTGTCTCCTAAAAAGTAAAAAGTGAGCTGGTAAAGATGAGACACACCTGCAGTCCCAGCTACTCAGGAGGCTAAGGCTCCCTGCTTGAGCCCAGGAGTTCAAGCTACAGTGAGCTATGATTGTACCACTGCACTTCAGCCTGGGCCAGAGAGTGAGACCATGTTTCTAAAACAACAGCAACAACAAAAGGGATGGAGAGTGGTTTTATAATTACTTCAGCTACGCATCTGTTTATAGACAATTGGCCTGTCTCTTTGGTTTTGGCATTTTTCTCAGCAGAATTTAAATTAGTTATTCATATGTGTTCAGATACATACCTACATTATTGGAGGATTCACTTAAGGTGGTAGCAAAAATATTAAAGGAAAAATAGCAGAGAAAGTTATGGAATATAGTCTCAAACTCTTTCAGAAGGCTTAAAGGTTTTTCTATAGTTCTTGGCTGAAGGCAGCCAGAGTCTCTTTGCAAGAACCAGAGAGATTAAGGCACAAGTACAAAAAAATGTGAGGAGTTAACCTAATGAACTTGTCTACTCATGTGGTCTTCAAACTAACTTTTGAGCCAGATGGCTCTCTCGGGGGAGATCGACCAAGGATATTACCCGCTAACAGTGTTTGCTTTAGGCATCAGAACCTGTCCTTCGATCTTTAACCTCTAGTGGTGTTGACTCAAGCCTTTATCAATTAAAATTTACTGAATAAATTTGAGTCTCACTGGCTGGTGAGGGCCAGTGGTTGCAACTGTTTACAACACTCCCCAAGGAGTCTGTAAGCAGCCACAGACACTTGGCTGAACTAGCAAAGCATCATATCTGCATGTCAGTGTTCTTTATTCACTAGTCACTGAGTCAAGGTCTGCAAGACAGACCCCTGAAAGTAGTGACCCCAACACATTATAATAAATATGTATATATTATATTGTTATATTCTAGTCCATCATGGAATAGAACTGAATATAATTGAACGTTGCTCCATTTTGATATAGGTGACCAACAAATGCTATTCTAAGTACAGATGTGTTGCACAAATCAAATTTTGTTTCTGCAAAAAAACAAAATCCCCCCAGAAAACATGATTTCTTGGTCAGTGTGTATGCATGGGATGGAATTCTTTATTTCTTGCAACCTCTGGAAGAAAAAGACAGGCTATCTTCTTGACCTTTGCACAATCATGTTGTAGAATCATTCAGGGGACATCAGGGGCCATGCTAATGCCAATCCCTTCATTTTATAGACTGTGAAAATAATATTCACAAAAATTAAGTGTCTTGTCAGTGATCTCTTAGAGTTAGTAGAAGAGATAAGACTGAACCATGAACTCCTGTATTCACTAAAAATTAGATAATATTGGATCCCTCAGTTTTCCAGAAACAGTGCTAGGTAATGGGCAGAAAGTGATGAACAAGCATTTGTTGTCCCAACTACTTACCATGTATCAGGAGGGGGATAGAACACCCGTAATTAGAATGCAGTGCACCTGCTAACATCAGCAAAAGAGACAGGTAGATACAAACACACACCACCATCTAGGAAGTAGTCTTCCCTTCCTAAAACTCAAGTCTGAAGCTGATTTAACTAGAAATTTTTGGGAAATGCAGGGATCAAGAAAGCATCACAACATCACAGGAGGCAATCAGCAAAATCCAAACTCTACCAAAACCTTTAGTACAAAGGAACCACTCTCACACATATTTGAAGGAAAAAAGATATGGGGGGACCAAAGATTAAGAGATTTGTCAATTACTTTGTAATGAATGAATGTGTTTAAGACAAGCTATGCTTTTAAATATTATATAGGGGCCAGGTGCAGTAGCTCAAGCCTGTAATCCCAGCACTTTGGGAGGCTGAGGTGGGTGAATCACGAGGTCAACAGATCGAGACCACCCTGGTCAACATGGTGAAACCACGTGTCTACTAAAAATACAAAAAATTAGCTGGGCACGGTGGCACGTGCCTATAATCACAGCTACTCTGGAGGCTGAGGCAGGAGAATTGCCTGAACCCAGGAAGCGGAGGTTGCAGTGAGCCGAGATTGCGCCATTGTACTCCAGCCTGGGTAACAAGAGTGAAACTCCATCTCAAAAAACAACAGCAAAAAAAAAATTATATAGTACAGAGGAAAGTGCAAGTGCTAAATATTGACAATAATATATTATTATTAGATTTTTTTAAAGAATGTGATAATGGTGTGTTTTGGTTAAAACCAAAATGCACTGTCCTTTGGAGACACATAATGAAGTATTTGTGCACAGATGATACTGCATCTGGGATATACTTCAAAATAATTAGGGTGGAAAGGTGAGGTGGGTGGGTTGATAGAGGAAACAAAATTTGCCTTGAGTTGCTTATTTTGTAAAGGGGTAATGAGTGCGTGGATGTATATTATATCTCTGGCTTAATGACTTGTAAATTGCTTCTGAAACCCTGCTGTTGTTACTCAAAAAGCCATTAAATTTTTTTTTACAAAAGAATCTTTTCAATAATTTTAATGAAAAAATTGATGTGTTCCATCCCAACTGAAAATACCAAGATTATTAGTATTAAATGGATGTAGATTTCATGACATTATCCAATTATTTATCAATCGTGGAAATGTTTCAGATTTATTAGTTTATTATTCATTATTGTATTTTCGTATATTTTCTGGCTGCCTTTTTTTTTAATCTCAAAAATAATCACAACTTGGGTTGTCAGTTTCTGTGAGAAGGGTTTTTTCTTTTTTTTTTATTTATTTATATATATATATTTTTTTAATTTTTTATTGGATTATAGGTTTTGGGGTACATGAGCAGAGCATGCAAGACAGTTGAGTAGGTACACACATGGCAGTGTACTTTCTTTTTTCTCCCCTTCACCCACATTTGGCTTTTCTCCCCAGGCTATCCCTCCCCACCACCCCCTCCCACTGGCCCTCCCCTTTTCCCCCCAGTAGACCCCAGTGTTTAGTACTCCCCTTTCTGTGTCCATGTGTTCTCATTTTTCATCACCCGCCTATGAGTGAGAATATCTGGTGTTTCATTTTCTGTTCTTGTGGCGATTCCTCAAGGCCTTAGAAATAGAAATTCCATTTGACCCAGCAATCCCATTACTGGGTATATATCCAAAAGACTATAAATCGTTCTACTATAAGGACACATGTACACGAATGTTCATTGCAGCACTGTTTACAATAGCAAAGACCTGGAATCAACCCAAATGCCCATTGCTAACAGACTGGATTGGAAAAATGTGGCACATATACACCATGGAATATTATGCAGCAATCAGAAATGATGAGTTTGTGTCGTTTGTAGGGACATGGATGAATCTGGAGAACGTCATCCTCAGCAAACTGAGAAGGGTTTTTTCTTAAAGGACCAGAATAATTTTTTTTAAAATAAAAGTTTAATTTTATTATTTCTAACACTTAAAGAGTTCTTAAGTTTCCTTGCTAGATTTATATTTATATGTGCTTACCAGTGCCCAGAAGACCAGCTTAATAGGAATTCCTTTAAATTTAAGACTTTATTTACCCTCTCTAGAAGTAGGTGAAAATATACCAATCAGCTTTATCAGAAAATACTTCACATTCGCACCACAAACTAGTCTCATTCAACTTGTAGGCAAACTAGGGATCTTTGAGAAGGCTCTTCTCTGCAGGTCATACATAAGCCATCTTCCCAGGGACTGGCTTCTTCATCTCAGTACAAAAAGCCACCCACAAATACAGTACAGACAGCAACTCCAATCAGGGATCAAAAGTAAACACAGCTATTCATGTGAATAAAACTCCTGCATGGAAAACCAAACTAAGATGAACCTCTTAGAATTGACAGTTGCTTATTCTAAGCAATTTTTAGAGTCTTTTAGTATTCTTCAGTTATAACTGTTGCTATGTGCTGTAACTTTCTCTCCCACTTATTGTAGTATTTTATTTATTTATTTATTTTTAAATTTTTTATTGTATTTTAGGTTTTGGGGTACATGTGCAGAACATGCAAGACAGTTGCATAGGTACACACATGGCAGTGTGTTTTGCTTCCTTTCTCCCCTTCACCCACATTTGGCATTTCTCCCCAGGCTATCCCTCCCCAGCTCCCCCCCCCCGCTGGCCCTCCCCCTTTCCCCCCAATAGACCCCGGTGTTTAGTACTCCCCTCCCTGTGTTCATGTGTTCTCATTTTTCATCACCCGCCTATGAGTGAGAATATGCGGTGTTTCATTTTCTGTTCTTGTGTCAGTTTGCCGAGAATGATGTTCTCCAGATTCATCCATGTCCCTACAAACGACACGAACTCATCATTTCTGATTGCTGCATAATATTCCATGGTGTATATGTGCCACATTTTCCCAATCCAGTCTATCATCGATGGGCATTTGGGTTGGTTCCCGGTCTTTGCTATTGTAAACAGTGCTGCAATGAACATTCGTGTGCATGTGTATTGTAGTATTTTATAGCTTCCAACGAAAGGAATGACTTAAAGAGTCACCATCAAACACCTACAAGCCCACCATTCGGCTTCACCTTTTTACTGGTTTCACAGACTTTCAGACACAAGCAGTGGTGCTGCATCTGGGGTTGCATGAGTTTGCTAGGGCAGCCACAAGTGTACAGATTGGTGGCTTATGCAATAGCCATTAACTTTCTCACAGTTCTGGAGGCTAGAAATTAGGGCATCAGCAGAGCTGATTTCTCCTGTTTTCTTGGCTTGTAGACATTCTCTTCTATACAGCATAAAAAAAAAGACAAAGTACTGTTATCAGTTTAAACATCTGGGTTTAAATCTATTTTAACTGAAAAAGGATGAAAAGATTGGTCTTAAAGGGTTTTTCTAAAAATTAACCAATGAAATGAAATGATTGGTCTTGAAGCCAAAAGTGATGCTCATCATTTCCATCCTTCACCACTCATCCTAAATCCCCTCACCTCTGGGCAGCTTTGGCGCTGATTTAGGTTTGCTTACTTGGCAGAAAAAAACAATATTCGCCCCTGATTACCAGGTCCTTGTGAGACTAAGGTTGCTGCAGTTGAACATTTATGGTTATTAATGAACATGCAGCAATAACGGGTTCTCTGGCGAATATCCTAACTTCCAGATTTTCTCCTTCCAGCCCAATTTTGTACCAGTGGCTTTGTTCCCACATGACGGAGTCAGTAAGACCCTACGTATATCGTAAGTCATTCTGTTGCCTAATGGTCTACTGGTATGAGGAGCTCCAAATGACCAGAGAACGTTAAGTCTGGAAGAACTTCTATGTCTTTCTACGGCGAGCATCTCTCTCCTGGGCTGTCGTGCAGCCATGCCTGAAATTTCAGCATGAGGAGCACCAATTCCCCGAGTGGGTCTCTGGATCTAACCATGAGAATGAACATCCCTCTTTCACTGCTGGCTCCTGTGCTGTCGGGGTCGACAGGCAGACTCTGATCTTTTTTCAATCTTCTTCAATCTTTTTCATTGGTTAATTTTTAGAAAAACCCTATCTCTAAACTGATTATATATGGAAACTGAACAAATGGGTGTCCTATATTTGAGATAAAAGTAATTTTTCATCTTGTAAGCTTGTGCTTTTTCTCCACTGATATGTAATGAATGCCACCTGGATTTACTGGTTGCAAGCAGCACACTTTGATCCGTTCACAGTCCTGTGGCTCGGGAGTTCAGGTGGCTTAGCAGTGTCCTCTGGCCCAGGTTCTCTACGAGGCTGCACTCTACGAGATGGCCAAGGCTGCGGTCGTCTCACAGCTGAACATGGGGGGTTGGGGGACACGTGCACGTCCAAGCTCACTCATGGGACTGGTGACAGTTTTCTAGTCCTCTCTGGCTGGTCCAGGGACATCATTTCATTGTCATGTGGGTCTCTCTGGAGGGTACTCACACCCAAGAAAAAACCACGTTCTTTTGCAATCTGCCTCAGGAGAGACCTTACTCTGCCATATTCTGTTCATTAGAAGTGAGTCACTAGGTTTAGCCCACACTGGGGGAGGAGCTCCCACAGGAGCTTGACTCCCAGGAAAAAGGGGTTACTGGGAGCTCACTGAGAAGCAGCCTACTACATTTGTTCCTACTTTCAATGCCTAATGAATCATGGATCCGTCAATTCTTCAATTTCAAACATTTTCCTTTAATCACCCCTTACTATCCATTTCACTGCCAACACCTCCATCTCTGTCTTCCCCACCATGAAATAGATTAGTACCAACTTCCTTAACTCTCCACGAGCCCCCGCATGGCCCTGGTTCCCTGCTGCTCCCTAGTATTCCCGAAACACCCCGTACCCTTTCCTGTTCTTATTCATTCATTTACTTATTCGGAACACTTCAGGAATCTGCAGGCCATCCTTGCACAGGGGCCCTGCCCATCTTCCCTGGACCGCTCCAGTTTTAGTGCATGTGCTGCAGAAACAAGCAGGCTTCCTGTCCTTGCTCAGGAGCGCTCGAAGGCTCCCTGTTGCCTGCTTCCAATGGTGGGTCATGCTCCGTCCAATTCATGCCTCCCATCCCAGCTGAGTGGGGCCTTCGCCGTGTTCCCTTCTCAACATGGCGAGCTTGGGCTGTCACGTCGCCTTTGCCTTTTCCTCTCTGCTCGCCACCTTCTCAGTAGAGCCGGCGCTGCTCACTATCGCCCCCACTGGTTGCGTTGTGCTTCAGTCCCACAGGCCGCTCGAAGTCACGTTTACATCCGTTCTGGCTGCTTTAGGGGTTCGAATCTGCCCATGCTTTTCTCCCACCAGGCTGCAATCTATGTAACTTCCTGTATTTCTGTCCATCCGCGGCATCTAACAATACTGAGCACATGGCGATTCCTCAAATACTTGCGACTTCAGTGAAAATAGAGCTCTGCACTTCCTGGCTGCTTCAGCCAAAACAAAGCAAAAAAATTAGCAAAAAGCTTGGAAGGAGAGGCAACATCAAAGCCAAAAGAAGGACTATTTTGAGATATTTCTGATAATCCTATCTCAAAATGTACAGATGGACATATTTCTAATAATCCTATCTCAAAATGTATAGACAGACTATGGTTATTTTTAGTAAGCTCATGTTTTTCTATTATTTCTTGTTAGTCATTCTGTTTCGATGATGGACATAGAGAATGGTTTCCCAACAAGAGATGATTTTTGTCCCCAAAGAGATATTCGGCAATCTCCAAAGACATTTTTGGTTTTCACAGCTCAGGGGAGGAGGGTTGCTCCAGGGACCTAGTGGGTAGAGGTCAGGGACACTACAATGTACAGAATAGCCTCCAACAGCAAGTAATTCCTTGGCCCTAAATGTCAATAATGCGGACATTGGAAACTCATCTTTATCTTGAGCACAGGAGCAGTGTAGCAAAGGCAGGGCGAACCTGGATTCTGTAGCCACACTGTTTGTGTTCAGATCCCAGCTGTGCCGTTCACTAGCTGCGTGACCCTGGACAAGTTACTCAGCATCCAGCTTTCTTCATGTTTAAGCGATGGAAGTAATAGAACTCACCCTTAAGTGTTACTGAGAGGGCTCGATGAGTTCATAGTTGCGGAGTCCTTCAAGCAGTGTCTGGAACATCATAAGATCTAGAAAACCTGAGCAGGTTCTCATGGGCAGAGTGGAGCCTCACTTGCCTGCAGCGATCCCTTGTGGCTGAATGACAAATTCATTGTTATTACCGCTGGTACTCACCAGCATCTGCAAGTTGGAAATGGTAGCTATTTTCATTCAGCGTTAATGTACCGACTGAAATTTTGGCCTTTCTCTGAGAGGATTTAATTTATGTAAAAACAAGGAGGTGAACTGATTCTTTTAAATAAGAGCAGACATGTAGGTGACTAGCACGCTCATTAGATTTCACACAAGGAGAGCCACACCCATCGTTGGTCACAGGCAGCCAGGTCCAGCACAATAGAGAGACCACTTAGAGGTGGCCGCACCATCAGGACAGGAGCAGGGCAGAAAAAAGACACTCCATTCTGAAAGGGACCATGTTCTGTGACTTGCTCCAGATTTTTAATTTACAAAGCAAATTGTGTGTGTGTGTGTGTGTGTGTGTGTGTGTGTGAATTACTCAGGTTAACTTAACATCTGAATTGCAGTCCGCATTGTGCTTTTGCAAGTAGATGAATTTCCCCTGTATCATAACAGAAATTTTTTACGTGTATGTTTTATGTTATGATTCTTTTTGGGAGTTATAATCGTAGGAAAATTGGGAAGACTAAATCTAAAAGGTGTGTTAAAAAGTAGATAACTTGCATCATTTGGTAATATATCTGGTTACATCTTAGTCTCTTCTAATTCAATGTAAGAATAAAATTGTAAAGTAATTGGCACCTGGCTGCCTCTGCTTTGCATTTAAGTCTCTGTGCTAGGAGACAGGATGGGTATATAATTTACACATAGTTAATTTGCTTCTTAATTATTTATATCAGTTTCCCACTGTCCGGTAGAAACACAGAGAGACTCTGGGTCCAGCTAAAGTACGTCTGACTCCTGTCAGAGTGCAGTGAGAAGAGAGTGTCC
This sequence comes from Callithrix jacchus, assembly GCF_049354715.1. Classification (NCBI taxonomy): domain Eukaryota; kingdom Metazoa; phylum Chordata; class Mammalia; order Primates; family Cebidae; genus Callithrix; species Callithrix jacchus. The sequence goes on from NC_133504.1 coordinate 5,086,174, forward strand.
TGTGTGATGACGTTTATTATTTACTGGTTTAAGGAAAGCTGTCCTTGGCATTTTAGTGCATAAGCACACTACAGCATGACTATAATTATCTTTAAAAGCATATATTGTTATGTGATATTGGAACATCAGGACATTTTGCTGTCATAAGAGTTTGTCCTCACAGGCATTAAGTGGTTTTCTCAGCTATGAAGATCCTATGATCATGGGTGGAGACATAGTTTGGCTGTGTCCCCACCCAAATCTCATCTTGAGCTGTAGTTCCCATAATCACCATGTGTCATGGGAGGGACCTAGTGGGAGTTAATCAAATCATGGGGGAGGTTACCTCCATGCTGTTCTCGTGATAGTGAGTGAGTTCTCACGATATCTGATGGCTTTATAAGGGGCTCCCCCCCGACTTAGCACTGCACTTCTTGCTGCCACCATGTGAAGAAGGACGTGTTTGCTTCCCCTTCTGCCATGATTGTAAGTTTTCTGAGGTCTCCACATCCCTGCAGAACAGGGAGTCAATTAAACCTCTTTCTTTTATAAATTACCCAGTCTAAGGTATGTCTTTATTAACAGGGTGACAACAGGCTAATACAGGTGGTAACTGGCAAGGAATGTGCCTCACTAGTTTTAAGATGGAGTTGATTTTAAAGTGGTGTCATCCAGACTCTCCAAAGCTTCTGTTTCCCTAACAGTATAAAATAAAATATCTCTTGTACTCCCAAATGCCCAGTCCCATTTAGATATAATCGCTGCAAATAGTTTATTGGGGATTTTAAATACATTTCTTGTGGATATAAACTACATCCTTTTTATAAACATATACATTCATAGGGATTGTTGAATATCCGTTGTGTCACTTGAGCCATCTTGAAGCGCATTCCCTATCGACATAGACAACTACTGCATTTTCCAGTGGACACCTAAGCTTTTCATTATGTGGATATTCCACGATTTTAAACCAATCCTCTACAAACAAAACTTTAGATTTTCTTCTGGCTTTTACAATTACTAAAAACGACACAGTGACCTTACTTGTACCTATTCCTTTCCTGGCTGCGAGTGTATATGTAAGATAAATGTGCTGAAGTAAAGTCGTATTTGAAGTTGGAAATGATAGTTTTATTCAGCATCGTATTCAAGTTTCTATGTTTTACACCTTTGTCTACACATCAGTCTTTTCAGTTTTTGACCATGTGATCTGCAAAGACGTGTTAATGGCAAAAACCACAATTACTTTTGCACCAACCGAATGCATCGTTTTTGTTTCCATTTTAGTTTACACAGAATCCGTCCACATATTAACTAGCCATTTTCATGACTTAATTTTCTGTTGCATTTTACTTTTCTAAATTAACACTTTTCTGTCACGTGTTTCAAACTTAAGAGAAATGTTATGTTTCGCTTCATGTGTGTCCAGTGCGTGTCTTGTCTGCCCTGCTATCTTTTCCTTCCAATGTCTTTAATCTTTCTGCCTTTTTCTTCTTTGCTAGTATTTCAGGTCTCCGCTCTCTGACACTGATTTTGCTGGCAGCTGATCACTCTGTTCACAGCTATTTCCAATGGCGTTTTGTCCTTTTCTTTCCTCTTCAGTTTCCCTTTTGACCTATTTTATCTTTAATTTTTGTTTGATTCCATGTTTTGTTTAATTTCTTTCAGAGCGCAAAACGTGTTGAATATAAATTCTTTGTAATTTGTATATGATACTCCTTCCTGCAATGTGTTCACATATATACAAGAAGCAATGACTCTCTTGTCCTGCTATTTTTCCAGAGTCTTGCCGTATCACCCAGGCTGGTATGCAGTGGCGTGATCTTGGCTCACTGCAACCTCCATCCCCCAGGTTCAAGTGATTCTCCTGCCTCAGCCTCCCGCGTAGCTGGGGTTTCAGGCACACACCACCATGCTCAGCTAATTTTTTATATCTTTTAGTAGAGATGGGGTTTCACCATGTTGGTCAGGCTGGTTTTGAACTCCTGAACATGTGATCCACCTGGCTTGGCCTCCTAAAGTCTGGGATTACAGGTATGAGTCACCATGCATGGCTGTCCTGCTAGTACTTTAAACCCAGCAGCACAGCAAAATTGCCCTGGAAGAATATCTATCTATCTATCTATCTATCTATCTATCTATCTATCTATCATCTATCGAGATGAGACCTTGCTATGTTGCTCAAGCTGGTCTCAAACTCCTGGCCTCCAGCCATCCTCCCACTTCAGCCTCCCAAAGTGCTGGGATTACAGGCATGAGCCACCATGCTTGGCCACCTGGGAAGACTTTTAAAAAACGCCAGTATCAAGGGCCCATTCCAAACCTCACCCTGATCAGGCATTACCTATAGCTGAGTTCCCTCTGGAGACTGAAGCACGGAGAATTTTGAGAAGTTTGCCTTGGCACCCTGGCTATGCTACTACCTTGCCAGCCCCATAGTGCCATGACACTGTGCAGATAAATCTTGTGTTGTTCATTAGCAGTTTAGCTTTATGGATACGTTTTCATTTTGGTGGAAAAATACTTAGAAAAGGAATATCTATCTGAAATCTTGTGTCGTTCATTAGCAGTTTAGCTTTATGGATACGTTTTCATTTTGAGGGAGAAATACTTCGAAAAGGAATATCTATCTGGCTTGTGTAATAAGAGTATTTTTAACTTAACACTAAACTGCTTATTCTGTTCCCCCAAATTATTGTATCATTTTATGTCTCATTTTTCTTAACACAAGTTTACAAAGAGTTTTCGTTTTTTAATTCTAGAAGATTTTATAATTTTAGGTGTGATATTATGCTAGTTGTCTATTTTGAGCTACATTTTGGATACAGTACAAGGTAAAGTCCACATAAATGTTGGAATCCAGCTTGTCATTTTCTACCAAAAAAAAAAAAAGCCTTACTTGGATTTTCATTGCTTTTCCAGTGAATCTATAGATCAATTTGGGAAGAAATAAAAGTTTAACTGTATTGAGTCTTCTTATTCATGACATGGTATTTAGCTTTGTTTTTTATGTGTGCTTTAATTTTCATCATCAATATTCTGTAACTTTTGCAATATTATATACACATTTATGTTGGATTTATCTCCAAATAGTTCATGCTTTTGATACTAGTGTAAATGATGTTTTCTAAAATTTGGATTTCCAATTGTTTGTTGCTGCTACATAAAAAGACATTTGATTTTTATATATTGGCCTTGACTTCTACAACCTTGTTAGATTCACTTATTCCAGAAGCATTTTTAAAAGATTATTTGGAATTTGTATGCAGTCAGGCAATACATGTAGTTTTGTTTTTTTTAAGTCCATGTGTTTTTCTTTTCCTGTCTCTTGCCTCATTTTACTGTTTAAGTTTTTAAATACAGTTTGAAATAGAAGTGATAAGAGTTGATCTTCTTGTCTTGTGCTAATCACGGTTATTTTGAAGTTCCTGTTTGATTGTTTTAGCATCTTGTTCATCTATGAGCCTTATTCTGTTGATTGCTTTATCCCTTGATGGTAAGTTGGTAAGTTGGATGTTTTCTTGCTTTTCACATCATATGTATGTATTTTTTAACTGCCCATCAGACATTGTGTGCAGAAGAACAACAGTTAAAAAGAGATGTTTAAAATGTTTTATGTCCAGAAATAGGCATACTTCTTCTGCCAGGTCAGAAGAAGGTGGGGAAGTTTGGTGTGATTTGGATTTGGGTTTTGTTGCTGCTATAATCACAGTTAGTTCAAACGTTAAGTTCTTTCAATGGTGGGCTCTGCTACCTTGTACTAGTGAAGGACCTGGTGTGCTGGAGAGTTTTTCTCAATGTTATTGTTCACCTTCGTCTTTTGGCAGATGTCTCTCTTTTCATTGGGTTCCTCCCTCTCTCCCAAGGGCAAACTACCGTTGTTGCTTATTTTCCCACAAAATATTTGAGTTGTGGAGGGGACGCTTTTTGTTATCCTGGTCCAGCCTCAATCTTAGGCTAGCCCTATTAGCCTGGACCTCAGAAATGGGGTTTTCTCAGTATTTCTGCCTTTGTCTCATAGTCAAACTCTGCTTGCATCTGTGGGGGTTCTTTGGATAAAGCTTCCTGCTCCTCACTCACTAGCAGCAGACCTCTGTTTTATATTGGTGCATGATCCAGGAACAAATGGCTTTTGCTTTTAACCACCCTACCCCAAACAAACAAACAGAAAATCTTTTCACAAGCCTTGGGGAAAAAAAGGATTACCTGCCCACCCACAGTGGCCTAATGCTTTTGTGTTGTATGAAAAAGGCCCAGAAAAGAGGTGGGGATCTATGTCTGTGTGCTACCACATGAAGCTCGCTCTCTGCTGTTCTGCCATGTACCATTCTTCTCCATAAGCCCCCAGTGGATGCCCATTAGGAAGACCTTGGGAGTGAAGATTCCTCATGTGTATGGGCTCTGTTCACACGAATGAAAGGCAACAATTCTAAAAATGGATAACATCAACCCCAGCACTTTGGGAAGCCAAAGAGGGTTGCTTGAGGTCAGGAGCTGGAGATCACCTTGCTACAGAGTGAGACCTCGTCTCCACAGATATAATTTAAAAAGCTTAGTCGGGCATGATGGCATGCACCTGTAGTCTCAGCTACTTGGGAGGCTGAACTGGGAGGATCACTTGAGCCTTGGAGGTTGAGGCTGCAGTGAGCAATGATTGATTGTGCCACTGCACTCTAGCCTGGGCAATGGAGCAAGACCTTGTCTATAAAAATAAATGAAAATACAAATAGGTGATACTAATTTTGTATTTATTATAACAGTTACTATTCGAAGGCTCTATCTGTATTAGCTCTCACAGTAACCACATGGATTAGGTATTACTGTCATCAGTTCCCTATCTGGAGTTAGGCCAAACTGCAGGTTAAGGACACAGTTCTCTACAGGACTGTCTTCACAGCAGACACCAGCTGCAAATTTGGGGCCTCCAGAGCCATCCTAACTTCTAACCAGCTGACTACCAATTCATGGGTCTCTACAGACTCCCTGAGGTTCAGCAATTTTCTAGAACAGCTCATGGAACTCAGGAGGGGACTCTACTTATGATGGCAGTTTTATTGAAGTAAAAGGATGTGGTTCAGAACCAGCGAAAGGGAGAGACGCACAGAAAGGGATCAATGAGGGTTCCAACTGTGAGGCTGCCCTTGTCCTCAGGGATATGACACTCTTCCGGTTATACTCATCAGTGTATGGCAATGCACAGAGAAAACTGCCAACCAGGGAAGCTCCCTGAGTTCTTGTGGGTTTTATTGAAGTTTCATTATATAGGCATGATTCATCGAATCATTGCCCATGTGTCTTAGTCTTTGGCCCCTCTCCTCCTCAGAGGTCAGGCCACTGAAATGTGGTTCAAAGCCCGTAATCCACTTATCACATGGTTGATCTTTCTGTCTTGACCAGCCTCCATGCCAAGTCATCATGTTCACATAAACTATCAAGCGTGGTCCAAGGAACCCACCATGGATAGCAAAGTAGTGAAGATGGTGAGTTAAATATTTAAGGAGAGAAAAAGGGTTGGAAGTAGAGGTAGACATCGAATGGAGAAAGAATGATTTTTTAAGAGAGGTTTATGGGGAGGCCTGAGGAGAACAAACCAGCAGAGAGGAGAAAGAGGGTTAATGGGTTGAGTATGATCCTGGAAGATGGTAAGAGCACAGGAGGGTGAACAAGGGCAGGGGCCCATGGAGAAGAAAGAGGGCAAGGGGAGTGTGGGGGCAGAAGCAGGAAGATCTCTCTGACCTCCCACTGTTCTACTCCAAAGCAGGTCCTAAAATAATTATGTGACCTTCCTCTAAAACAGATCGTTAGACCCCTGCTCCAGTGGGTCCTCCCCCTACACCTAGAGAAGAGGAATGAAGACCCAGAGATGCCAAGCAGAATATGAACAAAGTGGCCTTGCTAAGGTCTCCCCAGGTTATGACATGAGCTCATGTTCCCTTTGTCCAATCATCCTTCTACAGGACTGTCCACTCTTCACCAATCCTAAGCATAAAAATACGGTTTTCCCTGTTTCTTTGGGCCTTCATTTCTAAAGGCTCCGGTGTCATGTAAAACTTTGGTTGAATCATGCAGATTTCTGCATGATTTTCTTTTGCATATCAGTCTTTTGTAATGGGGTCTCAGCCATGAATGTCGTGGTGGGTTAGGAGAAGATATTACTTTTTCTCCCATACAGAAGCTGAGCAAAAACAGATAAATGAAGTCAGGGGTGAAGGCCTGCCCAAGGTGAACAGCACAAACACAAGGGCTCTAAGGACGACTGTGGATTCCTTGTCTGCACCGTGCGGCACAGATGGTGACTACAGGCTTTGTCTCCACTGCACAGGTGTGAGAAGACTGGGGGACTGTTAGGGCAATAGAGGCTGGGGGCAGTGGCAAAAAAGTAACTCAAATATGGGGCAGGAAAATGTAGTCAGAAAAAAGCTAAAATGCTAGGGAACAGTGGAGTAGATTAAAGTTTTTAGAGACGTAGAAGAGAGAGTGAATGGCATGAGAAAGCGGTGGGGAGGAAAGAGTGGTGCAATTTCAGATTTCACTCGGGGCCAGACAAGGTGGCTCATACCTGTAATCTCAGCACTTTGGGAGGCTGAGGTGAGAGGATCAACTGATCTCAAGAGTTTGAAACCAGCCTGGGCAACATGGTGAGACTTTGTCTCTACAGAAAAGGAAAAAACAATCAGTAGGAAAATAGTTACTGAAACACCAGGGTTTGGTCTAGGTCCTGCTGCTCACTACACAGAAAGCCAATCCCTGAGGTGATGAGTGTTGCCAAGGAAGAAGGCTTTACTCAGGTGTGCAGCCGAGGCGATGCCCGCAGAGTCTTAAATCCATCTCCCTGACTGACTAAAACCAGGGGTTTATGTAGCAGGTGAGAAATGTAACCATGTGTGAGAAAACAGGAACTTGGAAGGGACAGGAAAGCAATCATGCTGAATGAGGGATCCGGAATCTGGCGTGGGGATCTGGTTTCAGTTCTTTCATACTTTTTGTGAGAGGCCTGAAGGTCATTTCCTGAGGAATTACAAGCTCTCCAAGTGATCTGGATGCTTTCAGACAGTAGGAGAATCACTGCCTTAGCAGAAGCACACTCAATGGCTTGATCCCGGCATATCTGCAGACTAGAGCTCGGGCACCTTTACAGCTTTAGGGCCCTGGGCCTGTGCAGGAAGACTCTGGCCTATGTAGGGCTACCTGGTGATTCCAGAAGGTAGAACTGTGTGCTGAAGCTACTGGTGACTTCCGGATCATGGCCATCAATCCGCAGGTCGTCATCTTTAGGCAGATAGTGCAGGGTTCCTGCTGCCTTTGCCATGGACCGGCTGCATGCTGTGTTTGGTAAATCATTCACTTCCACAGTTGTGGGTGGAGAGAGGGACTTGTATGAAGAGGATAGTCACAGGTTTCACAAGGTTTTCAGGATGGTATCTAGATATCCAGATAATCCTTTTCATTGCAATAAGCAAATTGGTGGAGGGCAGTCGCTAGTAATTGATTACCTCCATATCCTAACCCTCCAGGAACTGCATGAAAGATTGATGAACTTGTTTTTTTCTTTTCTTTTCTTTTTGAGATGGAGTCTCACTCTGTCGCCCAGGCTGGAGTGCAGTGGTGCAATCCCGGCTCACTGCAACCTCTCCGCCTCCCAGCTTCAAGCAATTCTTCTGCCTCAGCCTCTCGAGTAGCTGGGATAACAGGCACACACCACGCCCAGCTAATTTTTGTATTCTTAGCAGAGATGGGGTTTCACTATGTTAGCCAGGCTGGTCTCAAACTCCTAACCTTAAGTGATCCACCCACCTCAGCCTCCCAAAGTGCTGGGATTGCAGGTGCGGCCTCGTTTTTCTTTTATAGAACCAGATGATTTGGTCAGACGGACCTTCTGGACAGCATTCAGAAGCTTCCTCTGGCCAAGGGACCGGGGAGGCAAGCAGCTTCATCATAGGATCTCCGCTCCGCATCCCACCTTGCTCATAAGGCCTCAGTTATGTTCACAGGCAGATGGGACTTCCAAGATTGTCTCTCCCACCCTCTCGCTTTGGCCAAATCGAATAAACCTTTCTCTGCTCCCAGGGATCCTACAGCACTGGCACCCTAAAAACAGCGCCCAGCCAAGCCTAGGTTAGGCCTCCACTCAAAACAACAGCAACCTTGAAACTTTACAACTTGGTCAAACTCGACTCACTCTTGGAACTAGATGTGGCTATGATTGGTGACTGTGGTGCCGCTGGGGTCCAGGAACTCAGAAGGGCTGCATGTTTACCCTGCACCTCATGCCTGCTCACCACGGCCTTTCTAATCAAGAAACGACGTCCAAGTCAAACACGGTACAATGAGAATTTCAGTTTAACTCATTCCTGTTTGAGCCGGCGTCTAGTAGCTACCAGACCTCTCCAGTCAAAGCCTGGATTAGAAGACCCACAATGGGGCTGGCGCCAACATAGCACCTCTTGGGGTCACCAGGAAAAGAAGAAACACAAGTTCGGAATGCAGATGAACACAAAACAGGTGTGTCCTCTGAGTTCAGGCATAGAAGAGGTGGAACTTAAGACAGTGTCATAGACAGTCCCGTCCAACAAGGAGCCAGAGTCAGGCCCTGCCTCAGCAAAGTGTGTGGCAGGCAGTGGAATGAGAGCCAGGTAGGAGCACAAACAACGGGGAAGCTGGAATTTGTTTCTCTTAAACTGAATAGTCAGGAAACTTTCAGGGTTAACTTTTCGTTTTTTACCCTCCTCCCCACTTTTTTTTTGAGACAGAGTCTCACTCTGTCACCCAGGCTGGAGTGCAGTGGCATGATCTCGGCTCACTGCAACCTCCGCCTCCTGGGTTCAACCAATTTTCTGCCTCAGCCTCCCAAGTAGCTGGGATTACAGGCGTCCACCACCATGCCTGGCTAATTTTTGTATTTTTAGTAGAGACGGAGTTTTGCCATGTTGGCCAGGCTGGTCTCAAACTCCTGATCTCAGGCGATCTGCCCTTCCCAGACTTCCAAAGTGCTGGGATTACAGGTGTGAGTCTGTAATTTTTTCAAACTGTAACTGAAACTCGTCCCTTTGTCCTATGGTCTTAGGAGACATCTGTGAATACACCCTTCTCACCTTCAGCTGTAAACAGTCAATTAGTTCTCAACTAATGTTGTGTTTCTGAAAGACCCAGAGAGGAATTTTGTCTTCATTTAGCTCTCAGTTTTGCTTTTGTATACTTAGTTAATTTAGCAGTATATCGATTTGCTAAATTAACGGTCATTTTAGGGAACTATATCATCAGGTGTTTCACCATAGCCAAATGCAAATTTATCTGAAACTAGTGGTCACTAACTTTACTTGAAGGAAATTGAGCTTGGCTTTCTGAAACATTCCACATGACCACCCAGTGGGCTAGGAAGGAAACCTAATATCCACGGAAAGGTCCGGCCTCGCGGGTGGTAAAACCAGCCTGTCCTGGAACCCAGGGGGTGCAAATTGTTCATCTGGCCCCACCACTGGCCACCTATGCAATTGCATTAACTCACCTAACCTCTGCCGGCTCAGATTTCTTAACGTATAAAAGTACAAGATTTAAACTCCTGCCTCATCCTGTCATTCCCTGAATCTCTTTTTGGGATTTGGACTCAGTTATAGGTGAATTTGTACTCCCTCTACTGGCGGATGAAAGCAAAACAGTAATGTATGCGGTGGATTTACTTCATGATACAATGTATTAATTTGGAGAGCTGTTGCAATTTTGGATTCCATAAAGTGAGTTCAACGAATTGTTGCCTGTCATAAGGAGAGTCTTTGGAGCGATGATCAAGGCAGGATCTGGAGTGAGAGGGCCAGAGTTCAAATCCCACCCCAGCACTTCTGGAACCCAGTGGTTCCCTCATGAACTCTCATCTGCTGGTTCCTCAGCCTGAGGAGAAAGAGAAGCGCTAATTATACTCCTGCACTAGTGTAACGCAGTAATACGTCAGATACCACGGACAGTACTTCATGCTCGTTGGCCATATATTTTGCTGGGATGACATAGATTGAAGAGTTTCTTTAGAACTCAGCATGTTTTATCATACGGAGTATGTTTTATTTCACAATAATGATAATGCTATAATAGCGCACAATAAAATTACTTATGCTAAAATAGTGCATAAGAAAGGAAACGAAATTCAAGAATTTCAGGCACAACTCTGACAACTTAGATTGAAAAGCTCTCATGTCGGTCATGCAGGTACACTGCTTGTTTGAAGTGGTTTATATTGGCTTCCAGCATGTTTACATTGATGGTATCTTTGATATTCCCTGTATAATATATAATTAAAGCCTGGGCAATATGGCAAAACCACATCTCTACTGACACACACACACACACACACACACACACTAGCCAGGCATGACAGTAGTAGGTCTTTTAGGCTGACTGATGGCGCCGTGGGTGCCCTGTTAACCTCTGTGACCTGCACGGTCACTCCAGATGAGTTCCTGGAAAATCTGAAGTAACTGGAGGACCATGAAAAAGGAAGAATTGAGCAACCCCTGCGGCTCCTCCTTAACTCGGAGACAGTCTCTGTTTTCCTTATTCCCGCCCCAGCTGACAAGGCCATTGGACTTTGTGACCGATCTTGGTCAAGCTCGTGACTCTAGACCCTGTGATCCCCTCCCAGCTTGCAAACAACCGCCCTAAACTGTAACTTCTGTAACTTTCCACTGCCCGCCCCAAACCTATAAAACCAACTCCTATCCCACCGCCCTCCGCTGACTCTCTTTTTGGGCTCAGCCCACTTGCACCCAGGTGAATAAACAGCCATGTTGCTCACACAAAGCCTGTTGCGGGGGGGTCTCTTCATTCAGAGTGTGCATTTTAACAGTGGTGGGCACCTGTAGTTCTAGCTATTCAAGGGCCAAGGTGGGAGGATCACTTGAGCCCAGGAGGTTGAGGCTGCAGAGAGCCATGATTGCACCACTGCACTACAGACAGAGTAAGACCCTGTCTCAAAAAAAAAAAAAAAAAAAAAAAAAAAAAAAAAAAACCCAAAACAAAAAACAAAACTATAAATATACCAAAAAGATGAACTAAAATTTCTCTATTAGTTTTCTTTATAGCAATAATTTATGTTTTTAGTAGGTAGCATCCTAGGTTAGAAAAGAACATAATTTACATATTATATTCCATTTTTAGATTTAAAAAAATATCCTTCAGATGCATAGATTCTAAAAACGGTTGCATTTTATATGAAAACTTCAATTATTTAATCCACTATAATATTTTTCAGTTTACACTGAATTACAGTATAAATGTTTAAGCTTTTTTCATTATGGAATTTGAGACACAACAGAAGAGAAAATAATCTTATGGACTCCCATAGACCTGAAGAACCCTGGAATATTTCACCTGAAACATGCCTTTTTGGCAATTGGAAAGTGCAGTTACAGGAAAGGGTTTACTGAGCTGTCCTTTCTTACCTAAGGCAGGCCACAAAAACTCCTGTGAAAAGATTCAGAGAAGCTTCTGCCTCCCCTATCTGCCTGAAGACAGAGACAGAAATAGTGGCTCACTTATCAGTGCAGCAGCAGGGCCAGAGGAATCTGGGAGCAGGCTTTAATACCTTTCCACAGTTGTTCCACCTTTGGGAGCCTGGAGCTGCTTGCTCTTTCACCTGTCCCTTCTAAATATCCTGTTCTTCATTAGAAATGCTATGTAAGCCAGGACCCTAAGCCACTGTTAAATACAGTAAGTTTCAAGTTTCTCTTCAAAGAATCAGTATGTCAGTATATTCAGTTTCCTCGTCCTTTGTTCTCATTGGAAAGTTTAACTTCCTATTCTCTGCCTGCTTGCCCCCAGTTTCAGTAAACAACCTCCCTGACAGCTCTAATCAGTTCACATCTGTTCCTCTGGTTACCTGTACCTATCCCTGTTGGCAAAACCACATGTCACCCTCATGCATCCCCCTGCTAACCCACACATTTAGAGTCCTGACTCATCCTAGTCACCTGCTCCATCCTGAGTCACCCCCAGTCACCTGCTCTGAACCAAGTCACCTTTAGTCAACAGTTCCATAACTGTCTTTTCTGCTGAAACTGCTCACCAGGCCACTCTGCCTCGGACCTCTGCTCTCTTTAAAATAGACAATCGAAATTAGCTTAGACTGTGCAGTCCAAGCCTAGCCAACAGGGGAATGACACAGCAGTTGGGGCTACCTGTGTCAGGGATAAGAACCCCTTCCCCTCCCTTGTTCAGGTGTGCTCTTGCCATTGCTCCATCCATGAGACACACCCTTCTATAGAAGTAAAATCACCTTGCTGAGAAAGTTCATGTTCAAGTGCTATTTCTTTAGTCCACTGAAAATTAATTAATTAATTAATTAATTAATTATTTTGAGATGCAGTCTCACTCTTGCCAGGCTGCAGTGCAATGGCATGTTCTCAGCTCACTGCAACTTCCTTCCACTTTCTGGTTTCAAGCAGTTATCCTGCCTCAGCCTCCTGAGTAGCTGGGACTACAGGCATGTGCCACCATGCCCAGCTAATTTTTTTTTGTATTTTTAGTAGAGATGGGGTTTCACCATGTTGGCCAAGATGGTCTCGATCTCTTGATTTCATGATCCACCCGCCCCAGCCTCCCAAAGTGCTAGGATTACAGGCATGAGCCACCATGTTCAGCCAAAAATTTATTTGTAACACCACCTTTCTGAGAGGTGCTTTTGAACTCAGTTTTCTCTCCCTGGGATAGGCACATACATGGAAACAAAAATGCTTGTTTTTCTCTTGTTAATCTGTCTTCTGCTAACAGGAACCTGTCCCAGTTATGAACATAAAAGGATTGAGGAAATAAATTATTTTTTCTCCTCTGAAAGAAAGATAAAATCTCAGGACCCCAAATCTGCTATGCCAAAGTGGAAAAGTTAAGCTTGAAAACTGAGTCATGTAAAAAGCCTGCCTTTTGTTTTGTACCTAAACCAATAGCTACAGATAGAAGGCCACGTGTTTTCATGGGGAACTCCTTCACTCTGACTGCGTAAATTAACAGTTTATCTTCAAGAGTATGGGAAAAGAGGAGACTGGAAATTGTCCCCCTGTCAACCCTGAGATGAATGTGTATTTAGTTGCTTCCTCTACTCAGTGTTTGCCTTATCTTATGGAATGTGCAGATGTACAGAGCAGAGATGAATGCATGATTGACTGTTCATCTACCCACTTTTTTTCCTGTGGTGTCAAAAGAATGTGACCAACCCTCCCTCACCTTTTCCCTCTTTTCCCCTCCTGCCTGCTTTTCCCCTTTCAATATTAGAGCCCTCAAGATCCTCTTTGGAGAAAGGGTGGCCCACAGATCCCACAGTGACTTGTGTCTCTTTTCGCCAGGTGCTTCCTCAACCTTGGCAAAATAAACCTCTAAATGGATTAAAATCACCTGCGTCATTTTCTGCAGTTCACCCTCCCTTCACAGCCATCAGCCACCTTCAGCAATCACTGCCGTTTGTCCACTCTTGTTTCATCTGTTTCTCTCTCCACCCATCATCCCACCTCCAAAATTATTATTATTATTATTTTTTGAGACGGAGTTTCGCTCTTGTTACCCAGGCTGGAGTGCAATGGCGCAATCTCGGCTCACCGCAACCTCTGCCTCCTGGGTTCAGGCAATTCTCCTGCCTCAGCCTCCTGAGTAGCTGGGATTACAGGCACGCACCACCACACCCAGCTAATTTTTTGTATTTTTAGTAGAGACGGGGTTTCACCATGTTGACCAGGATGGTCTCGATCTCTTGACCTCGTGATCCACCTGCCTCAGCCTTCCAAAGTGCTGAGATTATAGGCGTGAGCCACCGCGCCTGGCCCTCCCAAATTATTTAAAGGAAATTCCAGACATCATATCATTTCATCAAAAAACACTCTAGCATATATTCCTAAAGCATAAGGATTGTTTCTTTCATGTCAACACAATATTAGTAATATCCTTAACATCAACAATAATGTTAACATAAGCAAATATCTGATGAGTGTGCAAATTTTCTCAATTCTCAAAAATATTTGTTGTATATTTGGTTTGTTTGCACCGGGATCTAAACAAGGACCACATATCACATTTGCTTCATATGTATCAACTTGCTTTAATATGTAATTTCCCTCCATCTTCTTTTTTCTTTGCTGTTTTTTGGAGAAAACTAATAATTTAAATCTCAAAATATTATGTCCCCAAGGCATCATTTTCCTTTATCACCTACGTGTGTATTTTTTGCCAGACAAACTCTCACTGCTGCCCAGGCTGGAGTGCAGAGTCTATCCGCAGGTGTGATCATAGCCGTCTTCCCACCTCCGCTTCCTGAGGCGCGGAGACAGCAGACACGGGCTATGGCACCCAACTCTCACTGGCATTTCTGAAACTAGTTAGTAGGTCTGAGTCCTTGATTAGAGTCAGTTAATTTTTTTTTTCTTTTGGGTGCATATACTTCACGGGTGGTGGTGTCTCTTTCTATTTTTTAAGACGGAGTTTTGCTCTTGTTACCCAGGCTGGAGGCGGGTGGATCACAAGGTCAAGAGATTGAGACCATCCTGGTTAACATGGTGAAACCCCATCTAGGGTTCCAAGGTTGTCCGGGTCCCGGCTGTCTCTGCATGTCTCTGCTGTACATGACCAGTTGGTGCTCACCGTTAGGTGGAGTTCATTTCCACTTCCCACAATCGAACATTTCAGATACAAGATGGTCAGTCAACAAGGCTGTCTTCTAGAACATCCTTCTTATTTGCCTGAATGCTGTCCTTTGTAAATGATAACTTAGTCAGCACAGCCAAATATTACATTAGTTTTTTATCCCTACAGTGTCAACAAAAAGAGCCAAACTCTGTATGTAAGGAGGTTTATTTTGAGCCAAATGTGGGTGACCATGGCTCGATGCACAGCCTCAAGAGATCCTGAGAACATGTGCCCAAGGTGTTTGGGCTGCAGCTCGGTTTTATATGTTTTGAGGAGACGTATACAGTACACATGAGGTTTAGTTCCAAAAGGTAGGACAACTTGAAGCAGGAGCTCCCAGGTTGTAGATGAAGTCGAAGATTTCCTGAGTGTCAGTTGGTTAATATTGACATAATAGAATAATAGAGTGAACAGAAGCGA
Source organism: Callithrix jacchus (assembly GCF_049354715.1). Taxonomy (NCBI): domain Eukaryota; kingdom Metazoa; phylum Chordata; class Mammalia; order Primates; family Cebidae; genus Callithrix; species Callithrix jacchus. The sequence goes on from NC_133504.1 coordinate 5,101,228, forward strand.
GTGTCTGGGTTAAGATAAGGGGTCGTGGACCCTGAAGGTCTTACAGAATCTTATAGATGGCTGCCCTTAGATACAATAGATGGTGAATGTCTCCTACTCAAATTTTTAAAAGGTGCTAGACTGTCCGTTGCTTGAGAAGTGTATGTGGAGGTTGCAGTAAGCTGAGATCACTCCACTGGACTCCAGCCTGGGTGACAGAGTGAGAGTCTATCTCAAAAAACACAAACATAAAATAAAAAGTAAACAGTGCTAGACTCTCAATTTCTTCAGAATTGGGAGGGCCCAGAGGGAAAGATTTAGTTATGTTAACAGAGATTCTTCACAAATGCAAAATTTCCCCCACAAAAGACTTTGCAGGGCCATTTTAAAATATGGCAAAAAGCTCCCACATATCCTTGGATAAAATATTTTTATTTCCTTCTTTATCTGTCATGTGATATTATGCCAGTGACAGATCAGAAAGTGAGCCACATTATATAGGGTGAGATAAAGCCCATCTAATGAGATGTTATGCTTTGTAGGAGTAATTCCCCAGCACCCTTTGATAGGAATTTGGGCAAGAGAGAGAAAAGGTCAGAGTTGAGTTCTCAGTTGGAAACGTCTCATAAATACATTAATGTTTACTTTTGTCCAGAAAAATACCTGTGTTTTCTCAAATATCCTGTTATTTTCTACATCAGAGCCTTCCTTTTCCTGGTGAGCATTCACAATCTTGTATTATTTCCTTGGCTCATGGTACATATCAAAATTATTGATTTAATATGTCTTTCTTCAGATCTCCTGCCCGCAAGGCCAATAGTGTTTGCTGTTAAAGTTGGCTTTGGAAAGATTAAATGATAGGAACAGTAAATATTTCCATTATCTCAATTTTCTATTGATACACGTTAAACATGTATTTATACAAGACATCATATAAAGGGAAACTTGGAAATACTTGGCCTTGAGGAAAAGAGCACACGCCATAGTTAACCGAATGTCTGGAGACTGTTGGGAAGAAGCCTTCTTTCTTTCAAAGATGTATCAGTGCTGTGATGCGTTGCTCCTCACTGATTGTTACAGATACTTACTTACATGTACACAGACACAAAGCAGTTTCCTCAGAAGCAGTCTTGCAGACTGAGATTTGGGTCCAGGAAGTTTACTGGGGAGTGCCCTGGAAATCAATGCCTTGGATGGGGTTCAGAACAGACAACCTCAGAATGTGGCACCTTGGCATAGCGAATATGTTAAGCTGAAGGAATCTGAGAAACGGCAAGAAGGTCTCTCCGACCTGTCTCTGTCCTTCTTTCCTGAAGCAGGTGATAAAACCCTCACGTGACAGGTTCCTTCCTATACCTGGAGGACAACATTCTTATCTCCAAAGACACAGGGGTACTGAGAGGGACTGGCACACATGGGCCCTGCTGAGTGTCCCCCGTTTACCATTCTTAGCTCACACCCCTCCCCGTCACATTTCCTCGAGACTTTCCGTTCTTCATCAAGCAGCAGAATCACACTTCAATTTCACCCCTTCTTTGGGTCTTTATTTCCTCATGGACCTCTCATGTCAATGCCACGTAAAACTTATATTAATTAAATTTCTATGCTTTTCCTCTTACTAATCTGTCTTTTGTGAAGGGGTTCCCAGCTGAGAACTTAGAAGGATAGAGGGAAAGACACTTTTCTTCTGCACCTGAGGGTGACAGGAGGAAGCAGGACCGAGCCCAGTGACCTCACAGCAGCTGTGGGAATGAGTGCTTGGGGCGCATCTGGGATTAGTTTCACTGTTACTTTTTAGAAAACTAGCTGAGCTTCCCTAGTTCTGTTTCTTTTATTTGTATGTTTGTGATTCTTTTTTTTTTCTTTCTTTTTTTTAGACGAAGGCTCACTCTGTCGCCCAGGCTGGAGTGCAATGGCACCACCTTGGCCACCCTGGAGCATCCCCCTCTTGGGTTCAAGTGGTTCCCGTGCCTCAGCCTGTGATATGGAGTGGCTGGGATGACAGGCATATGCTACCAGGCCTGGCTAATTTTTGCATTTTTAGTAGCATCCAGGTTTTGTCATGTTTCCCTGTCTTGTCTCAAATGTCTGACCTCAAGAGTACTGCCAGCCTCAGCCTCCCAAACGTCTGACCTCAAGAGTACTGCCAGCCTCAGCCTCCCAAAGTGCTGGGGTTACAGGCGGTCTTACTGATATATTTGTAACTAAAATTATTCTTTATAAAGCACATGTCATGTTTAATTGTGGCCCTGAGATAGACCACAATTTTAATTTGATAAGAAATAGTAAGTTATATTTGCCGTGTTGTACTTTGGCCAAAAAAACAAAGTGTTGATATATCTGAGAAAGTTAATTTAAGAACGAGAATATGGTGTGTGATGCTCCCTCCCTGAGGTCTGTGGGAGGGAACTAAGGGAGGGACAGCAGGGGGCGGGGAGTCGGGGAGGGATACCCTGAGGAGAAATGCCAGATAGAGGTAATGGGGAGGAAGGCAGCAAAGGACATTGCTATGTATGTACCTATGCAACAATCCTGCATGTTCTTCACATGTACCCCCAAACCTAAAATGCAATAAAAAACATAAATATATATATATGCAAAGTAAAAGAAATGGAAGGAAATGTGCCAAAAAAAAAAAAAAAAAAAAGAACGAGAATACAAATCAAAATAGATTTCTGTTCATGTTTCACTTAACCAAAAATCACAGCCGGTTCGTGTCTTCGAGATGCAGTTAATGATTCAGAATCTCCTGTTCTCATGCGAACGAGAGTGAGAGCAGGAAACGCAGGGAGGCATGTGATTAGCAGGCACTCCTCTCACGTTTTGGGAGGAGCCGTTGGCTGGAGGTAGGCTGAGTACCGTGCAGATATGGCCACCTGCCTGAGCGGAGGCCAAGGCAGCAGCAATGCTGTTACCTCGTGCAGACATGGTCTCCAGCATCAAGGGATCATCTGTTGTCTCCTTGGTTTGGTTTCTCCTGGGTTTTTTTTCATTCCTTTTTTTTGAGTCAGAGTTTCGCTCTTGTTACCCAGGCTGGAGTGCAATGGCGCGATCTTGGCTCACAGCAACCTCCGCCTCCTGGGTTCAGGCAATTCTCCTGCCTCAGCCTCCTGAGTAGCTGGGATTACAGGCACGCACCACCATGCCCAGCTAATTTTTTGTATTTTTAGTAGAGACGGGGTTTCACCATGTTGACCAGGATGGTCTCGATCTCTTGACCTCGTGATCCACCCACCTCGGCCTCCCAAAGTGCTGGGATTACAGGCGTGAGCCACCGCGCCCGGCCGTGTTTTTCATTTCTTTAACAGAAAAGACCACTGTTCTTTATTCTTTTTTGGGGCGGCGGTGTAAGGGGGTGAAGTAGTTTAAATCTATATGAGCTTTTCCGATAGTAGTAAGATACACTGATAGTCACAATGTGAAGATGAATTTCTTTTCTAAAAGTTGTCTGGCTAGGCACAGTGGCTCATGCCCATCATCCCCAGCACTTTCGGAGGCTGAAGCAAGAGGATCGCCTGAGTCCAGGAGTTCAAGACCAGCCTGGGCAAAAAACAAGACCCTGTTTCTACCAAAATACTTATACACATAGATATGTATGAAAAATAGAATCTAATTGAAACAAGATGATTCTAAATATATATATATGTGCTAAATATATACAATATATTTAATTTTAAATTTTCTTGTTTCACTTAAATTCTATGTCAATGACGGTTTTTGTCTTTATTTCTCTAAAAATGTGTTCAGGCTCATCAGTGTGTCTATTTCAAGCATTATGTAAAGTCCAGTTGCCATCTATTCCTCTTCATAGTTTCATGTGTACTCTTTACACTTGAAATTGGGACATATAAAATGTGTAGACGTAATTTGGTTTTTAAAAGTCATAAACCTACTTTCAGTCTGCTAATGCAAATGTAGAAATGTGGCCCCTTAGAATTTACTAGGTAAAGACTTATTAAAGACTCCCCCAGATATAGGGCCTCATGAAAAAGAATCCCAAAGCACTGACATGGAATTAGATTTTAAATACTGTATTTACATTTTCCAATCTTTTGCTTTTTATCAGCACTGACTCTACCATTAAAGAATGTCGTCCGAGCTAATTAACATGCTCCCATGGTTCATTTCCCAATAAGATAACTAACTTTCAAAAGATTTTGTAGACCTTCAATCAGCCTCTCTCCTATCTTCCATGCATAACAATTTTGGCATATTGAGAATCTTCAATAAATATTTCTGAAGGAATGACTTTCCAATGATATTCTGCCAGACTTAATGCAATAAGGAATAAATTCTATCACACTCTCTCTGATGTCATGCAGAAAAATCGAAATTCGAGGACATGCTGAGGTGAATCATTTCCATTCAAACTCATAAATAAAACCTAAGTTAGATTTAGTAGATACTGGCATAGTTATGGAGTGCTAATTAAGATGATTGATTTTTACCAAATGAATGAACTGAGTATCAGTAAGCCACACACTGGAGTGTGTAGAATCTCAGTGGTACCAAGACAAGGCTGCCTGGTAACATTTAGAATTTATAACTTGTCTTTCACTCCATAAGTAGAGAAGAGGTTCATTATAAAACATTCATAATAGTGAGTGATTGATTGGTCTCAAATAAGGAAACAAGAGCAGACCCTAATGGTCAAGATCATTGCCCAAAGGGATAGGAGGCTCTGAAAGAGAGGATGGAGAAGGGTAACAGAATGTGCCACCCCCAAATATGCTTCTTGGGCATGGGGATTCTTTTGACTAAGTAGTTGAGAGCCAGTAGATGAAGGAAAAGTGCTTTACCTTCCCTGTCTGTGCGAAAAACAAACCTTTCCTTTTATAAAGGAAATTCACACTTACGGAGGTGATTTCCATTGGGAAAGACGCCTCTGTACCTGGAAGACAGCTCCTCCTAGAGACGACCCCCCTCCTTTTCTTTTTTTAAAGACAGGGTCTCACTTTGTTGCCCAGTCTGGAGTGTAGTGATGCAGTCTCAGCTCACTGCAGCTTTGGCTTCCCGGGCTCCAGTGACCCTCCCACCTCGGCCTCTGGAGTAGCTGGGACTCAGGCAGCACATCACCATGCCTGGCTAATTTTTTAATTTTTATTTTTGTAGAGACAGAATCTGCTTATGTTGCCTGGGCTGGCCTTGAATTCCTACTCTCAGTAATCCTCCCACTTCAGCCTCCTAAAGTGCTGGGATTATAGTAATGAGCCACTGTGCCTGGGCAAATAATATTTATTTACATTTTTATTTTTAGTGAGATCTTCCTCTGTCACTAACGAGTGGAGAGCAGTGGCACCATCCCAGCTCACTGGAACCTCAAAGTCCTGGTCTCCAGTGGCCTTCCTGCCTTAGCCTCCTGAGTAGCTGGAACTATAGGCACACATCCCCTCATCTGGCTAATCCTTTTCTTTTTTGTAGTGACAGCTTATCACTATGTTACTCCTAGGCTCAAGTAGTCCACCCGCCTTGGCTTCCCGAAGGCTGGATTACTGGCATGGCCACTGCATCTGGCCACAGAGACAACTCTTTCCACCTAAGACTCACCTGCATAGCAAGACAGCCCGCATTTGCCTGCATTTCCTCTCTCTCCTTTCTATAACTTGCCTTCCCTCACTCAGAAGTCCCAAACCTGTTTTCATTTGTTTGGCCTAAAGTATACAGAAGCCTCAATTATATGACCACCTCCTTGAGTCTCATTTCTTTGTGAAACACCCGTACGTATGTGTGTAAAAAAACTTCATTTTTCTTTTGTTAAACTGTCAGTTTGATTTGCAGGTCCAACCAGAAAATTTAGGAGAATGGAGGAATAAAGGGTTTTTTCCCTTTCAAATGGAAATCTCCAAGATACATTTTTCTTTATAATTTTAATGCACCTAAATGAAGGGAAATTTATGTCTATGCAGAGCAGCAGTTATATAGATGTCAGGAAAATATAAACATCTTTTGACCATATAGAACTCTTTTTGATATTTGTCCATGCTGATGAGATTTGCCTTTAGACAAAAGCACCCTTTTAATTAAAAAAAAAAAGTTTATTTTTATTTTTTTGAGATGGAGTTTCACTCTTGTCACCCAGGCTGGAGTGCAATGAAGAGATCTTGGCTCACTGCAACCTCCACCTCCCGGATTCAAGGAATTCTCTTGCCTCAGCCTCCTGAGTAGCTGGGATTACAGGTGCTCACCCCCATGCCTGACTAAATTTTGTATTTTTAGTAGAGAAAGGGTTTCAGCACATTGGCCGGGCTGGTCTCGAACTCCTGACCTCAGATGATCTGCCTGCCTCAGCCTTTCAAAGTGCTGGGATTACAGGAGTGAGCCACTGCGCACAGTCAAGAGCACCCTTTTATTAATGCCACCCTTATATTAACTTTATTAAAATATTGATTCATCAGGAACACTCAGGTGAGCAGGATGTAGGACAACAGTTATGATGGAAGCATCAGGGAGCCTCCTCTGACAGCCCCACAGGAAAACGCGGAGGCTGTGTGCTTGTCAGCAGCGGCATCACCACGTTCCCATTACTTTCTGCAGCTCTGAGATCCCTTGAAGATTTCGTTTTGCTCTAGGCTTCAGCCAGTCATGTTTTCTTAGAGAGGTTTTATTATGTTAGCTGGCTCCGAATAGTCACGCTTCCCACTTGGAGGGGATAAGAGGAAATTTCCCTTTTGTCCTCCAAAGGTTCCCTGAAACGTCAGTTGACAAAGGGAAGATTGATTGGAACAATAGCATATACATTTTATTTCATTTTATTTTTTATTATACTTTAAGTTCTGGGGCACATGTGCAGAAAGTGCAGGTTTGTTACATAGGTATATATACATTGTATACCTATGTATACCTATGTAACCTCCTATGCTGTGGAGGTTTGATGCATCCATCTACATTAGGTATTTCTCCCAATCCCCTGACCTCCTGCTATCCTTTTCCTCGCCCCCCACCCCCAAAAGGCCCTGGTTGTGAGATGTTCCCTTCCCTGTGTCCATGTGTTCTTATTGTTCAACACCCACTTATGAGTGAGAACATGCGGTGTTTGGTTTTCTGTTCTTGTGTCTGTTTGCTGAGAATGATGGTTTCCAGCTTCATCCACTTCCCTCCAAAGAACATGAACTCATCCTTTTTTATGGCTGCATAGTATTTCATGGTGTATATGTACCACAATTTCTTTATCCAGTCTATCATCGATGGGCATTTGTGTTGGTTCCAGGTCTTTGCTATTGTAAACAGTGCCTCAGTGAACATACGTGTGCATGTGTCCTTATAGTAGAACAATTTATAATTCTTTGGGTATATACCCAGTAATGGGATTGCTGGGTCAAATGGAATTTCTATTTCTTGCTCCTTGAGGAATTGCCACACTGTCTTCCACAATGGTTGAACTAATTTACACTCCCACCAACAGTGTAAAAGTGTTCCTATTTTGCCACATTCTCTCCAGTATCTGTTGTCTCCAGATTTTTTAATGATCTCTATTCTAACTGGTGTGGGATGGTATCTCAATGTGGTTTTGATTTGCATATCTCTGATGACCAGTGACGATGAGCTTTTTCTCATATGTTTATTGGCTGCATAAATGTCTTCTTTTGAAAAGTGTCTGTTAATACCCTTTGCCCACTTTTTGATGGGGTTGGTTTTTTTTTCTTATAAATTTGTACAAAATTAAACAGCCCTTTATGATAAAAACTCTCAATAAACTAGGTATCAATGGAATGTATCTCAAAATAATAAAAGCTAGTTATGACAAACCCATAGCCAATATCATACGGAATGGGCAAAAACTGGAAGCATTCCCTTTGAAAACTGGCACTAGACAAGGATGCCCTCTCTCACCACTCCTATTCAATATAGTACTGGAAGTTCTGGCCAGAGCAATCAGGCAAGAAAATGAAATAAAGCATATTCAGTTAGAAAAAGAGGAAGTCAAATTGTCTCTATTTGCAGATGACATAATTGAATATTTAGAAGACCCCATTGTCTCACCCAAAATCTCTATAAGCTGATAAGCAACTTCAGCAAAGTCTCAGGATACAAAATCAATGTGCAAAAATCATAAGCATTCCTATACACCAATAACAGACAAATAGAGAGCCAAATCATGAGCAAACTCCCATTCAGAATTGCTACAAAGAGAATAAAATACCTACCAATACAACTAACAAGGGATGTGAAGGACCTCTTCAAGGATAACTACAAACCATTGCTCAAGGAAATAAGAGAGGACACAAACAGATGGAAAAACAACCCCTGCTCATGGATAGGAAGAATCAATGTTGTGAGAATGGCCATACTGCCCAAAGTACTTTGTAGATTCAATGCTATCCGCATCAAGCTATCACTGACCTTCCTCACAGAACTGAGATCTGCTGGACTGCATCATCACAGGGTGAGAGGGGAGGTCGGCTCAAGACACAGGTTACAACAATCCAGCTGATTAAATGGGACGCAGTAAAGAAGCCAGCCCAAACCCTCCAAAACCGAAATGGCAATGAAAGTGACCTCCGGATTGAGGTCATGTCTTTTGTGGGAACAAGGCTGGGGCTGGAGGCTATCATTCTTAGCAAACTCACACAGGAACAGAAAACCAAACACTGCATGTTCTCACTTAAAAGTGGGAGCAAAGTGATAAGAACTTATGACCGCAAAGAAGGAAACAACAGACTCCAGGGAGGGAGGGAGGAGGGAGAGGAGCAGAAGAGATACCTGAGTGATGTGGTGATAGGTACAACAAACCCCTGTGACACATATTTGTCCATGTGACGAACCTTCACATGTACCCCCAAACCTGAAATAAAAACTAAAAGCCAACAAATTAACCTCTGGTCATCCTCATGATAGGCTAGTTGTAATGCATCAGCCTGCTAGAAGTCATTGTACCAGCACCTGGACAGTTTACAAATGCCATGGCAATGTCCAGAAGTTACCTTATGTGGTCTAAGAAGGGGAAGGACCCTCGGTTCTGGGGGATATTCCCACCCATGTCCATGAAAACTCATGAATAATCCACCCTTGTTTAGCATGTGATACAGAGATAACTGTAAGTATACCCGGTTGAGCCGCCCATGCTGCTCTGCCTGCGGAGTAGACATGCTTCATTCCTTTACTTTCCTGATAAACTTGCTTTCACTTCCTCTGTGGACTCACCCCTAATTCTTTCCTGGGCAAGGTCTAAGAACCCTCTTTTGGAGTCTGGATCGGAACCCCTTTCCGGTAACAGGAATAGTGTCCCCAGGTTGACTACTGTGTTCCATGGCGTCACAAGGACCAGGCATGTTCCGGCAGTGTCTGTGGTCTTCACAGGTAACCCAGGGAGCAAGTACTTTGTTCTGCTTCTTCACTGGTCCCTGAAACCCCACAGGAAATGTTTCTCATCACGAGATTGACCTGCCAACTTGAGGGTGAGAGACGGCTTTCCTCCCTGGTAAAGAGAGATAGATCTCCAGATTTTGTGTGTAGAGAATGTGTTTGAAATACTTTCCACTCACTGGTAGGACTTTGGAAAAAAACATCTTCTAAAATGGTTTTTCTTTGATCCAGGAACTCCGTTTTTGTTTATTAAAATATTATTGTAGGCCGGGCATGGTGGCTCACACCTGTAATCCCAGCACTTTGGGAGGCCGAGGCGGGCAGATCACAAAGTCAAGAGATTGAGACAAAACCCCGTCTCTACTAAAAACTCAAAAATTAGCTTGGCATGGTGGCACATGCCTATAATCCCAGCTACTTGGAAGGCTGAAGCAGGGGAATTGCTTGAACCCAGAAGGCGGAGGTTGCTGTGAGCTGAGATCGCCCAGTCTGGGCAACAAGGCGAGACTCTGTCTCAAAAAAAAGAAAAGAAAAGAACACACACACACACACACACACACACACACACATATATATTATTGTCACAAAAATTTTTAAACATACAGAGAATAATACGATGAACACTCACCAATCTAAGTCATATTATTTTCTGTGTCTAAAAGCCAGACTACTACCTGTATGTTGCCATCTAGCTATATATTGCTTCAGATTCTAATAAATAAAATACTGAAACATATAGTAAAACTCTTTTTTCTCATTCCCAAAACAATTACCCTCCCTTCTGCACCACAGGTAATGGCAATTGCAGACTGGTGGATGTGCTTCCTATTTGTTTTTATTTATTTATTTTTAAATTTATTTTATTTTATTTTTTTTGAGATGGAGTTTCGCTCTTGTTACCCAGGCTGGAGTGCAATGGCGCGACCTCAGCTCACAGCAACCTCTGCCTCCTGGGCTCAAGCAATTCTCCTGCCTCAGCCTCCTGAGTAGCTGGGATTACAGGCACGCACCACCATGCCCAGCTAATTTTTGTATTTTTAGTAGAGACAGGGTTTCACCATGTTGACCAGGATGGTCTCGATCTCTTGACCTCGTGATCCACCCTCTCAGCCTCCCAAAGTGCTGGGATTACAGGCGTGAGCCACCGCGCCTGGCCTTGTTTTTATTTTTATTTTTAGACATGGAGTCTCGCTCTTTTGCTCCAGCTGTAGTGCAATGGGGCGATCACAGCTCACTGCAGCCTGAAACTCATGAGATCTTCCCACCTCAGCCTCCTAAGTAGCTGGGACATCAGGTGTACATACTCAAAATCAGCTAATTTTTTTTTATTTTTTATTTTTGGTAGGGATAGGGTCTCCCTATGTCGCTCACGCTGGTCTCAAACTCCTGGGCTCAAGCAATCTCTCACCTCAGTGTTCTAAAGCACTGGAATTACAGACATGAGCCACCATGCTGGCCCTATTGGTATTTTTATATCTTTACTATTTTTACATATAAACCATACATAATATATTTAGTATCTTTAATTTTTTTTTTTTTTTTTTTTTTTGCCAATCAGTTTGAGCTTATGAGGTTGCTCAGGTTAGCCTTGAACTGATGACCTTGCCTTCGCGAGCGCCATGACCTCCGGCGGGAGCCACTTTGGACCCCTAGTATCTTTAATTTTATGGAAACAATACGATACCTGTATTATCTGCAACTATGTTTTCACTGAATATTATGTTTCTGAGATTACTCATTTTTGACACATAGGATGCTAATTTATTTATTTAATTGCTGTATATTAGAACATTGTATTATTTTATGATAATTTATTCATTCTACAAGTGGATATTTAAAGTACTTATACTTTTCACTATTACAAAGAATGCTGTAATGAACATTACTGGGGAAATTTAATTTAAACCAAAACCTCCCAGTCTAGAAAACCTCTTCACAAAGGTAGCACAGAAAGGAACTGGTTTTAAAAAAATGAATAGGCATTAAATCAGAATGTGACATAGATCCCAGACAAACACAGAGATTGCAAAGACAGAAAGACAGCTCAGCCTTTTGTATAACCGAGAAGATACAATTTATTACATACATGTTCTCAAGTTACACAATAACTAATCCTCAAGTGAGAGCATGTGATACCATCATTTACTACGAACAGTTCCCCCTAAATTCACCTGGTAATCACTTTGAAATGATGGAAAAATAAACATTTATTTTTATGACAAGAGGTAGTTTTGCAACTAGGAGCCAGGCATCCCTGAAAGACAGGCTTTTACCCTCCCCTAGAAATTGGGCCACAGAGGCACTGTCTCACTCAACATTTACATTTCAAAGAGGTGATTTCCAGGGGCTTGAGAAAGCCATTCCTGGGTCATAAAGATGGCAAGAGGCTTATTGGGCTTTGAAAAATGACAAGTTTTCTAAAATAAATGTTCTAAGAAAAGGGAGAGGGAGAAGTTTCTTACCTTTTTAACAGGGAGAATTAGGCTACCATTTTTAATCTTTATTTGTCCTTGCTATATGATTTCACGTGTCTTATTGCGCAGATGTGTAAGGTCTTAATATAACATGCATAGAAAGTAAAATTGTTCTTTTGTAGAACTTGTACCTTTGGGGGGTAACTTTACAGACATAATAAAAATACTTTCAGAATGGTTTTTCCAGTTTGTCCTCCCGCTAGTGATGGATGAGTCCTTCCATTATTCAAAACCTTCACAATACTTGATAATGTTAGACTTGGTAACATTTTTTCTTTTTTTAGCCTCAAGTTGGTAAAATAAAGATTTCATAATGTTTACAAAATGGATGAGTGAATATGGTGTCAGCTTTAAATTTTAATTTCCCTGATTATTAGTGAAGTTGGGTATCTCTTCGCTGGCCTTTCTTTTTCTCTCTGATTTGCCTATTTGTTTTGAGGATTTTTCTGTTTTAATATATTTTTATTTAATATATTTTTCAAATTCTGACAAATCCTGAGCATTACCCTTCTGTTAATTATATGCTTTGCAAATGGTCTGCTGATCTGTGGTTTGTCTTTTTGAGGAAAGCTTAAATGATTTCCAATGTGATGACGATACTTAATACAGCTGTCCTAACAGTGTAATAAGAACTCTGGGCAGAAATGTTGTAATTAAGCATTCATCAGGCTTCGCTTTGACACACTTCCTCATAACTGAAAGGACTGTCGCATCAGGTACTGAGTGCTGGCATCCCTACTGCTCCTATAGGTGGGATTTCTGACCTTAGAATCATAAAGCTTGTGTTTGTTTTTTGCTTTTTCGAGACAGAGTCTCGCTCGGGCACCAGGCTGGAGTGTAATGCAGTGGTGTGCTCACTGCAACCTCCGCCTCCCAGATTCAAGTGATTCTCCTGCCTCAGCCTCCCAAGTAGCTGAGATTACAAGCACGCCACCATGCCCAGCTAATTTTTGTATTTTTGATAGAGACATGTTTTCACCATGTTGGCCAGGATGATCTCAATCTCCTGACCTCATGATCAGCCCGCACTGGCCTCTCAAAGTGCTGGGATTACAGGTGTGAGCCACTGCACCCAGCCCAAGGCTTGTGTCTGAGAAGTGCTTAAGCAGATTCTGAATTCCAGGGGAATAGCTGACACCATCAGTTTGAAGATCCCACAGAGGAACCACATCAACACGAGAATAACTGCATCTTCCTCTTCTTGTCCCAGTATTTCGCCTTGAACTCTTCAACCAATCCATAATCCTCACACTTCAGCCTACTCGAAAATTCTTAAAAACCCCACCCCCAAACTCCCCAGGGAGATGAATTTGAGTTTCCTCTCATCTCCTCACTCAGCAGCACTACGATGAAATGCCTTTCTCTGCTGCAGCCCTATATCTCAGTGTGTTGGCTTGACACATGCACTGGGCAATGGACTGATGATGTTTGCAAGTGTCCCAATAAGCTGACATAGAGAAACTATGTCATATTGAAAATAAATACTAGGACTCCTCCAAGCTTACTCATATGGCTGTTGGCAAGCATTGAGCCCTCAGTGTGGGTCTCTCCAGAGAGGTGCTTCATGGCCTGGCTGCTGACCTCCCCCACAGCAAGCAAACCAAGAGAGAACATCAGAGAGTGCCCATGATGGACACCACAGCCCTCTTCTAGCCTAACGTTAGGGTAGTGTCCCATGACTCTTCCAATACTCCATTCATTAGAAGTAAGTCACCAAGTCCAACTCACAATCAACAGGAGGTGATTCTATAAGGTCATCAATACGAGGAGGGGTGTCCCATGACTCCTCCAATACTCCATTCATTAGAAGTAAGTCACCAAGTCCAACTCACAATCAACAGGAGGTGATTCTATAAGGTCATCAATACGAGGAGGGGTGTCCCATGACTCCTCCAATACTCCATTCATTAGAAGTAAGTCACCAAGTCCAATTCATAATTGACAGGAAGTGATTCTATAAGGTCATCAATACTAGGAGGGGTGTCCCATGACTCCTCCAATACTCCATTCATTAGAAGTAAGTCACCAAGTCCAACTCACAATCAACAGGAGGTGATTCTATAAGGTCATCAATACGAGGAGGGGTGTCCCATGACTCCTCCAATACTCCATTCATTAGAAGTAAGTCACCAAGTCCAACTCACAATCAACAGGAGGTGATTCTATAAGGTCATCAATACGAGGAGGGGTGTCCCATGACTCCTCCAATACTCCATTCATTAGAAGTAAGTCACCAAGTCCAACTCACAATCAACAGGAGGTGATTCTATAAGGTCATCAATACGAGGAGGGGTGTCCCATGACTCCTCCAATACTCCATTCATTAGAAGTAAGTCACCAAGTCCAATTCATAATTGACAGGAAGTGATTCTATAAGGTCATCAATACTAGGAGGGGTGTCCCATGACTCCTCCAATACTCCATTCATTAGAAGTAAGTCACCAAGTCCAACTCACAATCAACAGGAGGTGATTCTATAAGGTCGTCAATACTAGGAGGTCAGGACTTTTGGGGTCATCCTAGAAGCTGCCTACTGCAGCAAACTTTTGAGCATTTACCATCTGTGAATGTTTTAATCCCATTCTCACATCTGATTGTTTGGTTCATTATAAAAGTCTAGGCTACAAGTCATTCTTCCTCACAAATGTAAGGAATTTCTACAAAGTTGTTGAGAAGATGGCCGCCCGCCTGATTTCTGATGTGACTTGTTTCTCTTTATGGAAGATTTTAGCATCATCTCTATATTCTTACCCTTTTTAAAATGATGTCCTTCACTTTGGGGACATTTCTTGAAATTTTTCTTGATTATTTTTTCTTCCGTTTTCTGATTTGTAAATTTTCTGTTGGACAGATGTTGGCTCTCTTCTCCTTTCTTCTCACATCATCTCCCTGTGTCTTTTTCCTCGTCGTTTTGGTCTGTCTTTCATGCTGGAAGATTTTTCATGTGTCCTGTGATCGATTCTTGGCCATTTATGGTTGAAGATGAACCACTAACAAGCTGATTGGATGCTCTGTAGGTGAGAGCTGAATTTGAGGGCTTGAGGATTTCATTGGGAGGGCCACAGTGTAGTGAACTGGTAGTGTCGGAGTCCCGGGGGAAAAAAAGGCGATGTTTAGGACAATTTTTAGGAAAATTGAGTGAAATGGCAACTTACAATGATGTGGACAATTGAAACTACGTTTGCAAAGAGCATGACAGCAAGGTAGTAAGTCTATCATGGCTGAGTCCATCTTGCTTCGAGCCTCACAGGCTGCCTGTCCTCGCTCATTCCTAGGCATGGGCCAAGATAATTGATCTGGCTTGGCTCTGAGTCTCCACCCAAATCTCATCTTGTAGCTCCCATAATTCCCACTTGTGGGAGGGGCCTGAGGGAAGACGACTGAATCATGGGGGCGGGTCTTTCCCATGCTGTCCTCATGATAGCAAGTAAGTCTCACAAGATCTATGGGATTTTAAGGGGGATTTTCCCTGCACAAGCTCTCTCTGCCCGTTGCCATCCACGAAGAATGTGACTTGCTCCTCCTTGCCTTCTGCCCCGATTGTGAGGCCTCCCCAGCCCTGTGGAACTGTGAGTCCAATTAAACCTCTTTCGTTTGTAAATTGCCCAGTCTCAGGTATGTCTGTATCAGCTGTGTGAAAATGGACTAATACAATAGCCATGGGAAGAACTTAGTTTCTGGTTTAACTTTGAAGCAAGGATTCTAATAGTCCCCCCAAGACCGACTCACCTTTTTTGGGAACTGAAACTGCCTCTGTAGGACTAATGAAAGGCCACTGTCTGAGCACTGAAGCCATCGTTAAGAAAAAGGAATGGCCACAAGATTCTTGGTCCCAGCTCCTCAGAAGGCTGAGGCAGCAAGACTGCTTGAGCCCAGGAAGTCCAGGCTGCAGTGAGCCATGATTGTGCCACTGTGCTCCAAGAGTCGTAGAGTACAGCCCTGTTTCTACATTAGGGAAAAGAAATCAGGGAGACTCTGGCTGCCTGGGAAAAGCTTGAGACCGAAAGAAACTAGGGTGCTAGTGGGGTGCTGATTCTGCTCAGACCACAAGCCCAGAGGCTGGGCCTAGGTCAGGGTTAGCAGAGAGCAGGGAAGCAACTCTAAATACCAAGAAATATTTCGGGAAACAGGCATTAATCTGTTCGTGTGACTAGTGCTGATCCAGTTCCTATTTTTCAATAATAAACGTCTTCATCTTCCTTCCCACTCGTCATCTCTGTGAGGACAAGCTAAAAAGTTCCTTTTCTCTTTCTTAGTTAACTTTTTACCTTTCTAGAAAGAAGAATGATGGTCAGCAGATGGTATCATAACGTGATAATAGAGCCGTGGGAATTGTTGAATGTACAGTAACATAGTGAATTAATCTTTGTCTTTTCTTACTAGCTGAGAATTTCCTTTTACATTTTCATATGTATCCCCCCAGCATGTTGGTCCAGCAGAGATCAAAGAAGCTTATAAAATTGAAGGCAGTTTTTATACATGATAAAACTACTGGGAATTATTCAAAAATCCTTTGGGATTTACGAGCTTAAAGACCAAAACTATAAAACAAACACGAAGATTTTAATAAGGATGGAAGTAAGATAATGCCTTTTTGCCTGGGTTAGAAGAGTCAACCTAATCTGTTTACTGGATACAATGTTTTTGGGTAGCTTTTCTTTTAATCCTGTGCATTCTGATGTGTTGAGGGAACTAGCCCCTTGGAGCTCTTGGCTGAAACTGCTATCATCTTTGCTAAACAATCTGTGACACCAAAAACGAAAGGCTGACCTGAACAGATTTCCCCCCACGGACCTAAGTTGCACCTAAAATGTAAGAAATGCAACTTTTATAATGATATAAGACTGTTTCCTGAGGGGCCAGCGTATTAGCAGAAATGAGTTTTTATCAGGGTAAACTCCTTACTGCTCCTTTTATACCTAAAAGTAGGGACGTGTCTTGAGAGAGCAAGAGGTGGAAATCGCCTTGTCTGAGGCATGGATTCTAAAGCTGGAGTGTCTGGAAGTAGTGAGATGGTACATGTTTTGTGGAGGAGTGATACCAAGTATATGGAGTTTATGTGAAGTTTAGTCCATCTGATTTTTAAGTTATGGGCTTTAGACGTGATCTTGTGCCAAGGTATAGGCTGTATTTTTTTTTTGAGACAGAGTCTCACTCTGTCGCCATGTTACAGTACAGTGACATGATCTTGGCTCACTGAAACCTCCGACTCCCAGGTTCAGTAGATTCTCCTGCCTTAGCCTCCCAAGTACCTGGGATTACAGGCGAGCATCACCATGCCCGGCTAATTGTTTTTGTATTTTTAGTAGAGACAAGGTTTCGCCATGTTGGCCAGGATGGTCTCGATCTCTGGACCTCGTGATCCACCCTCCTTGGCCACCCAAAGTGCTGGTATCACAGGCGTGAGTCACGGCACTCAGCCGACATTAGCCTTCATGTCCACCTTCCTTGACCTACGTGGATATATCAAAAGAACATCTGTAACAGATTAAAAAATTAATTAAAAGTGAAGCTAAAGAAAAGACTAAGCCTCTGGCCTAGAGGATTAAAAATGTGTAACTGAGGGTCAGCCTTGTCTTTGAGCTGATCAATCCGATTGGCCACCTAGTAGTCTATCAAAAACCTCGTCCTTTGTAAGTTAGCAAATTGAGAAATGACTAAAGATACCACACACTTTTAATAATGTACCAGCCCTATCTCCAAGTTCTCACAGAACAAACTCCTGGAACTGAAGTTACCTTCCTGAGGAACACCTTGTGTTGCACAGTTAGAAACAGAGAGCACTTAGTGTGCAATTTGTGTATTACTTGCTTTCATATAAATGGAGATTTGGAATGTTTATGCTTAAAAACAAGTTGTGGGCCGGGCGCGGTGGCTCACGCCTGTAATCCCAGCACTTTGGGAGGCCGAGGCGGGTGGATCACGAGGTC
The DNA here is from genome assembly GCF_049354715.1 of Callithrix jacchus. Taxonomy (NCBI): domain Eukaryota; kingdom Metazoa; phylum Chordata; class Mammalia; order Primates; family Cebidae; genus Callithrix; species Callithrix jacchus. Next base: position 5,118,914 of record NC_133504.1, read on the forward strand.
AAGAGATCGAGACCATCCTGGTCAACATGGTGAAACCCCGTCTCTACTAAAAATACAAAAAATTAGCTGGGCGTGGTGGCGTGTGCCTGTAATCCCAGCTACTCAGGAGGCTGAGGCAGGAGAATTGCCTGAACCCAGGAGGTGGAGGTTGCGGTGAGCCGAGATCACGCCTTGCACTCCAGCCTGGGTAACAAGAGCGAAACTCCATCTCAAAAAAGGAAAAAGACAAGTTGTCTTGCAAAGCAATACTTTGTGGCTCTACTACCAACTTACTTACTTGGTGTTTCATCATCAAAAGAATTTAAAGGAAGCACTAGCTTGTCTTCAACCTAAATAACCATCAATGACAAAATAAGGGTATTTAAAATTTGAGACCGATTTGGACTCGTCATACCTTTTTATTAATAAGAGGGTCTATTAATTCCCTCTGTTGTTTTACCTGCAAATGTCAATGAGTTTATCCAATTTTTTCCACCAAGTTCCCTTTTTTTGCGTATTAGTCCAGTTGTTTTAGTGTTTCATAAATGTTGTGGGATTAGTTGCACTGCTCATGACTATCTGGAGTATGGATTTAAGGGGTTCACAGGACAGAGACTCACTTGTTTTATTATGATGGCTTTAGTTGTAACTAAATGTAATTGGTACCAGATGAACACATTACGAAAGAATTAGATTAAATTATGTGACTGTAACTCTACTAGAACCAAGGCCATTTTCAGCTATGAAATTGCCTGGAATTGAAGCAGGGGACTCTAACAGGTTGTCTGATTCTTTTTCTTTTTCTTTTTTTAAGCATTAAAAAAAAAAAAAAGAAACCAGAGGGAAAATCTTTCTCTTGAATAGAGAAAAGAAAAAAATAAAGGGATATACTACTTAAGTTCTGACAGCTGATTGATATGGTTTGGCTCTGGGTCCCCAACAAAATCTCATATCAAGTTGTAATACCTGCATGTTGGGGGAGGGACCCAGTGGGAGGTGATTGGATGATGGGAGTAGTTCCCCCATGCTGTTCTCGTGATAGTGAGTGAGTTCTCGTGAGACCTGATGGTTTGAAAGTGTGGCACCTCCCTTTTTGCTGTCTCTCTCCTGCTGCCATGTCAAGAAGGTCCTTGCTTCCCCTTCCCCTTCCACCATGATTGTAAGTCTCCTGAGGCCTCCTGGCCATGCTTCCTGTACAGCCTGTGGAACTGTGAGTCAATCAAAACTCTTCAGAAATTATCCAGTCTCAGGTAGTTCTTTATAGCAGTTTGAAAATGGACTCATACACTGACTTTACTTTTTCCACAATAATATATAACCCAGAAGTTCTCAAATTTTAATGGACATAAAATTCAGCTGGGGAGCTTATGCAATGCAGTGACAAGGTGCTGCTTTCCGGGTTTTGGCTCAGTGGCACGGGCAGGATTCAGGAATGTGAATTTTTAAAAAGCACTCCTATTCTGCAAGCAGCTGTCCAACTACACTTTGAAGCATTGACTGTGACACTAATCACCTATACGTTCCTATTCTTTCAGAAAATATTACTATACAAAGTTCTCATATGGCTATACAAGACGTGACTGAGATAACGTGAGAAAATGTTGAGAACATTTTAGATTCTTGTATACATGCTTTCATAATTTCACAAAATTATGATGTAAGTATTCCCACATTGATATTCAACTATGAGGGTTCTGTGAGTGTCTCTTGCCATTTTTTATAATGGAATTTAGGGCTGCTTAACTAGATTTTATGCACACACACACATACGTACAAACATCTAAATATAACATTAATCATTGTTCATATTAGTTGCTTGTTTTCTATTTTTTTCCAAGTAGGCCTTTCAGCTCTCAGAACACGTTGACAATATTCAGTCATCAATACTGAAAAGGATAACCAGGAGACCACAGGGGAAATGAAACTTCAGAGAAAGATGACTAGCATGCCCAGTACTTCGTCAGTGTGTGCGTGGGGGTAATTTCTTTGTCCTTTTTTTTCTTCAGGGACAGGGTCTCGCTTAGTGGCCCAGGCTGGAGTGCAGTGGCATGATCAAAGCTCACTGCAGCCTCAAACTCCTGCCCTCAAAGATCCTCTCATCGCAGCCTCTGGAGTAGCTGGGACCACAGGCATGCACCACCATGTCCGGATTTGTTTATTTTTTGTAGAAATGGAGTCTTGCTATGTTGTCCAGGCTGGTCTGGGACTCCTGGCCTCAAGCAATCCTCCTAGGCTGGCCTCCCAAAGCACTGGGATTACAGGTGTGAGCCACTGCACCAGGCCAATGTATGTGTGATTACTGATACAGGCAAGAGCCATAGCTATCCTGTTCATACCCAACAACTGACTACTTAGTCTCGGTGCCTTGATGCCAAAAGGTACAAGACTCTGAGCCTAGATAATAATACAGTATGATAGAGGACTTAAATGCAATTAGATTTAGGTTTAATTTCTCTTCCATTGGAAGATTAGCTAAGTAAAACCATTGGAAGAGGTTTGTGCTAAAATAGAAATTTCTAAACAAGGACTATGGCTGGTGTCCTTCCTCCCAGCTTCTTTTAAAATAACTCTGGGCCAGGCGCGGTGGCTCAAGCCTGTAATCCCAGCACTTTGGGAGGCCGAGGCGGGTGGATCACAAGGTCGGGAGATCGAGACCATCCTGGTCAACATGATGAAACCCCATCTCTACTAAAAATACAAAAAATTAGCTGGGCATGGTGGCATGTGCCTGTAATCCCAGCTACTCAGGAGGCTGAGGCTGAAGCTGAGGGAGAATTGTTTGAACCCAGGAGGCAGAGGTTGCGGTGAGCCGAGATCGCGCCATTGCACTCCAGCCTGGGTAATGAGCGAAACTCCGTCTCAAAAAAAAAAAGAACATGGAGGCACAAAGCTGACCTGCAGCTTGCTCTGTGTGCTTCCCCGCAGGCCCTCTACTATGGTCATGTGAGGTGAGTATGATGGTATTACAGAGACAGCGTGTAAGTGAAAACTAAATGGGGAGGCCGAGGTGGGTGGATCACGAGGTCAGGAGTTCAAGACCAGCCTGGCCAAGATGGTGAAACCCTGTCTCTACTAAAAATACAAAAATTAGCCAGGTGTGATGGCGTGCATCTGTAATCCTAGCTACTCAGGAGGCCGAGGCAGGAGCATCATTTGAACCCAGGAGGCGGAGGTTGCAGTGAGCTGAGATCACACCACTGGACTCCAGCCTGGGTGACAAAGTGAGACTCCATCTCAAAACAACAACAACACAACAGCAACAATAATAACAAAAGCTAAACAAGCCTACATATTCTATACCAAAGGACTGTGGAGATCACTAAGGACCAGGTAATACCTGGGAAATGTACGTAAATGTTTTATCTTTAAATACACCGAATGACTCATGGAAGTCATATTTGAATGCCTTTGCTCCTGCTGTCTGTCCTACCGTCCTCTTCTCTCCAGCTTTGGCACCGTCAGCGACACCCTTATTTATCCTCAAGGCACAGTTTAGACTCGTCTTCCTTCCCTGAGTGTGCCTAGATCCTGCTCAGAACGACTTGTTCCTTCCTGATGTTTGTATTTCTATTATTGCATTATTGAAATTGCTTTATAGCAAATTATTTTCATAATTATAAGGAGAACCAGGGAGTGTATTTTATTTTAACAACTCCAAAAACAATCCCTCGGTAACTGCTGTCTAAAAGGCATTTTTCTAGACGGTGCACCGATTCTGAATGGAGAGCAGGGAAACACTGAGAGAGAAGCGTTCATAGCTGGGCTTTGAAGTTCGTGCTGGGCTTTCTCAAAATGTTGTTGAAGAACCAGGGAACAGAAAAGGGATCGTCATTTAAGGAGGTAGTAGGAGATTGGAGAGGGAAAAAGCTGAGCACATGTCTGATGTAAAAGGCGGGGATGTATCCATGATGGAAAAAGGGGGACGAATGAGTGCAGTGAGCACGTGAGGAAATCTGGTCAGATGATGAGGTGACAGAAAGACAGCTCACATTTGGAAAGAAAGTAGTTTGGGCATTTCCTCGGCTCATGTGGGACAGGGAAGGGAGTGAGGATGGGCCTAGCTCATGATTTCGAATGCTCAGTGGTGATTTGCTGAGTCAGGTGTATGAAGAGCCTCTGAAGTTAAGAAGTCGGGTCCAGCCAGTGCTGCGATCTATTTCATATTGTGACTAAATAATTCTCCCTCCTAAAGCCGTCCACTCAGAATCAAATTCAAAAACACTATCTAGATTGTACCGGGACTTCAAAATTGTTTAAAATTGTAGGCATAATACATTTTTTAAAGTAGGCAATTTAATAAGAAGTCCTTTCAGTTACATTGACTTTTTTAGTATAAAATATGTCAAATACAGTAAAAGAAATTACAGAAATTCTATCAATATGCAATTTTGCTTATATATGACGATGTATTTAGTTAAAATGGTAGTCCCTTTGATGACATACCGTAAAAGAAAAATCAGAGAAATAGAAGAATCAGGTTACCGATGAGAGTAGAAGACTCAATATTATTTCATCTATTCAGATAAGTAACTATAGCTTAAAATAAAATACAAAATAAATAAGATATTCAATAAATGGGCCAGGCGTGGTGGCTCATGGCTGTAATCCCAACACTTTGGGAGTCTGGGGCAGGCAGATCATGAGGTCAGGAGATTGAGAACATCTTGGCCAACATGGTGGAACCCTGTCTCTACTAAAATACAAAAAATTAGCTGGGCATGGTGGCACATGTCTGCTTGTAGTCCCAGGTACTCAGGAGGCTGAGGAAGGAGAATCCCTTGAACCTGGGAGGTGGAGGCTGCAGTGAGCTGAGATTGCAGCAGTATACTTCAGCCTAGTGACAGAGAGAGACTCTGTCTCAAAATAAATAAATAAATAAATAAATAAATAAATAAATAAAGATATTTCATAAGCTGTGCAGAAGGAGTAATAAGGAATTCTTTAAAGAAATCTTTTTTACTGAATATGATTTTTTTAACATTTAAAAGCATGAAAGTGGATATAATGTGCTTATTAACCAGTATAAGGTTTTCCATTTGAAGAGAAAACATTAATATAGACATTTTCAGAATGAATATTTGTTTGACATTAATATTTAATTTATGCACACCTCTCCTTTCAGATTTATTTATTTACTTATTATTATAAAGGTTTGCTCCTTTTCACTGGATAGGGTATTATTTTGACATCCTTTAGTACAATTCTTAACAAACAGTTTCAGCTGTGGCGCAGAGCAGACCTTGCTGCCTAGTGGAAGGAGCCTGCGGCTTGGTACACCTGGCTTCTGGCCTCAGTGCTGTTAAGCCATGCTCTTGGGAAACTGATTTGGGTGCTCTGGAGCTCGGTTTCTTCATCTACAACACGAAGGGCTTGCTGATCTGAAAATCTCAACCAAGCCCCAATCCTTGAGGGGCTTTTATGAATATCCCAAGACATGTGCAGCCTATTTCAATGACTTGAGTTGCTAATGGTTTATGTTGTTCTAGGGCTAGAGATGCTGAAAGTATTCCAATGTGTGGGAAAATCTAACACAAGAAAATCGCCCTATCCAAAACACCAATGGCACCCACTCTGAGAAGCAGGAGAGGTGGTTTACAGCACTGGGTCTGGAGTGGGCATGGGTCATTGTCCTCACCCTAACCACTGCCACCTTCAGCCAAGATTCTAAACATAATGGAGGAGAGCGGAGGGTGCATGTATTTGAGGGTCTCTGTTTTCTCTGTGAATCTGAGTGTGCTGTCCACTGAGAGCAGGTGTGGAAGGTGTGAGTGTAGTTAGTATGAAAGACTTGATGTACTTGTCACAGAGAAAGAGACATAAATCGGAGTTGTAGGCAGCTTCCAAGACTTATTCAAGGTGGAGGGCTGTGAATTTACTGACTGTAATCTGGACTGTTTTATGGTAAACATAAAACAATGTAAGGAAACTAAACTGGCTATAAAATTCTTTTTATTTTGTTTTATTTTTGTGTGAGACAGAGTCTCTCTCTGGTGCCCAGGCTAGAGTGCAGGGGTGTGATCTCAGCTCACTGCTGTAACCTCTGCTTCTCAGGTTGAAGCAATTCTTCCATCTAAGCTTCCCGAGTAGCTGAGATTACAGGCATGTGCCAGCTAATTTTTGTATTTTTTTAGTAGAGAAATTGAAGGATTAGTTTACTAACAAGAGCAGAAATTCAATATTAATTTATCTATTCAGATAACTCGACTACACCTTAAAATAAAACATACAAAAAAGATATTTGATAAATGGTGCAGAAAGAGTAATAAGGAATTCCTTAAAGAAAACATTTTTTACTGTATGTGATACTTTTTAACGTTTAAAAGCATCAGAGTGGATATAATGTGCTTACTAACCGGTACATATTAACAGGTGTGAGCCACTGTGCCTGGCCCAAAATTCATGATTTTTCCCAACATTTCTTAATATCCTTGGGGGAGGAGTGGAGAAGAGGAAAGTTAAATCGACCCAGGGCTGAGGTTTTGTGTGACGTCTGGAAAAGAAGGGAAAAAAGGAACTGAGGATATTTTAAGAGATTCATTGAGGTGGTTGACCCTGGAGTCTCGACCGGATGAAGGATGAATGAAGAACTGAAGAAGAATCAGATGAAGTAGGATGGCAGGAGTCAGATGTTGAATCATCTAGATCCAAAGGCTAATGCAGTAAACACTCACAGTCGCATTTTTTATCCTGTGGATTTTCTACTCAATTTGATTCTTGGTTGAATTTCATTGTACAGTTGAGAATTTTCAATATTATTATGGTAGATTGCATCAATATTTGAAGCCTCCATGTTATTTCAGAACCTTGGCATTTCCTCTCCAGCAGAATCTATTTCCTATTCCCTTAAGTCAGGGTAGTCTTCTGTGACTGCCAGGAAACATGGCGTGGTAGGCAGCAAGGGCTGATGCAGCTCCCACCTGATGCTCTCCTTCGTGGCCTGTGACTTGAAGCCCTGGGTTGACATGTAGCAAGTCAGGCTATTCTGAAGCCACCATATTGGAGCCACCATGGAGAGAGAACAGACGAGCCCCAGCACTTCCAGCTCACAGATGTTTGAAACTTTCCGGCCTAGACATTAGACACATGAGTAAGGGAGCCCTCTGACCATCCAGCCCCCGGCCCCCAGGCTCCCTTACTGATGCCGAGTAAAGCAGAAGTGAGTTATCCCAGCCAGCCAGGTCTGGGTCATGAGCAAAATAAAGTTGGGGTTTCTAGGGACACTACATTTGGGAGGTTTAGTTATACAGCAATAAGTATCATTATCTCCCTTTAGCTTTTCATGTTGAAAAATGTCTGATCTCCTTGTAACTGTAAGGAAACTAAACTGGCTGTAAAATTCATGGGTCATAAACTCTACACATTGCTGTCCATCCTCTGGCACTCAGTCTGACTGTGCTTGTTTCTTGGGTAGCCGGATGCTTTTCCTCAAGCCCCTGTCTGGCGTTCTGGATCGGGATGGATGTGGAATCGTTTTTCTCTTCTATTCCATTTTTGAAAACGATGCTTTAGTTTTCAGGAACATCTGTTGCTCGTTTGAACTCTGTTTCACATTTATTACTGATTATTTCCGTAGTTTTTTTACATTTTATTGTACATGACTTCATTACAGCTGTCGCTTACTCATATTTTAGTTTTTTAATTCTTGTTTGTTGTTTGTTGCTTTTTATCTTTATGACGTTTTTATATTTTGCTTTCCTTTATTATTGGAGTTCCGTCAGTTCGTTTAATCTTCCATTATTTTCTAAAATCTTCTCTTATCTTTGTTTCCAAAGGGCCAGCTAGGTAATCTTCTACTGCATTTTAAAAACTAAGCTCTTGGCTTTGTGGCTTCTTGGGAGTGGAGCGGAAGAGTTGTCTTTGAAAGGAAAGAGCTGTTAGAATTCTTCTGTTTCCTTGGTAATTTCTCTTGCATGGTATTTTTTTTTAATCTACCTTTTGCTTTTATTATATTTCTAATTACGACCTCTGTAGTAGATTCCATGTGGGTTCATTTTCATTATTCATTATTCATTTTAGTTATTTATTATGCCTGTATTGAATAAATTATTAACTAAACAGAAATGAGAACAACAAAGGCAGGGACAGAGGGGAGGGGAGTAAGGGAGAGGAAGTGATGTGAAGCGCTTCTCTTTGGATTTGCCATCTCCAGAATACTCTTAGTAAATCTGTCATTTTCTTGTCATTGGTAACTTTCTCTCTTTCTCTTTCCTTCTTCTTCTTCTTCTTCTTTTTTTTTTTTTTTTTTTGAGACGGAGTTTCGCTCTTGTTACCCAGGCTGGAGTGCAATGGCACGATCTCGGCTCACCGCAACCTCCACCTCCTGGGTTCAGGCAATTCTCCTGCCTCAGCCTCCTGAGTAGCTGGGATTACAGGCACATGCCATCGTGCCCAGCAAATTTTTTGTATTTTTAGTAGAGACGGGGTTTCACCATGGTGACCAGGATGGTCTCGATCTCTTGATCTCTTGACCCATGCCTGGGATTACAGGCGTGAGCCACCACGCCCAGCCTTCTCTTTCCTTCTTTCTTTCTCCTTCCTTCCCTTCCTTCCTTCCTTCCTTCCTTCCTTCCTTCCTTCCTTCCTTCCTTCCTTCCTTCCTTCCTTCCTTCCCTCCTTCCTCTTCTTTCTTTCTTTTTCTCTTTCTTTCTTTCTCCTTTCTTTCTTTCTTCCTTCCTTTCTTTCTCCTTTCTTTCTTTCTTCCTTCCTTTCTTTCTTTCTTTCTTTCTTTCTTTCTTTCTTTCTTTCTTTCTTCCTTTCTTTTCTTTCTTTTGTTGTTGTTGTTTGTTTCTGTTTTTAGAGGCAGGGTCTCACTCTGTTGCCCAGGCTGGAATGCAGTGGTGTAATCTCAGCTCACTGCAACCTGGACTTCTGGGCTCAAGTGATCCTCCTGCCTCAGCCTCCCAAAGTGCTGAGATTGCTGTCATGAGCCACTGTGTCCAGCCTTCCCCTCCCTGTCAACACATAGGAGGTGTATGTGGTTTGCTGTAATAGCTCTTAGCCATAAATCCTTGGTGTTGAGGTCTGGAGGTCACGGAGTCCCTCGTTATTTCACCCTACTTCCACCTTGGTGATCACTTTCAGCGGTGGGCTTTGGGGAAATCTGTTTATTGAGCCCTGAAGAAAGTATGCTGACTCTCAGCGTCCCACTTCCTTCAGATTTCTGAGCCTGTGAAGGGTATCCTTCAAAAGGTGGGTTCAGGATTGCGTTAGTCTCTTTTCATTGATAGATACTTTTTCATCCATTCTTTCTTTAATGATTGGGATACAAAGATTTTAAAAAAGGAAACAACCTCTTTGTGCACTGTCTTTAACTAGAAGGTGCTGGAAATCGTTTGCTTTTAGGTGTCCTTACACTAAAACCAGTTAAGAACCACACTACTCCAGAAAGTCAAATTCACCCTCCCTGCGTCCCACAGTTCACTCCCACAGAGAGAATAGCCACAAGAGCTTGTGAAATGAGAGGGAAACACCAACGCTGTGTGCCACATGTTCCAGCCCTTCCAGAAAGCGTGGTTCAAGTCTCGCCTCAACCAACACTTTCTAACCAGGTTAAGTTTTTTCATTTATAAAGTGAGAATCAGACCATGAGAATCAGACCACATATTCTTGTCGGAAGAATTAAATCACATTATAGGTCAGTTGTAGACTACAAACACTCTACAAACGTAGTTCACGATCATAAAAGCAATGGGAAATTCTGCCACTAGCCCAGAAGCCGGGGAAGAGCCAGTGTCTGCTGTTACCCCACTGCTTTTCTCATTGACTTCAACGTTGTTGGGTGTTCTACCTACGGCAGAGGAATTTCACTCCAGTATTCCTGTCTGTGAAACAACTACTGTTACACGTTTCTAGAGTTTCATTTTGTTTTTAATCCACAAACTATTTTTTTTTTTTTTACAATTTCTGGATACCCAGCAGGGGTATATATTTAGGGAATGCATGAGGTTTTGATACAGGCCTGCGATGTGACATAAACACGTCAAGGACAACGGGGGTGTTTATCTTCTTAAGCATTTATCCTTTGGTTTCCAAGAAATCTACATTCCTTAAGTGATTTTAAAATATACAATGAAGTTATTATTAACTACAGTCACCGTAATATGCTATCCAATAGTAGGTCCTATTCATTGTTTATATATTTTTTGTAGCCATTAACAATCCCTATGCCCCCTCAATCCCCCATTACCCTTCCTGGCCTCTGGTAACCAACCTTCTATTCTCTAAGTCCATAAGTTCAATTGATTTGGTTTTTAGATCCCACAGACAAATGAGAACATGTGATGTTTGTCTTTCTATTGCTGGCTTATTTCACTTAACACAGTGATCTCCAGTTACATCTATATAGTTGCAAATGACTAGATCTCATTCCTTCTTTATGGCTGAATAGTATTCCACTGTGTATACGTACTACATTTTCTTTATCCATTCATCTGTTTACTGGCACTTAGGTTGTTTCCACATCTTCGCTATTGCACACTGTGCTGTAACAAGCACGGGAGTACCGTATCTCCACACTACCGATTTCCTTTGCTTTGGGCATATTTCCAACCATGGGATTGCTGGATTATACGGTAGCTTAACTTCTAGTTTGTTGAGGAAACTCCAAACTGTTCTGCCTAGTGTTTGTATTGATTTACATTCCCACCAACAGTGTACAAGGGTTCCCTTTTCTCCACGACCTTGTCAGTATTTATTATTACCTGTCTTTTGAGTGTAAGCCATTTTAACTGGGATTAGATGATATCTCATTGCAGGTTTGATTTGCACTTCCCTAATGATCCATGATGCTGAGCACCTTTTCATCTGCCTGTTTGCCATTTGTACGTCTTCTTTTGAGAAATGTCTATTCAAATCTTTTAGAATGACACACCAGTTCCGGCTCACTGATTCATCCACCATCACTCCACCTATAGACCAAAGTGATTGTAATCAATAAATAGTGTGGATGCTCAGAGCTCGGGGCCTTCGCTGCCTCCTCCAGAGTAAGAAGTGATGGCCTCCGGTCCCACTCTCTCTCTTAACCTGTCTTTTTCTCATTCCTTTGTCACCACCGAACTCAGGGTAGCCACGGGTGATGTACGGCTGGCTCCTTACATTCTGGTACCCAAAGTGTGGGGCTCATGGATTCCCTACAAACTAGCAAGTCAGAGGCAAGAAATGCTAAATTTGATTAAGCTGCGAGGGCCACAGTACCTTCAAGGCCTGCCTGCGGTTGGAGTGGTGATCATTTCTATCTTCTCGCCTGTACAGCTTGGCCCAGAGAGCTGCCTGAGACTCTCTAAGGAATCTATTCAAACAGCTGCGTCTGTGACCTTGACTCATCTCAGATTCTGTCCACCCAAGATGGGTCCTGGCCCTAGGAATGTCAGACTGTCTATTATTTCAGCTTGCTCCAGGTTAGGGAGAAGCCGCTGGAAGGCTCCTACTGACCGTATGTTGCATTTCTAGCTTTGATGTCTGGGCACTGATTTCCCTAGTTTAACTATTTGCTCAGTGTTAAGGCTGTGCTGTAGAAAGCTGTGTAACTGGAGCACTATGCAGGCCTGTCTGTGTGGTTGTCAGAGAGAACTGGCCTGCCACACAATGGTTGGTGTGAGTTTATCTTTAAGAAAGGCCAGGATCATGCTGAGTCATTCGACACATGCCGCAGAGACAGCACACCAGGCTGTGCTGGGCATCCAGTCCCTGCAGGTCAGTGAGCCTAGGAGATGCCTGGCCAGATCTAGGGGTCCTGTTACAACATTTGACCTGTGTGACCCCCATCTAGAGCGATTCCTGACATCACATAATTCAAGGGACACTATTTTCCCTGACAACTGCCTGGCATCTCACTGGAGATGCGTGTGTTTTCCACGCTTTTTCTTGTGAAGTGGCTGTGTGATTTGGATCTTGCTAATCAGGGGTCCAGGGTGTGCTCTCACCTCCATAACTTAGCTCATGGAGAGATTCCACGCCTGTCAACTTAGGACACTGAAGTCGGACTTCAAAGTTTCCTTCCAGCTCTGAAACTTGAAGATTTTATTTATTTTTTTTTTCAAAGAAAGTGTTCACTACACTAAAGGTTTTTCTAGGGAAAATAGTGCTGAACTGGCTCTCTGGGAGGGTGGGCAGAGGAGAGGAAATAAACTCATCAGTTGCAGTGTTTGCCGATTACCGGGGTGTAAATGCTCATATGCTCAATTTCAAGCTGCCAGAATGAAGACACTGGATGTGGAATTGGGAAGTTCAGTCTCCAAAGGCAGGACAGACTAGTTCCAACACACCACTGGCTGAATCTCACCAATCATTTTAGTGAGCATTTTTAGATATTTTAAACTTTATGTGTGTATTCTGGGAATATGTACTCACATTCTTTCATTAGGCCTGTGTCATTAACAATATTCATCTTCTCAAAGGCTGAACTGAGTTTGCACATCTTATCAACAGGTATTTACTGAACATTTAATATTACCAGGCAGTGTCCAAGGCAGTGGGATTCATCCATGAACAATACGTACAAAAATCTCTTACCTAAATGGAGCTGGAAGTTTATATCTAAAGCATTCAAAGATTCTGTCGTGAAAGAGAAGTTAGAAATCTTTTAGCTGCAAAACATAACCCAAAATAAAACTCACCTTTGGAATAAGAGAACTTATTGGTTCATAAAATCGCCAAGTCCAGATGCACACCTGAGGGGACTCCTCATCCAGCTTGCGTCTGTGTCACTCATCTTACCTGCTTTACACTGTGTCCCTTGCAGGCCCATGAGGTCCCCACCTGTGACTTTAGGGGACACTTCATCCAGCTTGCCTCTGTGTCACTCATCTTACCTGCTTTACACTGTGTCCCTTGCAGGCCCGTGAGGTCCTCACCCGTGACTTTAGGGGACACTTCATCCAGCTTTTGTCAGTGTCACTCATCTTACCTGCTTTACACTGTGTCCCTTGCAGGCCCATGAGGTCCCCACCTGTGACTTTAGGGGACACTTCATCCAGCTTTTGTCAGTGTCACTCATCTTACCTGCTTTACACTGTGTCCCTTGCAGGCCCGTGAGGTCCCCACCTGTGACTTTAGGGGACACTTCATCCAGCTTGCCTCTGTGTCACTCATCTTACCTGCTTTACACTGTGTCCCTTGCAGGCCCGTGAGGTCCTCACCCGTGACTTTAGGGGACACTTCATCCAGCTTTTGTCAGTGTCACTCATCTTACCTGCTTTACACTGTGTCCCTTGCAGGCCCATGAGGTCCCCACCTGTGACTTTAGGGGACACTTCATCCAGCTTTTGTCAGTGTCACTCATCTTACCTGCTTTACACTGTGTCCCTTGCAGGCCCGTGAGGTCCCCACCTGTGACTTTAGGGGACACTTCATCCAGCTTGCCTCAGTGTCACTCATCTTACCTGCTTTACACTGTGTCCCTTGCAGGCCCGTGAGGTCCTCACCCGTGACTTTAGTTACAGTCTCCAACATCACACTCGGGAGAAGAAAGCGATTGCTTTTCAGGAGCTGCTGCAAGCCAGAGGAAAAAAGCTCTTCTTGTCCAGAAGCCCTAAAGCATGCCACTTTGCCTGGGGACTGTCTGGACACCTCCAGGCAAATCTGTCTGCAAAGTGTTGAGATATGTTGATCAACCAAAGCCCGTGATGTCTCATCCCTGTGGCTGGAGGTGGAGCTTCTCAGGAGAAGCTATTTTGAAAAAAAAAAACAACAATAAACAGATGCTAGATGGTAAAAATAGCAAATGTCAATCACAGGTGCCCTCTGCACACCTGCAATGTGTTATCATACCCCCCAAATTGAACAGAGCTTTACCTTGTCTCCCTTTCTGGCCAATGACAAGAAAGGCGTGGCCTCTGGGTCTCAGAGGAGCTTATAATCCAGGCGATCTCGTACCTGGCTAAAATAGTCAATGTTTTAAAAACTACTGACTGGAGGTTAGCACATTTGGAATCCATTATAATTAACCTGCTTTCCCAGATAGTCACAGTGAAAAATAGAGAAGACACTGAGCAAGGATCAGAGGTTCTTCTTTTCACATTTAATTTTTTTTTAACAATCCATGCAAATTTCTTGCTGTCATTCAGGATTTTTTTGCCCCATGAATCAACAACATAAACTCAGAGTGAACGGTTTTGAAGGCAAGCCAGAAGAAGCCTGACAGTAAACACACTATATGGATGCTTGTGGTGGTTTCTGCAGAAATAGGTAAAGGCTGAAATGTCTGATGTTTGAGAAAAATCACTGTCTTTAAGGAAGGGCGTGGGATATGAGAAATACATCAGTATGATCTGTTTCTGGTTAATAATGACATGCCATTAGTTTCTAAGTTTTAAGGTTTTTGTCCTCCAAAAATATCTACACGTAACTGATTTTATATAATATTTTTCACTTTTAAGTGAAATCAACAAAATACATTTTGGCTAAGGCTCAAAAAAACTTGAGGCATCATTAAAATTTATTAATTTCCCTGCTTCGGATGATCATGAGAACATCAGACTGACAGAGATAGTCCTTGGCGTTTAGATGTAATTATCCTTAAGTTACCAAGTACAAATCTCGTCTGAATATGATTATCTGCTTCTTAACATGATTAACTTTCAATCTGGCTTGTGACGTCACTAGTCTCATCTAGCATCTAGACGTACTTTTATATTTTTAATCTAAATCCCGCCAGGGTCTAGCTGTAACTTTATACTGTTTCTCCTTGTCATCTCCTCAAGGGAAGTTTAGGATAGGAAGTGACTTAGAGATTTCAGTTTTGATTCCTGATGACACGCAGTCTTTTCTGTAAGGAAATTCTACCCCCTGTCCTTGTTGGGTAGGTGGAGGTTGCTTGGTTTGCGTCCCTTTGATTCACAGCTGCTGTGAACAGAGGCGTTTTATCTGCTGCTGCATCAGAAACTGCTCTAAAACTTAGTGGCTTAAAACAACCATGGTGTCAAATTGCATAATTCTTTGGGTCAGAGATTTGGGCAGTGCTTCTTTGGTGATGCTGTGGCACACAGCATTGACTCGGGACAGTGGATGGCATTCAGCTGATGGCTGATCTGCTCTGAAGGGTCCAAGATAGCTTCATTCCCATGTCTGGCACCTTGGCAAGGGCATCGGAGGGCAAGACTCAGCTGGACTCCTCTCCCATCTGTATTGTCTAAGAGCCTTTTCACAAGGTCTTTCTGGCCAAGTGGCAGCTCATGGTTCCCAGGGTGAGACTGTTGTTCCACCAGAGACCCAGATAGAAGCTGTGAGGCGCCTTCTGGCCTCACCTTGGAAGTTCTTCTTCCGGGTTACTTCTCTTGTATTCTGAGCATCAAGCAAATCTCGAAGGCAAGGCCAGTTTTAGGGAGAGGGAGATTAGACCCCATCTTTCAGTGGGAGCAGAAAAGAGTTTGCACTGGTCTGTATTCTGCCACAGGCAGCGAATCCTCAGGTTGCTAAGGGCACAAAGCCACATTGAAAAGGTAAACTGCAAAAATCCCATTTATCTCTCAACAATCTGGGACTGAGAAAAATGCTGAGGGGCCAGTGCGCGGTGATAAAGTGGGGCACGTGTGACCGTGTGAGGCTCGGGCAAGCGGCTGTGGCGAAGAACCCACTCGGAAGGAAGGGAGGGAGAGCCCTAGGTGGGGAGCAGACGATCTTGCGAGGAATTGCGCGGCTCCCGAGGGAGAGGGAAGCAGAGCTGGTACCTGCCTAATTCTCCAGGACCGTCGATCCTCTTTTTTTTTTAAGATACACCTCGCTATACTGGAGCTTACTTAGGGGCCAGGATTTCTTGAAACCAAAGCTTCCCTGAATCACGTCTTCACCATCTGTGTACCACGTGTTTGCTGAGTAAGTTTTGACTTTTTTTTTGAGACGGAGTTTCGCTCTTGTTACCCAGGCTGGAGTGCAATGGTGCGATCTCGGCTCACTGCAACCTCCGCCTCCTGGGTTCAGGCAATTCTCCTGCCTCAGCCTCCTGAGTAGCTGGAATCACAGGTGCACACCACCATGCCCAGCTAATTTTTTGTATTTTTAGTAGAGACGGTTTCACCATGTTTTGACTTTTAAAAGAAAATACTACATACTACTGCATGTTTTGCCATAACAAAATCTACTTTTACTTCTCAAAGTATTCCTGAGATGGAATAATAATTAATGAACCCTACAGCCATAACATGCGGAAAAATCACAGATTTAGTTTATTCGACGTTAAAATATGTGGGTACACATTGAGAAACTCAGCTGGTGTGTGTAAGGGTGTTTCTACTCAAATCTGGGTGTTTGAGCACGCGTTGTTGGCTGTCACCTGCTTCATCCTTCCACGCTAAGCGTGGGTGACCGGAGAACAAGGAGGACAGTCTAAACGCACACGCACAGGACATCAAGCCATGGCCTCACGAGCCCAGCTGCACCTTGTTTCAGCTGTATGATGGTTATAAAAAA
This sequence comes from Callithrix jacchus, assembly GCF_049354715.1. Classification (NCBI taxonomy): domain Eukaryota; kingdom Metazoa; phylum Chordata; class Mammalia; order Primates; family Cebidae; genus Callithrix; species Callithrix jacchus. The sequence goes on from NC_133504.1 coordinate 5,135,297, forward strand.
ATGTTAGAGACGGATTCTTGAAGACATAAGCTGTAAAACGTTAGCGCTCCTTACATCTCATAATCTAACGTTCCACTTTGCTTTCTTTAAAAGCATAATGCGATTTAGATTTTTTAAGAAGCTAAAACTTTAAGGAGCTATGTAACCAATGGGAAAAATTTAAATGTCTTCTGAAAAGCACTGGGTCTATTTCTGAAACAGATTTTAGTCTCCAGCTAAACATTCATACTCGCGTCAATATCATATTCAACAAATTTGCTTTCACTCTGTGAAATTCTATAGAATAATGTGATTTTAAAGTCACCTGAGTGGTTAGACCTGAGTGTTTGAAATTGGGTTTTTTTCCTTGTGAGAAGCACAGAGGTTTATATCCCACATATAGCCAGGCTAGTGAGTATGAAAAACTGTTATGGATCTTGTTAAGCTGATATAAACATAAGCTGATCATTCCGGCCAGAACCAAAGTGGACTTACGTAGTAGAAAAAAGTAAACATAGCACGGCCCTAACCCTAACCTTTTCTATTGAGTGAGAAGTGATGATTTTCCCATTTTTTTAAATGACAGAAACTTATAGGCGGGTCAGTCACCATTGCTGGGAGCGTTCTTTCCTTTTTTGGAGTCTGATATATGCACAGAACAAGGGGCTACCTCTGGGTATTTGTAAGTAGTTGTCTGGGGAATTGTGTAAGCAAATTTTCAACACTGAATGACCCCATTTTTGTTGCAAGAAGAAATGAAGACATACCTGTATTTGTATATTGTTGCTTCATTTTCACATAAGAAGGAACCATTGCTTTTTCTCCAGCTCAATGCTCAATGTTGATGTTCAATTTCAACCATTTAATGTGTTTATAATTTTGAAATTTTTTGATCTTAAAAAAAAAACTTACAAAAAGCTAAAGAATACATTGTTCCGGCTGGGTGCCATGGCTCAGACTTGTAATGCCAGAACTTTGGGAGGCCAAGGTGGGTGGATCACTTGAGGTGAGGAGTTTGAGAACAACCTGGCCAACATGGTGAAACCCCGTCTCTACTAAAATACAAAAATTAGCTGGGCATGGTGGTGGGAGCCTGTAATCCCAGCTACTCGGGAGGTTGAGGAGGTTGAATCGCTTGAACCCAGGAGGCGGAGGTTTCAGTGAGCCAAGATCACGCCATTGCACTCCAACCTAGGTGACAGAGCCAGACTCCATCTCAAAAAAAGAATACATTTTTCTTTCACCCATTCGAAGAGATTTTTATAGAATGAATAGAATGTGTTATAAATCAATACTTCAATCCTAGGCTGGGAGGTCAGAACACATCACAAATGACTTGGGTACCTTGTCCTGCTCTGTTATTTGTTCGTCTGAGACAGGGGCTTGCTCTGTCGCCCAGGCTAGAGTGCAGTGGTGTGATCCCAGCTCACCGCAACATCGCCTCCTGGACTCCGACGACCCTCCCACCTCAGCTTCTCAAGCTGCTGGGACTACGGGCAAGCATCACCATGTCGGGCTATTTTTTTTTCTTTTGTACAGACTGGGTCTCACTATGTTGCCCAGACTGGACTCAAACTCCTGGGCTCAAGCAATCCTCTCATCCCAGCCTCCTAAGGAAAAAACTGCTAGAATGACAGGCAGGCATGTGCCCTGCCTCAAATCCTGCCTTGAAGCACAGCACGTGCAAGCAGGTAACACTGTGTTCAGAGCCCTGTCTGGAAGAGAAATCACTGCTGTCACGAAGCCTGAGTTTTCATTCTGATTTATTATATACCACCCCAACTTAACATTGAAAGAAATACCTATCTTTTCCTACACGAGAGCAAACTTGGAGGTGAAATTAGGTTTGATTTGCCCCATCCTTAGTTTATCACTTTCTGGAATTTTTTTTCCATGCACGTGTATGTTGAGAATTGGCCCATGCAGAAGAGGATGGTGTCTTTTTTGCTTCGAAAAGGTCCTTTTCTGCAAGTGTAAATGTATTTAAAGCAGAGGTGTGCAGCTACCATGGAGGCCTGGCCCTCAGAAGATGGGGCCAACCCCTGCAGCAACAGCAAATGCAGGAGAAATCTGTAGGGGAGGCTGAAGCCCTGGAACAATCCTTAACAGATAACGGACTCTAGCCACTGGGAAGTACATGAAAAGGAAAATTTCTGTGGATTATGCTGCTTCTGCATCTGCCTTTTGGGCAAAGATACTGTCATTTTTCACCCTATGATTTGACATTTAATTAAACTGAATGTTACGCTAATATCTGTACCATGCTGGGAGCACTGCAATAGTTTTCGAGAATTGTCCTACAGCTATACAGATGATCCCTGACTAATGATGGTTTGACTTAATTTTTTTATTTTAGGGGTGGTGCAAAAGTGATACACATTCAGTAGAGACCATACTTGCGCTTTTGACTTTTGATCTTTTGCAGGGCTGGGGATATGTTGACTAATTCCCCTCCCAGTTCTGGGCAGGGGCAGCGAGCCACAGTTCCCAGGCAGCCCCGTGCTCCTCAGGGTGGCAGCCGATACCACACAGTGGGCTGTGCTGTCTGCAGGTTTTTCGATATTGTATTTTCCCATCTCATCATTTCTACAGACACGCATTTGTGGCTCCTGCTTCTGATGAGAGGAAGGCAATTATTTTTGAGATGAAACTCAAGATAACTTTCCAGTATCAGTAATGGCCATTGCACATGAGTTAGGACTCCTGCATTTCCCCATCGTGACCATCTTATCCTTCAAAGGCATTTCAACTTATCATATTTTTGACTTGGATTCATCAGGACATAACCCCATTGTCAGTCGAGGAGCATCTCTATATAGTCTATTAACCAAAAGCTGCTCCCACAGAAAATATTTTCAATAAATCAAATTAAAACATTTCTAAGTGGATTTCCACTATGAGCATTGCTGCATAAATCAGCATCTCCCCTTTCTCCTCCTGGAAACCGTAAAAGAAAAACCTCCATTTTGAGCCAAACTAGGAGATAGATGTGTTCCCTCTAGCACAAGATGCATGCACAGGATACTAGAAACAGCTGAGATCTTGGCGAAGCATGCTAGCAAGATTGAAGAGTGAAATAATGAAGAGCTGCAGGTGAGCTAAATTGTACCAGATCTTTGGAAAAGTCAGGAAAAGCACATCTCCTAAAAACGATGGGAACGTATGGCTGGACTGAAATATACAGCCAGATTCCTTGTTAGTAACAAAAGCTGGAGAAACAGCGCATAAGGGAGAAGCCTTCTTGAGCTTGGTTTGACTCAAAGAGTTGGAGGAAATGAAATATCAGAAAAGAGAAAGAGGGAAAGACAATCACTGGCCACACCTGCAGGAAGCTATCTGTTTCTATGGCGGCAGAGAGCAGAATCTTTTACATTAAAATCTGAAGGTTCCCTTGACCCTTCCTTTATATAGGAAATTTCCACAAATTCTGTCATTCAATGATGGGGAAAAAAAAAAAACAACAGCAGGCAGGAAAAAGCTGGGGCTTCACTGATGCAAGATACGACATGAGGCCGGGCGCGGTGGCTCACACCTGTAACCCCAGCACTTTGGGAGGCCGAGGCGGGTGGCTCACGCCTGTAATCCCAGCACTTTGGGAGGCTGGGGTGGGTGGCTCACGCCTGTAATCCCAGCACTTTGGAAGGCCGAGGCGGGTGGATCACGCCTGTAATCCCAGCACTTTGGGAGGCCGAGGCAGGTGGATCACGAGGTCAAGAGATCGAGACCATCCTGGTCAACGTGGTGAAACCCCGTCTCTACTAAAAATACAAAAATTAGCTGGGCATGGTGGTGTGTGCCTGTAATCCCAGCTACTTGGGAGGCTGAGGCAGGAGAATTGCCTGAACCCAGGAGGTGGAGGTTGCGGTGAGCCAAGATTGCGCCATTGCACTCCAGCCTGGGTAACAAGAGCGAAACTCGATCTCAAAAAAAAAAAAAAAAAAAAAGATACTACATGAAAAATTTCGAAAGAAAGCAACAAAACTTCGTAGAGAAATAACACTCACCAGAAAACACGTTGCCACAGCATAGATTTTTAAAGCGACTGTTTCTCTATGATTAAAAATAAATCTTAAGTAACCTCTGTGCAGGAGGATCACAGATCAGATATTTGAGAACTTAAGGAAATGACAGAATAACGGTAGAGAAAACATGAGCCTAGATAACTGAGAATTATCACTTAAGAAAAAAGGAAAAGGAAAAGGAAATTGAAAGGAGCACTAGGAAGAACAGGAATGAAGATGCCCAGATGAACAGAGATGCCAGATGAGAAAAGTGAATTCAGTGAAACGGGAACAAAGGAAGAATTAAAAGGACTAGGGAGAAAAAATAGATTAAAAGAATGAGAGTTGTAATAAACAAAAAATAGAAATCTAAAGAGAAAACAAAATAAAAATTATTATTTACATTTTAATTCAAAAAAATGTTCCTGAAATTAAAAACAAGCAACATACTGAAAGGTATACTATGTCCTGGAAAAATAGAACTGGAATAGTCAACACTGAAAAGTATTTTAGTAAAATTATTGTGCTTTGAAGATGAAGAGTTCTGGAGTCGGCAAGGCCAAAACAGCAACATGAAAAAATTGAAAAAAAGAAAAGAAAATTAAGTGCAAGCAGGTAAAAGATTCGCCTCTCGTTTCCTCCTGGCAAAATTTAACTAAGAGGTAGCAAAGCAACGGTGTGGTGGCTCACGCCTGTAATCCCACCACTTTGGGAGGCTGAGGCGGGTGGATCACGAGGTCAAGAGATCAAGACCATCCTGGTCAACATGGTGAGACCCCATCTCTACTAAAAAATACAAAAAATTAGCTGGGCATGGTGGCACGTGCCTGTAGTCCCAGCTACTCGGGAGGCTGAGGCAGGAGAATTGCCTGAACCCAGGAGACGGAGGTTGCGGTGAGCCGAGATCGCACCATTGCACTCCAGCCTGGGTAACAAGAGCGAAACTCCGTCCCAAAAAGAAAAAAAAAATACTGAAAAGAAAGTTTAAGGCAAACTGTCCTATTGTGTAAAAATGTCAGCAAAACACCCTTAAACATGCATTAATGTAGGAAATACTGTTCTCATGGGTTATTCCTTTAGGAAACTATTGGAGAAAGACTTTCAGTCAACCAAGAGATGACAAGGAGAACTATGACGAAAGGATTTGTGAAAAATCATTAACTATATTCTTGGTAGAAATAAGACAAACAAATGCCACTCATAAAGCAAACCCCTGAGCTACGTGAAAGAGGCATGTCTAAAATGAAGTGATTCAGACATGTTGGAGACGAGGAGATGCCTAGGGGTGTGCAAGACTGCAGAGGGAAGCAGAGAACACAGCGTTAATGCCAGGCTAGGTAGAACTCATGCCAAAGCCGTAATCGTTTTTAATTGAATCGAAAAGGCAGTCGATTGTATGATTTATCATCACGTTGTTTCATTAAAACAATGTACGTGATCAAGTGAACTGTGACAAAGTGCTTTCTTATCACCCAAGGTTTTTACTTCCTACTTACTGAAATAGGTAGACATTAACACAAAGATTTTAAAAATGATAGATCACTATTGTACATTCATAAAGAGGAATATATCAGTAAAACACATTGGGTTATTGCTTCCAGAAATTCTTGACTTAAGTGACAGTTCATTTGAATATATTGTTAACTCAAATTCATTAAAGTCCTTAATTTTCTACATGATATCATCCTCTGCGCCGTCAAGAGCAGTAGCAGTGCAGCATTTCCTAAGAGCCCTCCATGATTGATTTCAGAATATTCTTCCAAGCCATTGATTCCTGTACAAACAGGGAATCGTTGGCACATGTGGTTGGGGTAACGTTAGGAGAGGTTTATAAAGGAACTATTTGCATAGGTATAGACAGGGTATAGAGTTCACTAGCTCAGGGGGTGGGGACCCCCTACCACTCCTAGCTTGAAGAGTCCAGAGGGAAGCTGGGACGTCCGCCTGCTCTTCTTTCGAGATAGCTCTGCCACCAAGAAAGAGTCCCACTATTAGGAGCTTCCCTACCCACCCCCCTTGACACACGCCTCCCTGTGGCATGAGCCAGGGGGAGAACACCCAGCTCTCCTTCTCTGTCTCCTGCTGGGATGCTCTGCTGGCTGAACAGAACTCACAGCCAGCAAGTAAAGGATCCCATTAATCAATGCAGTCCTTCCAGGATCCTCTGGGTCTGAGAAAGGAATGTCAGAACTAGCCACTGTGGAACTGTGACTCTTGGCTTCCTCTGCACATGTCCCATCCTTCTGCTGTCACAGCCTCCCACTGTGCTAAGATTTATTTGCCTACTTGTGTGATTCCAATTCAGACTGTAGACAAGGACTGTTTCCACCTTAATTCTGCATCCCGAGGGCGCAGCAAGGGCTGCACAAACATTTTGGCATGATGAGTTGGCTCTCCGTGCCTGCGTGTCCTGCTGGCAGACTTTGATTCAGTAATGCTGGGTGAAACCCAGACATCTGAGTGCTATTACAGTCACTTCACAATGATGCCCCGGTTCTGTAAGCATCTGAGAACCACTGGAATAAATAACCCATTTACATCCAGAATGTGCATCGCAAAATATGTCACTTTCGCATAAGGATTATTTTGAGTTAGAAACACTTGAAAAACAGCAGATATAAGAAGTGCATTTCATTTTCCCTCTTTCTTCCCCAAAACAGAAGATAAAAACGCCCATGTGAAAGATGCCCTCCCTGCACCAGGAGAAAAAGCATTCTGTGACCAGGAGCCATAGCCAAGAGCATTCTATATAAACAGACCATGGTAAAGTAATGCTTATCTTCCTGTGGCCTCTCCTGTAATTTAGTTACTTTTCCACAATTCCCTCGTTTTTGCTCAACCTAATATAAAAGCAGTTATATATTGGGTCTTCATTTTCTTATTCAGGCTCCCGTGCCGTGTAAAACCTCTGTTAAATGTGTGTGCTTTTCTCCTGTTAATCTGCCTATGTCAGTTTCATTCTCAGGCCCAGCCAGGACCTAGGGCACAGGTAAGGGTTCACTTTTCCTACACAGGTGGTTGTAATATTATTATTACAGGCTGCTTGGGTTCTCAAACCACTAAATACTACATCTAGAATTATTATTATTATTTCTTAGACAAAGTTTTGCTCTGTTACCCAGGCTGGAGTGCAGTGGTGCAATCTCAGCTCACTGAAACCTCTGCCTCCCGGGTTCAAGTGGTTCTCCTGCCTCAGACCCCCAAGTATCTGGGACTACAGACATGCCACCAGGACCAGCTACTTTTTGTATTTTAGTAGAGGGGGTTTCACCATGTTGGCCAGGCTGGTCTCCAACTCCTGGCCTCAAGTGATCTGCCTGCCTTTGTCTCCCAAAATGCTGGGATTACAGGTGTGAGCCACCACACCCAGCCTAAATCAGTTAATTTGATTAATAGTGCTGTTGGGTTCCTATTAATTGAAGGAACCCAACAGAACTATTGGGGAAAGGGAGAAGAATGCCTTTATTCCTTAGTTTATATGAGGAGGGCTTTCCCCTAAGCATCCTATTTATTTTGCCCAGGTTAGGAGGAGCAACTTATTTGACATGTGATTTGGGGAATGTATTAGTCTGTCCTCACATTGCTATAAGAAATATATGAAACTGAGTAATTTCTAAAGAAAAGAAGTTTAACTGGCTTACAGCTCTGCAGGCTCTACAGGAAGCCTGGCTGGGGAGGCCTCAGGAAACTTAATGGTTGAAGATGAAGGGGAAGAAGCACATCTTCTCCTGGCTGGAAAAGAGGAGGGAGAAGAGAGATGGGGGAAGTGTTACATACTTTAAACTACCAGATCTTGTGAGAACTCACTCACTATCACAAGAATAGTGAGGGGAAAATCTGCCCCCCTGATTCAATCACCTCCTACCAGGCCCTCCTCCAATACTGAGACATGAGATTTTTGTATTTTTCAGAGATGTAAGATTTGGGCAGGGACACAGACCCAAACCCCATCAGGGGAGAAACCCCTGTCTTTCTTGCTGAGAGCACCGTGGTTTTCTGCTTTGCTCTCCCAGCTCTCTAACTTAGGGTTGCAGACCTACGGTTGGTCAACATTGCCTCTGAATGGTGGGCAGAGCCTGTCTTGTCCTAGAATTCAGGGATAGAGCTTTACTGTGCCCCAGATTCAAGACAGTCTCAACAGCCCTGTTAGTGATAAAAGCTGACCTGGGCATGGTGGCTCACGCCTGTAATCCAGTCACTTTGGAGGCCAAGGCAGGCAGATCACCTGAAGTCGGGAGTTCAAGACCAGCCTGGCCCACATGGTGAAACCCCATCTTTAAAAAAAAAAAAAAAGCTGACCTTATCTCCGCCGGCTGGATTTTTTTGTGACTCCCTCAGCTGGTTCAGAATTTAGTATTGAGTGAAGCATGTCTTCCCCCTTCCCTCCCTCCCACCTCCCTCCCTTCCTTTCCTTAGGGTCACGGGGCTCAGTTAATCACAGCGCTAGGCCTGTGGCACATCAGCAGCAGCAGATTATACAAGGACTCTCTCTAACTGTATTTCTCACTCCTTGACCACCCCACAGTCCCAACAAACTCTTACTACTTTATGTAAATCCAGAATGATCTGTACCTTGCCGTCTTCCAAGCGGGCATTCTAAGAGCACACCAGCTTGCACCTGCTCCCTTTCGTATGTGCCTCAGTATCTCCGATAACTAACCCTCGCTGTGGGCTGTAGCAGGTAGCACATTCACTCCACGTCACTTTTTAGGCAATTTAAGTCACTTTTATTTTGGTTCATTAATGACCATTGAGACAAATTCTATATGCCTGCTGTAAAATGATGTATTTAAAGTCACTTCTTGTGAATTTAGGCTTAATCCTGGATGCAGATACAGTAGCTTTAATTTCCTAACTAGAGATAAGAGAAAGCGATCCTCATTTCACAGATGCGATTTTACTCACCGTTGAGTGTTTCCACGCTGCCTTACCAGGATCTGTACCACTCCCCTGCCCTGCAAGCCACAGGTCCCTATTTTACTCACCGTTGAGTGTTTCCACGCTTGTCTGACCAGGATCTGTACCACTCCCCTGCCCTGCAAGCCACAGGTCCCTATTTTACTCACCGTTGAGTGTTTCCACGCTGCCTTACCAGGATCTGTACCACTCCCCTGCCCTGCAAGCCACAGGTCCCTATTTTACTCACCGTTGAGTGTTTCCACACTTGTCTTACCAGGATCTGTACCACTCCCCTGCCCTGCAAGCCACACTCCTTAGCACTGGTCAATGTGCTCTGCCACGTGTACTTTCTACGGCTCAGGCTCAAGGGACTGTGGCCTTGTCCATCCTAACATGTCCCATGCATGAAGTTGGATGTTACTTACCAGGTTCACAGAAAGACCACATGGTACGTGTGTCTGCAGCTGCTCATTTGCCCTCTGTCCTCCCTCTCCCCTCAGGGGACGAACCAGCAGAACAAACAGTGTCCCGGCTCTGAAGGTCCTGGCCTGGAGGGAACCAACGTCCATGTCTTTACCCACTGGTGTGTCTCCAGGATGGATGTGGAGGCACTTATTCTCCTTGACCACGGCTTCCCTGGTTAGGGCCCTGGGTTAATCATATTCTAAATAGGAAGACAGGTGAGTTGAGGGATGGAGCTGGGTGCCCAGACAGAAATGTGCAGACTGCAAATGGCCATGGCTCCCAAGTGCCACAGGGATCCCTGCTTTCACAGTCCTGTCCTCCCATGTTTCTCTTCAGATGGCTTCACAGAGCCCAGAGTTCCCCTGTGAAAAGTGTGATCACTCCCAGTGGATTCATTCACTTCACAGCCTTACTGTTGGAGATCTGCTTGATCCTGATTTAGCGCAGAAGAAAGCACTAAATCTGAGATGTTTAACACCCAATTCACATCTCCTCAGAAAGATCTCGGGATCTCGCCTTTTCTTTTTTTTTTTCATCAGGTTTTGTTGATTAAAGTGTACAGATGTGTGCAGCAACAGGATTTTTAGGCGCAGCGGTTAGAAGTCATGTTCTGGCTTTGCATCCTAGGAGACCATCATGTAACACGAGTTTTTTCTTTCCTTTTCATTCCAGAAGGAGAAAGTCATGACAATATTCTTTCATAAATGCCCATTATTATGCTATGACAGTAACAGGGTGTGGTATGTGGAAATAATGAAACCTATTGCTGCCTCTTCCCCGGTTTCTTATAGAGTTTCTGTGCTGAGTTTCTCCTGCCAAGTTAGGTGCTGGACTTCCTCCCTCAATCACTCCAGTTGCCCAGGGAGAGAGATGCTTTCAGGACAGTCTCTTCTGCCTGTTCAAGTAGTGCCACTTCTACTCTTTCAGAATTTGTGAGTACACAGTCGCCTTTCAAAGGGAGAATGAAATGCACAGGAGAAAGAAGGGAAACTGAGTAGCTTGTTTGAACACTTTAACCTAAAGCTCATTTGTGTCAAATAAAGAAGCATCTTAGGGAGTCACATGGCAGGTTCTTCAGAAGCTGAAAGGGTACCTACCACTCCAGAAATCCTCAACCGCCCTTGATGAGGCTCTGGCAAGCAGGAATACTATTTCAGTTCTGTTGGATGTATCGATTAGATCTATTTCTAGAACTTTAGGGTGCCCCAGTCCAAGGGCAACATGTCACCTCAAAAGCAAAGCACCACAAATGACAGGAATAATAGGAGAGACATTTAAATACACCGATTAATGTCAATGTGTTTGTTCATTGTAGTTTTTCCAATCGAGACTTCACTAAATGTGTGTATTTGAAAGCCCTGAGGGACTGTGATCACCCAAACACCCTGGTGTTATTAATGTATTTGACGTCAGGAAAAATTAAACTCCTACAATTCCTCTATGAAAATGATTATGTTACTGTTTGAAAACATCATCCTCAATACTCTTCTATTTCTATGTTTTCACAATATTTAATATTTTAAATAATGCTTATAATGTTCAGCTCATTTTCAGGACTCTTAGGTAACTAAGCTGCTATGTGGGCGATGCTTACTACAGGAAGGAGAATGGGAGAAATCTAGGTTGTAATAAATCTACTTTTCATTTTCTCTTATTCTTCGTCTACATGGGGGTGTTTGACAAGGGAAACACTTAGATGATTCAACCCCCTCAGCCAAAACAAACAAGCAAAACCTCAAAACCCCCAAAGTTTGAAGCTTTTCATTCAGATCATGTAGAAATTTTAAATTTCTATATAAAATATAATCTTAGCTACAGTTCGGGAAAAGCAAAGAGAAAACTAACCTGCTTTTGGAGATATGTAACCAAACCACATGAGAAAATGGATTCTTTGAATAAATTCCCAGTTTGGAGAATATAATTCTTTTTTTCTCTATGACAATTTGCAATGTGAGTTTAAGACAACATTTGATAATTTCTGGAAAACAACCTGAACTTTTACTCAAGCGGTGATTTGGCAGAGAAAATGGCAATTCATCAAGACCTCCCACCGCAGCCCCAAAAGTCCCATCTGAAGTCAGGAAGGAAAAGCCCCCCCTTCCTTTCTCAGCCCACCAAGTCTTAAGGGAAACAGGGCCATTGGAGGGAGTCTTCACTGGTGTGTTTTTCTAATGTGAAGAATAACGTATCTTGGAAAGAAGTGGAATCAGGAATGGGGTATCCTTACGAATCAAACCTCCCCATCCTAATCTTCCTCACCCTATTCCTTTTGTTATAAACGACCTTACACTCACGCTGGGCTTGTCTCTGTTTCCCAGACATCCATGGCCTTCTCCAGAGGCCACAAGTTGCTTAGAATCCTTCCCACTGCCAACCTCCCTCTGCCATTGTCTTGCCTTGCTGTCAGACTTCTTTTCAAATTAGGAGATCCAGATCAAAATCTCACCTCTTTGGTGAAACGTTTCCTGATTACACATTTAGTTAATTGTTCCTTCCCTTGGCTTTCAACTGGCATATATAATATATATATATATGTAGGTATAATATATATATTTCCATAACGATGCATGTGCCGTGTTGCTTTTTTACATGTGAGTCTTCACCATGCCATGACCAACTCAAGGTTAGTATTTGCCTAGTTAACTTCAGTGGCTGGCAAACTTGGTGGCATAGAACATCTACCGGAGTTTATATTAAATGAAGGGATAGTTTTGCAACTGGTATGCAGAAAATGCATGAATTGTAATCACATTTCACCTTTGTTATATACTTGTTCCTATATTCTGATAAGCTTCATCCGAAAAGAGACACAATTCCTTTGCTGCTGAATGAAATCTCAGGGCAGGCCCCACGAATTCTCTACTCTAATATAATAGACTGGCTTGGTTTGGTAACTTGGCTGTCCAGAGGTCCTAGATCTTTTATTTGGGGTTAGGATGGGTAAAAGAAAACTTTGGTACTTGAAGAAAGTTATTCGTTGTTTTCATTCTTAAAGAACAATAACAAATGTACAGATTATTGCAAATGATTATTGCAAAAATAAGTAAAAAGCCAGTCAAAAAGTAAAATGAAGAGAGGCACACCAACCACTCCAAAATTCTGAGTCTTGCATTATTTTTTTTCCCATTTTTGAAAACACAAGAGCATTGAATCAAAAGCTGTATATAATTGACTTTCTACTTCCTTTTTGTTTTTTTAATGTATTTTACATTGCTAGATGTACAGACTTTATACAGAAGCACAACCTTATCATTTTAAAATAAAAACAGGGAAATGGTTTAACAACAAAAGCCCAGAGAAAATTTTTCCTGAACCATTTTGGAGCAAATTGCTGACCGCGTGACCCATCAGTCTTCAGCACTTCAATCTGTATGTCCTAAAGACAAGCATATTCTCCTCTGCATCTAAAAATGAGAATGCAACTATCAGAAGCAGGAAATTAACACTGAAACTTTTAGTTTCTACTTGAGCAGAGTAATTCAGATCGGAAGCATGCCTCATGTCTCTTTAGCCCTAAGTTTGGAGTAACTCCCCAATCTTCTTTCTTGACTTCCATTTTTGACGGTTACAGTTATTTCGCTGTGTGCCTCAGTTTGTTTTCTCTGATGTTTCTGCGTGATTAGGTTCTGGTTCTGGTCTCTGCTTGGACGCCGTGTTCTCACACATGCATCCTGTCTGTTGGCACAGAGCTAATGCGGGTCATTTCATCACTTGATTACCCTTTGTGATTAATATGTATTCCATAGTACAGTACTTCAAGACTGTATAAATATCCCACTTCTCACTAAATTTTCAATATATTAATTAACTGGTTTTTATTTAAATAACTCCTAGTTTCCTATTTTATTCAATGGATTATGGTTTATTATTATTATAATTTATTTTAATGATCAAATTATCTCCAATTTGGCAAGCAGGAGTCATTAAAGCTGGCTTCTCTGTCTTTTTTTTTTTTTTTAACACGTCTCCAACATTTTTTGAGCACTTCGTCTTTTGACACAAGGAATTCCAGCCTCAAGTTGAACTTCGTTGCTCCATTCCTGGAATCCATCATTTCTCCAAGAGGTCTGTTTCTTTTAGTCTAGAATATTATTTAGAAGCAAGACCTGGGTGTCAGCTGTGCTTATTGATGTTGGGGTGACACTGCTCCCAGACTCTCTCAATGCAGAGATTTAGAAAATATCTATGTGTATACAGACATTTACACCCATGTGTCCCTATGTGTACCTGTCCATCTGAGCCTTGAGTTCACACAGACAGCTCCAGTTCCAATCTGACATCATCAGTTTATTCTAGTCACTTCCTTTCCATATTTGTGACTCCCTCCATTATAATACAGTGATCCTTATATTAAGAATCATTAGAAATAGGTTTACTCATTTGATCAATTTTCCTGTATATAATCAGTCCCTCACCTCTTGCACTAAACTGTTCAGGAAGGAAAGTGAGGAGAAGAGAAAGAGGAAGAGAATTCTACATCTTCTCATCTCCATTTAAAGTAGAACTTCCCTCTCGTCTATGCTCAGGCTAGAAATGGGTGGCCACTGGCCTCTGGTTAAGAGACAGGGGAAAGAGAAAGGAAGCTCGTTGGCTTACACCATCCCTCTTCTCTCATTTCCTCCCCTATCGCTACTGGTTTTATGGCTGCCCCTGTAGAAGTGGGGAAGGTAAGGTGGTGGGGCAGAGTTAAGATGCTAAGACATTGCTTTATCTGTCTGTGCCTCCATCATCCCTGCAACTGGTAGATGGTTAAATCTTCTCTCTCATGGATGTGTTGGGGATGCTTAGAATATCCACAAATGTTCCCTCCAATGGCAATTCCTACGACGTTGGTGACAGTCCTTTCTTCTCATTACCTCCAGCCCCCTACCCATACCAGAATCTCAATGTTGGGGTCTTCTCGCTCTTTTGCAGAAATTGTCTTGGAAAAAACGCAGAATGCTCCATCTCTCTAGTTTTCTTGTTGTTCATCTTTGGTCTCCAGACATATCTCCTGGATCAGTAAGTCTTGGGAGAGAAAAATGTCCATGGAGCTGTGTGGAGTGGCCATATTTTTCACCTTCTGTGTACCCAGTATGGGAGTCAACGCCAATCTTTTGCACCTCCCAACTGTGGAGAGCACATTTCAGAGCTCTCTGGGTGTTCCCGTTGAAGATTCTTGAGAGAAAGAAGGCAGCTCTCAGCAAAGAAATGTATTTTCAAACATTGCTGTTCTCTCCATTTCCCGGTCATTTTTGTATCTTGAATCTGGCTGAGAGATCCCCATTTTTCACAATTTCCTTTTGGAATTGGCACATGGAGATCTGCCTCAAACCCACTTTGGTGTCTGAAATTATGGAAAATTCAATGGAAATAAGGCTAAAACAGTCCTGTCTTCATATAGGGCTGAAAAAAAAATGAATAAACTGCTGTTGAGTGAAGAATCTAGAAACTGAGAATAAGAGCAGAGATTTCAGTCTCATCTTGCAGAGGTGACATCTACAGTCTTAATCTTAGGCCAGTTGCCCTTTCCCCCAAAGCTTATTTCTGTGCCTTGTTTACATGCATCCAGGATTAACTTTTCATCATTGTTACAACTTCTCCCGCGCTCATTCGCTGCCCCGGCCATTTCCCAGAATTGATCTGCTGAGCACCCGCTCAGAGCCTGGCATTCGTCTGGGTTTTTCTGGTCATACATCGTTAACCAGAATGGAGTCTTTGCCCTCATAAAGCTTGCATTATAATTAGAGAGTAAGACAGTAAAAAAGTAAGCAAAACACATTTGTTATAATGTCAGGTAGGAACAAGTGCTGTGTAGAAAAATAAATCTCCATGGCTCCCAGTGGATGGAGATGAGCAAGTGCCGGATGAATCAGGATGGTGGAGAAAGGCTTGCTGACAAGGTGATGCTGGGTGGCTACGTGACAAGTTAGGACAACCGGCCATGAGAAGCTGAGAAAGAGTGCCAGGCAGAGGTAAGAGCAAGTGCGAAATCCCTGTGGCAGGACAGAGCTTGACATGATCCAGGAAGAATCAGAGGTCCCTGTAGCTGAAGCAGTGTTAGCAGTAGGCAACGTGGTAGGTAAGAGCCTTTAGGGCTTACGTGCCACACCGTGGATTTCCATCTTATTCTGTGCTTGAGGGGATGTCACTGAAGGCTGTCCTGCTCCCCCCACCATATTGATCAGGCTGGTCAGAGAACGTGCAGAGCCTGACACCACTTCCTCTGTGGGGCTCAGCCCCTGTGTTCTTCCCCTTTCCACTGCAAATACTAGATGACACACCGACCACCTGCCCAACCTTATATTCCCCTTCCCGCTTCCCCTTATCCAGTCTATTTCATCTGCTGCAGCAGACTTATTATCCTGAAAATTAACGAGCCTTTCACAGATGTCCCATCTCTTTGGGTATTTTTCTTCTTCAACTTGGCTTTCAAGACATTCCACTGAAAAGGTTCTAACTGTCCCTTCCACTCCACCTCATTCCTGCCTTCATACCAGTATTGATGGTTACTCAGTGCCGCAGAGACAATCCCTCAGCCCCACTGCCGTGCACCTTCATTTATGCTGTGAGTACACTCATGCACATGCACACGTGTGTGCAGAGCTCACTTTTCCTTACTCGTGTTTAAGACTTACTTTCTCACCAAGTCATAAGTGTCTTCGGAGAGCAGTCCTGTCTGCATATAATCCTATTCGGGAGGGAATAGTAACAACTCAGCTGCAAGTGAAAATGACACTATTTTTAATTCTTTCATGTTAGAAAAATGATCCAAAGTTGGCTTACCTCAGTGTCTGCAGATGGTGAACGCGAGGTCCTATCTAACAGAATAACGAGATGAATGGAGCACATGGGATTCTGACCACTTTAGGCTTTGTGTATAGCCAAGAGAAAGAATTCAAATCAGCATATTCCTAAATGTGCATTTTCAGTTGTTGACTTAACTAGCAGACAGTAAAAACCAATTTCAGGATTGACCAATACATCTATTTCTCTGTATGTTACACTGACAATGCAAAAAAAGACAAGGCTTCCAGAAAGAGGCTACCCTTAGGGCAAGCTGGGAAGAAATAGGCCATAAACAGGGCAGGGGTAACAGTGTGCATGAGTGTGTGTGCATGTAGGCGTGAGTGTGTGGGGACATGGATGTATGTGTGTGCATGTGTGACTGTGTGCATACATGTGTGTGTGCGTGAGTGTGTGCCTGTAGGTGTGTGGGGACGTGGATGTATGTGTGACTGTGTGCATGTGCACGTGTGTGTGTGCATGTGTGACTGTGTGCATATGTATGTGTGTGCGTGAGTGTGTGTGCATGTAGATGTGTGTGGGGACGTGGATGTATGTGTGTGCATGTGTGACTGTGTGCATACATGTGTGTGTGCGTGAGTGTGTGCATGTAGGTGTGTGGGGACGTGGATGTATGTGTGACTGTGTGCACGTGTGTGTGTGCATGTGTGACTGTGTGCATACATATGTGTGTGCATGAGTGTGTGTGCATGTAGGTGTGTGTGGGGACGTGAATGTATGTGTCTGTGTGCATGTGCACGTGTGTGTGTGCATGTGTGACTGTGTGCATACGTATGTGTGTGCATGAGTGTGTGCATGTAGGTGTGTGTGGGGATGTGGATGTATGTGTGTGCATGTGTGACTGTGTGCATACATGTGTGTGTGCGTGAGTGTGTGCATGTAGGTGTGTGGGGACGTGGATGTATGTGTGACTGTGTGCACGTGTGTGTGTGCATGTGTGACTGTGTGCATACGTATGTGTGTGCGTGAGTGTGTGTGCATGTAGGTGTGTGTGGGGACGTGGATGTGTGTGTGTGCATGTGTGACTGTGTGCATGTGCACATGTGTGTGTGTGTGTGTGTGTGTGTATAACATAGCAGGCCGAGGAAGCGACACATGTAAAGACAGAGAGACATGAGAATATGCTGGAACACGTAAGTGGTCTGGTCTCGGTGGTGATAGTGGTGTGTGTGCACCCAGGGCTGGGGAACAGATGAGACCTGGCTGGAAATGCTCAGGAGTTTGGCTGTCATTCTCAAGGCCATCCAGGGAAGGATTTCAGCAGGGAAATAACACAGTTAGACCTGAATTTGAGAAATATTACGCTATGTAAATAGAAAAAAATTGAGAGCAAAATGAGCTTATTAAATAGGAAATTTATAACTAAATATTCTGAAGCTATGTTTTCAAGAACTAGTACATAATGAAAACAGGACAGTTTTCTCAAAATGAAAACCATAAAATGTTTTTTTTTCCTACCTTGAATTTCTTGGGCACAGACAATGAGGTAGTTGAAATAGTTGGACCATATGATTTTCCACCAGTGTTTTGAAAGGTGGATAACACAAAGATATTTTTTAAATGCAATAAAAGAGCAAAAATTGTCTTTGCGATTAGATTTTGTTTATAATAACTTGGTTCCTGTGATTGGTAAGCGCCATCTGTCTGGGATAACTACTCAATTTAAGTGAGTGAAAACACAGTCTTGAGAGAGACAGATTTAATCAGCAGCAGAAAACAACCCTTAAGATCATATTTCTTCAAGCGGGCTGTTTATACGTGGACAGCATTGAATCATTACATAACCGCCACAAGAGCACACTTTTCATTTAGTTAATTAATATCTGGATGGGCTTGTGAGAAATATGACGTAAAAAAAATCGGAAAAATAATACTAAAGTGAAAGATAAAAACACCTGCATGGGGGAATATACGCATGAAAGAAACATGTCACTCATTCAGCTCGTTACGGACCAAGTAATCTACACCAGGCATCTTCCTCTGTGCTGAGGGTACAAAGATGAATGAGATACTTCCCTGTTCTCGAGAAGTTCAGTATGATGAGGGGAAACAGAAAGAAATACAGTGTGTAACATGACAACAGAGAGGAATGGAGAGAATGTGAAAAGGAGGGAGTGTCTAGGATGGGAAAGGGCTTTGTCGAGATGGTGAAACATGAATGAGTCTTGAAGATGAAATATCAAGTTAATTGGAATTAACTTGATATTTCCAATAATTGGAAAAGACAAGAAAAGACAATCCAGGCTGAGGAAGCAATGTGTACAGAGGCACTGAAGAATGAAAGAACCTGGCATTCAGAAAAGGGTCACAGGCTGGAGCACATGACACAGCACAAGTTAGGACTTCTCAGAGAGATTGGAGACATGCTGCACAGAGTCACAGAGTCGTGTATGTCGCACAGAGACATCTGGGCTTCGTCATTTAGGCCATCCCTCTCTAACAGGACCGTGTCTTTCCTCATACTTAGAATGGTACACGAAACCACAGATACATGCAACACATCCTCCTGGAGCATGATTTTCCTTATGGCTGAAGGATTGTTTAAAACAGCAATTTTAAAAGAGAGAAGGAATAGATCAAAAAATTCACATTAGTCTTTAAAGTGAATCATGATACTTAAGTTAGACGTTTTATCTTTGAAGTGCTGGGCTGCCTCTGGCTGTAACCCTAACCCTGTCAGAGCCACATGCTTCCTCTCCTCTGCTACTGGAAGAACTTTCAAAAATATTAAGAAGCAATGCTACATCACGAGAGGCAGCTGAAGAGTTTTCCCCAGAGAGCTCCTATAAGCAGTCTGATGACAAATGTTAACTTGGGTAAGGATGAGCAAAAAGGGTGCAAAGAGGGTGTCCAGATGCAGAAGATGGTCAGGTCACCATGTGAGCACGGGTAGGATGCATGTTTGCAACAAATTTTTGCTGTGGTCACAAGCTTGGCAGCTACCCATGTCAGCTGTGACCCCATTGACCTAGGCCCCTGACCACTGTTGCTCCCACCCCAAAATCCAAAGTCTTCAGCAGCATTTCCTTTAGAGTCTTTTTTTTTAAAATTGAGACAGAGTCTTGTTCTTTTGCCCAGGCTGGAGTACAGTAGTGCAAACTTGGCTCACTGCAACCTCCACCTTCCAGGTTCAAGTGATTCTCCTGCCTCAGCCTCCCAAGTAGCTGGGACTACAGGTGTGTGCCACCACACCTGGCTAAGTTTTGTATTTTTAGTAGAGACAGGGTTTCGCATGTTGCCGAGGCTGGTCTTGAACTCCTGACCTCAGGTGATCTGTCCACCTCAGCCTCCCAAAGTGCTGGGATTATAGGCATGAGCACAGACATTCAAGTGTGTTCTTATTCACACTTGGTGCCCCGTGTCCCAGCTGCTCCAGCCATGGCTAAAATGAGCCAAGGTACAGTTCAGCCGGTTGCTTCAGAGGGTGGACACTTCAAGCTTTGCCAACTTCCTTGTGGTGTTGAACCTGTGGGTACACAGAAGTCAAGAATTGAGGTTTGGGAACCTCCGTCTAGATTTCAGTGGATATATGGAAATGCCTGGATGTCCAGGCAAAAGTTTGCTGCAGGGGTGGGGCCCTCACAGAGAAACTCTGCTAGGGCAATGCAGAGGGCAAATGTGGGGTCGGAGCCCCCACGCAGAGTCCCTACTGGGGCACTGACTAGTGGAGCTGTGAGAAGAGGGTCACCGTCCTCCAGACTCCACAATGGTAGATCCAACAACAGTTTGCACTGTGTGCCTGGAAAAGCCACAGATACTCAATGCCAGCCCATGAAGACAGCTGGGAGGGAGGCTGTACCCTGCAAAACCACAGAGGTGGAGCTGCCCAAGATGATGGGAACCCACCTCTTGCATCCATGTGACCTGTATGTGAGACATGGAGTCAAAGGAGATCATTTTGGACCTTTAAGATCTGACTGCCTTACTGAATTTTAGACTTGCACGGGGCCTGTACCTGCATTGTTCTGGTGAATTTCTCCCATTTGGAGTGGCTGTATTTACTCTGTGCATGTACCACCATTGCATCTAGGAGGTAACTAACTTGCTTTGGATTTTACAGGCTCAGAAGCGAAAGTGGTTTGCCTTGTCTCAGCTGAGACCTTGGAATGTGGACATTGAGTTAATGTGGAAATGAGTTAGGACTTTGGGGGACTATTGGGAAGGCATGATTGGTTTTGAAATGTGAAGACATGAGATTCAGGAGGAGCCGGGGTGGAATGATATGGTTTGTCTGTGTCTCCACCAAATTTCGCCCCAAATTGTAACTCCCACAATTTCCACATGTTATGGAGGGATCCAGTGGGAGGTAACTGAATCATGGGGATGAATCTTTCCTGTGCTGTTCTTGTGATGGTGAATAAGTCTCACAAGATTTGATAGTTTTAAAAAATGGGAGTTTCCCTGCACAAGCTCTCTCTTGGCCTGCTGCCATCCATGTAAGACGTGTCTTGCTCCTCCCTTGTCTTCTGCCATGATTATGAGGCCTTCCCAGCCACATGGAACTGTAAGTCCAAAAAATCTCTTTTGTAAATTGCCCAGTCTTATGTATGTCTTTATTAGCAGTGTGAAAACAGACCAATACACTAATTATCAGAAAAATGCAAATCAAAACTACAGTGAGATAGTATCTAACTTCAGTCAGAATGACTATGATATAAAAGACAAAAATAACAGATGCTGGCAAGGATGTGCAGAAAAGGAAACTTACACACTGCTGGCGGGAATGTAAACAGGTACAGCTGCTATGGAAAGCAGTATGGAGATTTCCCCCAAGAAACTGAAAATAGAACTACCATTTGATTCAGCAATCCCACTACTGGGCATCCTCCCAAAGGAAAAGAAATCAGTATTTCAAAGGGATACCAACCAGCATGGCATATTTCTTGCAACTGTATTCACAGTAGCGAAGATATGGAATCAACCTAAGTGTTCATCAGTGGATGGCTGGATTGAGAAAATGTGGTGTATACACACAATGAAATACTATTTGGCCAGAGGAAAAAAATGAAATCATGTGTTTTGCAGCAACATGTATGAAACCGAAGGTCATTATCTTGATTGTCGTAAGTCAGGCACAGAAAGACAAATGTGTTCACACTCACATATGAGAGCTAAAAAATTTGAACACAGGGAGGAGGAGGGTGGAAAACTAGATAACAGACTGGGAGAGTAGATCAGGGAGAAGGGGGAGGATAAAGAGAAGTGGTCAGGGCCAGGCGCGGTGGCTCATGCCTGTAATCCCAGCACTTTGGGAGGCTGAGGCGTGTGGATCACGAGGTCAAGAGATCGAGACCATTCTGGTCAACATGGTGAAACCCCGTCTCTACTAAAAATACAAAAAATTAGCTGGGGATGGTGGTGCGTGCCTGTAATCCCAGCTACTCAGGAGGCTGAGGCAGGAGAATTGCCTGAACCCAGGAGGCGGAGGTTGCAGTGAGCCGAGATCGCGCCATTGCACTCCAGCCTGGGTAACAAGAGCAAAACTCCATCTCAAAAAAAAAAAAAAAAAAAAAGAGAGAAGTGGTCAGTGGTACAAACATATAATTAGATAGAAGAAAATGAATTCTACATTTGTTAGTAGAGTAGGGTGACTATAAGTTAATGAAGATGCGCTTGGGTGATGGACACCCTGAATCGGTCACTATGCATTTTATACATGTAATAAGTTTTCTCATATATGATATAAATTTGTACAAGAAAAAAATAAAAATAAAGCTCTAGGAATTTATATGAGAGTGGAGTTGGGTAAGGATCTCCAGATAAAACCACCCCAGCCAAAGAGCCATAGAATAATGCCATTCGTGCCCACTTTGCTACTATCTTCCAGGATTTTCTGTAGGCAGAACATGGATACTTTGTATGCATATGAAGCATGCAATACTGGGTTCCATCTGGAGGCATCAACCACTGACCCTCTCTTTCCTTTACTCCTCAAGTTCAATAATCACATAACAGAGGCGGGGTGGATGCCAACACTTGAATCCCACAGACCTTGCTCATTCAGTTCTCATAATGGTATGTGGCTAAGGTGCGTCATAGGATGCCAAAGCTTGGCAGCTTCCAGCCCACTCTTTTTACTTGGCCATTCCCAAACCCCTTGTGTCCTTACTGCCATCGCCTCGGGTCACGTTAGTCCTGGAAAATGATAGGTAGTGGAGTGGCTTGGGTCCAGTGTATTCCGGCAAGTCCTGAGAATGTCTCATGACCAGGTCCCTTTGAAGCTTCTCACCTGCACTTTGAGTCCTGAGACAGGAAAGGTAAACTCTTTTTTTTTGGCTCACACGCCCTTTTGTGTGCTGTGGAGCTGCCACACCAATCACTTATTAAGGGGAGTTTTAGGACAACTAAGCTGTACTTCAGTAATAATCATTCCTAAAAATCCTCCAACAAGATGGTCTCACTTAGGTCCTCCTTAGGTTTTCCCTGGAAACTTTCCAGAAAGTGATGACTTCCATTTTCCCATGCTGCTGTTCTAATCCCATGGCCTTCCACGCAGACAGGGAAGAAAATCTGTGGGCAGTGATGCAGGAAGTTTCGTGGCAGGCTCTTCAGTCGTGGCCATCACTTCTGCCACCATCTTCTTGGCCAGGATTCACTCACATCCAGAGGGCGGGGACAGAATAGTCTCAGTCCGAGCCCTGCGAGAGAACCACCCAGAACTGGTTAACACAGTCTCGCCTCTGCCCCGGGTTTCTGAATGTCCTTATCTCGACTGGCTGCTCTCGGGACGTCTGTGAAAATGCACATAACTTCCGTTTCCAAAGTCTGTAAAGCCTTCTGCTCCCTGTATGTGTCCCTCATTTCCTCCAGGCCCAGGCTGCAAAGCCCAGCTTCCTCACTGACACGTTCCCCTCACTAGTTGCACATTGAAAGGAGGCTGGAGGTCAGTCCTCTCCAGGCGGCATACAGACATTATCTGTTATTATATATATATATATATATTTTTTTTTTTTGAGACAGAGTTTTGCTCTTGTTACCCAGGCTGGAGTGCAATGGCACGATCTCGGCTCACCGCAACCTCCGCCTCCTGGGTTCAGGCAATTCTCCTCCCTCAGCCTCCTGAATAGCTGCGATTACAGGCACGCGCCACGATGCCCAGCTAATTTTTTGTATCTTTAGTAGAGACAGGGTTTCACATGTTGACCAGGATGGTCTCGATCTCTTGACCTCGCGATCCATCCGCCTCGGCCTCCCAAAGTGCTGGGATTACAGGCGTGAGCCACCGCGCCCGGCCCCTGTTATTATATTTCTAGTCCTCCCTCTAACTACTGTAGCTAGCGAAAATGTTTCTGCGTGAGGTCAGAAGGATAAAATAAATATGTATACACATTTTTACTGGTTTACTGGCAGTATCGGCATGCTTATGTTCAAGTAGTTACTTGAAAATTTACAGGTCACTAGATAATTGTTCACATTGAGAACATGACCTCAAATATCAGTGCAGAAATACCTCCTGTGTCCAGCACTTCACACACCCAGTCTGAAAGTTCTCCTTGACTTGCTTCCTGGTAGAGTGAGGTGGTATCTGAATTCTGAATGTTTTAGAGACCAAAAGATAAAAGCTACTCTCAGGACAGGTGACCTCACAGCCTCAAGACTCTACCCTAAATCCTCAGGAGAAAACTATTTTCTGTGCCTCAAAGTTATCATCTTAAGTGAAACTAAGGCAACTTTTGACACCCTAAGTACTAGAACAGGGAAATGGGCACGAACACACACACACACACACACATCACTGTCCATATATTTTTTATTGTACACATTTGCTGATAAGAATTTTTGAGTCTGTATCTTTGATATGCACATATTTATTCACTGGCAGGGATTTTGCAATGTTACTCTACTAATGCATTGTTTACCATCTAAAACATGCAAAAATAATTTGAAGATGTGAGATGAAAGTGAAATTATATTTTTAAAAACACTTGTTATCAAATGATAGCAAATACTTTTTGCTTTCACAAAAATATGATCAATAATTTAGAAAGAACAGTATGCTGGAAAATATGTTATTTAAAAAAATCTTGGCTTAATATTCTGTTCACAGCAATGCAAATAATTAGACCTAAGTTTGCTTTATGTGATAAAAGCATTACTCAACTTTAATAGTTTTTGTAGCTGAGAAAGATCATTTATGAAGATTTTTAACAAAAAGAAATCAAAACTGGCTCCTTTAAAATATCCTGACATTCATTTTTCAATTCCATTCGATAATTGGGAGAGGATTTTAGAAATTTTCAGTTTTGCCTGATGTTAATGAATTGTCCTTGCAGACTATGAGAAGCTGATGTATTTTTGACAAATAATTTTAAAATCTACTTAAGACTTCCATTTTACAGATTTTAAAACGAGTTCGTAAATTATGTTTTCAACTTTTAAGGAGAAGATGAGAGTATCTATAGGTGACTCACACTGTTTCCAATGCATTCAAATTACAAAACATAAAAACACATTCACTTTCAAAATATCATCTGTGTAACACAGGCTTTAAAAAAGACTGCTATATTATTCGGCCATAAAGTGGGGTAAAATTCGGATACATGCTACAACATGGAAGAATTACGCTAAGTGAAGTAGGTCATGCTAAATGACAAGCATGGAATCATTCCGCTTATATGAAGTACCTCGAGTGGTTAGAGACAGAAAGTAGAATGGTGATTCCGGGGGCTGCAGGAAGAGGGATGGAGCGTTATGATTTATGGGTACAGAAACGTAGTGTGGGATAATTCAAAGTGTTCAGTGGATGGCTGGTTGTAGGGGTTGCACAGCAGTGAGAATTTGCTCAGTGCCACTGAACTGTACGCTTAACAACTGCAAACTTTGCATATATTTCACCAAAATAAAAAATAAAGCAGTTACATTTTCATTTATTCTTTAGGGGCCACATTTGTGTAAAAGGTGCAGATTACGAGTGTGTGTGTGTATGTGTGCGCGTGTGTGTATAAACATCACGAAGTTCTAAGCTAATGGCTTTCAAAGTATCCTTCCTGGATCAGCAGCATAGACCACACCTGGGAAACTGTAATAAATGCAAACCCTTGGCCACACTCCAGACCTACCGAATCAGCACCTGCAGGGGCGGGGCCCAGCGATCTGTGTCTTGCGAGCTGTCCAGGTGATTCTGATGCACGCTTAGAGTTTGAGAATGCTATCTAGGCAGCATGCTACTGGCTACTTGTCCTCACAGAAGAAGACAGCAAATGTGGAACACTTGCCTTTCTTAAAAGAAAAATTGTCTTTTAAATATACTTGCCTCAAGATAAATAGAGAGCCTTTTGTATTAAAGTATTTCATGGTTCCTTATAATGATTCTAATGTATTTTGAATGTATTCATGTTTAGTAAAGCTAACATGTTCACAATAATCTATATAGAGTATACCAATTTAATATCTTCTGGTTTCAAAATATTTAATATATTCACTGGACTTTGAATGAAGCAGTCAGTGGATTTCACATGTTTTACTCTCTCTGCCCTATTACAAAGAATCCTTGTTTTATTTCAGCCAAAGCAGCTAAAGCATTAATGGTTTATCTTTTAACAGTAGTTAGGAAACATAAATAAATAGAGATATTCTATGTTCATGGATATGAAGACTCAATATTTTTAACATGTCAACTGTTTCTTAGTCAATATGCACATTACATAAAATACAAGAAAAAATCTCATTAAGGTTTCGTGAAAATCGAGTACTGATTCTAAAATTGACATGGAAATATAAAAGGCCTAGAATAGGCATGATAATCTTTAAAAATAAGACCAAAGTTGATGGAATTACATTACTATATTTCAAAACTTATTATATAGTTTCAGTAATCAAAACAATATGGTATTGGTGGAAAAATAAAGAAACAATTGAAACAGAACAGGGGGTCTAGAAACACACCCCTCTGTAAGTAAAGTAGTTTAGTTTACAACAAAGTTGTCAATTCAATTTAATAGGGGAAAATCATATTTTTATTAAATACTGCAGAGGCAGTTGAATATTTATAAAGCAAAAAATGAACCTTAATCTTTAATCCCCTACTTTTTTGCCATTCACAAAAAAAGTTAAGATATGAAAAGAATGACATGAAAAGAAGAATGATAACACTTCTAGGAAAAATATATAATCTTTTGTGACATGCTGTAGGCAGAAATTTCTTAAAATAGGACCAAGAAATACATGAAGCGTAAAAGAAAAACCAGTGTGGCGTTAGCTACAGCTTTACATGTCAGTGGAAGTGAAGTTTAGTGCAATATCCTTTAAAAACATATGACAATACCCACTGAGGCACCTCTGTTCTACAAGTCCCCGCTCAAGATAAATGGCAGTGCTGCCAGAGCCAATGGCAGCATCATGTGTAACCGCTAAGAACTGGAAACGACCAAAATGTTCATCAAGAGAAGGGACCCTACACAGCTGTGAAGTAACAAGTGATCACTGTTACAGAAACGTGGATGAATGTCACAGGGACGTTGAGCAAAATAAGCCAAAATAAACAAAGAGTTCCCAGTGTTTGATTCCACGGGGTTAAAGAAAGGCACACAGTTAATCTGTGTGATTCAAGTCAGAACACCGGGCTTCTCTGTGGGAGGGTTTGGTCTATGCTGAGAAGTAGGAAGGACCCGTATGAGGTGTTGCAGGCATTTGTCATGGGTTGAATTGTGTTCCATAAAAAGCGATATCACGTCCTAACCCCCAGCGTCTCAGAATGGGACCTTACATTTACAGAACTTATCAAGTTAAAATGTCATCACTGGGGTGGGTCCTGATCCAGTAAGACTGCTGTTTGGATAAAAATGAGAAACTTGGACACAGACAGACATGCAAAGAGAGAAGACTGTGTGAAGAGAGACAGGAGAAGTCCACGTGACAATGAAGGCCGAGACTGGGGTGACGAATCTCCGAGCTGTGGAATGCCAGAGACTCTCAACAACCAGCAGCAGCTGGGAGCGGCATGGAACACCTTCTTCCTCTCAGCCTCAGAAGGAACCAACCCCACCAACATCCTGATCCCGGACTTCCAGCCTCCAGAAGCATGAGGCGTAAGTTTCTGTTGCTGACACCTCTAGGGTGTGGTGCTTTTTGTCAGCCCTGGGATCTAATATAGTGTTTGATATTTTTACCTGGGTGCTAATGCTATGGAAGTGTATATTTGCATAGTGCATATGTAAAACCTCACTGACTCATTCAATTAAGATACGTGGACTCTACATGCATGCTATATTATTTTAAATATTAAGCTTCATCCATATGCTCTATTTTCTTTCCTATAGGATACAATGGATGGCATTGAAATTATTTATACAAATTCATAGCAGGTTGTGATCTTCAGTTTTTGAAATCATCCCGACATTTTCTTTCCATAGTCCTGTTAGTAATACTCTCTGGATTTAAACCATCCGTACCTTGATGCTTATAACTCTAACTTATTACTCATAATTGCTTTTCTGAACAGAACTTTAGAAAAGTTTGTTTTGGCCACTCAGGGAGGTGAAAGCACACGTGAGAAGGCGAGGGAATTGATTTAGAGGAAGCAATAAATCTAACAAAATAGAAGGGACACTTCTGGGGCCTCACCACACTCATTCTCTTCACAGCACTGAAGCTGAAAAGGCACATCATCAATAGTCTAATTTATAAAGTCAAGGTCTGATACTGTTTGATTTTTTAAATAATTAAAAACTTGCCTTCAGAAGCACACAGTGCCGTGAGGAATTAGGTGTTGAGAAAATACAGTCTCTTGCAACCGGCTTGCTTTCTTTTTCTAAGTCTTATCTGTCTAGCAATATGATCGTGTGAAATTGCTAATTTAATTCATGTTTAAAGGAACTGATTATTTCCTTAAGATTAGCAAATTCATTTACAGTTATTGGATTTTGTTTTTCATTTACTCAAATGAAATATGATCTTAAGCAGAAAGAAGTACAATTGAAATTAATGTGATTATAATAGGGTAATTCAAGAAAGAGAGAAAATTCCTCTATTTAGGTATTTTTTTTTCCTAATCTTCAGGCCAGGTTTAAGCAATTTTTCCACCAAAATGATGAAACAGTGGCAGTCAATTAGAAGTCTTTTTGATTTTTTACAATTAAATATGACAATTGCAATGGGGAAACTTCTAAAGTTTCATCCTGATTCTTTTAATGTGTTAAATTTCTTGACCAGTATATTGTAATATTTTCAATCCACTAATTCTTTTATTTTCCACAGTTGTGAAACATGTCATGTGCCCACAGCTCAACCCTTAGGGTTCTTCTTCTTTTTCTGCTGAGCCTAACGATTGACTCACAGTAAGAAACTGAATTAACGTGCAGGTCTTCACATAGCCTGTCATGGGGGCCTGCTGAAAAGGGACATATATTCCAGTTATCAGCTAAATAAGCACGCCACATTTGGGGCTACTGAGCGTTTTCTGCCTTAGATTAGCAGCTTACCATCCTTCGCAGCGGTCCAGTTCCCTGGGAAGATCGCTAGGATGGCACTTGCAGTGACGTGGATGTAAGGAAGGTTCTATCCACTCTTTCAGCAATGGCATAGCTAGACTTTTTTTTTTTTTTCAGCCTTGATAAGCCTCTGGTTTTCAGGGTTATAAGCAAAATAGGGTTTAGAAGTTGCTGAGAAGGAGGAGCTCCAGAAACCCTCGGGATTTCTTTTCCAGTTTTCCTCTGCGATTCCAGTGATCAGATCACGGCTGATGGTTACGGGAAGAGGCTGTTTCTGGCACAGTGGCTGGTCGAGGCTGAATCCCCTCCGCACCTCGCCATGCTGGCTCCAAAGGCAGGTCTTCACAAGGCTGGCCCAGGCCCGCTTTGATGTGGAGCATCCAAGGTGAGTAAAGCTTCTTTTAAGGTTTGGGTTGCTGTCATTTGCTTCACCTCTCACAAAGTGTAGGGGCTTGTCACAAATGCTTGAGCTTTTTGCTTGGGACAGTGACACCCCAGGAGATGTTTCAGACGGGCAGTCATGACGTTTCCCCCAGAACAGTTTCGCTGCTCTCTTTTCCATACTCTGATTCAAAGCCTCGGGGTGAGGCAGGCCTGGACCACACTGCTATTCTGCTTTAAGCACAAGGCCCTTCTCGAGCGAATCACAGCATGGCTGCCTTTCCTGATGACGCTCCTGTCCCTCTTGGAGGCCAGCACCTGCTCGGGCTGACCTGCTCTTGTGTATTGTCGGGGACACCTGAAGGGGCCACTGCCACCGCTGCTGAGGGTCAGGGCTGCCAAGGCTCCCCTTTCTTCTGCAGCATCTCTTCTGAGTTCGGGCCCTGAGTCCACTGCTCTGATCCCCCCACAAAGGCCACACTTCAGCTGCGCATTTCCAAGCTTGCTTGCTGCCAGCATGGCAGGGTTGAGTCGAGTTCCTCAACAGACGTGACTGCTGCTGTTTGAAGTCTGACGACTCCCACAGAGTCACAGTCACATTGTTTTTCCATCCGGTTGAAGACGTTCCTGGGCCACACAGGACTTCTGTATAATTTGCCTGTAGTTTCTCCACTCCTAACTCTTCGTTATAAGACTTGCTTGTATATCTGAACCCTGATCTTGTACATGCCATGAATTCTTTCCTCAGAAGGCTTCTGAACCCTTAAAAACTAATGGATTTAAGAACCAGGGGTGGGAGGAATCAGGTCGTTTTAGCAGGAGGACATAGCTGAACCCCAGCTCCCACCCAGCGAGAAGTCACGTTGCTCCATGAGTTTCTGTGTTTTAGATTAGAATAGCCAACCACCTAACTGTGGGCCACAAAACAAAGTGCACCTGCTGCAGGGGTCCTGAAGTGATCAGAATCACAAGCGAAAAGGTCGTAACTTGGAACACGTTAGACGCTCATCTGTTTCTTTAGACTGAAATTGTCTTTTAGTGGAATCACCTTTTTTAAAGATAAAGTGACACTATTGAATTTGTTTAATAAAATGCTCTGTTTCAAAACAACGAGGATGACGGCAAGCAGTGTTCTACACTGGATTCATCCCCTCTCTAATAAGTTATACTGTTTCATTCTCTGATGTGATAGAAAATAATAGGACAGGTTAGTGATTGTATTCGTTACACCCTTAAGATAAAATTTAAAAGTCCTTAGTGTAGCTTGTAAGGGTCTGGCCTCAGCTCATTTTCCAGCTTGACTTTCTACCTCTTTCTCTTTGTCATATGTAAGGAAGCCCCACAGGACTCCCTTCAGCTCTCCAAGCACTCCACGATTTCCTTAACTCCCAGCCTTTGTTTTATGTACATCTCCATCCACACCTGACAAAGTCT
This sequence comes from Callithrix jacchus, assembly GCF_049354715.1. Lineage (NCBI taxonomy): Eukaryota > Metazoa > Chordata > Mammalia > Primates > Cebidae > Callithrix > Callithrix jacchus. The sequence goes on from NC_133504.1 coordinate 5,165,670, forward strand.
TATCTATTCTTTTAGTCTTAGCTGAAATGTCACCTCATTAACAGGCCACCCATCCACCTGCAAGCCAGCAGCTGCAACCAGGTTAAATTCCCCTCTTAAAGGCTTCTGAGGGCAGCTTCAAGCTTGATCACCGCGATGAGCCCAGCACTTAACATAGTCTCTGGCACATGGTAGGTGCTCGGAAAGTAACCATCTAATGTAATCAAGGTTGCTGTCCATGTGCATAAAACGCCTTTTTCCACCCCGTTACTTTAAGTTTCTGGGAGTCCTTATGTGTGAGGTGAGTCTCCCGAAGGCAGCTGACGGTTGGCGAGTTCTTACCCATTTTGCGATTCTGCATCTTTTAAGGGGAGCGTTTAGGCCATTTACATGCAATGTTGGTATTGAAATGTGAGCTGCCTTTCCGTTCACCATGCTCTTTGCTGCCTGCATACTTTGTGTTTTTTAACTTGTGTTTTTGTTTTCTATGTCCTGTGTGATGTATGCTTCAAAGAAGTTCTGTTGCGATGTGCTTCCAGGATTTGTTTCAAGATTTAGAGCTCCTTTGAGCAGTTCCTGTAGGGGTGGCTTGGTGAAGGCGAATTCTCTCAGCATTTATTTGTCTGAAGAAGACAGTGTCTTTCCCTCCTATGAGATGCTCAGTTTTGCTGGATGTGAAATTCTTGGCTGATAATTGTTTTGTTTGAGGAGGCTGAAGATAGGGCCCCCAAACCTTCTAGCTTCTAGGATTTCTGCTGAAAAATCTGTAAGGTTTTTCTTTATAGGAAAACCTATACAGGTTTTTTAAAAGCACCTTTTAGGTGCTTCTGTCTCACAGGTCTTAAGATTCTTTCCTTCAACTTACCTTTGGATATAACCTGATGACAATGTGCCTAGGTGAAGATTTTTTTAATGATGAATTTCACAGGTGTTCTTTGTGCTTCTTGTATTTGAATGTCAAGGTGTGTAGCAAAGCTGGGGAAGTTTTCCTTGACTAGTCCCCGTAATATGTTTTCCAAGCTTTTAGAATTCTCTTCTTCCTTTTTCTTTGTCTTTGTTGGATTGGGTTAATTCAAAGACTTTGTCTTCAAACTCTAAATTTCTTTCTTCTTCTTTTTTTTTTTTTTGATAGAGTCTCAGCTGTTGCCCAGGCCGGAGTGCAGTGGCACGATCTCAGCCCACTGCAGCCTCTGCCTACTGGGTTCAAGTGATTCTTCTGCCTCAGCCTCCAGAGTAGCTGGGATTACAGGTGTGTGCCTCCACACTCAGCTAATTTTTGTATTTTTAGTAGAGATGGGGTTTCACCATGTTAGCCAGGATGGTCTAGATCTGACCTTGTGATCTGCCCACCTCAGCCTCCCAAAGTGCTGGGATTACAGGCATGAGCCACTGCACCCGGCCTCTTTCTTCTGCTTGTTCAATTCTATTGCTGAAAGTTTCCAGAGCATTCCACATTTCTAAAAGTGTGTCCAAACTTTCCTGAATTTTTTTTAGTTTTTTCTTTAAGCCACCTATTTCCTTTAATATTCCTCCCTTCACTTTCTGTATCATATTTTGAATTTCCTTGCACTGGGCTTTGCCTTTCCCTGGTCCCTCCCTTATTAACTTAATAGCTAAACTTTTGGATTCTTCTCCAGGTAGAGCAGGGATTTCTTCTTGGTTTGGGTCCATTGCTGGTGAAGTAGTATGATTCTGGGGGCATTGAAATGTCTTGTTTTGCCATATTACTGGGGCATTCACAGTTTCAGGGGAATCTCCCAGGCCCTGCAGGAGCAGTCCACTTCCTTCAGAGGCTCCGTGGGTCCTCTCCGGACTGCTGCATTGTTCTCGCATCTGGAGTTAAAATTCACAATGCGAGCCCCACACACTGCTCTGTCCAGAGCTGCAACCCAGTCCTGCCTCCCATCCGCCATGAAGATCATTCTTTTAAAAGTCTCCTTTCTATGATTTTTTAGGGTAATATATAACATTGGCCAAAGTAGAGTATATTAGTTAACTCAGTTATGATGTATTTTGGAAATCTGGAAATATACCTCTTTGTACCCAATAAACGATAAATCTGAAAGCTTTTAGGTGCTGTTTTTGTTTGTTTGTTTGTTTGTTTGTTTGTTTGTTTGTTTGAGACGGAGTTTCGCTCTTGTTACCCAGGCTGGAGTGCAATGGCGCGATCTCGGCTCACCGCAACCTCCGCCTCCTGGGTTCAGGCAATTCTCCTGCCTCAGCCTCCTGAGTAGCTGGGATTACAGGCACGCGCCACCATGCCCAGCTAATTTTTTGTATTTTTAGTAGAGACGGGGTTTCACCATGTTGACCAGGATGGTCTCGATCTCTTGACCTTGTGATCCACCCGCCTCGGCCTCCCAAAGTGCTGGGATCCACCGCGCCTGGCCCTACGTGCTGTTTTAATGTCTTCTTATTGCTATATTTCTCCTTGATATGTAAGGTGTTTGTGCATACATGGCAAAAATTATAGTCTTGATTCACGTTAATAAATTTTGCTTGAGTTACCAACCTAGAAAACTCATAAAAACAACTTATTAGCATACGGTATATGGAATTTCTTAAACTGTCATTAATATTTCTTTACCACTTTTAAAATTCAGTGGTTCTCAGTGTAACACTATATTTCAATCCTGTTACCCGCTTTTTCCCTGAAGTTATAAAAAGAATCTGACAATACAGAATGAACTCTGCTTTTGTTCATACACAGCACAGCATGGGGTCAGACAAGTTGTACCTTGAGTCAATTATTCTGTGACAAGCAACGCCTGAGGATTTCCAAATTGTTGCTATTATTGTGAACTTACAAAGTTTTTATTATGAAAAATAGTATTTTCAGTTTTCATGTTGAATGATCATTTCAAACATGTATAAATCTGACTTCCAGGCACAGCAATGCCTGTGTTTCCGCCACCCAGCTTCCAAAATCATCAGTGGAAAATGATCTTGCTACATCTTTCCCCGCCACTTCCCGGCCCCCACAGTAAGCAAGCCATGGACGTTATGTAGTTTTATCCTGAAATTTTATAGTATAGATCTTGAGAAGGACTCTAAAACAACCACCAAATGACTGTCTCATATAAACATTTAAAATTGCTTAACTTGTAAAATATCATGTCAATATTAAAATTTTCTATCATCTTGTAAATGTCGCTTAAAAACATTTTGTTCAAATCAGCATCCAAGTGTATCTCCTAGTATCAGACGTGGCTTACATTTATTTTGCTCTAGACATCCTCATTCATTTTCTTTTTCTCTTACAATTTATTTATTGAAGAAAAGGGATTATCTTTCAAAGAAAATGGATTAACTTTTGGCAATCACAGTTTTGAATTTCCACATTACATCCTGGTCTGCTTTACAATGCTTTTCTCTGTCTTCAGTATTTTTTAAATAAATTGGAAGTTGTGTATGAAGACTTGATATGATTTTGCTTGATTTATTTATTGAATTTTGGGAAGAGAAGACTTTCTGAAAGTATGCATTTCTCATCAATAATCACGTATTTCAATAGCTACTTATTGTTTCTTTCTGTATACTAGCTGAGCTATTTCTTTAAACAGTAGTTTTTCCTCAGCTAGTATTTGGTTAAACTACCTAAGATTGTTGGTAAAAAATGACATAAAATGTTTGAATGTTTTCATTTATTTATAAGTTTTCAAAATATTGAGTTTTGCATTCTCCAATTATGACCAATGTGTTTGGGGTGTGTGTGTGTGTGCATGTGTTCGCACGTGCATGTTGCAGTCTGAAGAAAGGGTGCTTGTAAGAAAGCTAAATATCACTTGGAAAAAGCTGATTGGCTTCACCTTGGCAAATTCAACACTAAGGGAGACCTGTGGGGATCGCTCCCGTGTGAGGCCCCTAGGAAATGGGCCTCGCCATACGGTGAGCTTGAGCCCTGACACAGATCCCCGGTTGGGGGAGTCGAGCTGAGGGAAAGCAGGAACCGAGAGAGGGACTATGTTATTCTAAATAATTAATAGACATTACTTTATGGATATGAGGACTTGGGAGGCATTGTGTCCACTTTCAGCTTCTTATGGTTTATTGCTTGATTGTGTTCATTTTGGACCCTTGTTACCTTCATTGTAAAATATTAACTTAAGTATTTACACTTGGTAACTTACTTACTGTAACTTACTGGGTGTAACTGTAACTTACTTACTGTAACTTACTGGGTGTAACTGTAACTTACCATAGCTTACAGGACGTAACTGTAACTTATTTACCATAGCTTACAGGGCATAACTGTAACTTACCATGGCTTACAGGGCGTGACTGTAATCTACTTACCTTGACCTATTGAGCGTAACCTACTTACTGGAAGTAACCTACTTACAGGGCGTAGCCTACTTACCCTTAACTTACTTACTGGGTGTAACTTGCTTACTGTAACTTAAGTACGTTAATCGGTGTAAACAACTTTAACTTCAAAAAAGTATATAATGAAACACATTGCAAAAATAAAATTGCTGCATGAGCATAGCACATGTAGCCCTCCAGATCTCGCCTTTTCTATCTCCTTTTTTTCCGGCGCGCTTTCTCTTCCAGGTTTGGGACCCTCTCGCTGGACGAGATTCCCGGACTCGCGTTCAGTTCACAACACAACACAGACCAGGTTTGGGTTTTCCAGCTTGCGGCGTCCAGAACCAGATCTGACAGCGCAGAGATCAGAGCTGCACTCGGCGGATATACTCAGCTCATAGACCCGAGATATGAAAAGGTTGTTCCTTATTCTCCAGTGAGAAATACAACCCCCAGGCCAACAGGGGACTTGTGATCACTGATCAACATTTTCTTTCCCTGGAGAAAAAGATACAGTGGAAATCTTAGTTATCATATGAATTTGCTCAGTGGAGCAGAGGAGCTGGCTTGTTAGGTGGGTCTTCGGCTGGCACCATTGCACCCCAACAGTTTGCCAGGCTAGAAATAAATCTGCAAATGGACTTGTTTTATCGGACCAGGGCAGATGTTCTGGCTGTTATTTACACATGTATTCCCTTGATTGACACATTTTTTTTTCTTTCAACTTACACTGAAGTCTTGGCTTTAGAGATTCATTTTATTTCTTTTCAACAGTGATTTTGTATATCTTTACTAAGAATGAAAGTTAGAAAAATCTACATGAATCACAGAGGCATTTGCCAAGTTTGGCTTGGAGAAAAGAACATCAGGGCTCCAGTATGGTGGCTCACTCCTGCAATCCCAGTGCTTTGGGAGGCTGAGGCTGCAGGATTGCTTGTAGCCAGGAGTTTGAGACCAGCCTGGGCAACATAGCGAGACTCTGTCTCTACACAAATGGCTATATTCCCAGCTACTTGGAAGGCTGAGGTGGGAAGATTGCTTGAGCCCGGGAAGTTGAGGCCGTAGTGAGCCATAACCATGCCACTGCACTCCAGCCTGAGCAACAGAGTGAGAACATCAGGTTCACCAAAGCCTAAAGGGGACATACAAGGAAGGAAGAGTTTGTTGGCTTTAGCATAGGAGTGAGGGTTCTGTGGGAGGCCTAGTTCTAGCACAGCCTGTGCTGAGACAGAAAGCCCTCTCCGACTCTGCTATAAACACTACGTATGAGCAACAATGCTGGGCGTGTGCGCACGTGAGGCCTGACTTTGAGGCTAGCCAGGGGGCATGACTGCCATGTTGTGGGGAGCCAGACCAGCAAGGACCAGGAAATGGAGGTGTGTCCATCTGACCCTACGGTATTTCTCTTGAACAATCAAAGCAACCAAGTGACTGTGCAATTACAGGACCAGAAAAGCAAGTGCTGCATATTCTCACTTAAAGTGGGAACTGAAGGATGAGAACACATGGACACAGAGGGAAACAGCACATACTGGGGCCTTTTGGAGGGTGGAGGGAGGGAGGGAGGAGAGAGAGGATGGAAAAATAACTAATGGGTACTAGGCTTAATACCTGGGTGATGAAATAATCTGTACAACAAACCCCCATGACACAAGTTTAGCTGTAACAAACCTGCACACGGATCCCTGAACTGGAAATAAAAGTTTAACAAAGGTAACTGCACAATTAGACAAATCAGATTTCTCTGCTTTTTCTCTTTGTCTAGCATTGAAACTCAGCACTGATATTTTCAGCCTAAATAACCCCTAGGGGTTATTTTTTTGTTTTGTTGTTTTTTTGTTTGTTTTTCTTTTGAGACGGAGTTTCACTCTTGTTACCCAGGCTGGAGTGCAATGGCGCGATCTCGGTTCACCGCAACCTCCACCTCCTGGGTTCAGGCAATTCTCCTGCCTCAGCCTCCTGAGTAGCTGGGATTACAGGCATGCGCCACCATGCCCAGCTAATTTTTTTGTATTTTTAGTAGAGACGGGGTTTCACCATGTTGACCAGGATGGTCTCGATCTCTTGACCTCGTGAGCCACCCACCTCGGCCTCCCAAAGTGCTGGGATTACAGGCGTGAGCCACCACGCCTGGCCCCTAGGGGCTACTGAATAATTTGTGTGGTTAGGAGTAAAGTTTCAGAGAGGAAGAGCATATATATGTATGTGTATATATGTATATGTGTGTATATATATTATATATTGTATATATAATATAAAAATATATAATATATATAATATATATATAATTATATATATATGTAGTATTTGGGAGCTGAAATCTACATATATATATAATATATGTATAGAATGTAAAATAAATCTACTAAATATATATAATATATAATATATATATGTAGTATTTGGGAGCTGAAATCAGTAACAAGAAGAAAATAAGAGTTTCTCTGCATTTGTACCACAAACTGGTAATATGGGTTATAATCCCCATCACTCTTAACCTCCTCCAAAGTCATTTTCTGGGACTCCCTGTGTGTGTTACTGCACCAAGAGTTAGGAACACGGAAGCTTCTAGGGCGGGCCCTGCCCTAGGACATGCCGATGTACCTGAGAAGGGGGAGAATACTAATAAGATGTAACAAACCACACAATAAATTATGAGGAAAATGGCAAACCAAAGCGGGAACAATGGCGACAAATACATATCTCACACAAGGGCTGGAGGAAGTCAAAGAGGCCCTGAAGGCGGAGGCGGCCCTGGACCATCTGTGGAACGGAGCAGGCTGTGGAGAAAGCACAGGAGCTGCCTGGCAATAAGGAGACAAAAACCCTCCGTTGTAAGGAAGCTTATTTAAAAATGGGCACAGTTTTCCTTTCTATCCTGGTCCACATCATCCCAGATTGCTTGGTGGATGAATTCTTATGAAATATTTAAGGAAGAAATAATTCAAGTAATTAAAAAACTTTTAGAAAACCCTAATACAAACATCAACAAGGGCTTCTGACAAGAACACACATGCCAGTATCCCTCATTGGCATGAATGCAAAAATCCAAAACAAACTTTTGATAAATTAAATCTAACATTGTAGAAAAATAATATATCATCACAAAGTGAGGTTTATCCTGAAACTATTATGTTAATTTAAAATTTGAAAAAATTAATATAACTTAAAGAAGAAAAATCAGGTGATCAGAAATAAAAGCATTTAACAAAATCCAACATTCATTCATGATGACAAAAAGAAATGGTCATCTGTGAAAATCTTACAGCTAACATTACATTTAATGGTACAATACTGAACTCATTTCCCCTGAAATGAGAAAGCAAATATGTCCCCTCTCACCACTTGCATTAATTATTCCACTAAATAGCTAATCCAATGCAATAAGGAAAAAATAAGAAATATTGGAAATGAAGAAGTAAAACTATATTTGCAAATAACATGATTTTGTATAGAAAACTCACAGAAATCTAGAAAAAAATCTACCACATTTATACTAAATTGGATAAGTTGAAATCAACATGACTTCAGAATACGAGATATATATATACATTATTTGTATATCTATATACAGATAAATTTATAGGCATCACTTCCAATAAAATAAATGTCAGAAAACATAAAACACCTAGGAATCAATTTTTAAACATATATTTTAAAAATTACAATTAAAAACTACAAAACGCTATTGACAGAAATGTAAAAAGACCTAAGTACATGGAGATATATATAATCATTATAGTTGTCGTCATTAATTTTTCCCAATTTGTTTATAGATGAAATTGAATTTCAAAGTTGCAGCAGGGTTAGATTTTTTTGAGGGGCAGTATATATTGATAAATTGATTCTGACTTATCTGTGGAATTTAAAGGACTCAGAATAGGCAAAATAATTTCAAAAAGAATAACAAAATTGGATGGCACACCCCACCTGATTATAAAGTACACTGTCGAGCTATCATGAGATGCGATATCAACAGGTGGATAGATAGACCTATCGACAGAACAGAATAGAGATTTCAGACATAGATCCACAATACATGGTCAATTGATTTTCAAAATAAAGCAACAAAATAATTCATTTTTTAATTTTTATTTTTCGAGACAGAGTCTCACTCTATTACCCAGGCTGGAGTGTGGTCACATGATCATGGTTCACTACAGTGTCAGCCTCCCAGCTACTCGGGAGGCTCAGGTGATCCTCCCACCTCAGCCTCCCGAGTAGCTGGGAACACAGACGCGCGCTGCTGCACCCAGCTAATTTTGGTATTTTTTGTAGAGACGAGGTTCTCTATGTTGCCAGAAGTGGTTTCGGTACAAAGTGGGATCGGGGGCTAACTGCCTTCGGAGCCAAGAGCCTTAAGCAGACTCTGACTCAGAGTTCTTCTCTCTGAACAGGTGATTCTCGTTAACAAGCAGGTGTTCTGTGTTTTCTGAGGCGCACCACTGATCAAAGACTAACTAGAAAGCATTCTTCATGAGGGAGCAATGGGGGCAGGGTCACATACCCCGCCTTTAAAGAACTGGTTTCACTAGCGCATGATATGCATACGTTGCTCACTGCTTTAGAACACCCTGAGCAATCTTCCGCTTTGGGAGCCAGCTCAGTTTTCCCTCGCCATCATTCTCAGTAAACAATATAGTCCATCATACACATTAGGACTTGTTCTCAGCAGTAGCTTGTTGTAGTTTTTCATTCCACTTTTAAAGATGATTAATAAATACTACAGGCCAATGATGAGAAGCTTTGTGACCCTGACAGAACTATCTTGCAAAAGCAGTGAAACTGTGAGTTGTACTCCAATAAATGCATTATTTTAAAAATATTGTAATCATCTCATCCAGATATAATTGAATTACTATTTAAATAGAAGATGTTACATTTTGGCAGCCCTCTTGAACTAAAATGACAAAATGTTGTTCAAACTATTAGTCACAGTTCACTGCGTTATGTTTTCTAGAGTTATTGCTAGTAAACTTCTTTAAGGTAGCTGATATTTACATGTTTTTGCCTTGTCTTGTTTTTTTAAGAATACATTGAATAAACATAGCAGTAAAACAAGCTACAGTTCTGCCACCCCCCCCCACCACCACCATCACCTCCATCAGGGAATATGTTGACTGAGAGTTTTTAAATAAATTAGAGTTCTGTGAGCCAAGCTCATCTGAAAAATATAAAATATTCAGTTGAGTTTTGTTTTCATGATCATTGAACAATAGCACGTTTTGCTTGTTTTTAAATCTTCAACAAATTTTCTCTTAACCTTCAAAGCTTATGCAACAGACATAAGCAAGACGTTTAAACCAAAGAAAAGAGGCCAAGGTGGATTAAAGACTTAAACATAAGACCTGGCACCATAAAAACCCTAGAAGGAAATCTAGGCAAAACCATCCGGGACATAGGAGTAGGCAAGGACTTCATGAACAAAACACCAAAAGCATTGGCAACAAAAGCCAAAATAGACAAACGGGACCTAATCAAACTCCACAGCTTCTGCACAGCAAAAGAAACAGTCTCTAGTGTGAATCGGCAACCAACAGAATGGGAAAAAATTTTTGCAGTTTACCCATCTGACAAAGGGCTGATATCCAGAATTTACAAAGAACTCAAACAGATTTACAGGAAAAAAACAAACAAGCCCATTCAAAATTGGGCAAAGGATATGAACAGACACTTTACAAAAGAAGACATATATGAGGCCAACAATCATATGAAAAAATGCTCATCGTCACTGGTCATCAGAGAGATGCAAATCAAAACCACATTGAGATACCATGTCATGCCAGTTAGAATGGCGATCATTAAAAAATCTGGAGACAACAGATGCTGGAGAGGATGTGGAGAAATAGGAACACTTTTACACTGTTGGTGGGAGTGTAAATTAGTCCAACCATTGTGGAAGACAGTGTGGCGATTCCTCAAGGCCTTAGAAATAGAAATTCCATTTGACCCAGCAATCCCATTACTGGGTATATATCCAAAGGAGTATAAATCGTTCTACTATAAGGACACATGCACATGAATGTTCATTGCAGCACTGTTTACAATAGCAAAGACCTGGAATCAACCCAAATGCCCATTGATGATAGACTGGATTGGGAAAATGTGGCACATATACACCATGGAATATTATGCAGCAATCAGAAATGATGAGTTTGTGTCGTTTGTAGGGACATGGATGAATCTGGAGAACATCATCCTCAGCAAACTGACACAAGAACAGAAAATGAAACACCGCATATTCTCACTCATAGGCGGGTGATGAAAAATGAGAACACATGGACACAGAGAGGGGAGTACTAAACACTGGGGTCTATTGGGGGGAAAAGGGGAGGGCCAGTGGGAGAGGAAGGTGGGGAGGGATAGCCTGGGGAGAAATGCCAAATGGGGGTGAAGGGGAGAAAGCAAACAAAACACACTGCCATGTGTGTACCTATGCAACTGTATTGCATGCTCTGCACATGTACCCCAAAACCTAAAATGCAATAAAAAATTAAAAAAAAAAAAAAAGAAAAGAGGCCAAGGAAATTGTCGAATAGGGGAGGAAACAGTTTTACAGGTCATCACTAGTTTTGCTGAAAGTGATTTGGCATATATGTCTACAATGCTTTTTAAAGCACATTCATAGTTAATTTAATATTTAACTTAGCTATAATATTATAGTTGCTAATACAAACCACTAACCATAGCATTAATATGACCCTTTTCCTATGGAAGTGTAAAGAGTTATAATGATAGAAACAATTGCGTTGTAGAATCAGGGACATTTGTTAAATATCCGGAAACTCTATAGATTTAAAGTTTCAAATTTGAAAACTTTAACAATATTTTATCACGGGCAATGCAAAGTAGAGAATAGTATAATTAACCTACATGCGTGCATCATTCAGCTCCGACAACGGTCAGTTTATGTCCAGTCTTGTTTGATCTTTGCTCACCCACTGGAATTTGGGCTGGGCTGTTACCATGCCCCTGTGTGTATTGGCAGGTGAAGAGGAGCAACTATACAGTTCACTCAAGGCAGCTGGCAAGTCACGTCATGTAAACGCAAACTGCTTGAGACATTGTTGCTGAGACCAGCTTGGTCATGGAGACTCCAACCCAGGCGGTGCTGAAGGAATTAAGAAACAGACACAGAGATAGAGTGCAAAAGGGGGGTTTCAGGGGGCTACGGCATTCCCAGCTGAGAGCCCCAAACAGAGTTCAACCCACACATTTATTGACAACAAGCAAATGATGATCATTTAACTAAATGCATTCTTCGCAAGAAACAAAGCATTATTTACCAGTGGCAAGAAGCAGGCTCTGGCGCATCTGTCTACTGCGGCTGGAAGAAGTCATTAATGCTGTTGTTTGTGGTTCGGGAGCGCCTTAAGCAGTTTTCCGCCCTGGGGTGGGCCAGGTATCTCTTGCCCTGGCTCCAGTAAACCAACAACCTCCAGTAATGTACGTATCTGCCATAACAAGTATATCACAGTGCTATAGATATTTTTTTTTATGGCCAGTTTCTTTTTCTTTTTAAATAAGAAATTTTAAAAAGTATTTATTCAGACTCAGTTATGTGTAAATTTTATTTATAGTTGTATATAATTTTTGTGTGTGTGTGTGTGTGTGTGTGTGTGTTTTCAATGGATGATTTCACTGTTTTAAATGCTGGCACTAAGTGCATTGTTGAAGTGCTGTGTAGTGTTCCTGAACGCAAGAAGGCTGGGATTCTGCCTTCTGGAGAAAACACATGGGTTAGATAAACTTTGTTCCAGGCATGAGATCAATATTTTTTTTTCTTTTTTTCTTTTATTTTTTCTTTTTTTTTTAGAGGGAAAAAAAGAAAAAGAAGGGGAAAAAAAGAAAAAGAGGGAAAAAGGAATATTACTTCATTCCTAGAATGGGTTTCAATAATGGCCGATCAATATTTTGAGTGTTTAAAGTGGTTAATGCATATTTTATGTGTTTAAAATGGAGACCTCTATTGCGTTTATTTGTTCTGGCTCTGAGTTCAAGTCCTGGATATCGTTATCAATTTGTTGTCTCGTTGAATCTAAATCTCATTATGTGTCTTATGCATCTGGGTGTTAAGATCTCTTATTATTACATTAATCCTTTTACCCATGCATCCTTGTAGCTTTGCAATCTATTTTATTAAGTGTGAGAATTGCAACTCCTGCTTTTTATTTATTTTTGCTCTCCATTTGGTTGGTGAGTTTTTTTCCATCCCCTTGTTTTGAGTCTTTGTATATCTTTAGATATATCGTTAGATTTTGTGGATAATGTATATTTTGTGTGTTTAAAATGGAGAGCTCTATTGAGTTTATTTGTTCTGGATCTTAGTTCCAGTCCCGGATATCAGTATCAATTTTCTGTCTCGTTGAATCTAAATCTCATTATGTGTCTTATGTATCTGGGTGTTAAGATCTCTTATTATTACATTAATCCTTTTACCCTTGTATCCTTGTAACTTTGAAATCTATTTTGTCAAATGTGAAAATTGCAACTCCTGCTTTTTATTTATTTATTTTTGCTCTCCATTTGGTTGGTACGTTTTTTGTTTTTTTTTCCAACCCTTTATTTTGAGTCTATGTATATCTTTGGATATACCGTTAGATTTTGTCTGTATCTTTTGATTGGGAGATTTGGTCGATTTAAATTTAGGGTTGCTGCCATTTGATATTAACTGGCTATTTTGTCCTTTCGTTGATAAAAATTCTTCTTTATGTTAATGCTCTTTACTTTTTGGTGTATTTTTAGAAAGGGTCATACTGGTTGTTCCTTTCTGTGTATCATGCTTCTTTTAGAAGTTCTTGTAAAGCAGGCCTGGTGGTAATAAAATCTCTGAGTACTTGCTTGTTCCTAAAAGATTTTATTTTTCCTTCAAATGTAAAGCTTAAATTGGCAGGATATGAAATTCTGGGCTGAAAGTTCTGTTCTTTAAGTATATTGAATATTGGCCCCCACTCTCTTCTAGCTTGTAGGGTTTCCATTGAGAGATCTGCTGTAAGCCTAATAGGCTTACCTTTATGGGTAACTTGATCTTTCTCTCTGGCTGCCCTTAATATTTTCTCCTTCGTTTCGATCTTGGTGAATCTAATGATTATGTGCCTTGGGGTTGCTCTTCTTGAGGAATATCTTTGTGGTGTTCTCTGTATTTCCTGGGGTTGAATAGTGTCCTGCTTTGCTAAATTAGGAAAATTTTCCTGGATAATGTCCTGGAGAGTATTTTCCAGCTTGAATTCATTCTCTCCGTCACATTCAGGTACACCAATCAAGCGTATATTAGGTCTTTTCACATAGTCCCATATTGCTTGGAGACTTTGCTCATTCCTTTTTATCCTTTTTTCTCTATTCTTGTCTTGTCGTTTTGTTTCATTAAGTTGGTCTTTGACCTCTGATACCCTTTCTTCTGCTTGATCCATTCGGCTGTTTAAGCTTGTACATATTTCACTAAGTTCTCGTGTTGTATTTTTCAACTCCATAAGTTCATTTGTATTCCTCTCTATATTGTCTATTCTTTTCAACATTTCATCTCACCTTTTTCCAAGTTCTTAGTTTCTTTACATTGGGTTAGAGCAAGTTCCTTTAACTCCCAGAAGTTTCTTATCATCCACCTTTTAAAGCCTACTTCAGATAATGGAACACAGTCCTTTTCCATCAGGGCTTGTTCCGTTACTGATGAGTCCTTTTCCGTCAGGGCTTGTTCGGTTGCTGATGAGTCCTTTTCCATCAGGGCTTGTTCCGTTGCTGATGGGTTCTGATTTTGGGTATACTCGGCCTTCTTAGGCTGTTTTTTTCCCTTCATTGTAGATGACCCGCCTTTCTAATTAGGTTTCTGAGTCGACGTCCGATTTATTGATACCCAGTGCTGGGATCCGAGCCACCCACTGTGGCGGCCTAAATAGCAGCGGTAAGACTGATGGTGCTCTTCTGCCCGGGAATCTCTGGTCTGGCTTCCCTCTTGAGTCCGCAACAAGCGGCTCTGACTTCCCAGAGCTCCAAACTCCGGTCAGTAGGGGAAGCTGTCCCGTTGGCTCTGCATGAAGAGCTGCTGCGCCGAGACACCGGCAAAACCGCTGCGGGGGCCACAAGAGTCGCGCTGGCGACCCGTGGGGCTCCTCCACTGGGAATTGGCTAATCGGTGAGTGACGAAAATTCATCTAAAGTTTTGGCGTCATCTCGTTCTCTGAGTTTTCACTGGGAGCTACAATCCCGAGCTGTTAGTGGTCGGCCATCTTGGATCAATCCTTATATAATTTTTAGTATTATGAAAATGATTCCGTAGTCAATAACAATAAATTGTACATTTAAAAATAACTAAAACTGTAGAGCTGAATTGATTGTAATGCAAAAATAAATTCTACAGCTGATAAATACCTCATTTAACCTAATGTGATTATTATATATTGTATACGTCTATCAGAATATGTATATATAACGTATATACATATATAACATAAATATTATGTACCCACAAAAATTAACACAAGTAAATTTAAATGTAGAAAAAAAGAATAAAAATGTTACCTACAGGGACAGTATTCCGTAACTTGTTTGCAGTTTTAAGCCACTGGCAAAAAAGAACTACTAGAGATGTTAGTCCATTATTTAACCAGTTAGTGTATTCTTACCATGTTCTATCTGTGCCCTTGAGTAGGGGGGACTAGGTTAGGGTAGGTGAAATAATAAGATTTCATTCAATGCAGAACACTTAACACGTGAAAAATGTTGACCTAAGAAATTAAGTTCACACGTAATCTGAAATTTTTAACAGGTACTACATTTTGTCTCATAAATGTACAATTAGTAAAATAATATACTACTAATTAATTTTACTATTTTTTTTGAGATGGAGACTTGCTCTGTCACCCAGTCTGGAGTGCAGTGGTATAGTCTCAGCCCACTGCAACCTCTGCCTCCTGGGTTCTAGTGATTCTTCGGTAAGGCCTGTTTATGTCAGTCTGAGGACGGCTCCCAGCACATCGTGTCTACGTCACACCAAGCAGCCAGACTGAATGGTATCTTCTGAAGGAACTAGTATTTTGGCTTAATTGATCAAAAAAACAACATGCTTTTATATGTATGTAAACAGTGTAAGGTGCAGACCCATCAACAGGTACAGGTTTTCTGGTAGTGGCTGCAGATGCAATTAAAATGGATTTTTCTTTCCACATAGTATATAGAGGATAGAATGGAATATCTTAGAGGCCTTTTTTTCTGTTCAGCCTATGCAAGAACAGTAACGTCACCTAACCGGTATCACCCTGTGTTCCAAAAGAAAACAAAGTGAACGTTTTAACATGGACTGGAAGCCCCCAGTACCCCATCCGTCAGTTAATACAGTAATCTTGTCAGGCTTGGAGTCAGAGTTTACATCCTGGTTCTGCCACTCAGTAGCTGAATGTCCTTGAGCAAGTTACCGAACTATTCTCCGCAAAATGGGCAGAATAAGAGTACTTACCTCTTAAAGTCCTCAAATAATATTATTTTCTCTCGGGTTTTATCAGTTACTATGCTTAGTTTTGTGTCTTATAACCCAGCCAGGATTTGCAGAAGGGTTCTTCTTTCTTATAGGAGATTTCCACACTGAGTGTAGACCCAGCTCCAAGAAATCTCGATTTATTGCTGCGTAAACCTTAAAGTCAACTGAAGCCATAGTTGTATTTATTTAAAAGACAATAGAACATTATTTATCCTGTTAATATACCTACTGAGTGTTGTAATTTTCTTCCTTTGTGAATGTAAATAGACAGTAACTCCTTAAATGAAGGGCTTATATCATCTACTTCATCTTAAACAGCCTCTTATTTTTTTAAAAATGGTATCTCTGTTTATAATAGGTGCTTAATAAACTTGAATGAGAAGTCAAAAAACTAGAAATAAATTATTTATTTGCCATGTCTAATATTACTTCTCATTCAAGGTTCATATAAAATTTGAATATTACAAAAATATTTTGAGCGTTCCACCCTAGTGGGAAAACAAGGCAATGTAGAAAGTATGTGAAATAATAAAACATTTCAACCACAAATAAATTATTTGCTTCACTTGCAAGAAATAAATATGCTATTTTTCAGCACAAATGATTACTAGCAAATGGAAGCGTTTTCTGTTTCTTCTTCCTTCCATTGACTGGGATGTAATTCACACCAGACAGTCAACAGGCAAAACCTTAGCCTCATAAAAAATGAAATAATTTGGATAATTCTGAAGCTAAAGAATACTAAATAGGTGGGAGACATTTTCACTTAGCATGATGTGAATAAAGTATTCAGCTGAGCAGGTGTGGGCTCACCAGCCTGTAGGACATGCTCTGCATTTTCATTTATCATTAATTATCTCAGTACAGGCAGCTGAGACATGAAAGATGCTCCCGTTTAAATCATTTAATCTTTAAAGAGACTAGGGCCTGCTGCTTGCTGGTACAATTAAAAATTTGAGAACCACTAGTGAAGAAATGCCTATGGCTGGCTTTAGTTTGGAGAGCGGTGATTCTCAAACTGAAGCGTAGGGTGAGAAGGGTCTGGCACACAGGGAAAATGCAGATTCCTGGTTCCAGTCAGCGATGTTCGTCTTGCAGGGATGTTGTAGAAACCTGACCACTTGAAGCACACTGATGTGAGCCTCCTGGGAAAGCCCAGGAAGGCTGTGCCTTGTCATTCACGTCATCCATGTATGTGATCAGGACAGCCCAGACTCTCTTCCAAACATTCTTGGACACATTTCTTACCCTCTGGACCATCCCGGGATTTGTCATATTGCTTGAAATTTACTTTAACCCTTATTAAATTGTCACACCTAATTGGAATTGGAACACCTAATTTCAGATTGATCCTATGAAGGCTGGAGCTAGTGATGTAAGAAATTCCCAAGAATAGCATGAAACCCAGAAGAATGGGATAAACAAAATTCACTTTTCTTCCCCCAGGAGCTATCTAAACTGGCTCAGAATTCTTTTTTTCTTTTTTCTTTTTTGGTTCTAACTAATTTTAACCTCAAGTTCTTTCAAATCTAACCAAATGCACTCTCCTAATTGAATGGATTAATAAAAGAAGCCATAAATGATGGAAAATGTTTGAATTTATGGATGGGCATGGTGGCTTACATCTGTAATCCCAGTACTTTGGATGGCAGTTGAGGTGGATCAGTTGACGTCAGGAGTTCAAGACCAACCTGGCCAACATGGTGAAACCCCATCTCTACTAAAAATGCAAAAAAATAGCTGGGCGTGGTGGCACATGCCTGTAATCCCAACTTCAGGGAGGTTGAGGCAGGAGGGTCACTTGAATACAGGAAGCAGAGGTGGCAGTGAGCGGAGATCAGGCCACTGCACCCCAGCCTGGGAAACAGAGTTAGACTCCAACACACACACAAAAAAATGTTTTAATTTTTGACTTTCATTGTGATGTTTTAAAAAGATTATGGGAGGCCATCGTATTGGACTGAGCTCCTGCCCCAGGCCCAACAAACCAGACTAAGCCAAAACAGAGGCACTCATGCTAAATGCACATGATAAAATAGAAACTTTAAGGAAGTAAATGGATCCCCAAACAAACCAATTTTTCCTGAAAACAGGAGTCCAGTCTCCCAGAATCCACTAGTAAGGAAGCCCCCTTGGCTTTAACTCATACGATAAAAGTAACCTGAAGTTAACCAGTCAGCTTTTCTCTATTCTGTTTCCTTGTTTCCATCTTATAAAACCTGCTTTTCTGACATTGCTCACTAGGAGTGCTTGCTCTATTTTGTAGAATGGAGGCTGCCTGATTCATTAATCATGATTAAAAGCCAATTTGTTCTGTAACTAAATTTTGAGAGTAACTTTGTCTTTTGACGTACTCATGGAGATTTAAATTTTGTGAATATGGAAACTTCTCATCTTATAAAGCTGTTCAAGAATGAACCAACAGTGACTTGCAGTTTGCTGACCCTGGGCAATGACCCTGGGCAGAGCCTGTCACACTGTGGGAACATGTTTGCAGAAGGCAGGGTTTAGTGATGCTACTGCCTGAATTGACCTAACGGACCCACCAACACCATCCTGTACTCCCTTGCAGGCCTCGGGGAGGGAGGAGGGACTGCTTTCTCCAACTCAATGAAATGGAAATGCTAAAGTCCATATTATTTGTTCACAAACATCACTTCAGTTCTGCTTGTTGTGTCAATAAGGACAAAATCACAACAACAAAAAGTAAGACAAGTCGCCATCTTAACGTGCTTTAAAAACAGGTATCAATCCCGACCTTAGGTCGTCATTTCGGAGTAATCTCCCACGTTTAAAAGTTTGGTGTGTGAAAGTCCACAATTTCTTCCTATTTTGATATCACTACTAGTCCTACTGAGACCCCAGAAGAAAGACAATGGAGGCCACAGCCTTGGGCGGTGAATAACCTAAGCTCTCATACACCTGTCTAGTGCAAACATTTCTGTCACATGGGCCGTCTGTCTGCCAGCTTCTGCAGCAATAGTTTGTTTAAAAATTCTGTATCGTGGTGATTGATATTGATGCATCTCTGCAAACTAATCTATGCATCACATTTTTGGTGATTAAAAATGTTTTGGAAGCTGTCGGAAATTAGGAATGAGTTCATTAGCACAACGATAGACTCATTAAGGTGATTGGCAAAAATTATTGGAGTTATGAACTTCCAAGAAATTTGATTTTATTTTTAGTAGAATTTCTCCCAGCTAAGCAAAATAGTTTTTTTGTTAATTGTTATTGGGCTAATGATAGTAATCATGAATATTTAATCATGCCTGGCCCCCAGCACAAGGATGACTTAGGCAAAGATTGTCTAGATCCCTTCTCA
Source organism: Callithrix jacchus (assembly GCF_049354715.1). Lineage (NCBI taxonomy): Eukaryota > Metazoa > Chordata > Mammalia > Primates > Cebidae > Callithrix > Callithrix jacchus. The sequence continues at coordinate 5,184,752 of NC_133504.1, forward strand.
AATTTGTGTGCAGTATTTGCCTTATTAATTCATGCACCAAATATTTGTTCTCCACTGTTGGTGATCTTGACAAGTGCAGTTTTGGAGGACTGGAGGAGGTGAAAGACAGACTGAAGTAGAGCTGAGGGATAGTGGGATGAGAAGAATTGGAAATCACTTTGAGAAGCTTTGCTGTAAAGGATGACAAAGAAGTGGGATATTAACTGATGAAAAGGGGCAAGAGAAGGTGTTTTATTTATTTATTTATTTTTATTTAATTAATTAATTTATTTATTTTTGAGATGGAGTTTTGCTCTTGTTACCCAGGCTGGAGGGCAATGGCGCGATCTCGGCTCACAGCAACCTCTGCCTCCTGGGTTCAGGCAATTCTCCTGCCTCAGCCTCCCGAGTAGCTGGGACCACAGGCGCGAACCACCATGCCCAGCTCATTTTTTGTATTTTTAGTAGAGACGGGGTTTCACCATGTTGACCAGGATGGTCTCGATCTCTTGACCTCGTGATCCACCCCCCTCGGCCTCCCAAAGTGCTGGGATTACAGGTGTGAGCCACCGCGCCCGGCCGAGAAGGTGTTTTAAACAGAAAAAATCATGACATTTTTGTGTGCTGATGGGATGACCCAGTAGATATTAAAGACATGGTGATGGAGGAGAGAGGAGACCATCGCTGTCATGTTGTCCTTCAGTAGGGGACAGAGGATGGTGTCATGAACAAGTAGAGGAGTTGATGTGGTTGATGACATTCGTCAAGGCTGGCTATTTGGGCATTTGGATGGCCAGGTTAGAATTGTGCTGGCAAGTGAGTAAGGATGCTGTCTTCCGAAGATAACTGTGTTTTCTCATAACTGAAATAAACCGTGAGAACTGTGGAGGCATTCCGGGGACTTGAGGAGGACGGAGGTGAGCAGTTGGGAGAGTGAGTGGTCTATGGAGGTGCAGAAATGCTTCCTGATCATACAGATTGTTCCCCGAGGTCCGGGGTTACGAATTCACCGTGTGGTCATCATGACAGTCAGCTGTCTGCGCGCTGAGGTGGAGTAGGCGGTAAACTGGATCTACCCTGCAGAAAGTAAAAAGTTTCTCCTAACTCCCAAAAGCAGTGAACTGTCTTGCAAAATGACTTAAGAATTAATTTACAATTCAGGTCAAGTTCTGGATACATTTGAGCTATGCCAGAACTATCACTACAAATACATTTCCATAAATGGATAGCTTTGAGCCTCGCTCGGAGGTCCTATGACACCCACATGGGTAAAAACACCAGTTAATATCTTAGAACATTTAGTGTGAAATGACGTACTCTTGACCTTACCAAATAACCAGTCTATATGTAAATAGCCAATGTGTTTTTCGTCTCTCCAGAGCTTTGAAGAAGTAATCTCAATCTCTGAGCATTTTTATCATTTTTTTTCAATGTATCCTTCTGAAGTTTAAAGATTTGCTTTTTCTTGGTAAACATGAGTTCCTTTTTATTATTATTAATGCAGCAATGCAAAGCAACGGTGACAGAATAGTTGGTACAGGGATAATTCCCTGAAAGCGATGAATCTCTGAGGCAAAAACCTGAAAGCAGAAAGCTCCCTGTAGTGAAAATAAGTGACATATGGGAAGCATTTATAGAAAGAATGACGTTTTCTCCACCATCACCTGGGTCTGTGAATGGCTTCATCAGAGCTTCCTGGCAACATTAATTATCAAGTGTTAAGCCTGGTGCTTACAGAGGGTGACCTGGACTGGAGCCAGGCCCCGCACTGAGCCTGTGATGAGCACCCAGGAGTGGGTTGAATGAGGGATCAATGACTCGCAGGGTTCCAGGCAGAATAATGAACAGAAGTGGGCCAACTGCAAGCAAAGATCAGCTGGAGACAGGGCTCTGAGGGTGAGTGGCCCACTGTGGGGCACAGCTGCAGAAAGCTGAGCAACTGGGATAATCGGACCTGGCCTGGGAGGTGCTGACTGGGGATGGCCTGGCTCCTCTGTTAAATCAAGCCTGATGATGAACTTCTTTCTTTTTTCTTTTTTTTTTTTTTGAGACAGTTTCACTCTGTCACCCAGCCTGATATGCAGTGGTGCGATCTCGGCTCACTGCAACCTCCACCTCCCAGGTTCAAGTGATTCTCCTGCTTCAGCCTCCCGAGTAGCTGGGATTACAGGTGAGTGCCACCATGCCCGGCTAATTTTTGTATCTTAGGAGAGAGAGGGTTTCACCACATTGGCCAGGCTGCTCAGAAACTCCTGACCTCAGGTGATCCACCTAAAGTGCTGAAATGACAGATGTGAGCCACTGCACGTGGTCAAGCCTGATGAACTTCTCATCCTTCTCTGCTTTTAATGAAATGTGTCACTGGGGACTTGCTTTATCCCAGGAGCCATGCTTGCCCTGGAAACGCTATAAAGAACAAAGTCAACATTGTCCCCGGCTTATGAAGCTCAGAGTTCGTGAGATGAGGCAAATGTAAACTCATCATTTCACAGATGTGCGTCAGACTGACACATGCTGAAGGGGCTGGGCATGGCACGTCAGACTGACACATGCTGAAGGGGCTGGGCACGGTGGCTCATGCCTGCAACCCCAACACTTTAGGAGGCCAAGGTGGGTAGATCGCTTGAGCCAAGGAGCTTGAGACCAGCCTGGACAACATGGTAGAACCCCGTCTCTACTAAAAATACAAAAGTTAGCCTGGCATGGTGGTGTGCACCTGTAGTCTCAGCTATTTGGGAGACTGAGGCTGGAGGATGGCTTGACAGACCTTGTCTCAAAAAAAAAAAAATGGCGAGTGGTACAGAGGAGTGATACGTGGTAAAGAACGCACACACCGGGCTGGGCGCGGTGGCTCACGCCTGTAATCCCAGCACTTTGGGAGGCCAAGGCAGGTGGATCATGAGGTCAAGAGATCGATACCATCCTGGTCAACATGGTTAAACCCCATCTCTACTAAAAATACAAAAAATTAGCCGGGCATGGTGGTGCGTGCCTGTAATCCCAGCTACTCAGGAGGCTGAGGCAGGAGAATTGCCTGAACCCAGGAGGTGGAGGTTGTGATGAGCCGAGATCGCGCCATTGCACTCCAGCCTGGGTAACAAGAGGGAAACTCCGTCTCAAATTTCACCTGAAATTCATCTGAGGGTGCAGAAACAGCTTCCTGAGGAAGTGGTGGTGGAGGCATAGCTGGAAGGGAGAGCGGAGTTCTGCAGGAGATGGAAAAGGCTTTGTGAGGGTAGGGAACCCCGGGCACTGAGAGGTGACCGTGCTGGAGAACACAAGGCCAGGGGCAGCAGCGTGTGATAGGAGAGGGGCTGGAAGGGCATTTGGGCCAGTCTGTGTCAGGTGCAGAGTCCACGGGAAGGCCCTGGGCCTTTATCCTAAAAGTACCAAGAAGCATTGAAAGCAGGGGTGTCCCATGAACATGTATGTTCATCGCGGCACTATTTACAATAGCAAAGACCTGGAACCAATCCAAATGCCCATCAACAATAGACTGGACAGAGAAAATGTGGCACTTACACACCATGGAATACTATGCAGCCATAAAAAAGGATGACCGCATGTTCTCACTCATAGGCAGGTGCTGAAAAATGAGAATACAAGGACACAGGGAGGGGAATATCACACACTGGGGTCTGTTGGGGGCTGGGGACCTAGGGGAGGGACAGTGGGGGGTGGGAGGTTGGATAACATGGGGAGAAACGCCTGATGTAAGTGACAGGGAGATAGAGACAGCAAACCACCATGGCATGTGTGCACCTATGCCACAACCCTGCAAGATCTGCACATGTCCCCCAGAATTTAAAGTACAAAAAAAAAAAGAAAGTAGGAGTGTCCAATCTTTTGGCTTCCCTGGGTCACACTGGACGAATAATTGTCTTGGGCCACACATAAAATGCACGAACACTAATAATAGCTGATGAGCTAAAAAGAAAAACCACAAAAAAATCTTATAAGGTGTTAAGAAAGTTTACAGATTTGTGTTGGGCCACATTCAAAGCCATCCTGGGCCACAGCTGGACAAGCCTGATTTAAAGTGATTCAGCATATTCAGATTTTCTTTATGGAAAAAGCATTCTGCAGTGAGTAGATACAGTTACTGACCTAGAGTCTGCAGCCACACACACACAGTGCAGAAAGCAATCATGCACAGCGTGAGGAGCCCGAGGTGTCAGCTCCAGCAGGAAACACAGGGGAATCTTTAAGGCCAGATCAAGACTTTAGGCCGGGCACAGTAGCTCACATCTGTAATTACAGTACTTTGGGAGGCCAAGACAGGAAGATCATGAGGTCAGGAGATCGAGACCATCCTGATAACATGGTGAAATGCCATGTGTATTAAAATGCAAAAAAAAAAAAAAAATTAGCTGGGCGTGGTGGTACACACCTATAGTCCCAGCTACCCGGGATGCTGAGGCAGGAAAATTGCTTGAGCCTGGGAGGTGGACGTTGCAGGGAGCCGAGATTGTGCCACTGCACTCCAGCCTGGGCAACAGAGTTAGACTCGAGTCTCAAAAAACAAACAAACAGCAACAAAAAAAGACTTTTTAATAATGATCTATTTTCACCCATCCAACAGGGATCAGCATCCTACACGAGAGCTAACCCCTCCCACTCCGTTTGCTGAGACAGGAGCCGTGCTGAATGCCCAGCTGCCTGTAGTATATAAAGACACTCTTGTTACAAAGGCAAGCTGTGCCGGGACTAGGTGGAGCATGTGCCTGATGCACCCGCGCCTGGGAAGTCGCTGCATCTTAAATTGTTTACATTCTTTTTTCTTGGCTGCCTGTGCATAAGGCCTTCCCATTGACATCCATGTCAAGAACTGCTGCAGAGAGCTCCTTCTTCTGGCCATAGCCAAATGACGCTTGCTCGGCTGGGGGAAATTTATGCTTCCTTGAAGTCTTTTGTAAGTATTAGTAGTTCTATGTAGGACATTTGGGAAGCAGAAGGAACCACAGAGTACTCTGGCAGGATTTGTATTATCTTTACGTTATATATTATCAGAGTAATTTATCACCAAATTCATGTACATTTCTGGAGTTCTCTAATTTATAATTACAAGTTATGATTAACAATGGCTGCTGAGGTGGGAGGACTGCTTGAGCCCAGGAGTTTGAGACCAGGCTGGGCAGCACAGCAAGACCCCCTCTCTACAGAAAATGCGAAACAAATAGCCAGGTGTAGCGGTGTCGTCCCAGCTACCTGCGAGGCTGAGGCGTGAGAATCTCCTAAACTAGAAGGCAGAGGCTGGAGTTCAGTGCTGTCATCTACACCCGCCAGCCAACATAAGACACGATAAAACAAGGTTTGTGTTACTGAATTGGATGCTATCGTGGCATTTATTAAGAGAATTCTACTGATACATAAAAAGTAGTAAAATAGTAAGTTTTTCTTTTTTTTTTGAGACGGAGTTTCGCTCTTGTTACCCAGGCTGGAGTGCAATGGTGCGATCTTGGCTCCCCGCAACCTCTGCCTCCTGGGTTCAGGCAATTCTCCTGTCTCAGCCTCCTGAGCAGCTGGGATTACAGGCACTCGCCACCATGCCCAGCTAATTTTTTGTAATTTTTAGTAGAGATGGGGTTTCACCATGTTGACCAGGATGGTCTTGATCTCTTGACCTCGTGATCCACCCACCTCGGCCTCCCAAAGTGCAAAGTAGTAAGTTTTATGTTAATTGCCCAAGTAGGGAAATGAGGAGTAGACCGTAAGATTGTGTTGAAAAGTAAATGGCAACCTCCTTCGAGGCAGTTACTCTTTTAATCTCTTGGCGTAGCCTAACATAAAATGCTCACATGTGAGGCATGCCAGGACCGAAGCCAACAGGAAGGAGACAGCGGCTGGGGAGGAAGCCTGGGAAGCCAGCGTAGTACAGTGGTGCCCCCAGCTGTGGCAGCTCAGCAGTTCGTTGTACAACCAGCAAGCCTAGCCCCCGCTGAGGCGATTCCTGAGATCCGAGGTGCTCAGCTGATAAGTGGGGCAGGGATACTGAAGGAGCTCATTGTGTCTGCTGATACTGAAAAGCAAATGGCATCAGCATTATTTTGATGATTTTGCCCGTGATGGAAATACAGCCAGTGGTGGGGGTGGAGGGTCAGGTGGGAAGAAGGGAGTGGGTAACGGTATCGTCATATTGCAGGAGTAAAAAGGTAGGTCCAGCCTCTGGATAGGAGGGCGGGGGAGGAGTTTGGAAAAGCTTAAAGAAGATGCACAGAAATTTGGGCAGGGTTCAAATCGTGCTTGGCAGGAGGGTTACTAAATCTTAGGCAGAGGAAACTGAAGCATAATATCACAGATGAACTGGCCCGAGTGATACTCCCATTATTAATGATAAACACAAAATCTTAGCTGCCATCCACTGGATAAGCTGCTGCGTACCCGGACATCACACATGCCATCGCATTGGAACTTAGCCCTCACAGCGGTCCGGTGAGTCTCCGTTTTCAGAGATGAGGAAAGTGAAATGTTGGAAAACATTAACCTGAGCAAAGTCGTAGTTTCCAACAAGCAAACACCATGTTTCAGTGCTGTCTGACTTCCCACGTCCTCACTGTCGGCTGCTACCTGGTGCTGCAGGGGCGACCTCTCTGACCTACCCTGTGTCCTGGTTAGGAGTTGATGGTGGCCAGGAGTCCTGAGACTTCAGCTTTAAGGGATTGTGAAACACTGTCTCTTTATTTCATAACAAAGGACTGGTGACTTACATTCACTGCTTTGTTTTTAATTTTTACACTTTCTTTGAGCTTTATTATTATTATTTTTTAATTGCATTTTAGGTTTTGGGGTACATGTGAGGAACATGCAAGATTGTTGCATAGGTACACACGTGGCAGTGTGATTTGCTGCCTTCCTACCCTTCACCTATATCTGGCATTTCTCCCCGTGCTATCCCTCCCCAACTCCCCACCCCCTGCTGTCCCTCCCCTATTTCCCCCCAACAGACCCCAGTGTGTGATGCTCCCCTCCCTGTGTACATGTGTTCTCATTGTTTATCACCCGCCTATGAGTGAGAACATGCGGTGTTTGATTTTCTGTTCTTGTGTCAGTTTGCTGAGAATGATGGTTTCCAGGTTCATCCATATCCCTACAAAGGACATGAACTCATCGTTTTTGATGGCTGCATAATATTCCATGGTGTATATGTGCCACATTTTCCATGTGCAGTCTATCCTTGATGGGCATTTGGGTTGGTTCCAGGTCTTTGCTATTGTAAACAGTGCTGCAATGAACATTCATGTGCATGTGTCCTTATAGTAGAACGATTTATACTCCTTTGGATATATACCCAGTAATGGGATTGCTGGGTCAAATGGAATTTCTATTTCTAAGGCCTTGAGGAATCGCCACACTGTCTTCCACAATGGTTGAACTAATTTACACTCCCACCAACAGTGTAAAAGTGTTCCTATTTCTCCACATCCTCTCCAGCATCTGTTGTCTCCAGATTTTTTAATGAGCACCATTCTAACTGGCGTGAGATGGTATCTCAATGTGGTTTTGATTTGCATCTCTCTGATGACCAGTGACAATGAGCATTTTTTCATATGTTTGTTGGCCTCATGTATGTCTTCTTTTGTAAAGTGTCTGTTCATATCCTTTGCCCACTTTTGAATGGGCTTGTTTGTTTTTTTCCTGTAAATCTGTTTGAGTTCTTTGTAAATTCTGGATATCAGCCCTTTGTCAGATGGGTAAACTGCAAAAATTTTTTCCATTCTGTTGGTTGCCGATTCACTCTAATGACTATTTCTTTTGCTGTGCAGAAGCTGTGGAGTTTGATTAGGTCCCATTTGTCTATTTTGGCTTTTGTTGCCAATGCTTTTGGTGTTTTGGTCATGAAGTCCTTGCCTATGCCTATGTCCTGAATGGTTTTGCCTAGATTTTCTTCTAGGGTTTTTATGATGTTAGGTCTTATGTTTAAGTCTTTAATCCATCTGGAGTTCATCTTAGTGTAAGGTGTCAGGAAGGGGTCCAGTTTCTGCTTTCTGCACATGGCTAGCCAGTTTGCTTTTTTTTTTTTTTAATTGAGTTTTAAATGCAAGGTGGGAAGATCAAGGGGAGAAACAACAATAACGAGAAAACAACACAAACTCTCTTCTCTGTTACCTCAGGATGGAGATCGACGCTGACTGTGAAAAATGAATCTTCTTCCCCACAGAGGCAAGGTGTGATGTATTCCTTCTCATAAATTATGACCATTGGGACACCGCGGCTCTCTCCATCTGTACAATGTTTAACAGTTGGCTAATTACATGAACTGACCCGATTTAATAAATTTATGTGTGACTTGAGCTGGAAACCTGTTAGCTAGCCGAATGAATTAAGGCTGTTTGTGTCTTCAGGTATTCTCTGTTCCCGCGTGTGTCTGACGCATAGCAGGCTCACAGGAAAGTTGGCTGAGTTGTTATTATTGTTATGTACAAAGGGATCAGTGTCATGGCCGCAAAGGTTTTAGATTAGAACCCGCTATTAAAGTACTTCTGTATTTCTAGCAGCTGTTAACCGGGACGTCATTAAAGACTTTGGAAAAGATTAGCTAATGAGCAGCTCAATTCATTAATAAGACAACTCAGCTGTGTTTCTTCTTCCCTTAACAGTAGATCTTCTTACTCTCCAAGGCACTATTTAAACTATTAAAATAACTAATGAGATCATTACCGTTGTCAGAAACGTGCCAGCCGCTATCTTCTCTAGTAAATGTAAAGGATTTGCTCGAGCCTAACTTCTTCCGTGCTGAGTAGAATCAAAAGAGAGCCAGGAAACTGCAGAGCAGAGAACCAGCTCCAGGACGCCTGTGTCTACACGGCGGCAGGAGTGCCACAACACAGCATTACAACTTTCCAGTCAGATGTGCAGTTAGTCATTCCTTTGTTTGAAGACAATTGAAGGTTGGATTTTTCCGTAACTTTTAAATCAAATGAACACAACAGCCTTCACTGTCAATGAGACTTACATGAAATATATATCATGTCCAGCAGCACGCAGTCATTCCTGCTCCGCTTAAGAGCTGGGCACCCTGAGATCTCAGAATAGCCTCGGCAGAGGGGAGGCTTGCCTTTTCTACCATGTAGTGGTATTTCTGTCCTCAGCCCACTGAGCACAAACTGAGCACATGGCCCCACATAACTGGAACATGCGATCTTTCAGGGTGCCAGGAGGGACATGAAATGGATTCGGAAAACACAGAATTGTCCTGATTGTGCTCTTAATATTTAAAATTAAATTTTACCTGTAATGTCAAAAAATTATATCTATTTAGTTTTTTTTCTTTTTTTTTTGAGACAGAGTCTCACTCTGTCACCCAGGCTGGAGTGCAGTGGTGCAATCTTGGCTCACTGTAGCCTCCGCCTCCCAGGTTCAAGCGATTCTCATGCCTCAGCCTCCCAAGTAGCTGGGACTACAAGTGTGTGCCACCATGTCAAGTTAATTTTTATATTTTTAGTAGAGATGGAGTTTTGCTATATTGGCCAGGCTGTTCTCAAACTCCTGACCTCAGGTGATCCACCTGCCTCGGCCTCCCAAAGTGCTGGGATTACAGGCGTGAGCCATTGCACCCAGCCTCTATTTAGTTTTTAGTATCCTTATATCAATACTTATAGCTGTTTTAGATCATAAAGGGTAGAACCAAGGTCTGTTAACCTCTCAATGCCCAGCTCCTGGTACATAGATAGGTGTAGGGAGCCGGAGTAGCCGGCTTTGGGGGATCAGCAGCAAGGCTGCCGTGGACTTTGGTTGAACTTCAGGGAAGTAAAACTGCATTAGGAGGATGTGTATGTCTCGGAGAACAGACGGGCCTAGAGAGAGAACCAGCTTTCACTGACCTTGCTGAAAGGTAGTTTTTAGCTGAAGTATGTTAACTGAAGTATGAGAATTATAACCACAGACTGTTCTAAGTAACTGCACCCTCCCTCTGCTATGTGCTTTGTGAACAGATAAAGTACAGGTTGGGGCCTGAGACAGGTCGGGGCCAGAGAGAGTGACATCCTCACCTCCTGGACCGCCTGTATGTCTGTGTCTGTGTCATTTCTTATCCCCCACCGTTCCCTCTTAGGTCCTTGAACCCTTGAGCAGTTCAGGACACGGCACACACCAGAGATAGGCAATGGAATCCATGCCCCTCTTATTGATGTTCAGAATGAAAAGAATAGTAATGCATTTAGATGTATGTTCTGTAAATATAGATGATCGTGGAGTTGGGGAAAGAGGGGGCCGACTGCTCCATTGTCACAGCCATGATGGCGATGATGATGAGGATGTTATTACTTCAACAGACGACAGACTGTTATTGATAACTGGTGGATTACATATGATACTGTTACTGGTAATTAGTGGAATATATACAGAATAAAACAACAGCATGTGCAGCATCAATATCTAGGAGATCCTCAGCCCATCCTATGTGGCTCCCTGAGTGCCCCTTTCTGCCAGGAAGAGTTTTGGTTTCTGAGGGAGAAGTGCAGTGTGGGGGATAAGAGAGCAAAAAGCTGCCACCAAGCTTGGGGATCTCTCAGCTTGTTCATCCTCCATGTCACAAAGCTCTTTCTGGTGAGATTTCCAACATTCACTCTTCCATGCATCTGCAACCACGGATTACAGGCTTGTTGACAATAAAGAATGTGTTCCAGACAGACCAGGGACATCTTGCTCACTAAAAGCACTTCTCAGTGAGTAATCGGGACATGAAAGCCCATGAAAGACCCCAATTTAACAGTGGATGTTTGCAAGGGGTCCTGCTTAGGGCCAGGCTCACTTCAGGTGTTCCCAAGGAGGGAGGGAAGAGTCACAGACCTTTTCCTGACTGAGAACAAAGAGCTGTTAGCTGGAACATTAACGTTCATTTGAAATAGAAAGCAACCAGCTGTTACTATCACAGCACAAATGCCATCACCAGTCAACTGTTTAAGGTCCACCTGTTTTGACCTAAATGCAGCAAAGTATTAAAAGCACCACTGCTCCGGATTGGGATAAGTTACAAATAAGGTCAGTTTAAGTCAATCTTCATGATAGTCCTGTACGCCAAAACAAAAAAGTTACATTTTCTTGTACTGTAATCCTTTTTAAATTCAACCTGGCTGTCCTCAGAGGAAAACAAACATTTTGTAAAAAATTCAACCCATTGCAAAGGGTTTTGTAATATTTGAATGTCAATATACTTCAGATGTAAATATCAGAAATGACAGTGTGGGTAGTCATAGTTCTCATATAAGGTAATCATTCTATAGAACACATTTCCTTTATTTTACCTGTTCATTGGGTAAAATCCAGTATCATTAAACACTACTGTAATCTTTAAAATGACTTAAACTTGTGAAGTTTGGTTACAATGTATGAAAATCCCATCTAACCAGAGCAATATTCCATGTTATAGTAATGAAAACATTAAGTATTAGGGGTAAGAAGAAATGAATGTGACTTTTCAATTTCGTTATTTTACTTATTCTTTATTGTGTGACTAGGTCCAACATGTCTTACGTGTTAGAGACAGGATTAACAATAGATCTTGCAGCATCTCCAGTTTTCTTTCTCCAGTTTCCAGAAATAAAACGGAAAACAAACAAAAACCAAAGTGACTACCATGCCAGGGCTGGAGATACGTGACGTGCCACAAGCACTCACCCAAACCCTCACGCCGGACACCTGCGCAGGTTGACTGTTCTAGGTACACACTTCCTTTTGGTGCATTTGAGGAATCTGTGACTGTTACCTTCCTTGTACCTTGAATCTGTTTTGGCAGGAGATGCTGGGCAAACACAAAGAATCAGCAGTGTGTCCCATGTTTATTCATCCAAAATTTAAAGGGTCTTTTATGCGTTTGTTGCTGGATGTAAAAGGAGATCCCACGGTCTGGAAGGGAAGGAAGTGTCTATAAAGGTAAGGATAAGCCAGTAGATCCTGCGCTATAGAATGAGGAAATGCTGCAGGAAGACAGAGCAGTGAGGGCATAACTGTGCCCAGAAGAAATTGTAACTGAAGTGGTAAGATTTGTGCTGAGTTTAGAATGACACTTAGGAGTTTCCCAAAGATAAAGAGAAGGGTAGGAGATAGCATTACATGTAGAAGAGAGACCATAAATATATATCATTTTTATTTGTCAATCAAAAAATTAGTTATTCTGTTATTGTGATTATTTTTTTCTCGCTCTTCCAGCTCAAAGGAAGTTATTTTAAAAGAGCAGCGCCGGGGCTATTCTGCCGAAATGGCTGAACAGAACAGCTCCAGAGCACAGTTCCCAGGGAGGGCTATGCAAAAGGTGAGTGATCTTCACATTTCCAACCAAGGTACCAGGTTCATCTCAATGGGACTGGTTGGACAGTGTGTGTAGCCCAAGGGGGGCAAACTGAGACAGGGTGGGGCGTTGCCTCACCTGGGAAGTGCAAGGGGCTGGAAGACTCCCTCTCCTGCCCAATGGAGGCCATTGGAGACTTATCTGGACACTCTGGCACTCCAGCTCAGGTGCTGTGCTTTTCCCACAGACCAGCAGATTCCCGCCAGCGCCAAAAACACCAGCACCATGGTTTCCAGCACAAAACTGGGTGGCCATTTTAGCTGGTGTCTGAAACACCTGTGAGACAGAACTGCTCATTCCCCTGAAGAAAAGGGGGCTGAAGGCAGAGAGCCAAGTGATCTGGCTTGGTGAATCCCACCCCAACAAAGACCAGCAAGCTGAGACCCACTGGCTCGAGATTTTTGCAGCCAACACAGCAGTTTGAGCTCGACCTGGGACAGTCAATCTTGCTGGAGAGGAGGGGTGTTCGCCCTTGCTGAGGCAGTTCTAACCTCCCCTGTGTAAACAAAGTCACGAGAAAGTTCACACGACAGCTGGGCAGAGCCCACAGCAGCTCAGCAGCACCTCTGCAGGCAGACTGTGTCTAGATTCCAACCTTGCTGGGCAGGGCATCAATGGAAAAAGGCAGCAGCATCTCAGGGACTTATAAATACATACCCACCTTCCCAGAATGGAGTGCCTGAGAAAAGGGGTGATTGTGAGTTCCACTGCAGCAGACTTAAATGTCCCTGCCCAACACCTCTGAAGGGAGCAACAGAGCTCCCAGCACAGCACTTGTGCTCTGATAAGGGACGGACTGCCTCCTCAGGTGGCTCCCTGATCCCTGTATATCCAAAGAGACACCTCTTATAGAAAAGTTCTGGCTGACATCTGGGGGGGTACACCTCTCGGATGAGGCTACCAGAGGAAGGAACAGGCAGCAATCCTTGCTGTTCTGCAGCCCTCATGGGTGCTTTCCAGGCAAGCAGGGTCTGCAGTGGACCTCCAGCAGTCCTGAAGCAGAGAGGCCTGTTAGAAGGAAAACTGAATAACTGAAAGAAATAGCTTCAACATCAACAGAAAGGACATCCACTCAGAGACCCCATCCAAAAGTCACCAAATTCAAAGACCACAGGTAGATAAATCAATGAAGATGGGAAGAAACTTGCACAAAAAGGCTGAAATCACTGAAAATCAGAAAGCCTCTTCTCCTCCAAGGGATCACAAGTCCTCACCAGCAAGGGAATAAAACTGGATAGAGAAAGAGTTTGATGACTTGTCAGAAGCAGGCTTCAGAAGGTGGGTAATAACAAACTTCTCTAAGCTAAAGGAAAGCATGTTCTAACCCAATGCAAAGAAACTAAGAACCTTGAAAAAAGGTTAGATGAAATGCTAACTAGAATAACCACTTAGAGAAGAACATAAACTATGTGACGGAGCTGAAAAACAATACAAGAAGATCGTGAAGCATACACAAGTGTCAATAGCAAAATCAATCAAGCAGAAGAAAGGCTATCAGAGATTGAAGATCAACTCAATGAACAAAAATCAGAAGGCAAGATTAAAGCCCCATGAAATATGGAATTATGTGAAAAGACCTAATCTACATTTGAGCAATGTACCTGAAGGTGATGGGGAGAATGAAACCAAGCTGGAAAACACTCTTCAGGATATTATCCAGGAGAATTTCCCAACCTAGCAAGCCAGACCAACATTCAAATACAGAACACATAGAGAACGCCACAGAGATATTCCTCAAGAAGAGCAACCCCAAGGCACATAATCTTCAGATGCACCAGGGTTGAAATGAAGTAACTACAAATTTTGTCCAAAGAGACATGGCAGCCCTTTTCCTGAACTGCAAAAAGCTACAACTGCTTTTCTTCCTCGTGGACGTTTGCTCATTACCAACCCATCAGAAGAATAGAAAGAGCAGCTGATTGATCTCTAAGATGACACTTTATACACCTACAATATGCCAAGGACTCCTCAAAATGTAGTTTATGTGACTCCTCTAATCGTCACAGTGACTGAGGTAACTATTGTCCTCACCATCCCCATTATACGGGAATGTGTCATGGAATGGCTCAGTAAGTCACCCAAGGTGACGTGTAAATGGTAGATAGAAGATTCCAATTCAGAAAGTCAAGGCCCTGGCCCCACGCGTTGAGTCCTCTCAGGCTGGCTGATTCTACAGCGAGTGGACTGGCAGGAAGCCCTTCCAGGTCTGTCTCTTGTGCTTTGCTCCTTTTCTCCACCATGAGAATGTCGCCTCTGCCCCTCCTGTCATGCAGAATGTCTTTCCAACAATCACCTGCTCTCCTATGCTTCTCAGAGTGTGGCTCCTGAACCAGCAGCAGCACCTGGGGAGTTGTTAGAGACGCAGACTCTCCAGGCCCACCTCAAATCTACCCAGTCAGAAACTCCAGGGATGGAGCCCAGTCATAACAAACCCTCCAGGTGACTGATGGGAAAGAATGTCTGACAACCATTGGCATGCCCAAGGACAACTCGGTTCATCCTTCTGAGCCGGGTTTCTCTGTTAGGAGAGCGTGCGGAACCAGGTAGCTCAACATCTCTATTAGGAGAGCGTGTGGAATCAGGTAGCTCAACATTTCTTCCACTGCAACAGCTAGTTCTGTGGCCAGAGTCTGATAACCCACAGGGGCATGTGAAGCCAAGAATGGCAGATACTGTGTTGAGCTGCCCAGATCCCCCCTCAGAACCGAGGCCAGAGTCTCTCCTGCAGCAGTGACTCATGATGGCTGATGGCTGGGTTTCCCTTCAGGATCAAGCCAAGTTCATGCCTCCTCCCCTGGCCAGGAGTGAGCAATGGTGTAGACCTCCTGTTTGAGTTTGGGACGACTCGGTTGGATCCCTCCAGTTCCAGAGCACCCTGTGGGGTTGCCTGGGGCTCTGTCCCAAGTCCATCTCTTGCAGCACACGCCTTTGCGTGCAGGCGTGGACCACCCCTGCATGCCCCCAAATCTCCTGCAAGCAAATCTCCATCTTACAGTGCATCTGGGGGACCTGGCCTGGGGCATAAGGTTTTAAATGATTTGTAGGCATAACTGATACAGTGTGCTGGGATGAGGTACAGGATTTGACTAAGTCTAAACTGGAATCCATGAAACATAAGCTTTGTCCAAACATCTTCTATGGCAATGAAGAATAACTCAGATTTGGCTACAACAGATTGAAATCTTGTAACAAATGTTTTTGGATATCTTTACAGAACATAGTTAAACTGTGTAATGAAGTTTTTCTTTCTCCTCTCGTCCCCCGTCTTTCTCTGAACGCTCTCTCTCTTTCCTACCCTCAGCAGGCTGAGTTCGTTGGAGCAAGGTGCCCTCATTCCCGTCACATCTTGCGCAGAATCGAAGCTGTGGTTTATGCTGGGCTGTGACGGCCGCTGAGCTCTTTTTAACTTTCCCCCAGGGTTGCACCCTGGCGTAATGGGGTGGGCTCCTAGGGCCCAAGCTAGACACTGACCAGGCCAGTCTTGTCTGGAACACTGCAGTGCTGAGGCTTGAGTGCAGCAGGAGGTCCCCTTAGCACTGAAGCCACAAGTACCTCCATCTAAGCCGAGCCCTTCCATAGCTGACTCGGGGAACTTTCTGGATTTGTTATCCAACAGGTAGTGAATTTCACTGCTTTGAAATGTATCTCCTCAAAGGGCCTCTGCTCCCAGGAACATGCATGAAGCTGGAGCTCTCTTCCAGCCCTCCCCAGCAGCCTGTCTGCCTCTCATTTCTATGGCGGGCTTCCATGTAAAGTTTGTCCAAAAGAAGTTTTGGCAGACAAGAAATCCACTTGAGAGAACAACTATGGTTCCTTGGAGTTGTGTGTGTTCGAGAGATGATAAATGGATGTGTGTATTAGCCTCTACAAATCACTTCCATTTTAATCAGAACCTTGGCTTTCTATAACCCTTCACTGCTCCACCCCCGGCCCCGGAGACATTTTCAGATGGAGTCTTTCCCGGTCTGGCGAATTTCACTTTACAGCTCTCTGCTCTGCCTGGAGCAGTGTCAGTGCCAGGGTGCCAGTGTCGCTCTGCCTGGAGCAGTGTCAGTGCCAGGGTGCCAGTGTCGCTCTGCCTGGAGCAGTGTCAGTGCCAGGGTGCCAGTGTAGCTCTGCCTGGAGCAGTGTCAGTGCCAGGGTGCCAGTGTAGCTCTGCCTCCAGCAGTGTCAGTGCCATGGTGCCAGTGTAGCTCTGCCTCCAGCAGTGTCAGTGCCAGGGTGCCAGTCTAGCTCTGCCTCCAGCAGTGTCAGTGCCAGAGTGCCAGTCTAGGTCTGACCTGAGCAGTGTCAGTGCCAGAGTGCCAGTCTAGCTCTGCCTGGAGCAGTGTCAGTGCCAGGGTGCCAGTGTAGCTCTGCCTCGAGCAGTGTCAGTGCCAGGGTGCCAGTCTAGCTCTGCCTGGAGCAGTGTCAGTGCCAGGGTGCCAGTGTAGCTCTGCCTCCAGCAGTGTCAGTGCCAGGGTGCCAGTCTAGCTCTGCCTCCAGCAGTGTCAGTGCCAGGGTGCCAGTGTAGCTCTGCCCTGAGCAGTGTCAGTGCCAGGGTGCCAGTGTAGCTCTGCCTGGGCAGTGTCAGTGCCAGGGTGCCAGTGTAGCTCTGCCTCCAGCAGTGTCAGTGCCAGGGTGCCAGTCTAGCTCTGCCTCCAGCAGTGTCAGTGCCAGAGTGCCAGTCTAGGTCTGCCTGGAGCAGTGTCAGTGCCAGGGTGCCAGTCTAGCTCTGCCTCGAGCAGTGTCAGTGCCAGGGTGCCAGTCTAGGTCTGCCTGGAGCAGTGTCAGTGCCAGGGTGCCAGTCTAGGTCTGCCTCCAGCAGTGTCAGTGCCAGGGTGCCAGTCTAGCTCTGCCTGGAGCAGTGTCAGTGCCAGGGTGCCAGTCTAGGTCTGCCTCGAGCAGTGTCAGTGCCAGAGTGGCAGTCTAGCTCTGCCTGGAGCAGTGTCAGTGCCAGGGTGCCAGTGTAGCTCTGCCTCCAGCAGTGTCAGTGCCAGAGTGCCAGTCTAGCTCTGCCTGGAGCAGTGTCAGTGCCAGGGTGCCAGTGTAGCTCTGCCTCCAGCAGTGTCAGTGCCAGGGTACCAGTCTAGCTCTGCCTGGAGCAGTGTCAGTGCCAGGGTGCCAGTGTAGCTCTGCCTGGAGCAGTGTCAGTGCCAGGGTGCCAGTGTAGCTCTGTCTCGAGCAGTGTCAGTGCCAGAGTGCCAGTGTAGCCTGGCAGGCACAGACGATTTGAGCACTAGCAAAGCAGCAGCACTTCGCCCCTTAAAGAATTTTGTATTCGATAAGTTTAAAATACATTGAAATGGAAAGAGCTAAAACACAGGAAACACTAAAACTTTACAGGACTTTGTTATACTTTACAGGATGTTGTCAAACGTGAGTGTGTGCATGTGTCTGTGTGTGTGTCTGTGTGTGTGTCTATGTGTGTCTGTGTGTGTCTGTGTGTGTGCGTGTGTCTGTGTGTGTGCGTGTGTCTGTGTGTGTGTGCGTGTGTCTGTGTGTGCATGTGTCTGTGTGTGTGTCTGTGTGTGTCTGTGTGTCTGTGTGTGTGTCTGCGTGTGTCTGTGTGTGTCTGTGTGCGTGTGTCTGTGTGTGTGTCTGTGTGTGTGTGTCTGTGTGTGTGTCTCTGTGTGTGTGTGTCTGTGTGTGTGTGTGTGTGTGTGTGTGTGTGTGTGTGTGTGAAATTTTAAAAATCTACTTAATTCTACACAGCATGGGGGCAGGAAGTGGGCATGAGGGTTTCAGTGCCTCTAACAGTTTTGACGCATCCCTGGCCACCATCAAGGCACTTAATCACACGCCACCTCCATGTCAGAAATGATTTTTATTTGCAGGGCCCAGCGTATTCCATCACAAGCACCCACAGTCACGAAGTTTAGTGTACGCAGATGGGATGATATACTGTGCCCACATCTCTAGAGCTGAGCTGTGCAAGAGCAGCTAGACACAAGAGGCCATTTACATTTAAATTTAATCAAATCAAATTCAGTTCCTTGGTTACAGTGGTCACTTTGCAAGTGTTCAGCTGACACATGAGGCTGGTGACATTGGACACACAATTAAATAGTATTTCCGTAACTGCAGAAGGTCCTACTGGACAGTGCCACTCTAGACGTAATTAAAGCAGTACTGTCTGAGATAAGATGAAATGCTGAGAGATGGTGCTAATGTCTAGTCTATGGAGTGCCAAATGAATTTCTAGAAGTCTCTAAATGAAAGGCCATATACATTTACCCCAGAATCGCCTGGCTGATAGCATCCTATGGTCTAGAGTATGCCTAATTTTATACCCCCACTATTCTCTGGAACATGTACTCACCTGCATCAATACGTAAAACAAATAAAATACACAGAAATTCGATGTATGTTGTTTTCCCCTGGCTCTCAGAGCTATGGACTCTGCAAAATAGCCAAGATCTTACTGCTTTTGTCGCATTAATATCTGATGCTGCAGATTTTTGAATCAATTCTTATATGCAATAATCAGCAAACCTAGATTCAGTGTTTATATGGAGCCACACACTGTGTTAAGCGCAGGGAGTTGGTAGAACAATGAACTTGGGGTTACTGGGACATGCACAAGCCTCTGGCCATAATGCCATGTGGCAAGTTCTACATGGAGGCCCGGGCCAGACAACAACGCAGCACGGAAGAAGGGTGTCGTCCTGAGAAAGCTTGCGACGGTTTCGCGGAGGAGGTGACTGATGACTCACTTAAAAAATATAAGCAGGTGGATCTGGTGGTAAAGGGGTAGGCAGAAGAAATGACAAATGCTGTGCCCCAGAGATTGAAGCAGTGTGACACTTTTAAGAGAAAGAGGGAGATTTGGCTTGGCTGGGTCAGAAGAAGCAGGCGAGGATAGGAGTGAGGGAATGAATGAATGAATGAATGAATGGTGCATGTCTATTCCAGTAACATCCCACGACCCAGCTAGAGGCCCTCGAGAACCCAGCAACCTTTCTGTGGACAGAGTTGGGAGCAACGTGATTCTGCTTGTATGACAATTATTTGTGAATTTCTTTCTGTCCTCATTCCACTGTCTCATTAGAGAATACCACTTATGAGAAACAGGAGTGCTTTCTCTTTACTGTTTGCCTCTCAGAACCTAGTTCTGTACCCTACACATCATAGGCACCAAATATGTGTAAAAACAAATTGAAAATGAAAGGACCAGCTAGCAAACAGGGTAATTCGAGAAATATTGAAATGCATTGTTTTCACTTCTGCATTTGGCCAGTTACTGGGAGAAGAACATTGCTGAGATGCACAAGGACCCCACGCCTCCCACAGAGAGACCTGTGTGACTAAAGACCGTGCAGGACCACCAGCAACCCCGGCGCAGCGCAGCATCGCATAGGGCAGGGCTGGGGCGGGGTGTGCAGTGTTCGGTGGAAGAGCTGGAGAAAAGTCCGTGAAGGAAAACAAACGGAAAGGTATTACCCCTGCAACGACAAAAGCCCCTCCTCTGCGTCTCTGACAAATCTCAAGAGAGTTGGACAATCATTTTTTTTTTTAACAGAAAAGAAGCTGGCTCTATTCTAACATGAGCAGTATTGAGAGTCTTCTCTAATGTTCTTTTTCTGATGGACCAAAAATGATGTGCTGGGGAGAGCATCCCCGCCGCCCGTGCTCTAGCAGGTGAGATCTGGGTGGGGTGTAGAGGTGCTGGCAGCTTTCCAGGCTGGCCACGTGGGAGGCTGGAAGCAAGGGGAGCGTGGAGCAGCTGAAATCACATTACTAGGCTCTTGACAGTGGCAAGTGAATGCCCCATATTCTCTATGTTCTCAATAAGAATTTGAATTATTTAGCTCAATATCGTCTTCTGTTTTGCAGTGAAATCTAGTCAAAGCTAGTTTTAAATTGGATTTCTTTCTCCTTTGCTGGGATGAAAATTCACAGTGTCATTTCATTCCGGTCAGGTCACTGGCTCTGCCAAGAAGCAGTCTCGCTCTCTAGAAATCAGCCTTTCCTTTCTCCTTCCAGTGTGGACCATTGCCTCGTCCTTCACAACCTAGGCAGACATTTCTGTGTGTCAGTGATGGAAAAGCTGAGTGGGGCTCAAATGAGACCCAAAATGAGGAAGGAAAGCAGACTCACCTCTAAGACCAAAATAGAGAAATAATTTAGGATACAACTAATCACGCATAGGCAGACTGTCAGAAAAAGGACCTTGATACACACACACACATTTATGCATATATATGTTTTATATATATACATATATACACACACACATGACACACACACACACGTCTATGTGTGAGCTACACACTCTTCTAGGCACATTTAATCAGTGGCATGATTTGTTTGCAAAATGGCTTTGAGGCACATATGATTATAAGGAAAGTCAGTATAGCACAGCGCCTGGATCAGTGCACTTTTCTGGGAAAGCACCAGCTAGTAAATATTTTCGGTTTTGTGAGCCATAGGATCTCCCTCTCAATTACTCAGCTCTGTTGTTACAGAGCAAAAGCAACCATACATGACGTGTCAATGAACGGTTATGGCTGTGTTCCAATAAAACTTTATTTGCAAAGACAGACAGCTGGCAAGATTTGATTCAGAAGCCATCATTGGCTGATTCCTTAGGTGGCGGGGAAAAGCGTGGATTCAGAGGCAGAGAATAATCCATGCGGGCAAGGATGTGGTGACATTGGAGCCCTGAGACATTGCCGGTGGGAATGTAAAATGGTGCAGCTGCTTTCAGCAACATCATTCTTCAAAATGTCAAACACAGTGTTCCCATGTGGCCCAGAAATTCCACTCCTGGGTATATACGCAACAGAAAGGCAAACACGTGTCCACACAAAAACCCGTGCAGGAATACTCCCAGCAGCGTTACTCCCGATGGCCAAAAGTGAGGAAACCCACGATTCCATCTGACGGATGGATACATAAAATGTGCATCATTAGACAAGGGCAATCCCTTTTTGTTATATGGCCATAAAAAGGAATGGAGTACAGGCTTTACAATATGGCTGCTTCTTGAAAGCGAGATGAAAGAAACAGGTCACAAAGACTCCGTGTTGTATGATTGCATTTACATGAAATGCTCAGAATAGGCAAATCTATAGAGACCTCTCAGTCACTACAGAGTAGTGACTACCTGGGGCTGGGATAGGTGGGTCAATGACTGTTAATAGCTACGAGGCTTCTTTTGGGGAGTGATGAAGATGTCAGAAAATTAGATTAATGATCACACTATGCTGAGAGTATACTAAAAGTCACCAAATCGTAATTTTTATTTTTTTTTTTGAGACGGAGTTTCGCTCTTGTTAGCCAGGCTGGAGTGCAATGGCGCGATCTCGGCTCACCGCAACCTCCGCCTCCTGGGTTCAGGCAATTCTCCTGCCTCAGCCTCCTTAGTAGCTGGGATTACAGGCGCACGCCACCAGGCCCAGCTAATTTTTTGTATTTTTAGTAGAGACGGGGTTTCACCATGTTGACCAGGATGGTCTCGATCTCTTGACCTCGTGATCCACTCGCCTCGGCCTCCCAAAGTGCTGGGATTACAGCCAAATCGTAATTTTAAATGGAAGTGTGGGTACAGATAATTACATATCAATAAATCCGTTGTTTAAACAGTGCGAACTGTCAACATGATTTATCACTGATGACGTTAACCCGTCAACTAGCCTGTGTCTCCTCTGTAAAGTACGTGTTCACCCCTGTGCATGCTCTACTCTTTGGAAGCAATTCCCTAAGCAAGTGGTAGAGAGTTAAGCTCCACTTCCTTGAGAGGAGAGTACTGGCGTAAGTTACTTGGAGTCCTGTATGGGAGATTTCTCTCTCATTGTTTTCTTCATTCAATAATTTTGTATGAATATGAACTCATGGATATTTATTTTTTATTCTTAGATATAATCCAATACTAGATTATTCTTTCTGTCACTCAAATTATTCCAGCTTTGGTTATTGGGAATTCTTTCAGGTTGGGGCTTATGTGATTATACATAAATTATTTCTTTACAATTACAGTTAAAACTGACCTGAACAGATTTGAAAACAATCGCGGCCAATTTCAAATGTTTTGATTTGGCTGAAAAGAAGAGCCCTTCCATGTGTGCACCATGTGCGGCCTTTGAGGATTTTCTGAGTGGGGAGATCAGTGCCTGGCAAGAGTAAGGCCATCTTGAAGGGACTGTTTGACCCTGCACACCAATGAGCTCTCAGAAACAACACCTGTGGCATAGACAACCCCTATAAAGACGCTTATATAACCTCCCCACTGGTCAGCAGTTTCGCAAAGGGGTCTGGTGCACCAGTCTTAGGAAAGCTTGCTCTATAGAAACAGTGCTTCCTGGAGGACCGCTGCGGGAATCCACCGTCTCCACCACCAGACGTCGCTTCTGTTTGTGAGTCCCTACTCAGTGCTCCTTTCTGAGCATCTGGATTGTCAGCCTCTTCCATAGGCGTCTCTGAATCCCCAGGCTTTGGGGTGTGGGTTTGCATGGGTCTGCCCGCTGGAACGCGGGGCGTTTCCTGGCATGGGTGAGGAGCGCTGGCAGTGAACCTGAACATCAGTTAGGAGTCTCATCTCAATTTTGTTCCGCATAAGACTAAGTCTAACGTGCAGATAAAAGATATCCATCTCCCAAATGCAACTGTCTGATTTCTGCAGTCATCTTGTTAATGCCCAGGCAGAGACTTCTATGCCTCTGGACACACCTGCCTGCACTCTGTCCTCCTGTCCCCACTCTACAGGTCATGAAAATAGGCAGTTTCGGGCCTGGATATCAATTGCAATGAGGACCTTTGGATAAACTGGATAATGGGTAGGACAACGAATTTCACTGGTTTGTCTCTGAGAGTTTCGAGTGTTTTTGATAATTGCATATTTTAATTCTGCCCTGTGTAGCAACCGGTATGCTTAGGGTGACTTTAAAAGGGAGCTCCTGGACAGAAATCCATTCCAAAGTAACACTTCTGTGTGAATGTTTGCTCTGTTCTGCTCGGGGAGCTCGGCACGCTCCCCCGGTTCGCCTTCTTGCAAGCCACTGGCCAGCTGGCCCACTGATGAGACACTGCACCCCCAGTCAGGGCAGTTTCATACCTCAGCTTTCCCGCTGTGCACAGGAAGGGGATGGCCAAATGCCGACTGAAGCTTGTCCCTAGGACGCTCCCAGTGTCACAGTCACAAAATGGTGCAAGCTTCAGCCACACAGAACCTGGAGGTGCCCCGTAGGGCCCGCGGGGAGCTGGGGTCTGGCAGTGAGCGTGTCCATTTCCACGTGTGTGTGCGTGTGCTTCCTGTGTGTCTTTCATGTGTGTTTATGCATGTTTATGTGTTTTGTATTTCATGTGTGTGTTGTGTTTCGTGTGCATGTTTCATGTGTATGTGTTATGTTTTCTGTTTCATGTGTTTTATGTGTCTATGTGTTTTGTGTGTATTTCATGTGTGTGTTGTGTTTTGTGTGCATGTTTCACCTGTGTGTGTTATCTTCTGTGTTTCATGTATATGTGTTTCATGTCTTTCATGTGTGTTTTGTGCATGTTTATGTATTTCATGCATATTGTTTGGTGTGCATGTTTCACATGTGTGTATGTGTGTTGCATTTTCTGTATTTCATGTTTTGTGTTTCATGTGTATGTGTGCATTGTATTTTGTGTTTCGTGTGTGTGCTGTTTCCTGTGTGTTTCATGTGTTTTTTGTTTCATGTATGTGTGTTGTGTTTTGTGTGTTTCATGTATGTGTATGTGTGTTGTGTTTTCTGTGTGTTTCGTGTGTATATATGTATTGTGTGTTTCATGTGCATATGTGTGTGTTTTGTGTGCATGCTTCATGTGTGTGTGTTTTGTGCGTGTTTCATGTGTTGTGTTTTGTGTTCATGTTTCACGTGTGTATGTGTATGTTGTGTTCTGTGTGTTTCATGTGTGTGAATGTATGTTTTATATGTGCTTGTGTTGTGTGTGTGTTGTGATGTGTGTGGGGGGCAGTGGGTAGATTTATTTATTTTTGTTATCACTAAGGCTTCGGTATTCAAATGTTTACATTTGTTTCTTTGAAAAATACAACACAGCCTTAAGGCATTGTGGGCTCAAGAGTGGAGATGCTGTTCGCAGTTCATGAGGAAAGAGGTGAAAGAGCTAAGTGAGCAGGGGTGGCACTGCGGGGAAGGCAGCAGCAGTGCGGGGGAGGCTCCAGAGGGCCCAAGCACCCCGGAGCCCAGCAGAACGCCATGCCCCGGGCACCGTGGACCCTGACCTGGGGCTCAAGCTGGGCGGCCAGTGCAGGAGCAAGGGCCCAGAGCTGGGCCCAGAGCACCTGGTGGAAGGGCGAACCTGCCGTCCAGGGACCAGATATTTACAGCAGTTATATTTGAAAAGGAAAGCATAATTGAATGGAAGCAGTTTGTTTGATTTAATGTTCCCAGATATTATATATACATAGGATTTGTTTAAACATGCTATAAATTAAGTGGTTCTGCCCATCTGCTGGGATTCAAAAATGGAGCAGAGAGGTATAAAAGTGCCACCTAGTGGGGAAATGGAGAATTGGGTTGAAAATATTACTAGCGTATTTGTCTATTTTCCACCTGTAAAACAGTCCCATGGACGGTTATAAGGGAATAATAATAATATCTTACTTTCACAGTGCTGGTGCGAAGGACAGCCCACTGCATGGTGCACAGCGCACAGCAGGACCCGAGAGACGTGAGGATGGTGACAGTCTCATCTGTATTCCAGTACTTAGTCCTTACTCTTCTTAATCAAGATGATATTAACTATGCCAGTCACTGCTGGTTGGACCCACTGCATTTTATGTCAATGTGATTCATCGAACAGGCTGTTCGCTTAACTATAGAGTGTCCATTTTAACTCTTTTTGGATAGAATTAAATGATAATGACATAAGTGACGTTCTTAAGATCATGCCTTCTGTGGGTTTGTTAATTAGGCTTCACATTCACATAATTGGTAATATGTCCACACTCACTATTCCTAGATGCTGTGCTGGAAGCTGCTGGGTCAGAGGAGGCAGGAAGGAGAAGCACAGGTCCTGGCTCTGAGGATGGCAGCCTCCCTTCACTGTCAGCAGCGAGCGCAGACCGACAGCAACACAACAAAGTAACAAAAAGTGCCTTTCAGCGATAAGTGTGGCATCTCAGAAACATGATTCTTTCTCATACGTAAGTAGCAGCAAAGAGACAGAGGCCTGGCAGAAGAACTGCTATTCCACGAACTCTGCTACCCAACCTCCCTTCACATTTAAACCGGCCCCTGAAGAACTGAGGCTCAGAAGACCCACATTTTCTGGGCTCAGCGTCCGCCCTAACTGGCCGCCTGAGCTTGGAGGGGTCACATCCCCACCTGGAGCTCCGTTTCTGTGGAATGATGGCTAAAGTCTCTTTCGGCTCTAGCAGCTTATGGACTCCAACAATTGACGTACCAAATAGCATCTTCCACTGGTCCTGTCACTTCCTACGGTTAGGACTTGTCAATGCCAGAAATCGAAGCAGTAGATTTGACTGGAGACCAGTGCAACTTTGAACTTGTCATGTTATTCTGATCTGCAGGGCTAGCCGAGAGAACTCTCTTTATATGAGGTTTCTATTTTTATTTTTTTGGTGGTTGTTTTGAGGTGAGGGCTCACTATGATAAAATATTAATTTGCTCAATTACATGACTGTTTCTGGGGAAGTCACTTTTTGTCTTGATTTTTTCTTTACTACTTTCCAGTTCTAATAGTGCAGGTAATTATTTCAAATGGTGGCAGCAGAAACTTACCAAAAAACCCCAAGCCCATACTTCTGTGCTGCGTTTGATAGTGTTTTCCACGGAATGACAAAGGCTTTCTGGTCTGCATTGTTTGTGAAGGTGCCTTCCCACCCAGGCTCCTGGGAGCCATTCTGACTGCCGTTCTGACAGTGTCTGAGCATTGAAGGGATCCACGCAGTCATCACAGGATGTGAAAATTTCCACCTGTGCACAGCATTGTCCTTTGAAAGTTACTGGTGGTTACAAAGCACGCCCATGTTTCCCGGGGAGTGCTGGGTGCAGTAGAAAAGCTGCATCCATACATATAAGATAAATTTTGACACCTGTCTGGGCAGACGAACTAAGACAAACACATACGCAAACAATTCTCTCCATCAGGGAGTCTAGCGTCCGCTGTTACATTTGTAAGACAATCAATAGCCTGGTGCCAAGGGCAGCAGAGAGGGAACTCGGTGGTTAAATACTATCTTGTGCCAGTTGCTGTGGGAGGCATTTAGAGTAGAGTCTCTTCTCTAAAAGTTAGACTTGAATGGGAAATGACAGTAAGCTGTATACTATGTGCCACATATAGAATATGCTGCATACAGCAGTTTGGGCTCTTAACCAATATTACTCGTTTCCTTATGAGAAAGGGAGAAGAAATGTGGGAGAGGGCCGAGTGGAGAAGGAGGCAGCTGAGGATGGAGGAAGAAGCAAGGCAGGGTCCCCTGCCAACACCGCGGTTCCAGCATTACAGCCTCCAGGGCCATGGGGACAAATCTGTGCTACTCAGCCACCCTGGTGGGCTGTGGTGATATGTACAGAATCCACAGGAAAGTAACACAGCATCTAAAGATGACGAGACCTGGGGACCCGAGACGCAGTGAAGCTGGAGGGCGTGAGTGTTACAGGTATCAGAAGTGGTCATTCTCATTTTCATTCTCTCTGTCTCTCAAACACAACACACCACAAACACACACACACACACACACACACACACACACACACACGTGGACATTCTCATTTTCATTCTCTCTGTCTCTCAAACACAACACACCACACACACACACACACACACACACACACACACGTGGTCATTCTCATTTTCATTCTGTCTCTCAAACACAACACACCACACACACACACACACACACACACACACACACACGTGGACATTCTTATTTGAAGAATTGCTCTAAATGGTTATTCTGGTTCGTGGGAGTGCCTTGGAAAAGGAAGCAATGTTCTCCTAAAGGAAGCCTGACCTGCCGTGATGAATGATCCGCGTGTATACAACACGTGAGAAGCAGGTCGGAGACTTGGGGTGGGCTCACGGTGCACACTGGGAAGCAGTGATCCTGTGGCCACCACCTCTGCCTGGACAAAGGGAAGCCGTCCTGGGTGACAGGTTGTCTCACAGACATCTTGTGGAAAGGACATTCAAAGAGAAGATTGCCCTGATCCCACGTTAACTGCTGTGGGAGCTTCTGTGCTGTCGGGAAATTCTCTACATGTGAGCTCTGGGACATTGCCGGCCAGAATGTTGAAAATCCTGTCACATGAGCAAAGGGAAAGACCCATTCTGATGGAGCCTGGTAACGGAAGTTGAAATTCACAGAACAAAGCAAGGACGAAGGGAGGAGACCTGAGCAGCTGAGATGCAGACATCTAACCTTAGCCAAACGGGGGACGCCTCCTCTGATGCTTTCATGAGGCAGGACAGCAGCTAAGGCCCTAAGAGGGTCATGTATAGTGTCAATTTATGATTTCAGAAGCCTTTATTAAATGTATGATCCTCATTCCAAAGTTGAGTTTCCCTCTTTAGAGCGTAGCGCGATGGCTACCTCCTGGTGCCTCGGGTACCGCAGGTGAGAACCACAGCGTTCATCACAAGCGTGGCGTCACTGCCCGCCGGCCACAAGCACCGCTCATGTCAGAAAGTGGGGCAGCCCTGGAGGGACTCCCAGACAGCCTTTCTCTGAGGGTTTAGGATCAAAAGTACTCCAGGAAATTTCCAACTTTCAAAATTGGAAAAAAACAAAACTGTGTCCCATAGAATAGTGTGGTAACGCGTGCCTAGTGAATGTCAATTACATTTCGTTGAATCGGGGTTGTGATCAGTAGCCCGAGTCCTGGAGCCCAGGACGTTTCCACTGATGATCATGAAAACCCACTGCGTGCCAGCTTGCACGTGAAAGGGGCCGTTGCAGGGAAATAGGAAAGCCCAGAGCTGGGGCGAACCTCAGACACTCTATCCAGGCCCCAGTGGCCTTGGTTAGCTTTTCATGATTAGTGCCACCACCCCCAAGGCCAGCGCTTCCTCATTCATGTGGAGGGGGAAGAGAAAGCATTGACTCTGACAGGACGTCCACATTCTTAACCTTTGCCCAGGTTGCTGAGTGAGCCTGTCACTGTGGGGAGTGAAGGCAGGTGCCCACTGCCTTGGCCTGGACTGCCAGGAGCCGATTCCCAGGGCAGCGGGGGTGATTCCATCAGGAAAATGTGTGTGAATCAGAATCCACCCCCGGAACTGGAGATGAGGCCACTTGCACCCCAGATTTATATCCATAACATACAGGGAGAAGGCTGGACAGCCGGAATGTCCGTGACACTGAGCCACTCCGAGGCTGAACAGCATAAGCTCTGGAACATTTGTTCCTGTGGCAAGAATTCTTACCATGTTTCCATGAGTGCAAGGAGCATGCTCCATTTTTGTCTATGTGATATCTGCCAAATTAGTATTTCAGTAAAAACTGAAGTGGTGAATAATTTGGTGATCTTATATACCCAATTAACTAATTTATCATAGTAAGAGAATTGCAAAATAAACTACAGCGAGATACCTTTTTTCACCCATCAGACTGTCAAAAACTCCTAAGTGCCGTATTATGGTAGGTGGGACATGGCCCTCTCTTACATTGCTAGTGGGAGACAAAATTGCTACCAATTTCTGAAGAGGAATTTGGCAGTAGTCAACAGGACAGATGCATCTGCTGCTTTCATTCTGTTTTGCCTGCAGCAATTCTACATCTGGACTTTATCCTACACATGTTCCTGTGTATGTGTGGAAGAGGGAGAGATTGAAAACAACGCGAGTGTCCTGGAAGGGGACTGGTTAAACGAAGTGTGGAATCCCCACTGCAAACACCAGGCTTCCCTCGTGGACAGAGGCCTCCTGTACGCATCGGAAATACCCCAAGATACAGGAAGCTCTCTCTGTAGCCATCAGAAACATCCACAGACAGTCAATCAGAAATGAGCCCAGACAGAATGGAAGTGAGGAGGTGCTACTCAATGTGTGGAACGTGCATTCCTCTTACGCAGAAGAGGAGATCTTCTCATTGTACATTTTATATCTCATAGTATTTCCATTAATGAATCATAGGCATATAATAGCTCTTCAAAAATCAAGGCATTTTACAAAGTTAAACACTAAAATAAAAAATATATGTTTGTCTCAATAAGCTTCTCAGGAAAGACTTTACAGAAAGATCTCTTCTTACCCAAAATTACATCCCAGCCCTTTTTTGTGTCCAGCGTTGCTTCCAGTCTACTAGGTAATAAGGTAACATTAATAAGCTAGTCCTGTCTCGAAGGCACTCTGACGTTCCGTTCCAGTTCCGTTCGAAGCCATCAGCGTTTTGCATCTGATACGCCCGTCGCGCCCGACCGTCATTTTGCTCTTCCGGGTTTTTCTTTTGTTTTCTCTTCCTGAGGACAAGTTTTCTTGTATCCCAGTCTTTGAACTTGGTGAAAAGTGTCCTTCTTCCTTTCTCATCTCATGGAATCTGGTGCAGCCGCTCATTTCAGCTTGAACGTATAGATTTTGTGTGATTATTTTTATTTTGTTGCTCGTGTTAACTACAGTATAAGCTTCATGAAACTAGGACATACCTGTTTGCTCACCATGATGCTATTGCATAATTGTGTTCAATAAATATTTTTCATGGCCAGCGCAGTGGTTCACACCTGTAATCCTAGCACTTTGGGAGGCCGAGGTGGGCAGATCACAAGGTCAGGAGTTCAAGACCAGCCTGGCCAACACAGTGAAATCCTGTCTCTACTAAAAACAGAAAAATTCAACAGGCATGGTGGTGGTTGAATGAAGTCCCAGCTACTTGGAAGGCTGAGGCAGGAGAAGCGCTTGAACCTGGGAGGTGGAGGTTGCAGGGAGCTGAGATCATGCTACTGCACTCCATCTTAAGCAACAGAATGAGACTTGATCTCAAAAAAAAATTTTTTTTTTACACTGGATGAATTATTGGCAGAGGTTGAAAGCTATGTGGTGACAGTTCAAATTCGGGGTTATTGCACTAGCTCATGACAATAATCAGATAAATAGTTGCACTAAACATAAAATCCAGTACTTAGAATACAGGGAGCTGCTTGCTGAAGACCTGGCTGTAACCATCCATTTGGTCCCAAATTGTTTTTTCTCTGTTGTGTGGATGCAGTCTGTGGGGAATTGTGTCCAATAAACATAGGGTCTAGCCTTGGGAGCCCACAGTCACCATAGCAGCTTGTCTTAGAGAAGCTTGACCATGCATCTGCATCAGCCTCCCCCTCCCAAAATATTTTAAATAAATATACAATCCATCACAAATCATTTTTCAGGAAAGGGTATCTTCAGGATCGGTCCTAAGGCACCACTTCCAGGTCAATTGCTGCTTATAATCCTCTTCCATACAGAAATTCTGGTGTCTCCACATTCACTCTTGTGTCTACCCAAACGGATTTTTAAAAAAATATATATATTTTAAAACGGAAATGACAAGAATTCCTGACTATTCTGAAAATCTGCCATTAAATGCAATCAAATTCTTTCTTTACAAAAGACAGGTGTTCACGTAGGCAGAGTGTAGATTCTGCAAAATGACGATGACTGTCTCTGTTCTCCTTTCTTCCCACTTTCATTTTCCATTGACCAAATCTTCATGGTGGCTTCTTTGATCAGTTCTTCTGTCCGGTCCCGGCTGCCACTGCTCGTCTATTTTCTTATACATCTCCCTATATATATTAATCTTTGAAAATAGTGCCTTAGGGTAATTCCCGGGCTCCATAGAAGGGCGATCAAAAACGAGACCGCAAGCTGAAACAAGCTACAATGAGTGCAGAGCGGCGGTTTGGGAAACAGCTTGTGACTGCTGGTTTTCTTTTGGCATTTTCCCACTAAGACGAAGCCCCTTCCGGGCGTTACTGTGGAGGAAGCAGGCAGGCACAGTCTTCCTCAGCGACATCAGCGCACTCTCCCAGCAAATCCTCTGTGCTCCATGGACTCGAATGGCCCCGGGAACACGTTCACGCTGCTTGAGTTTTCTCCAGAATCCAGTCCACGTACTCGACCACGTTGGTGTAAACGCCTGGCCGCTCCCTCTGAGCGCAGCCCTCGCCCCAGCTCGTGATGCCTACCAGGTGCCACACCTCGTCATGTTTGCAGGACAGGGGGCCGCCCGAATCTCCCTAGAACAAGGAGAGACAAGAAAAGACACACAGATCAGCTCAGATGCTTCCTGTTTTCCGTATATCTTACTCAGGCTGATTTTGCCTAAAATGTTGTCTTGGCCCTTTAATATACTGCAAAGAGCCTGGGTGCTTGCGTTCATCCAGTCTCCTCGTTTTAGATTTCAGTCTAAGTCAAACGAATACACTGTGTTCCCTGCTCACTGGCAGAAGGCTGCTTTTTAAAATACATTAACCATTTCCATTTGCAAATGTTCCATTGGCTGAGAGCACTCTGTTACCTTGCAAGCGTCCTTCCCTCCTTCCCAGTAGCCCGCGCAGATCATCTTATGGGTTATTTTATACCCTCTGTATCTCCTCTGGCACTCCTCATTGGGCACTAAGGGTATCTTGGCTTTCTGGAGAGTATTTTGTATTTTGTCTGAAAAAAATTTTTTTGGTTTGTTTGTGGAATAACCATATTATAATATATATAAACATATATACACACACACTTATATGAGAGAGAGAGCAACAGAGTCTCACTCTGTCGCCTAGGCTGCAGTGCAATGGCGTGATCTTGGCTCTCTGCAACCTCTGTCTCCCAGATTCAAGCAATTCTCCCACCTCAGCCTCCCGAGGAGCTGGGATTACAGGCACCTGCCATCATGCCCGGCTAATTTTTGTATTTCTGAGGAGACAGGGTTTCAGCATGTTAGCCAGGCTGGTCTTGAACTCCTGACGCAGGTGATCTACCCGCCTCGGCCTCGCAAAGTGCTGGAATTACAGGTATGAGCCACCATGCCCAGCTGCATATATTTAAAATAAAAATCATGGCCGGCGTGATGGCACAAGCCTGTAGTCACAGCTACTTGGGAGGCTGAGGCAGGAGAATTGCTTGAACCTGGGAGACAGTGCCATTGCACTCCAGCCTGGGTGACAGAGCGAGACTACATCTCAAAAAAAAAAAAAAAAAAAATCATGCCTATATAAAAATCTAGAAAGAAAAAATGTTAGGTTTATTTCACAGATCTTTTATAATTACAAGGATGAAGAAGATGTTATTCCCACTATTGCATGTACCATTTTGTTAATGTTAATTAAGTTCAGAAATTAATTATGACTCTAACGGGAATGACTTCCCAGAGAAAGTAATTGGATTGCAGGCTAGAACGTTCCCTGAAAAGTGCTGGGCTTCACATCAAACTTCATTAAATATAATTAGTCTTTAAAGAGCTTTAGTCATATTTAAAATTTCCAATCAAACAGATGAGGCATCAGCTCCGCTTGGGTGATTTCTGCCTCTCCGTCTCTATTCATCCTCTTCCTGCAGTTGGATAATGCGACCTGCACTTTAGCTACATGACTTGACAGGGCAGAAAAGGTTACATTCTTTATTTTTAGGATTGAGCACATATAAAAACATGATTTTTACCTCTTAATTTTCTGTACCCCCATCCAGTCACCCAGCAATCTGTGTATATTACATGTCTATCTCCTTTTGAAGGCAGGCATATGGGTCGTTGAAAATCTAAATTTAAAAAATCATGGTTTAAATATCAGAAGCCAAATACATCCTCTTTTCCAGAAGAGACTCTCTTCTTTCACTGCCCATCATTTGCATTTTATGCATATATTATATTCTTTTTTTTTTTTTGCCTTGTTGTCACATATTCTCCTCCCTCAGGTTCAGCATGGTATCTCACCCATGCCAGGGTGAGAGGACAAGAGACAAGCCTCACCCTCCTCAGAGACTCCTCCACCCAGCTCAGTTTCTGATCCTGCACACGTTGCTTAATTGTTCTGTCTGACCTTCATCCTTCAGCCGTAAATTATCTTTACCGAATTATCTTTAGACTACCTTATCTTTACTCTTCCGACATATTGTGAAATGATGTCATTCTATGCACCTGGAGAAGCCTGAAGAAAACGTATCTCTTCACTCTCAGTCCCCAAATAAGTTTCAATAACCAGGAAAGCATGTCAGCCTTAAGAGAATGAATGACCAGTGTCCCAGGCCTCTCCCTTTCATGATGATGATGCATAGAGAGATTGGCAGGGTCAAGAGTCTAGTAAACATTGTATCCAGTTCACCGTTGGAGACAACGTTCCAAATAAAAGTCTCCGTACCTGTGTAATTCACTGTTGTTTCCAGTTTCAACAAGGCAATGTCATACCCACTTTCTGCCATTTTATATTGCTCATGTATTATTATCTCTTGAACCCCAAAGAAAGATGTATCCTCTTTTATTTCAGATTGATTTAAAATGCCACTGTAGACACGCAAAATCTTAGGCGACTCTACCCTAGGAGTAAACAGCAGAGGGAAAGAAATTTCCTTCACTAAAACCAACCCAAACACTTTTAAGTGTGTGACTATTTATTACTAGTATTTTCTGCCAGCGATGGGCATTCAGGTTGGCAACAGTGATTTTATCCTAAGATTTTCCAGGATTAAAAAAAAATTTACCCTATAAAGAAAATACATTATACACACAAAATGAATGAGCACTCATTTCACACACACACACACACACACACACACACACACAACCACTGGGTTTCGTCTCAACGTTGCCAGTGACTAGCTGTGACAC
Source organism: Callithrix jacchus (assembly GCF_049354715.1). Taxonomy (NCBI): domain Eukaryota; kingdom Metazoa; phylum Chordata; class Mammalia; order Primates; family Cebidae; genus Callithrix; species Callithrix jacchus. The sequence continues at coordinate 5,218,732 of NC_133504.1, forward strand.
TGAGAAACTCACATAGCCTTTCTGGTACTCCATTCACATATGCTGCGACAGGTAAAGGGGACTCTTGACCTCACATGCGTTCTTGAGTTTAATATGAGTGTGCTGCAGATTGATTTAAAACAAAACAAAACGAAACCCTAATAAGAAAAAACACACAAAAGTGTGTCTGGAAACAACTCGGATGTTACGGAAGGAGCAAACGGGAAGCCTGTCTGACTTCACGTCCCTGGAATATGTGACCTTCCAGCTGCAGCCTTTATGTTGGCCAATGCTGAAAGGGACGTAAGTTTGGAACCCCATTTGAGGATGCATACTGAACTCCGTCTGTATTTTATTTATTTACTTAGAGATAGGGCCTTCCTCTGTTGCTCAGGCTGGATTGAACTCTTGGGCTCCAGCGATCCTCACCATGCCCATCTAGTTTTTGTATATTTTTAGAGACAGAGTCTCACTATGTTGCTTATGCTGACCTCAAACTCCTGGCGTCCAGGGATCCTCCCACCTCAGCTGCCCAAAGTGCTGGGATTACAGGCATGAGCCACCATGCCTGGCCTCTTTCTGTATTTAAACACACACACACACACACACACACACACACACACACTAGAAATTTGATTCAGAGAATGGTGAATTCTCTGTGAGTTCAGTTCTGGGCACACTTGAGTACAAGTGTTACTAGTATTTTCTGCCAATATATATACAGTGCACAGAGTGAGGCGCAGAAAAAGGTATGCTCTTGCAGGGAACATGAAGACCCCTCGTGGTGCGGATACGCTTAGATGGGAAGCAGAATCGCATGCAGTGAAGCAGCCAGGTACCTGCACCTGTCCTGAAGCGGGTAGACCATGAAGGGCTCTTCCTTTCTGCCTTTTTTCCACTGAAGGAATTAATTTTGCGAATAAGACAATTTAATTGGTTAAAGTGTTTATTTCCTAATATGCTAGTAATAGTTTTCATAAGTATGTGAAGATGATGAACTGGTAAAAACAGGCATGGTACTGACCCATAGAAACAGTGAGCAGCTGTTAAAATCCACTGGTTTCCAATGATGGAGCCTCCACACAGGTGTCTCTGAGTGGGTGAGGTGATGTGCAGCGTCACCTGCCACGGCCACTCGCCACGAACAGATGCAGTTCCTCCAACAATCCTTGGCTTGATTTTGCTGGTACACTCTGCAACAGAAGCATTGCGATGAGCAGCGTCCTGCGTCTTCCTTTCCTCCTTCAGGAGCAAGAAGAAGAAAACCTTCCCTCAAGCCAACAGTTCACCATGACCTCGAGTTGCAGAGACTTTGTGGTCAAGTTGCCAAAGCAGACCACACACGTAAGAAACGGAATTGACGAAGCCATCTTGCAATGACACACCCCAAAGGATGCGGCCCTCCCCGTGTGGTCCTACAAGTCTTATCCTTCTTCAAATGATAACACGAATGGTTCTTTTAAGCCAGTGGTTGTCAAGTGCAGTCCCCAGACCAACAGAGTCACCTGGGAACTTGTTAAAAATGCACATTCTTGGCCAGGCACGGTGGCTCATGCCTGTAATCCAAGCACTTTGGGAGGCTGAGGTGGGTATATCATGAGGTCAGGAGTTCAAGCCAAGCTTGGCCAAGATGGTAAAACCCCATCTCTACTAAAAATACAAAAATTGGCTGGCCGTGGTGGCAGGGACCTGTAGTCCCAGCTACTTGGGAGGCCCAGGCAGGGAATTGCTTGAACCCAGGAGCTGGAGGTTGCAATGAGCTGAGATGGCACCACTGCACTCCAGCCTGGGCCACAGAGTGAGACACCATCTCAAAATAAAACAATGCACATTCTTCAGCCCCACCTCAGATCCAGTGAATGAGAAACTCCAGCCTGGAAATTCAGCCATCTGTGTTTGAAGCAGCCCTGCTGAAGTGTGAGAACGACTGTTAGAAAGAAAAGGCGAGCACCGTGCGCTCAGGTGTGGACTGGACTCAGCGTGGTCCAGTTTCTCCGCCTTCCCTGTGACTCTGCTGACCATGACTCCCAGTCACTCCTGCTCCATCCCCGTCCAAACTAAGGCTGACCTGCTGTGAACTTCCTCTGACCTTTGGCCTTGTTGACCGTTTGGGATTCTCTGGGGTCCTTGGTACTTTTCAGGGACTTTGACACAGACTCATCCACGTGTTTCTTTTCTCTTGTGGTTCCCTAGACAGGACGGTTCCCTCTATTTCTACTTACTGGGATGCCCGACAAAAGCCCACCCTCCCGGTTGGAGCCTTGGAACCCAGTCTTTTGTGGAACACAGATGGCATGGGAGTGGGTGCTCGTAGACAGCAGTCTTCTAGAGCAGTGAGACTCAAACTTTCATGCACCTGTGGGTCGCCTGGGAAGCTTTTAAAATGCAGATTCCAGCTCAGTAATGTCTGTGAGGGTCCTGAAATTCTTTCTAACAAGCTCCCGGGTGATGCCAATGTGCTGTGCCCAGACCACACTTAGAATAACGAGGCTCAGATGCCCAGAGAGGCTCCGTGTCCTGAGCTAAGGAAGGAGTTTAAGTTAGCAGAAGAATCGCTGATGAGAAGTCGGATCCTAGAAGGCGCAATCACTAGTCTTGTGGGTGTAAAACAACCTTTCTAGGCCTTTTTTTTTTACTTGGTAGGAAAATGAGTGTATAATTCTGGGCCGATTTCAAATAGAAGGAGAGGATGGGAAAAGGACTTTGGGAGGAAGCAGCAGCTAAGAGAGCCGAGGTGAGAACAAGCACAATGAGTTCCAGGAAACCTGAGCAGAGGCTCTCACTTTAGAGCCGGCAGGGTGAACATTCGTTTTGGAGGGCCCTTTTGAAGGTCTTAACTCTATGCTGGAATTTCTGGGCAGCCTTTATAGTTTGCAAGGTGGGAAGTGTAATAAAGGTAAATCTTTGGAGAATTCATAGGTAGGTAGTAACTAAGGTACGTTAGAAACAACTCAGTACAGACCCCATTAGGTGCAGGTGAGAGGCCTTGATGTCCATCCTGTTTTGTTACTCAGTTTAAATGAAATGCTGGAAATCTGTGTTTAGAATCATATTTTGTGTTAAGAAGTGTTTCTTTCAGTGCTGCTGCTGTCTTCAGAAAGTTAAGTTACAATGCAGACCAACGACAGTGCAAGACACCATAAACATCTCAGGTTGACATTCCCTTCCGCATCAGGGGCTATTTCATCTAACACAGTGCAGTAAAAACCGAGTCATCTAATTCACTCCCTCCGAAGGTGCACTGAAGGACAGATGAGCTCATTTTCCTTTGTCTTACATTTTCCCCTGTAGCCATCAATCTATACCTGGTATATACTGTAACCGCTACAGGCCAGAGTCTGTAAATCCAACAGAGAAAAACGTAATGAAGAAGGAAGCGGGAAAATGCGATCTGCAATTTATGGAGGTATAAGTGCTCATCCCCATTTTTTAAACCACAACAATATTTGTTAAGGGTTCCTTCCAATGCTTAGAAGTAGAAAGAAGACCACAGAATGATTCTGGATGCTCCTCCTTGACTCAGGGAAGTTTATTGTGAGGCAAACAGAATGTAAGAGATACGACTTAACTGATGGGCTTTCTAAGGAGGCTGGAGCCATCCAAAGATTTTCATCAGAGCACCTCGCAGCTCTAGGAAGACACCGTTTGCTAGTTAGCATGTTAGTGTTGGAGGGAGTTCAACATCTTTATGTTCTACAAAACAAGTTCTCAGAAATTAAGGATTGATTTGCCTTTTCAGTACAGCAGATAATCTGACACAAAAGATCTGTATGTGTCTAAAACACTGCAAAGCATGATATCACTTTCATTTTATTCATAAAATCTCAGTTGCATCTTACAGAGTATTGTAATATTGAGCACTTAGCAATAAACAGTCTAAGAAATGCAGCTGTATGTAGATCAGAGTATATGGAAGCCATCCTCCGTTACTATGGGAATTTAGGCAGGACTGTTTGTGCTGTGTTATTTCCTGTTGGGGATGTGTCCCTTAGGACAATTCTGTTTGCGTGCAAACCATCTCTAGTGACTATGCTCAGAAATTGGCCACTGGGATGGAAACACTGCTGCTGTGATTTTTATTGTAACTTTTATGTTATTGCAGGTCTTGTATAATCTAAACACCCCTAATTCCACCCTACCACACTCATTGTTATTAGTAAAGTTTTACCTTAACCTTTGCCAGTTCATAAGTCTAAAGAATTCTGCATGGAATCTGAATAAAGACCCCTAAAAAGGAGGTGCTCCAGTGTCTCTCGAATAGATCCACATTTTTAGAAGCAAATGAATAATTTGACTAACCAAGGTTCTGATTGATATTTCAGTTATAAAGGATCATGGGAAAGATTACTGCCTTGATAACAGGAGTGTTGGCTGAGTCTGCATCTTATTATGAAATACCAGTTGTAGCTGGGTGCAGTGACTCAAGTCTGTAATCCCAGAACTTTGGGAGGACAAAGCAGAAGGATTGCTAGAGCCCATAAGTTCAAAACCAGCCTGGGCAACATGGCAAGACCCCATCTCTACAAAAAATTAGCTGGGTGTTGTGGTGCACACCTGTAGTCCCAGCTACTCAGCGATTATGGTGGGAGGATTGCTGGAGTCCAGGAGTTCAAGGCAGAGGTTGCAGTGAACATTGATTGCATTGCTGCACTCCAGCCTGAGCAACAGAGTGAGAGTCTGAGAAAGAACAAAGGAAGGAAGGAAGGAAGGGAGGGAGGGAGAGAGGGAGGGAGGGAGGGGGGAAGGGAAAGGGAAGAGAAGGGAAGAAGGAAGGAAAAGAGAGAGAGAAAGAAAGGAAGGAAGGAAGGAAGGAAGGAAAGAAGGAAGGGAGGAAGGGAGGGAAAGGGAAGAGAAGGGAAGATGGAAGGAAAAGAGAGAGAGAAAGAAAGGAAGGAAGGAGGGAGGGAAAGAGAAAGAAAGGAAGGAAGGAAAGGGCAGGGGAGAGGGAAGGAAAAGAGAGAAAAAAGAAAGGAAGGAAGGAAAAGAAAGAAGGAAGGAAAGTAAGAGAAAGCAAAGAAAGAAAGAGAGAGAGATGCATGCCAGGTGTATAAAGGTGTCAAATTGAAACTCATAATTAGTTAATACCAGGCAATGTGCAGTTTCGTCAAGCCCCAATATTTACCTTTAAAACATGGTCAGCTCGGGTGATAGGAGTGAAAATAACAGAAAACTGCGAAGTTTATTTCACGAATGTTCCCCCCTCTGTGGCTGTACGTGACAGCCTTGGCTGTGATATACTCAGCATGGAGTAATTCCTTCAGCTATATTTTTTCAAGTGACATTATACTCACCATTATCCATTTTACACAACCTTAATGTGTAGCCAGAGATGCCTCCTCTCCCGTGCAGTATTTTAGTCGGAGATCCGTCTGAAGAAAGCTTTAAGTAACATTTGCCTCTACAGTTGGAAACAAAACGGTATAAACATAATGCATCTCACAGACAGATGGGAGAAGGGGACCCACAAAACCCTTCATACGGCTTACCTCCCTTCGCTGCAAGATGCCTGAGCTGGGGTGTAGGTGAAAAACTGGCAGCGGACGGCATCAGTGCAGAGTTTCTGGCAGGCCTCGTGACCTTTCACAGCGACAATATCCAGTTCCTCTCCCAAGAAGTCAGTGTCATGGTAAAATGACGGATGGCAGAACACTAGACAGCAGACCACATGTCAGAGCGAGACACACTCTCAGCATTCATCAGCCTCCAGCCAGAACGCAGAACACCTGCTGTTTACCTGGGACGCTGTGCCGGCAGGTCTGTAGACTGAAACCGGAAAGTGCTTTGCTCTTTTTAATGCGTGTACTGGGTAATCCACTCTCAGATGTTTTCAGGAGGCAAAGATTTCTAAGGAAAACAAAAGGGAAGTAGAAATGGATCACATCAAACACATAAAAACATTTTACAGCACACAAGGAAGGTAAGGTCGGTTCATGCTGGCACTGAATTGCAAAGATTTTCCTATTTTGAAAGTACTCTTCATAAACCACAGAGTCACACTCATAAACCACAGAGTCACACTCATAAACCACAGAGTCACACTCATAAACCCCGGAGTCACACTCATAAACCACGGAGTCATAAACCATGGACTCACACTCACAAACCACAGAGTCACACTCCATGACCCTTAGGTTGCAGAAAAATTTTCTAACTAAATCACCTGGCTTGTAAAACCTTATCTGAGCTTGATCTGTCGTCAGCCTTCCTAGAATCTTCCCTTTTCATTTCCTTCCTTTCAACACTCCGAGCCAATCTTAAAGATTCAAGAGTCTTCATGCTGCCTAGAAATCTCCTATCCAGGGCCGTGACAGTTTTATAAGGAGGTGAGTGAGGTCCATCGTGGACTCCACACCCTGGGAGCATCTTCCTGGAAAAGAGTGACTTTTCCTAAGCAGACAAGCTCACAGCCTGAAGCAAGGCTGCCCTTAGAACTTCCTGCATTGATGGAAATATTCTGTCTTTGCCATCCAATGCAGTAACCACCAACCACATGTGGCTACAGGGCACTTGAAACGTGGCTAATACAGCTGGGGAGGTGAATTGTTAGTTTTATTTAATTTTAATCAATTTCCATTTAAATTGCCAAGTTTTGGCTTATAGAAGCCATGTTTCTATCACATTCTCTATTAAAGATCAAATGTGTTATTCCTATTATAGGAATTGCTCAGTAAGGGAATAAGACAAAGCAAAGAGCAGGGACTAACACAAGATTACAAGTGACAAGGCATCTTTCTTATGTCTGAACTTTATAATGCCCCAAGGCTCAATCTTTGGACCTACTTTCTTCTCTGTCTGCATTTAATCCTTTGATAATTTCACTAGATTTTCAAAACGTAGGCTGGGCACGGTGGCTCACACCTGTAACCCCAGCACTTTGGGAGGCAGAGGAGGGCAGATCACAAGGTCAGGAGATCAAGACCATCCTGGCTGACACGGTGAAACCCCATCTCTACTAAAAATACAAAAATCAGCTGGGCTTAATAGCATGTGCCTGTAGTCCCAGCTACCCGGGAGGCTGAGGCAGGAGAATCGCTTGAACCTGGGAGGCAGAGGTTGCAGTGAGCCGAGATCATGCCACTGCACTCCAGCCTGGGTGACAGAGCAAAGACTCCATCTCAAAAAAAAAAAAAAAAAAAATCAGCTGTGTATGGCCAACACCTAGACGCAGACCCACAGCATAAACCCCTCTCCTGAATTTGACTTCTATTTCCAGTCGCCGTTTCAACCTTTTCCCCTCGATGTCTCAAGGCCATTGTTATCCTACACTCTGATTCTTATTAAAGCTTCTACGGTTCTGTCATCAGCATTTCCGTCTTTCCAGTTCTTTGGGCCAAAAATCGTGGTGCTATCACTGACTCCTTCACAATCCACCGTCCAATCCACCAGTAAATCGTATTGGCTCCCTGTTGATAACACACACCAATCCGATCACTTCTGTCTCATCTCCACTCTGTTCCAAGCAAGCAAGGTTTTTATCTATTTCATCCACTAAATGGTATAACCGGTGTTCAGAACAATGCTTGATATATAATAGGCACCAAATAAATTCTACTAAATGTGTTTAGTGAATGCAGGTAGCAGATTCATTTTCACGTGACAAATCTGGCGCTTCTGAAATAGCCTCACTCAACGGAAAGGGAGGCTCCTGTGATGGGCAAGGCACACGAGGTCGCCCCTTGGTGGAATTTTCTGGAGGACACGTGTTCCTCAACAGGAGGCCAATCAAGCCAGTGCCGAGGGCCCTGAGAGTTCCAATTCAGTGTATTTCATAGATTTTTGTTCGTCTGTGTGTTTGTTTAAGTGAATGTCGTCAATGAGGAACAGCAAGCTGCACGTGGTGGATCAAGCTTATAATTCCAGCACTGTGGGAGGCCAGGGTAAGTGGATTGCTTGAGTCCAGGAGTTCTAGACCAGCCTAGACAACATGCCGAAACCCTGTCTCTACAAAAATACAAACATTAGCTGGGCGTGGTGGCACACACCTGTGGTCACAGCAAATTGGGAGAATGAGACAGGTGGATTGCTTGAGCCCAGGAAGTGGAGGCTGCAGTGAGACAAGATCGCACCCACTGCACCCAAGCCTGAGTGACAGAGCAAGACACTGTCTCAAAGAAAAAAAGAAACAGAGAGACGCCAACCTTAGCTAGTGTCCTTTTAATGATCAAAGAAATTGTCCATGCTGTTTCTGATGTCCTGTGTCAATTTCCATTGGAAAGGAAACAGGGACTCAATTCTGAAATCCCCCTCCGCCATCACCCCAACCCACTTGGTGGAGACATTCATTTCCACCTCTCTCTCTCCACTTTGGGTTTGACATTTTACTGACATTTTCAGCTCTTCCTGCTCCTGATTCAATTAAACAAAAGATTGGACTGCGTTGCCTTTTAGTGGTCATGAGATGGAAATGGAATCTCTTCATTCCATTTAGAACTAGGCAACTCTCCCTTTGCCAAAGGTGGAGACCTCCAGCAATCTCACTACTGGGTATATATCCAAATGAAAAGAAAGGAAAAAAAAGTATTATATCAAAAAGATACCTACACTCACATGCTTACTGTAGCACTATTTACAGTAGCAAAGACAGGGAATCAACCTAAAAGTCTATCAACAAATGAACAGACGAAGGAATATAGTATAGAATGTTACTTAGTCATGAAAGTGATAAAACCACGTCTTCTGCAGCAACACGAAGAGAACTGGAGGCCGTTATCTCAAGTGAAGCAGCTCAGAAACCAAGTCGAATATTGCATGTTCTCAGTTGTAAGTGGGAGCTAAGTAAAGTATACCCGGGCACAGAAAGAGTGGAATGAAAGATATTGGAGGGCCGGGCGCGGTGGCTCAAGCCTGTAATCCCAGCACTTTGGGAGGCCGAGGCGGGTGGATCACGAGGTCAGCAGATCGGGACCGTCCTGGTCAACATGGTGAAACCCCGTCTCTACTAAAAATACAAAAAATTAGCTGGGCATGGTGGCGCGTGCCTGTAATCCCAGCTACTCAGGAGGCTGAGGCAAGAGAATTGCCTGAACCCAGGAGGCGGAGGTTGCGGTGAGCCGAGATTGCGCCATTGCACTCCAGCCTGAGTAACAAGAGCGAAACTCCGTCTCAAAAAAAAAAAAAAAAAAAGAAAGAAAAAAAAAAGAAAGATATTGGAGACTCAGAATTGGGAGGATAGAGGGGGTGAGGCATGAGAAAGGACCTAATAGGTCAATGTGTGCTATTTGGCTACACTGAAAGCCCACACTTTCCATGACACAGTCTATCCATGTAACAAAACTGTACCTGTGCCTAAAATTTATTTAGGTAAAATAATATTTATTTTTAAAAATAAGCCCTCGGTAATGTTGGGTTTGTGGTAGGCAGGTAGGGAATAGAAAGGGAGAGAAGTTAGAAATTCTTTACATCTTTTATCCTGCAATGACATTTGGATTAAATTTTTAGTAACTTGGAATTTTTACTGATGGATTTTGATCAGCTATTTTTGAAAGATAACAAATTATCCTTGCTTGTTAATTCCTTACCTTTGAGATTCTCTGGGCCATTCCTGGGAAAAGAAGGTAAAAAACAAGCAACCGGGATGATGAGTGCAGATTCGGTGGCAGACAAAGGCGTCTGGAGTCACGACACTGGCAATGTTGCTGTCTGCAAACGCGGTGTCAGGGAAAACGTCCCTAATGCAAGCTGCACGAGAGAAGAAGTGCGTTAGGAAGTCAGTTCGAACCTAACTCGAGCTGCACGAGAGAAGACCTGCGTTAGGAAGTCAGTTCGAACCTAACTCGAGCTGCACGAGAGAATAACTGCGTTAGGAAATCAGGGCGCCAGCGGTCAGGGAAATTCCAGTCACAGAATTTGTATATTCCATATTTAAAAATTTAAATGTATCCCAAGATCTTTTAATTTTTTTATTTAGTAGAAAATGACACGATTATTTTAAACTTGAAATTTAAATATAGGATCTACAAGGTGAAATCTTGAAATCTACAAGATGAAGGCAAAGATCGTTGGGTCCGTTTCATCAGTGAGCATAGCTGGTATCCCGAGTTAGGTCTATCGTACCGATCATCCACATGTCTCACGGTTAAACTACGTCATCAAGAAGTCAATAGTTACCCAGGTTAGAAAGGGCACAGGATTTCAGTGAAAATCCAGACACCACTCTGTGGAGCTTCGTTATCCCCGTTGGTGTCCCCGTTTGGGTGTGCTTCAGCAGACACCTGTTACTGAATAAAAAGAATAACGGAAAGAGTCTTATTCTTCCAACTGCAAGGAGGAAAAAACACGAGATGGTAAGAAACTCCCCTCTGGAGAGAGGTCCTGGAAGCCCCTGCGGCATCCGTCTGGGAGGATGACGGACTGGGCATGGCCCCAGCAGTGACGCTCAGCACCTGTGAACTGTGCGACTTTACTTCTTCCTTGGCACAGTGAGAGCTTGAGAGAGCGACCGCATGAAGAAAAACAGTGCGTGAGTGTGCGACTTCTCAGCCTTCCGCTTCTAATGATTCACTGTCTGACAAATCCCGCTTTGGTTTGCAGTCCACATTGTGTTAAGTGTTAGACATAAACGCTGTCCGCTGAGCTGAGCTCAAGACAAGCCTTGCAAGTCAAATGGCTAATTAGGGGGTTTAGGGTGTGTGTGTGTGCGTGTGTGCGTGTGTGCGTGTGCGTGTGTGTGTGTGTGTGAGAGAGAACCACTGTTGTTTTGTTTGTTTGTTTGAGATGAATTCTTGCTCTGGCACCAGGCTGGAGTGCAGTGGCGCAATCTCGGCTCACTGAAACCTCCGCCTCCTGGATTTAAGAGATTCTCCTGCCTCAGCCTCCCAGGTAGCTTGGATTACAGGTGAGTGCCACCACGCCGGGATACTTTTTGTATTTTTAGTAGAGATGGGGTTTCACCAGTTGGTCAGGCTGGTCTTGAACTCCTGACCTCAAGTGATCCACCCGCCTCCACCTCTCAAAGTGCTGGGATTACAGGCCTGATGATCGTTTCTGAAATAGCTGGTTGATGCTTTGTTTGCTCTCTGTTTATTCCTCTTTGTGAATGTGGAGAACAAAATGTTAATATCCAATGTTGAAACACAAATATTAGAAATTTGAATGTTTTTCACTTTTCTGTTGACTCCAGATAAATGCTGTTTACTATGAAAATCTAAATCATCTCAAATATTTCTGAATATACAAATTAATAATATATTTCCCTAGAAATTTTTAAAGATGAGAACACAGATTTGGTCATTAGATACGAGATCATTTTTAAATTCTTACATAATAGATTTATCCTTGAAATATTTCAAAATCTTGTATGAAGCAGGATAAAACTTTTTACATGAGTATTTTGTCTTAGGTAAGAAAGTTATTTAGCAAGAGAAACAGAGAGAGAGAGAGAGTAGATTTTTATTTTTCTTCTCTAAGGCTGTAACATTTTTTTAGACTGGGAAGGACACTGCCAATCAGACCAATTGTAGTGTTTTTAAATTGCCAATTTAATAGTGTAGCACTTTTGAAATTAGCTAGGATATGGTTTAGGTGCATTTATTTTTCTGACAGTTTTATTAAAAGGTAGACTTCTTATCATAAAGGAAATGCATCCAAAGTAGGCTTTAAGTGTATTTTTCATGAAGAAAACTAGGAGTACTTTTGTAGAAATGTCTTTTAGGGGTTTAAAATAAATTCTGGCATCAAGGTGATGAAAATTTTTTTAGTATATCACCATTCTGGTGTTCACTGGCTACTCTGATGGGGGCTCACCCACCATGGGGGCTCACCCACCGATGCACCAGGCTGGGAAACCGTCTTGTGGCATACGTGAAAAAGTGGCAGTGGATGTCATCTGTGCATCTTTCCTGGCATTCTTGAACACTCCTGGCAACCGAGCTGTTGTAGTTCATGCCCCTTATGTCCAGGTCCGCATAAATGTCTTTGTTGCAAGCTGGAAATAAAAGCAGAAAACATGAGTCCCTTCCAGATTCCAGGGGCAATGACCTAAGCAACTGTCTCTCCTGACTCACTTTTTTTTTTTTTTTTTTTTGAGACCGAGTCTTGCTCTGTTGCCCAAGCTGGAGTTCAGTGGCATGATCTTGGCTCACTACAACCTCTGCCTCCCGGGTTCAAGTGATTCTTCTGACTCAGCCTCCTGAGTAGCTGGGACTACAGGCACATGCCACTAAGCCCAGCTAATTTTTGTATTTTTACTAGAGACAGGGTTTTACCATGTTGGCCAGGATGATCTCGATCTCCCGACCTCATGATCCACCTGCCTCGGCCTCCCAAAGTATTGGGATTATGGGTGTGAGCCACCGTGCCCAGCCCTGACTCACTCATTTAACTTTTTCACCCACCTTTCCTCAGAAGTCTTCTGCTATATTAATTTGCAAAATTCTTGTTCTTGAATGAAAGCAGTAAAAGAATGCCAGTATCCTTCTTTCTTTTTTTTTTTTTTTTTTTGAGATGGAATTTTGCTCTTGTTACCCAGGCTGGAGTGCAATGGCACAATCCCGGCTCCCTGCAACCTCCGCCTCCTGGGTTCAGGCAATTCTCCTGCCTCAGCCTCCTGAGTAGCTGGGATTACAGGCACACGCCACCGTGCCCAGCTAATTTTTTGTATTTTTAGTAGAGACGGGGTTTCACCAGGTTGACCAGGATGGTCTAGATCTCCTGACCTCGTGATTCGCCCGCCTCGGCCTCCCAAAGTGCTGGGATTACAGGCTTGAGCCACCGCGCCTGGCCCAGTATCCTTCTTATATTGTAACAGTTTTAGACTTGTAAATTCACATGTTGTTTCTGACCTAGCCTCTGTTCTCCCTAACTGCACTGATCATTTCACAAATTAATTGATTCAAGTATCTATTCACTATTAAGACAAGGGTCACTTCAACCTTTATATTTGCTCCTTTTGATTTGGATTAATATGTTTAATAAGGAATTCCTCCTGGGCACCATGCAATCCAGCACTTTGGAAGGCCAAGGCGGGCAGATCACTTGAGGCCAGGAGTTTGACACCAACCTGGGCAATACAGTGAGATCCTGCCTCTAGGAAAACTTAAATTAGCTGGGAATGGTGGTGCATGCCTTTGGTCCCAGCTACTCCTGAAGCTAAGTGGTCAAGGCTGCAGTGAGCTGCGATTGCACCACTGCACTCCACAGTGAGACCCAGTCTCAGAAAATGGGACTTCCATTTAAGATTTTTAGGCTGGGAAGTAGAAAGAATATAAATGAATGATGAGAAGTGAGGTAGTAAGACATGTCTTTTTTTTTTTTTTTTTGAGACGGAGTATCGCTCTCAGTGATCTTGGCTCACTGTGACCTCCTCCCAGGTTCAAGCCGTCATCCTGCCTTCGCTTCGCAGGTAGTTGAGACCAGAGGCATGCACCACCCTTCCCAGCTGATTTGTTAATTTTTCCTAGAAATGGGGTTTCGCCACGTTGGTCAGGCTGGTCTCAAACTCCTGACCTTGCAATCTGCCTGCCTCGGCTTCTCAAGGTGCTGGGATTACAGGCGTGAGCCACTGCATCCAGCCTGTAAGATATGCCTTTCTATGACGTAAAGAAATGTTTATAGTGTGTTGGATGGGCAGGCACACATGTATGCTAGTTCATACTCTACATTGAAAGAACTTAAGGGATTTTTTTCCCCACATAGCAGTGTTTTATTCCATAGTCACAAAGCCACACCTGATGTGACTATATGTGTACGTCACACCTAGTGTTTGTTAATTCTAACGACATATCTTACCGCTTATTTGGTGTGGGCATTGCTTGAAAGAATACCCAGAAATTGCTCCTGTCCTATTCACTCTTGGCAGTGTTTCTGTAACACTGTCTTTCAGGACACAAGTAAACCTGTTTTTTAAAAAATATGTATTACTGAATAGGAATTTGTGTTTTAAAATAATGGATCTTAAAAGTCAGCACACAGAAAGACAAAGAGAGTGAAACAGACTGATCTCTGCCAACACAAGTGTTTCTCAGCAAGATTATGAGTGTGTTTTTTCACTCCAGCATCCCCACACTTAAGAGACTACATGTAAATACTCCTTCCTATAGGAACCAACAGTAACGGGTAAACTATGGGCTGTTAGTAAAATGCAACCAAAACTCTGTGTGTTTCTGAACAGCCTGTTAGTGATATAAAATGATTTTTATGTTTTCAAATGGTTGCATTTGAAGTGGTGACATACGTAAGTACTTGCATAATGTCCTTGGCTTCGCTGTGAGTTTTGTCCACAAAGCCTAACATATTTACCCTGCTTTATTGAGAAGATGTTTGCTGATCCCTGTTCTACATTCTGGAATGGTAAATTTTACAAGTTCAAGGTGTTATATAAATGCCCGTGGACGTAGCAGTAATACACAAAGATGTGGACAAGTTAATTCTACAGAAAGGCTTGTTATTACATTTTCAAGCTCAGCATGGGAACACATGGGGTTGGCGGGATGTTTAAAATATTTTAAATCTGACAAACGACCCAATGCAGTGTGTGAAACTTGGTGAGATTCTGGTTAATTGCTATACATTACATTTGAGGGAAAACTGAAATAATATAAAGGAACTCTCGTTACATTACGTATGTCTATTATGCAGGATAATGCATGCTGAGGTGTTTAGGGGTAACGCGTCATGATGTTTTAGAATTAAGCATGTGTACAAACATAGGTAAGAGAGGCAAAAATCGCAGTTATGGTGATGGAAAGGGATCATCGTACTGTACCATTTTTTTCAATTATCCTTTAAAATAAAATATTTAATTTTAATAATAATTTTAATTTTTTTTTTTTTTTTTTTGAGGCGGACTTTCGCTGTAGTTACCCAGGCTGGAGTGCAATGGCACGATCTCGGCTCACCGCAACCTCCGCCTCCTGGTTTCAGGCAATTCTCCTGCCTCAGCCTCCCGAGTAGCTGGGATTACAGGCACGCGCCATCATGCCCAGCTAATTTTTGTATTTTTAGTAGAGACGAGGTTTCACCTTGTTGACCACGATGGTCGCCATCTCTTGACCTCGTGATCCACCCGCCTCGGCCTCCCAAAGTGCTGGGATTATAGGCGTGAGCCACCGTGCCCAGCAATAATTTTTAATAGATAATTTTTTCTAATAAAATAGAAGTTCCAGTTTAAATCAAAAATTAATAATCGATGGAAAAGCAAAGTGTGAAATGTTTAAGAAGAATAAAAATGGAGACAAGAAGAGGAAACATACATTAATACTGAGACGGTAAGAGAGTCCGGAAAGTCTGCACTTGGAGGCATATTGATTCTTTTCTAAATTGTCTAAACACCATCTCTTCTTTCTGTAATAATATTTCAACTGACAGGCAATTTATCTTCCAGTTGTTAATGTTAAATCTTATAAAATGATAGATGGAAATGCGTTATGAATAGCAAGCTCCCTGCAAAATCTGTGTCCTCGATGTAGAAACAGAAGCATTTACCATTGGGTGGGCTCCTCAGACGGTGATTCCGCCGTGAAAGTGAAGAGTAGGCATCTTGGGTGGTAAGTGCAGATTACCTGGCAGTACTTGGCGCTCGGTGAGAAAACTGTAGCAATGTCCCCTCCTTCAAAGTCGGTGTCCTTAAACAATGTAGGCACACATTCTGTGATGCAACACACGGCACATGTTATTTTGGATTTTAGTGGGCATATGTCTAATTAGGTCAGAACCTCATAAAGGCAAGACACGTAGTTGATCGAATGAATGGCCTCAGGTGGAAATGAAAATCACAAAATGGTACCTTGGCTCCCATGGGATTGCGCTTACGAGTGATTGTCTTGGAGACAACGACTGCTTTGAGGGTAACTGAATAATTTCAAGGATCTTTATTGGCAAAAGCTGCTGCTTTTCAGGATCTCATCCAGGTTTGGAAGGAGCCTTCTGCTTTGTCCTGTCCTAATTGGGTCTCTGTCCAAACCCTGTACTATTTGAAACAAAGGCTCCGGAGTGATCGCTTTCTGACGGCCGTGGGTGTGATAACATCCTCACCCCATTGAGAATAATTTGGAAACCCCACCTTTTGGTGCAAAGCAATCTTATTACATTAAAATATTACTTTTAAGAATAATAAAGAAGAATGTTATTTGGTGAATCAAATAGATTTTCTATATTTAATAATGCAAACTGGTCGCGGTGGCTCATACTTGTAATCCCAGCACTTTGGGAGGCTGAGGCAGGCAGATCGATTGAGCTCAGGAGTTCAAGACCAGCCTGGGCAACACGGCAAGACCCTGTCTACAAAATAAAAAAATAGCTGGGCATCGCTCTATCTGCCTGTAATCCCAGCTACTTGGAAGGCTGAGGTGGGAGGATCTCCTGAGCCTGGGAGTTTGAGGCTGCAGTGACAGGTGATGGCACTACTGCCCTCCAGCCTGGGCGACAGAGCAAGATCCAGTTTCTCTCTCTCTCTCTCGCTCGCTCTGTGTATGTGTGTGTGTGTGTGTGTGCACCGTGCACTAATTTTCTTGGAATATATCCCCCTCCTAATTGGATGATTTAATTTTACAAGACAATTTGATTTTCAATATGCCACCAGGTGGGGGGATGGGAGTGGGGTGGGAGTTGAAAGATCACCTGTTGGAGGCAGTGTTCACTACCTGGGTGATGGGGACACTGAAAGCCAGCACTTCACCACTGCATAATGTATGTACGTAAGAAATCTGCATTCATACCCCTAAACATACAAACGTTTAAACATTTTCAGAAAATCCACATGCAGCTTCTAGTGTCAGTAAAAAGCGAGTTTTTCATCTGTTTTTGCGAACTAGCAAGTCTTGCTATTGTATATTGACGTGGTATCTAGAGTTCTTACCAATTTAATTGACTCAGATAATTAACACG
The DNA here is from genome assembly GCF_049354715.1 of Callithrix jacchus. Lineage (NCBI taxonomy): Eukaryota > Metazoa > Chordata > Mammalia > Primates > Cebidae > Callithrix > Callithrix jacchus. The sequence continues at coordinate 5,235,532 of NC_133504.1, forward strand.
ATGGGTAATTTAGGATTTTTCTAGGTACACAATCATGTCATCCATGGAAAATGAGAGCTCGTGTTCCTCCGAATCATTTTCCTTTTACTTCCTTTTCTCACTGCGCCAACCAGTACCTCCATACGATACTAAACGGAAATAACGGGAGGAACTCTTGTCTCATTCTCAAGCGCTTGGGAAGGCTTTCAATATTCCTCTATTGTGTATGATGTTTCTTGAAGAATTTTGGTTTGGATTTTCGTTTGTTTTTGTTTAAAATACCCTTTCATGGCTGATGAAAGTTCTCTTCCATTACCAGTTTACTAAGAGTTTTGATCACTAACAGAATTTTGTCAAGCATTTTTCTGCACATATTAATTTTAAAAAGTATTTTTTTTTTGTGATAGGTAACACACCATGTGCCATTTAGCCACTCCGAGTGGACGGTTCTGTGGGTAAGTGCATTTACACTGCTGGGAAACCATCAGCTGATGCTCTGTGCCCCTTAAACACCAACTCTCACCCCTTCCCTCACCCCTCAGCCGCTGGCAACCTCTGTTCTAATTACCATCGTTATGAAATTGGCTACCCTAGGTACCTCATATAAGTGGGATCCCACAGTGCTTGTTCTTTTGTGACGGGTTCATTTCACTTAGCACAATGTCCTCAAGGTTCATCCATGTTTAGCATGGGTCAGAATTTCCTTTCTTTTTAAGGCTGAGTGAGATTCCATTGCATGTATGTACCACACTTCGTTTATCCAGTCACCTGTTGATAAACGCATGGGCTGCTTCTGCCTTTTGGCTAGTGTGAATCGTGCTGCTATAAAGATGGGTGTACAAGTTTATCTGTTTGAGTTCCTGCTTTCCCTTCTCTTTTCTTTTCTTTTTTTTTTTTGGTATGGACCCCAAAGTCACGCATCTATTAATTCTTTAATGTTAAATCAACTTTTCATTCCTGGAATAAACCCAACTTTGTCATAATATCACAATTTAATCATCCTTTAATTTCTTTTAACATTCTATTGGATTCAGTTGGATAATGTTTTGTTAGGATATTTGTACATATGTTCATGAGATAAAAGACCTGTAACTTTTTTTTTCCTAAGAATTTTCCTAACAGATTTTGATGTAAGGATTACACTGACGTTATAAAATGGGTTGGAAACGATTATCTTGACCTCCCAAATATGTTTGTCTTTCATTTAATTAATTTCTGCAACTGATTTTTTCTGCCTTCTAGTTTGCTTGTATAGAATACAGTTTTCTGTATTCTATACAAGCAAATCTATACATTTGATCTCAGCACTGATTCAGTTACTTCTCAAAGTTTTGACATACTGTATTTTCATTACTGTAGATTTAATTTTCTAATTACCATTGTGATTTCCTCTTTGACTCATATTAATTTTAAAAGGTACACTCAATTTTAAAACATTTGGGGATTTCCAGTTCCCTTTTTATTATTCCTTTAGCTCCCATTCACGATGACTGAATAACATAATTTTAACCCTTTAAAATGTGTTGAGACCTGTTTCAGAGGCCTGTGTGTGGTGAAGTTTTGTGAACGTTCCGTGTGCACGTTTGAAGGACCTGTATATGTCCATCGTCATTCCTTGATAGCTGTGGGGTTTGCAAGACCTCCTGCAGATACCAAAATCCATGAATCCTCAAGTCCCAATATAAAAAGGCGTAGTGTTTACACATAACCTATTCACATCCTCCCATGTGCTTCAAAACATCTCGAGATTACTCATAATACCTAACACAACATAAATGCTATGTAAATAGTTGTGCTGTGTTGTTTAGGGAATAACGACAAGAAAAAAGTCTGCACATGTTCAGCACAGATGCGATTTAAAAAAAAACATTTTCATTTTAAGCTTGGTTGAATCCATGGACGTAGAATCCACGAATCAGGGGCTCAGTTGTTTATGCCATTATTGGGTCCAATGTTCAAAATACATCAAATTATTTAGCACCGACATATTTATCAATGAAATAACAATACAGTTTCCAAATAATTATAACAAAGGAATATTATAACCTGAGCAGTAATCTTGTCACAGGGAAAACTGAAATTATGAACTTAATTTGATATATTAAGTGGAATTTATTTTTAATATCTTCACCTAGATTTGCCTTTTTTCACATATACCAGAAAAAAAGAATGTACTGTGCTTAAAATGCTAGCAATAGTTATCAGAAATTAAATATAATATGTATACATAAGTTATTTTTCTAAAGGAATGCTTCAGCTTTAATTTTAAATAAAGAATGTTTATGGAGCTAACCAATACTTATACTGATATATCTTAATATTGGCTAAGTAATCTATAAACGAATTTAGCAGACATGAAGTAGGGTGGAGGATTAACGGCGGGGGGCGGTAAATGATTGGAATGTATAAACTATGCATGAATATCTGCATATTATTTTTCAGTCCAAAATTTTTATTTTATGTGTGTGTGTATGTTCCATTGAACTGACTGCTTTATGGAAAACTGATCAGTGAAGCAAACCAAGGTTTCTTCTTTTCAATATTGGTTTTAAATATGATTTATATGAGTTATGTAGTCAGGCATGGATGTAGATATGGTATACATATAGACACAGAGTCCTACCAGTACGAACAACTTTTTCACCTCAGTTCCCACCCTGCTTTGAAAACCTCTGAACCTCAAGCAAGAAATAAATAAAACCATTTGATTTCCTTCCCTGGCATCGATGGTGTGGGATTCTCTCCCATGCGTGCAGACGGTAGTGTGATTTCCCACTCCCAGTCCATGGTTAAGAAAATACTTTACTTACCACCAGAAACTGACGTAAATAAAATGAAAGGTACCATCTGATATAAGAAAATCATCCTACAATGAGAAAAAGGTACATGTTTTTAGAACATGAAATTGTACATTTATAATTAGTTTACTGACACTAAGATTTACAAGTAATAGGGAGAGAGGGACATAGTTAATTCAATAGCGTTCACAGGGTTCTCATTATAATGTTGAATTTTATCTTTCCAAATCCTGGCGCATACCTTAGTGGGGCTGTGTGTGTAGTGCTCCACGCTTACAGCTCTGCGGTGCTAGATCCCACAGGGAGGCAGCCCTCTCCCCTCCTCCCCGCTTCCCCGCTGCCCTACTGCTCACCTTGAATCAGATCCTTCTCATGCACCATCTGACCACTCTCCCCACCCCAATCTTTCATCACGGTTTCCTTTCCCAATGTATTTCCTTTCTTTCTTTCCTTGAGGTCTCTCCCTATAGCTATCAAAGAGCTATGGATAATTTCCTACTTAGAAAATTTTCTATTTTAAAAAATCTGTGGCTAATATGTTAATAGATTACTTCGGTCACCTAGAAATCTACTTATCCCGCCTAAGCATTAAACAGACTGCTCTAGGAAAAACGGAGTCATCGGTGAGGCAAATCAAGACCTCTGACTTTTCAGTATTGCATCTGGATGTCTTTTTAACTCGCAGAATACTTGCTGTTGCGTAGACACTGCTACTCTTCTTCTGGGCCACACGTCCTCAAATTAGTTACGGATAGTAGAGGAACATCTCTACGACGCTAAATCACACACGTTTTAAAGATTAATCATTCTCTATAGTGTTTTTAAATTGCTGTGATTTAAAAAAAAAGGCATTTCAAGGCGTATTTGCTCGAGAGGAATGTTAAATAGTAAGTTCTGAAACTGTACCTGAAGGACCTTGTTTGCTTGTGTGCTGCAATTCTTAATAGGGGTGTTTTTCTTCTTCCAGAATGATCTTCAGCCTCCTCTGAATTAGCTTGTGTAGGAAACGGCCACTTAACTGTAATATTTACTTGTACTGGTTCTCAGTGTTATGTAACAATGTTTCTCGGTACAGCATATTTGTGAGAGTCCTAAATCTTAGTACATCGGAAAACCGACCTTGAGAGAATTGCTTGCTTTCTCAATACATTGAATTTATTTTTTAAAATTTTATTTAGTATTTAAACAAGCGACATAGAGAGAGAGAGCTGTAGAACTTGAATTTGCTTGTGTGCCTTAGATAGCTGTAGAACCTGATTTTGCCTGTGCAATATGCCAGCTAGCCAAACTGCACTTAACCAGACCTTCACCTGTCAGCTGTTAACCATTAATTCCAGCTTACCTTGAATCCCAAAGTCTAAAAAGAAAACACCGAAAGTCTAATGCACTCATGGATTTGCAATACAGTGGAGGGAGGAGACTTTGGCTGCTGGGGGAGGGGAGGTGGGTGGGAAGCAAAGTGCGGACCGCCCCTGCGTGCCTGGCTCTTGTGAGGTCAGTTTCCTGCCAGGTAACACTGACTCTCAGAGGTTATGCAGACAGAATTTCTTCTAAGGCCGAGCTTTTTTTTTTTTTTAATTTATTTTCACTTGTGAACAGTAAAAGTCTATTTTTAAAAAACAGAAAAATAAGAAGCTCTTTTTAACTTTCTTTCTTATTGAGAACGAGCCTCTCTCTTGTTGCGCAGACTGGAGTGCAGTGGTGCGATCTCAGCTCACTGCAACCTCCTCCTCCCAGTTCAAGCAATTCTCCTGCCTCATCCTCCTGTGTAGCTGGGACTACAGGCACGTGCCACCATGCCTGCTTTTTTTTTTTTTTTTTGTATTTTTAGTAGAGACAGGGTTTCGCCATGTTGATCAGACTGGTCTCGAACTCCTGACCTCAAATAATCTGCCAGCCTTGGCCTCCCAAAATGCTGGGATGACTTAATTCCCCCACCTACCAAGTTGTCCGTAAAAACTCTGCTCCCCAGATGTTGGGGGAGACTGAGCTGAGTAAAGATAAAACTCCAGTCTCTGGCACAGATCTGAGTGGAGATCCTGGGACACACATCCGAATGGAGAGCTAGGAAGTGACACATTTAGAGGCCGCATGACCAGAGCAAAGCCGGTCGCATCCCTGAAGGAAAGGGTGGTTTTGTCCGGGAGGGAGCCTTCCGGTGGTGGGACCTGCCCTTTATAGGCAGGAAAGTTTGTGAAATAATTTTTGGGGGTTTCACATAATTATATTTCCATGAAGGCCTTCCCTTTGGCCTTGAAGAAGGTCTGAAAGTATATGGAGGGCGTATTGATCCACGTACGTCTGATTTGAATACATTTTAGAGAAAGATAATTTTATGGTACAGAGAAGGCTCTCAGTCTTCCATAGAAAAGCAAAATAAGCTCTTGTGTTTATAAATGGAATCATAATTTTTTTTTTTTAAATTGGAAGATCAGGGGAGAAATGACAGGGAAATAAGGGAATGTGAACTGGGAAGAGGTCTCTAAAGTGCTGGAGAACTATGCTGATTTCGATCCAGAAGGCATTTATTCAGATATTTTTATTTGATCTTTTGCCAGTGCATCTGACCTATCTTGGCATAAAGAGTTCTTAGCTGTTCTTTTGAGTTTCCCATTTAAAGTTAAGTACACTCCGGCTACCCAAAAAGTGCATATTTCGGACGCATGGCTTTTCTGAGGCTCAAACATAGAATGGTAAATTATTGCCAAGAACGGCGTTCACGGAAAATGGATACGTGAGATCGAATGAGGTCCTGGTATCTCGCGTCGTTTACCCCATGAAACCCCATCTCTCTTCTTAAGTCCCAGTAAAAAGAAGATAAGAATAACTCTCCAACCTTACTGAGAGAAACAGAGGCTCTAAATAAGAGAAATGCTTCAATGGAAAACCAAAGAATATTTTCCTAAATTTGATTTAGCTAGTCAGTGAAATCTTTAAAGTTTTGGAAATAGCATTGTGATTCAAAAAAACTTTGTCTTTTCAAATAAAAGAAGATTTTTTTTTTTTTGAGGCAAGGTCTCACTTTTGTTGCCCAGATGGGAGGGAGTGCAGTGGTGTGATCTCAACGCACTGCAGCCACCAGGCGACCCTCCCACCTCAGCCTCCTGAGGAGCTAGGACTGCAGCTGCACGTCACTCTGCATGGCTAGATTTGTGTTTTTTGTAGAGACAGGGTTTCACCATGTTGCCCAAGCTGGTCTGGAACTCCTGGGAACAAGCGATACACCTGCCTCAGCCTCCCAAGTTCTGGGATTACAAGCATAAGCCACCGTGCCAGGTGTAGAATAAAAGTCTTAACTACATAGAAACTCTTTGAGATTAAACAGACTTTTCTTTTAAACTGACGATACATATTCATTCCTTTTCTTTTCTTTTTTGAGATGGAGTTTCGCTCCTGTTGCCCAGGCTGGAGTGCAATGGCGTGATCTTGGCTCACTACAACCTCTGCCTCCCAGGTTCAACTGATTCTCCTGCCTCAGTCTCCCGGGTAGCTGAGATTATAGGCACGCACCACCACGCCTGGCTAATTTTTTGTATTTTTAGTAGAGACTGGGTTTCTCCATGTTGGTCAGGCTGGTCTCGAACTCCTGACCTCAGGTGATCTGCCTGCCTCAGCCTACTGAAGTGCTGGGATTATAGGCATGGACCAACTGCACCCAGCTCAAACATAGATATTCTTAAAAAATTATTTTCAATTAATGCATTGCAGTTTAAAATTCCGGCATCGACTACATTTATCTTAATTTTTTTTTTTAGTGAAATAAAATGTTTTTGAACATTTGAAGCCTGATGAAAATCAAGAAAAACTAGACAACGTCTTAGGAAGAATCTAGAAGTCCGTCTTCAGAGACCCAAGTACAAGTCAGAAGTTGGGAATGTAAACCAAAAAGTATGCGAAATAAGTCTCAGTCAATCTAGAAGTTTCGTCTTGCCAAGAATAAGGATGGGCCTGTGACCTAGTCTCGTGAGGTCCTAAGGACATGTGTCCAAGGTGGTCAGGGCCCAGCCTGATTTTATGTGTTCTAGGGAAACATGAGACTTCAGTCAATCTATGCAAGATGTGCGTTGGTTTGTTCTGAAAAGGTGGGACAACTTGAAGAAGGGAAGGGGACTTCTAGGTCACAGGTAGATGAGAGACAAAGGGGTGCATTCCTTTGGGTTTCCGATTAGCCTTTCACCAAATATGCAATTTTCAAGAATAGTCACTTAGTCTGGCTCAGTGAAACAATACAGCAAAGGAGGCACTTGTCTCATGTGAGCAGGGACTGTTGTGACATTCCCTGGAATAACGTCGTAGGATGTTTAGCACCCTTGGCCTCTGCCCACTACAGCCAGTTGCACCCTCTCTCCCGTTAGGGCCACCAAAATTGTCTCTAGGCATTGCCAAATGTTTCCAGAGCTGGAGGGAGGGCACACGCTCCCAGTGAAGAACCACCAGTGTCAGATGATCACGAAAGTCACAAATGACAGTAATAAATGCTCTGTCGTCTTTCATCCTTCTCCCACTGAGAGGCAATGGGATGACAAGAGGACACCGTCCAGAATAGGAATGATGAGTTCGTCCCAGCTCTGTCCTTGCCGGTGAACCTCGAGCTCATCGTGTCACCTCCTCAGGTCTCCATTCCCTTATTTTTATAATAAAGACATATCACTGTCAGCCATTTACTGAATGCCCGTTATATGCAATATGCATGAGAGAGCCTTCCTAGGGGCGGCTCACAGTCAAGTAAAGCAGACAGACGTGAAGAATAATTGAAAGGAAAAGTTCTAGGTTGACATGAGGGGTTCCCATGCTGTGGCAGGGACTGTGGCAGATGTGGGAACCCGTGGCTGACCTTGCACCCAGGTGGCTTGTGAACATGTTTGCATTCCATGTGTACACTGCCACTGCAGGAGGCCAGGGCCAGCTTTCAGGATTGGCACTGCCACCCGCCTTTGTGGGGCGGAGCTGCCAGTAACCCAGGCCTCCTCCCCGCACCCTCCCTCAGTAGAGAAGTCATCCCAGCCTCTCATCTTCTCAGTCCATTTCACACCTTTTAGTCCCACGAGGCTACAACTGTGAGAAGGGCTCCTCAGTTACTCCGTGTATCAACACATAGTGGGTCATCAAGACACCATCCCCGTCCTACTGGGCTTTGACTGACAACTTTAAAATGATAATTTATGCCTGGGGAAAGTTCCATATTTCAAAACTCTCCTCTGTTTTGCCAAACGAGGTCATTCCCTGATCAACACAGGCCAAAGGTTCGCCCTGCAAGCATTCCAAAGTCCTTCAACACCGTCAGGAATGAGCAGTGCTCCAAGACTGAGATAAAAGAGTTTCACTGCAAACCATTTTTTCCCTTCTAAACATAAAAAACAAAGACTAATGTGTTCACTGCAGGCAAAGGCAAAAGTTGAAAAAGTGCGTTTTTATAATCATTTCATGGAATGCAGCCAGATTTTACAAGAGCCATCCACTTCTCAGGTAAATTCCTAACTCTTCAGTTTCCTATGACCTGGTTTGTGGCTAGCCCAGACCTCATGCTTTCCTTCAGCCTCTCCACCTTTAGCCCCTCCTACCACCCAGTGTGTCTTTGAGCAGGGGTTCCCAATGCCCGGGGCACAGACCAGTACCCGTCTTTGGACTGCACAGCAGCAGGTGAGTAGCAGGCCAGCGAGCATTACCACCTGAGCTGCGCCTCCTGTCAGTCAATGAATGGCTGAGACGTTCACAGGAGCTGGAACCCTACGGTGAACTGTGCATGTGCGGGATCCAGGCTCCTTATGAGAATCTAATGCCTGATGACCTGTCACTGTCTCCCGTCACCCTCAGGTGGAACTGTCTAGGTGCAGGAAAACAAGCTCAGGACTCCCACTGATTCTACATGATAGTGAGTTGCATAATTATTTCATTATATATTACAATACTGTAATAATAGAAATGAAGTGCACAATACATGTCATGCGCTTGAATCATACCCAGGCTGTGGAAAATTGTCTCCACAAAACCGGTCCTGGTGCCAAAAAGCCTGGGGACCTCTGCTTTTGAGGAATAACCCAAACTCTTCCAGAAAACCTCACTTTCCCATTTTTCTACTTAACTTACCTAAAATTTTGTAAATGGCCAATTCTGTGTACATGTCATCCAGTTTAACTGAGCTGAATCAAGCCAGCTGGGATCAGCTATGGTAAGCCTTCGATGAGGAATTTGTGTATTTGTGTTGTATAAGGATTTCTATCATCCATTCCAAAGGCTGCTATAAATTTGCAAGTCTGAATTTTATATTTTATGAAATAATTTATACCTAACGATGCTTCTTTCTTTTTTTTTTTTTGAGACAGAGTCTCACTCTGTCACTCAGGCTGGAATGCAGTGGTGCCATCTCAGCTCACTGCAGCCTTGACCTCCCTGCGCTCAAGTGATCCTTCTTGGGGAGCTGGGATTACAGCTGCGTACCACCAAGCCCAGTCAATTTTTGTTTATTTTTGTAGAAATGGGTTTCATCACATTTCTCAGGCTGGTCTCAGACTCCTAGACTCAAGTCTCCCAAACTGCTGGAATTACAGGCGTGAGCCACTGTGCCAGGCCTAAAATGCTCCTTCAATTACCATTGGAATAGCCCAGATCCACTGAGCCTCCAGGGTTAATGCCCTTTGCAGAGCAGATTCCTTGCCTACCGCAAAGGCTGGGCAATGCTGCAGCCCCTCGAGCTCCTCGGCATGCCCCAGTAGCCAAGTTAGGAGGTCAAGATGCAAAGGTGCCCGATTCTCCCATGTTCAGGTAACCAGTCTCTTTCTTACAAAAGTGGGTGTGACACGGGTGTCCTCCCTTCCACTCAGCAGAACAAAACCCAAGCCTGCTAGCTCTTTGCCCCAAGCTCTTTGCTAGCTCTTTGCCCCAGTGGGGTTCTGTGGCCGAGCAGGTGCAGCACGGAACGGAAATTACATCTCTGAGATATACTGAGCTCCAGAGGAAGCAGTGCAGTTAGAGTGATCCCAGGCACTGTGCTAGAATCTGCAACCACTTACTTTCAGTTGTTTCACAACCAGAAGAAAACACTTGCTCCTAGTGATCTTTTACCATTTATTTCCCAACACGCAACCATGGACACGTTCAGTTGCAACCTCGCAGCACCAGCTCCCAGTTACTGAATGCCGACAGCTGGCCTCAGCAAGACACTGTCCTCAGCAGCTGAGTGCACTATCCCCTTTGTCCTTACAACAGGATGCAAAGTAGATGCCACTCTCCATGCCTTGCAGATGACCCCCAGGCTCAGAATTTGAACCCAGGTTGTAAAAATCACCTCTGCTCTGGGCTGTTCCTCATGCTGGTGACTGCATCCGAGCTTTTCCGTCCCTGCCCCGCGTTTTCTCCAAAATCCAGTCCACGTACTCAGCGACTTTGGTGTAGACACCAGGTTGCTCCCGGCGGCCACAGCCTTCACCCCAGCTGGTGATGCCCACCAAATGCCATATTCCGTTGTGTTTGCAAACTAATGGACCACCTGAATCTCCCTGAGTCACAGTGGAAGAATAAAATGTTACGACAGAATGGATTCAAATAAGTGACCACCTCTAAAATTCTGCAGCCCACTACACAACCCCCCACACGCACACAAACCCACACACATGCACACAACCCTCCCCACACACACACAACCCCCCCCACACACACACAACCCCCCCCACACACAAACCCCCACACACGCACACAAACCCCCACACACGCACACAACCCTCCCCACACACACACAACCCCCCACACACGCACACAAACCCCCACACACGCACACAACCCTCCCCACACACACACAACCCCCCCACACACAAACCCCCACACACGCACACAAACCCCCACACACGCACACAACCCTCCCCACACACACACAACCCCCCACACGCACACAAACCCCCACACACGCACACAAACCCACACACACGCACACAACCCTCCCCACACACACACAACCCCCCACACGCAAACAAACCCCCACACACGCACATAACCCTCCCCACACACACAACCCCCCACACGCACACAAACCCACACACATGCACACAACCCTCCCCACACACACACAACCCCCCACACGCACACAAACCCCCACACACGCACATAACCCTCCCCACACACACAACCCCCCACACGCACACAAACCCTCACACACGCACACAACCCTCCCCCCACACACACAACCCCCCACACGCACACAACCCTCCCCACACACACACAACCCCCCACACGCAAACAAACCCCCACACACGCACATAACCCTCCCCACACACACAACCCCCCACACGCTCACAAACCCCCACACACGCACACAACCCTCCCCCCACACACACAACCCTCCACACGCACACAAACCCCCCCACACGCACACAAACCCCCCCACGCACACAACCCTCCCCCACACACACAACCCTCCACACGCACACAAACCCCCCCATACGCACACAAACCCCCCCACACGCACTCAACCCTCCCCACACACACACAACCCCCCACACGCACACAAACCTCCCCAACACACGGACACAAACCCTCCCTACACACACACAAAACCCCCCACACGCACACAAACCTCCACACACGCACACAAACCCCCACACACGCACACAACCCTCCCCACACACACACAACCCCCCCCACACACAAACCCCCCACACGCACACAACCCTCCACACACACACACAACCCCCCACACGCACACAAACCTCCCCACACGCACACAACCCTCCCCACACACACACAACCCCCCACATGCACACAAACCTCCCCAACACATAAACACAAACCATCCCCACACACACACACAACCCCCCCACACGCACACAAACCTCCACACATGCACACAACCCTCCCCCCACACACACAACCCTCCCCACACACACACAACCCCCCACACGCACACAAACCTCCACACGCACACAAACCCTCACACACGCACACAACCCTCCCCCCACACACACAACCCCCCCACACGCACACAAACCTCCACACGCACACAAACCCCACACATGCACACAACCCTCCCCCCACACACACAACCCCCCCACATGCACACAACCCTCCACACGCACACAAATCCCCACACACGCACACAACCCTCCCCCCATCCACACAACCCCCCACACGCACACAAACCTCCCCAACACACGGACACAAACCCCTCCACACACACGCACACAAAACCCCTCCCCATACACACACACACAAACCCCCTCCACACACAATCCCCCCACAACCCGCCCACGCACACAAACCCCTTCCACACACACACGCACAACCCCCCCACATGCACACAAACCCCCTCCACACACGCACACAAACCCCCTCCACACACACACATGCACAACCCCCCCATATGCACACAAACATCCCCACACATGCACACAAACCCCCCCACACGCACACAAACCCCCTCCACACACACACACAAACCCCTCCACACACACATGCACAACCCCACACACACGCACACAAACACCCCCACACACACCCCCACACATGCACACAAACCCCCTCCACACGTGCACACAAACCCCCTTCACACACACACACACACACAAGGCCCCCCAACACTCTCTTAAAGTATCTCATGCAGTGCCTGCACTTTTTGTATCCCCTCTTCTATTCTGAAAAAAATCTAACAAAGAAATTTGTATATCCTCCAACAAAGAAATCTAACGTTTTTATATTTTAGTACAATTATTCTATGTATATTTGTCCCTCTTAAAGTAGCTTATGAATAGATTGTGACACCTATGATAAATAATATAATAAATATGAAATGTATTATATATATCCCATTTGTTAAAAGTTGCTTATAATTTATCCAATCATTTGTCTCCGAATTTTTTTAAAACTATAATAAATTATGCTATTGGAAAATGTATTTTGAAATGAATTTTCTCAGGCAGCCTATTGTGTTTTATCGTCTCATGCGTTACCTTACAAGCATCTCTCCCCCCTTCTTTATAGCCAGCGCAGACCATCTGTTGGGTTATTTTATAATCTTGATATCTTTTCTGACATTCCTCATTTGTCACCAAAGGAATATTTACCTTTTGTAGAATATTTTGGATTTCACCTGTGAAGTAACCAATATACAACTTCAGAGGGAGGAAACGCAATAAACAGTAAATATGGAAATAAGTTTCAAAGTGAATCAGAGCGGCGCACTTTTCATAAGGGCTATATCTTTTAATACAATTAGTAAAAATTGGGAAGGTAGTGTTTTATGCGCACGTGCGCGCACGCGCCCACACACACACACACACACACACACAGAGGAAGAGAGAGGGAGAAAGTGCACCCTGTGCTGTTCTCTTATTGCCTATGTGATACTGGGACAAGCCCAGCACCCTGGGCTACCAGAGACCCTCCTTCCATGATTTTGGCAGCCCCCTCATCTCAGTAGCAGTCCCCTAGAAATCCCATTTTATATTTATCAACTACAACAATCCGAAAGTCTAGAAGTTCTTACTTTTCATTTTTTTTTTGTTTTATATATTCAAAATTATAATTTAAGACTATATCATTTCTGAAAAAAACCTCAAGCCTGGCCGGGCGCGGTGGCTCAAGCCTGTAATCCCAGCACTTGGGAGGCCGAGGCGGGTGGATCATGAGGTCAAGAGATAGAGACCACCTTGGTCAACATGGTGAAACCCCGTCTCTACTAAAAATACAAAAAATTAGCCAGGCATGGTGGCGCGTGCCTGTAATCGCAGCTACTCATGAGGGAGGCTGAGGCAGGAGAATTGCCTGAACCCAGGAGGCGGAGGTTGCAGTGAGCCGAGATCGCGCCATTGCACTCCAGCCTGGTAACAAGAGCGAAACTCCGTCTCAAAAAAAAAAAAAAACCTCAAGCCTTTGGCAACTGAGGGGTATTTTGTTTTTTGAGTAAATGCACGTAATCATTTCCCTTGGAGAACCATTAATTTACAGATCATTTAAATGTTACCCATGTTCAGGTTTCCCTTGGATATATGCTGGGAGGTTTCATTGCTTAGTTAAGATTACTTTTAATTTCTTCTTGTCTCAAATTACCCATAAAAAATCTAAAAATGTGAATTACTTGAAAAAGGACTGAATCAGGAAAGAGGGCAGCAGTTTGACAAGCTACCTTATTTTGTAAAGAATGACTCTCTCTACAAATATTACTCTCCATAGTGTCTATTATGAACATAATTTTGGAAAGGGAGACTGGTCTGTTTCCTAGAAAGTTCAAGGGCAATTGGACCACTCCAAACACCCATCAACAGGAATTGTAAACCTAGGGTTTACAGAAAGAATTCACATGGTTTATAAATTTGAGTAAAGAAAACGTATTTGCTTTCACGAGGTACCAAAGGAAGCCTGCCTCTCCCTTCAGTTAGGATGCAGACAACAAACAGAGCACTATTCGTGATACCTGTGACTCTGCCATCAACAGATGACAAATCAACAAATTACGGATCGTTTCATGTCACATTTCAGTTGTGGCAGATAAGCGAAAATGCCATTTATGCTCACCACTATTTCAAAGATATGGCTGGTAGTAGAATAACTTCCTATGTAATAGATTGATGAAGAGGCATATATATACATTACTACTTCACTTTTTAAAAGCATTTTGATAACTATCTTGCACTTCACTTGGTTTCCTCTGTGATCCTGCATATTTTATTTAAACGTTTAAAACCATTACTAGGAGGCCGAGGTGGGTGGATCACGAGGTCAAGAGATCGAGACCATCCTGGTCAACATGGTGAAACCCTGTCTCTACTAAAAATACAAAAAATTAGCTGGGTGTGGTGGTGCGTGCCTGTAGTCCCAGCTACTCAGGAGGCTGAGGCAGGAGAATTGCCTGATCTCAGGAGGCGGAGGTTGTGGTGAGCCGAGATCGCACCATTGCACTCCAGCCTGGGTAACAAGAGCAAAACTCCGTCTCAAAAAAACAAAACAAAACAAAAAACCATTACTAGGGAAGTGGTTCACAGGCTTCCTCAGATGGCAGGAAGGGTACATGGGGAAAAAAGATGAAGAACTGGCCACAAAGAGATATGGCACAGCTGCCTGTGCTCCTGGCCAGTAGCATCAAGGGAGAACGTGGTTTTGGGAGATGGGAACGCTATTAACACTGAGGACCGAATGGGCTTGCCCAGGCTTGTCAGCCCTAGATGGACCAACCCTTCATGCAAAGTCAAGCACATGATCTTTATAATGAAGTAAGATGCTTAAAAGTCTTCCTAAAAAATGTTTTTCAAGCCAAAGCAAAAATACTTTTAAAAAAAACCAGAATAAATATTTGGGAATAAATAGGTAGGAAAGATTAAGAGTTTAGATATAATTTTAGACAGAAGCCGATTAAAATGACCCACTCCATGTATTTCAACATGTAAGACCTGCTCTAGAAGCAACATTGAAAGCATCATGCTGTACCTTTTTCCTTCGAGAAGCCCCATCCGGTTATCCAGCAGTTACTATACACTGTATTTGCGTCACCTTTGGAAGGTAGGCATATTGGTTTTTGGAATTCTGAAACATAATTTTTAAATTAGAATTTGGTCAAATAAAGTTATGGATACAGACTTTAAAAAACACACCTTTTTCTTTTTCTGTCTTCCCTTTCTACAGAGTAGCACTAAGAAGAGCTCTTTTGCTTTCTGCTGACGTTCTAAGGCTAATGACTCAAGAAAATTTGTCACCACCATTTTTCACATGACAGTTTTGGTGTTACAACTTCCTGAATTCAATTTTTAAAACTCAGAACCTAAATCTACAGTGAAAAGCATGCAGAAGTTCCTGCATCTCAGTCCGGTGTGCCATCCTTAGTAGTCACCGCAGAGTGTCTGCACTGCTTCAGGCATTAAGTGCTTTCATGTATTAATTATTATAACAAATCCAGCAAAAAGTTATCACCCTCATTTTATAGACGAGGAAATTAGAGGAGTGAAGAGGTAGAGCAATTTGCCCAAGTTGTCACGTAACTGTTTGTGTGTAGTGGCCCGATCTTGGCTCACTACAGTCTTGACCTCCTGGACTCAAGTGATCCTCTTGCCTCAGCCTCTTGATTAGCTAGAACTACAGGTGCACACGACCATACCCAGTTAATTGGTTTTTTTTTCTAATTTTATGTAGAGACGGGGTCTCACTGTGTTGCTCATGCTGGTCTCAAACTCCTGGCCTCAAGCATTCCTCCCATGTGGGCATCCCAAAGTGTCGGGATTACAGGTGTGGGCCGCCATGCCCGGCCACTAATGTTATTAGATGTGGGGGGCATTCAGCTCCTGGGAGCAATGAACCTCCAAAGGCAGCACCTCTGATTACGATGCTCTAGCCTTTCCTGGGCTTCTTTCTGCCTCAGTCTCTTTCCTACCCAAATTACACCTGGAAGTTGATATCTGGTCCCACCTGCCCTCACACATGTCTAATATCCCTAAGCCCAAAGCAGTGACGGTTATGCTACTCTTAGCAAAGGGAGCCCAGTGTCTCTCAGGAGGCAAAGACATTTCCTACACCCATATTTCAATAACCTGCATGCAGTTGTATTCCTCCCTGAAAGAACAAATTCACATTTCTTGCTCTTTCAATAGAAGAGATTTCATGGCCAGCCACAGGGTCTTTGCTTCCCATGCAGCCCTCACCTTTCCCTCAACTCCGCCAGTCAGAAAATAACGATAGTCTCCATAGATCTGCCCTCTTGTTCAAACTGATATGAAAGTGTAAACCCGTACAATTCCGCCATCACCTTCTTCTTACACATGCTACATACCAGTGTAATTCAAAGGGGCCTGGAGTTTTATTAAGGCAATATCATGATGCTCTTCTGAGATTTTATAGTTTTGGTGAACGATAATCTCTTTTATTTGCGAAAAAGGTGTTTCTTTTGTAATGTCTGAGAGGTTTAAAATGCCACTATAAATGCGCCAAACATCCGGTGAGGGCAGCCTAGGAGAGAAGAAGAAATACCTGTTTGACACTGGGAAGTCTTTCCTTCTGTATTGTTCTCCTATAACTCTCTTTCAAAGAGAACTGGGAAGGAAATACTACATAGGACGTATTTTTTTCCTACCTAATTCCCCCTTCCAGTAATTTGTCATCACCAACAGCAGTAGTAGAGAATCTCTGAAGATTCTATTTAAAAAACGGAAAAGTGTACATTTATGTAATTATATCACGCTTAGTGCAAGTCACAACGCAAGAAGGTTGCTGCCTCCTTTTTGAGAGACATGGAGTGGGAAGAGACCAGCAATTTATCCCGGGAAAATTAAGCTCCGTTCAACAAAACTGAACCTAATGGCTTCATTAAAATTCAGAACTATCCATGGCAAAAACCCCTCTCTCCTAAAACATGCTACAATTAGCCAGGTGTGGTGGTGCGTGCCTGAAGTCACAGCTACTTGGGAGGCTGAGGCAGGAAAATTGCTTGAACCTGGGAGGCGGAGTTTGCGGTGAGCTGAGATGGCACCACTGCACTCCAGCCTGGTGCCTGCTGACAGAGCGAGACTCTGCCTCAAAAAAAAAAAAAAAAAAAAAAAAGAAAGAAAAGAAAAGAAAAAGAAAAAAATTCAGAACTATCAAAAAAGTCAGATTGATCTTCTAATGCTCTTCTAATTGGGTAGAGTAGAAGGACTTTAGTGTTTAAAATGTTTCTATATGGCTGGGTGCAGTAGCTTACACCTGTAATCCCAGTACTTTGGGAGGCTGAGGTCGGGGGATCACCTGAGGTCAGGAGTTCGAGACCAGCCTGACCAACATGGTGGTGAAATCCCATCTCTACTAAAAATACAAAAATTAGCCGGCTGTGGTAGTGCATATCTATAATCCCAGCTACTCAGGAGGCTGAGGCAGGAGAATTGCTTGAACCTGGGAGGCGGAGGCTGCAGTGAGCCAAGATCATGCCACTGCACGCCAGCCTGGGCGACTGAGTGAGACTCCAGCTCTAAATAAATAAAATAAATCTATATTTTGGAAAGTGTGAAAATTTAAATAGATTGTTTAAAAGATGAATGTATACTAAGTATATCCAACATTATGACCTAAATAAAGCAAAGCCTCCCTCTGTACAAAGATCGGACATCTTTACCATCACCCGGTGATGCAAGACAGGGGGGCACAGAATTTAGGAACAAATAACAGTGATATCAGGTGCGAAGGGGCCTTTTTGCTTTCAGTGAAATCTCTAATAAACTCACAATGCTGAGCCTTCACGAATGAAAATTATTGGTCCCAAATTGTAGTGCACTTAGTAAAAAAGAGACCTACAATTTCCCATCTTGGGCCTTTTCTTCCACGTCAACCACCATAAAACCACATGCGGTCGGGCGCGGTGGCTCAAGCCTGTAATCCCAGCACTTTGGGAGGCCGAGGCGGGTGGATCACGAGATCAAGAGATCGAGACCATCCTGGTCAACATGGTGAAACCCCGTCTCTACTAAAAATACAAAAAATTAGCTGAGCATGGCGGCGCGTGCCTGTAATCCCAGCTACTCAGGAGGCTGAGGCAGAATTGCCTGAACCCAGGAGGCAGAGGTTGCGGTGAGCCGAGATCGCGCCATTGCACTCCAGCCTGGGTAACAAGAGCGAAACTCTGTCTCAAAAAAAAAAAAAAAAAAAACACATGTGGGCTCCCGTGCAGCATGGCCCCCTCCTGCGATGACAAGGTGGCGGGATCTGTCTCCACCACGTGTACCACTGACTGCTAGATTTGGGCGGCAATATATTCAATCCTAGTACACTGCACCTAAGCATGGATTTCACTGAAACAAAGATACTTTGTGTTGATTTGAGAAAGATCAAGTGTCTTCTAGTGTTTCTTTTGCTTTTTCATGTGTTTTGTTCATTTCTACAATTCTTATTGAATATAGTAATCATAGTTTACATTTTTGAGAAGTGTTCATGCTCTACATACAGTCCTAAGCATTTTAAATGTGTCCCTTAATCCTTCCAACAGCCTTACAAATGAGGTACTATTATTATCATATTTAAGATAAAATAAAGCTCAGAGAGATTTGCAAATCTCCTAGGGTCGCATCTCTAATAAGCAGCAAAGCTGTCACTCAAGCCAAGCTCTGTCTAACTCCAAAGCCTTGGTGTTTTAAGACATAAAACCCTAACATATCTCTTTGACCAATAAAATAGAAATATATCAAATTATATACATTGAAATATACAGAGTACAAAACTCTCACTTTTACAAATTGTTACTTAGTGAATTTATGAATCAAAGAACAAAAAGTAAAATTTCTATGGGCCTGACAAGTCTTTGAAGAACACATCAGGGATTGGTGGTGGGTGATGGGATGGAGAAGCTGGGTATTGACTTTGCTTCTCTTTCTGGGGGAGAATACCCACCCAGGGGCATCAGTCCTGTACAGAGACCACATGCTTTTCTGATGGGTCAGATGGTCAGTGCTTGGACCCTACCAATTAAATGGCATGAATACCATCCCTGCTTTCACACGTCTCCATCTGCAAAGTCACAGGACGGCGGAGCAGCTGATCATAGATCCTTGAAAATGAAAAGTCAAGATAAGACTCCAGCTGAGGTGCATCCAACACTTACCCATCAAAGCAGTGGGCAGCGGTGAGGACCCACTGGTGCCCTATGAGTGATCCTCCACACAGGTGCCTCTGAGCTGCCAGCTTCACCTGCAGGCTCACCTGCCAGGGCCACTCTCCCAGAGAAGAGTTGGTTCCTCCAACAATGCGTGCATTTGTTCTTGCTGTGCAGACTGAAAAGAGAGTGTTGATGATAATGGTTGGAATTAAAAGTGAATCAAAGTCCCTTCCAACAAAAAAGAACAAGACACATAATTCCATAAGACTAAGCAAGCTATCAACACGACAGACATCCTTACAATTCCACGAAAAAGCAAGGTTACTCACCAGAGCTGTCCCCAGTTGTACACAATCTCAAAGAGTAACCAGAGCTCCTTTGTGTCCCATACGTAATCCTAGTTGGAGAACCATCCAAAGATAATCTTAAGAAACACTTACACCTAGATGAAATGAACAGTACAAAGAGTAAGCCTTCACAGAGGGAGAAAGAATATGAAGTCATCATGTCAACTGTCTTTGAAAAATGAAATTTCCCTCACTTCTCTTCCTTACAGTCTTCTGGGAGTAAAGAGTAAGTGAAGAACTGGCAGCGAATCATCTTTGTACAAGTCTCTTGGCAAACATTCACTCCTTTAACGAAAGTCACGTTCAATTCTTCTCCTCCAAAGTCAACTCCTGGGTAAATTTTAGAATGGCAGGGCTCTGCGGTCAATTATAAACATAAAAACATATCAAATGAGAAAAGCAGTGAACATTTACAGCAATTTCTGTTACCTTGAGGATTCTTTCATCATTGTTGCTGTTAACAGTCATGAAATATGTTACATTTTATGTTATATTATTATCTAATCACATTACCAGGTAAAGTTCTTTTGCAGGTTAAAAGGCTGTATCCAGATATGGTGTTTTCTTGAGGCGTAGAGGAACTTGGTGTGCCGTTTTCAGATGTTTTAAGAAAACAAACATTTCTATTTTTTTTTTAAAAAAAAAGCAAGAGACAAAGAAAGAAATTTGCATTAGAGGCATTAGACAAATACAAAAGCAGCTCACACTCAAAAAGCAACTCAGCAAATGTTATTCTTCTGGGAAACTCTCTTCAAAGTAGATCAGACTACAGGACTCTAATAAATTGCAGAGATTAAATGTAAATCAAGCCTCATCTCCCTCTGGAGAAAACGAACAGGCACAGACAATGTGAGAAGAGGGCAGTAATGACGTTCCACCTTCTCAGTGGAAAAACAACAACCAAAAGCATGAAAGAATGAATCCGGGGAGTCTACGCTGCCGAGAATATCACATGACCAGATGCCGGGTTCTTAGGTCCAGGCTGTGTGTAGAAGCGGGTGCGTTATCTGAGACAAGGAGAGTGGGCCAGAGCCTTGAGCAGAATAAGCAGAGCTCTAGTTTCTGAAACACAGAGGAGAGCCAACAAGCCTGAGGGATATACTGCCAGTGAGCGGCTTTTACTCCAAGCTAATACAAAACACCAAGATCATGTTTTGAATCTTCACTCGAAGGCATCAGATCCTTCTTTTTTCTCATGGCGATGCTTCCCCGGTTCGACGGTAACATTTGTTTTAAAGTGAGAGAAGGTAGGCAGAGCAGGCTGCTAATCTCTTAACTGATCTGCACCTGGAAGAAAAGTACCCACTTAAACTGCAGGTTCAAGGGTCTGCAGGGAAATGAATGAAACTCAGACGGTAAAATAAAAGTGATGGTTTTGATTTTAGTGCTCCCCGTGCACACTCGCCTTTGTGACTCTGTTTTCCACGCGTTCGTGTAGAATGTAAAGAAGAAGCAGTTGGGATGGTAGGTGCAGATGGTCCGACACACGAAAGCATCTGGAGTGAGCACCCTGGCAACATCCACATCTGAGAATGCAAGACGCTGGAAGACGTCCATGTGGCAACCTGCGAACCCAGAGAGAACATGCTCCTTGGGAAATGACACGATGCTAAATTTTCTTATGTTTTCTCGTCTTAATTAAGGAAATTGTGACTATCTATTATTCACAGTACTAAACATCTTAAGTAAAAAAATGTCTGTTAAAGTATCTTCAAACTTGTTTGCCATTTAGAGGAAGGCAAAGTTGGTCTAATTCTAAGGGGCAAATTCCTGTGTCAGAGAAATAAAAGCGGTGCTCGTAGCTCCATCATCCACCAATGCCAAGTGTTTACGTTACTCAGTATGTATTTATGTTTCCTTTATATGACTCTGACTCTGAGGCCTTAGGAATGTTATTTAATAAGAAGAGATTAACAAAATGCCTTGTGCCTATTAAAGTTAGAACAACAGACAATCCACTTTTATCATCATTACATTCACATGACCTTATGTCCTGTTTTGTTCTATTTGTGTTCACGTCATTTATGCAGTTGACTAAATCTGATAACAGATCATTCTGCTGATACTCATGGGTTTACAGATTCAATGCACTCTACCAAAATCCTGCTCCCTTTTGTTGCAGAAACTGACAAACTTCATAAAATTCATATGGAAATGCAAAAGATCCAGAATAACCAAATTAATCTTGAAAAAGAACAAAATTAAAGCACTCAGACTGTCTGAGTTCAAAACTTACTACAGAGTCATGGTAATCAAGACTGTGTGTAACTGGCGTTAGGGCAGACTTTTGGTCAATGGGTTAGAACTGATGGTCCAAAAATAAACTCACATTTTTGAAAAGGATTTCAAGACAACTCAATGGAGATAGAACTGTCTTTTCAAGAAATGGTGCTGGAATAGCTGAATATCCACATGCAAGAACTAAGTTAGATTCCTACTTTACACCATATGCAAAATTTATTTCAAAATGCATCAAACGCCTGAATGTAAGAGCTAAAACTATAAACCTCTAATAACAAATTATAAACAAACGTCTTCATAACCATGATTTAGGTTTTGGCATTCTGGGTAAAGCACATGCAAGAATAAAGCCAGACTGGATTTTATCAAGTTTAAAAACTTCTGTGCTTCAAATAACTCCATAAATAAAGTGAAAAGATGACCTGCAGGTGCACAGAAAGCTTTTGCAAATAATATATGGTCTAAGAGTGTAAAATGCAGAGTATATAAAGAGCTCACACAACTCAACAATGAAAACAAAATAACCCAATTATTTTTAAGGGCTAAAGGATTTAAACAGAGATTTCCCCAAAGAATTCATTCAAATTGCTAATAAGCACATGAGAAAATACTCCACATTATTAGTCATTAGGGAAATGCATATCAAAACCACCATGAGAAACCACTTCACACTCCCTAGAAAGGCAATAACAAAAAAGGCAATAACAGGTTTTGTTCAAGTTGCAGAGAGATTGAAGCCCTCAGTGGAACAGACAAGCTCAGACCATGGCTCTGGGCTGTCATTTCTGCTGTCCACACCTGGGAGAGCACCGTGGATGTCTAATCTCTGTAGTTGCTTTCTTGTTAAACTGCAGTGAGTTCCCATATGATTTAATCTGTTCAAATGGCCTTTACAGAATGATAAAAATCCTGGCTGTAGCCAGGCACAGTGGCTCATGCCTGTAATCCCAGCACTTTGGGAAGCCCAGGCGGCCAGATCACAAGGTCAGGAGTTCAAAACCAGACTAACCAGCATGGTGAAACCCCATCTCTACTAAAAATTCAAAACTTAGCTGGGCACAGAGTCCTACCTCCTGGCATCCTTCAAAAACTCCCAGAAAAAAAATAAAATGAATGTTAAAGTTAAATCACCAATTCATGTGAACCATCAACCTGGCACAATGGAGAAGGTGTGCTGTGGCAAAGAGAAGACAGGCAAATAGGTGCCTTGTAACCAACCTTCCCAATCTTACACAGGGAAATCCTAGCGCAGCACCCAATGCAGCGCCAGGCGCAGAGCCAGCACCCAGTACTGCAGAGAACTGACTAGAAGGGATTCGGTTTCAGTAACATGTCATTACCATCCTGATATGCTAAATCAGGTGGAATGTCATGGCAGTTTTCTGGGTAATTCCATTGAAATTACCTTTATGTGTGAAACGACAGGTTTATTCCCTCCCCACGGTAGAGTCATTTCACTAGATATGGACACAACCAAGGAATGACCTTACAGTTCCGCTACAATATCACTGTACTGGTTTCCTATCACTGCTGTCACAGGGGCATAACCGCAGACTCAGTGGTTACAAACAACACAGATTTATCACCTTACCACTGTAGAGATTACAGGTATGAAATGGGCTAAAACCAAGAAACCAGCGTGGCTTTGTTCCTCCAGGATGCTCCATAAGGAAACTGTTCCCTCGCCCTTTGCAGATCCTGGAGGCCACCTGCGTTCCTTGGCTCGTGGACCTTCGTCTTGTTAGAGTGAACTCCAAGTTTCTCTTCGAAGAATCAGTGTGTCAGCATGTTCAGCTCTTTTTCTCTAATTCTCCATTTTAAAGTTTCACTTCCTGGGTCTCTGCGCCCCCTTGCCTCTAGTTTAAAGTTTCACTTCCTGGGTCTCTGCGCCCACTTGCCTCTAGTTTAAAGTTTCACTTCCTGGGTCTCTGCGCCCCCTTGCCTCTAGTTTAAAGTTTCACTGCCTGGGTCTCTGCGCCCCCTTGCCTCTAGTTTAAAGTTTCACTTCGTGGGTCTCTGTGCCCCCTTGCCTCTAGTTTTGGTAAACGACTTGCCCACCAGTTCTGATCGACAGTTCACATCTGTTCCCCCAGTTCCCTGCTCCGTCCTGACTCATTCTGGTCACCTGCTCCAGTCACCTGCTATGACCTGAATCACCCCCGGCCACCTGCTCTGCCATAACCATTTTTCCCACCAAACCACTCGCCTCGCCAATCTGGCTCATCCCCCTGCTCTCTTTAAAATAGCCAATCGGAATTAGCTTTGACTGTGCAGTCTAACTCTAGCCAATAAGGGAGTGACACAGCAGTAGGGGCTGCATCAAGGATAAGAACCTCTTCCCCTCCCCTGTTCAGATGTGTGCTCACCATTGCTCTGTCTGTGAGATGCTCCCTTCTAGCGAAGTAAATTGCCTTGCTGAGAAAATTAATATTTGAGTTCTACTTCTTTTGTGGCACCAAAAATTTACATATAACAATCTTCAAAGCCAGCAGTGTAACACCTTCAAACCTCTCTCTCTAGCTCTGAGCCTTCTGCCTTTCTCTTTTTCTTATAACCATTGTGAGTACATGGGGCCCGTCCAGAAATCCAGAGTTATCGCCCCATCTCAAAGTCCTTAACTGAATCACATCGACAGAAGCCCTTTTGCTAACTGTAGGGACACAGGTGCAGGTTCCAAGGCTTAGAGCAGGGGCTTCTCTGGGGGCTCTTATTCTGCCTGCTACAATCACAAAGTGAAGTCGTCCTACAATTAATTACCAATTTCTGAAAGTGCACAAGGCTTCAGTGAGAATCCAGATTCCACGTCATCCAGCACCTTTATACTGGTAGGTGTTCCTCCGGGACTGTGTTTTAATAGGCAATTGTTCCTGGATGTGAAGAAAAGAGGTGACTTTGCTTCCTGCACTTTGAGGTGCAGGCAGCAGTCCAGGTAACATTTAGTATTCAGATGGACATTGGGAAAAGCAATGACCCTGATAATGAGTGAGTTAGGGGTTTGCATTATTAATCAAATGGACATCCTTCCCCTCACAAAATAAGGTAGGGTGAGAATGAGGCCGGAGATACTATGATACTAAACCCTCATTCTATAAGCAAGGCCTATGTGTGGGGCAAATGGAACTTACTCACTTCAGGAAAAATCACACCAAAATTGAGTAGAGTGTGGAGTGATGATAGACAGTAGAGACTGGGAAGGTGACAGAGAGGTGGGAAGGGGGTGGGTGATGAAAACCTGTTTAGTGGGTCCAAGGTATATTACTCCAGTGATGGACATACTAAAAACCCAGACTTTACCACTATGCAATACACGAAGGTAACAAAATTACACTTGTACCCATAAATTTATGCAAATAGCAATGAGGTTTAAAAATAAGAAAAAAAATTCATGAGTTAATATCAAATCATGATTAGCTCTATGAATGAAATAAACAGAGCTGAGTGTGACTTAAAAGAGAATGCTCAGAAGTGGCCTTTTAGAAGGGCTGATATTTGAGGAAAGACCTGATTTGTTAAGAATCAGAAGAATCAGCCTTGGAGAAGTAGGGGAAGAGGATGCCAGAGGTACAATTACATGCTCAGGGAAAAGAGTAGAGAAACACATGAAATTAAAATGAAGTATTTAATTAAAAAATGAAGAGAGGCCAGGCACGGTGGCTCACGCCTATAATCCCAGCACTTTGGGAGGCAGAGGCGGGTGGATCACAAGGACGAGAGATGGAGACCATCCTGGTCAACATGGTGAAACTCCGTCTCTACTCAAAATACAAAAAATTAGCTGGGCATGGTGGCCGTGCCTGTAATCCCAGCTACTCAGGAGGCTGAGGCAGGAGAATTGCCTGAACCCAGGAGGCGGAGGTTGCGGTGAGCCGAGATCGCGCCATTGCGCTCCAGCCTGGGTAACAAGAGCAAAACTCCATCTCAAAAAAAAAGAAAAAACAAAAAAAAGGAAGATAAAGAATAAACTAGAGTAAGTAAATAAGGAAAGTGGTTAGGAGTAAAAGCCCTGTTTGGTTTTCAGTTGGGGAAACAAAAAGAGTTTATGAAGAAGACAGTGAAATCCCTGAGGCTCCAACATAAAAAACAAACACCGTGAACTGTGCTCACCGGTACTCTGCATTGTGAAATGTTTCCGTGGCATATGAAAAGAACTGGCAGCGAATGCTATTGGTGCACCGTTTCTGGCATTCTTCAGCACTGCTAACCTTAGACACATTAAAATTGACTCCTCTCATATCAATCCCTTTAAAAATGTCTCGGTGGCAAGCTGTACAGGAAAAATGCAAAGAGCAAATACAGTCAATTTTCTTTCCAGAGGTAGATGAGATACCCACTACTATCTGAGCCGGTAGTTTACAAGGATAATAGCCCGTTTTTGGCAACTGCTGTATTAAGGGATTTAAAATTTTTATTATGTCCATAAATTATCGAACTCTGCTTGACGTCAACACAATCCAATATTTTCCCTAAAACTATAGCATTGAAAAAGGGTTACTTCACTTCTTAAACTGCAAGATGCATGCAGCAATACAGGTAAATTTCACATTGAAATTATCAATGAGCAGTGGGAAATAAGGCAGTAATAATGAGGACACTGATCATATGTGCTGAGGTTTGCATTACTAAAGAAACTGATGTGCCTTTGACCTGCATTGAGTAAAGGAGATTCCTTATCTCCAGTGTTATTTTTCTGCTTTCAACTTCTCCTGTCTGATTACAAATTGCATCTGGGTCAATTATTTCAAAATGTGGAGAGCTGTTGTATATGCATGATGAAACCACTTCCATTCTTCTTTTAAAACTTTGTTAATGTCTATTTAAACAGGCCCCCACACACCTTTTTTTTTTCTGAGATGGAGTCTCACTCTGTTTCCCAGGCTGGAGTGCAATGGCATGATCTCGGCTCACTGCGACCTCCACCTCCCAGGTTCAAGTTACTCTCCTGCCTCAGCCTCCTGAGTAGCTGGGACTACAGGTGTGTGCCACCGCACCCAGCTAATATTTTGTATTTTTAGTAGAGATGGGGTTTCACTACACTAGCCAGGATGGTCTCGATCTTCTGACCTCATGATCTTCCCAATGTACTGGAATTACAGGCGTGAGCCACCATACTCAGCCTTACTCACCCTTTTCGTGGAGATTTGTCTTACATGCAAAAGATATAGATAATTCTTTTCACGGACAGTGAAACAAAATTCAGCTCTTTTTTTTAAAGATTCAATTTTCTTAGTTATACTTTTGGTTAAGGAAGTAATGTAACCAGAAGTAAAAACTTTTTTAAAGTTTTATTCCTGAAGATAATGTGAAATAAGCCATAATCTATTGTAGGTCACTTTCCACTCCTAAGAAGTTTGGTTAAAGTAAAACTAAATGTAAGGGTGGGAAAGACAGAAAATACACACACTGTCAGGAAAACGACACGCTGGGTTGGGCAGGGAGGTGGATTATTCACAGTGGTTCTTAAA
The DNA here is from genome assembly GCF_049354715.1 of Callithrix jacchus. Lineage (NCBI taxonomy): Eukaryota > Metazoa > Chordata > Mammalia > Primates > Cebidae > Callithrix > Callithrix jacchus. The sequence continues at coordinate 5,262,887 of NC_133504.1, forward strand.
CAGAAGTGTGTAGATTGTAGAAATAAAACCACTTTCCAATTTTTCTGCATGTAAGAAAAGAGTAGGCTAAGAATCGGGATGGGACTCTTACAAAAAAACTTTTTAAGTGTTCATATGAAAGCTCTAAATGCTTTTGACTAGCATTGTTCTGAGTATAGAGATTTCATGTACTCAGGAACAATGTTTCACTTTAGGATGTTTGCAAGTTAGGAAAAACAAACATTGAGAGCAAGCTGAATGAGTAACACTAAGTTTTAGAATACATTAACAAACAACAGGAATATTGAGAAAGGCACAACACGACTTCCTCTTTAAATTCTGCTATAGCATACAACAATCGGAAACAACACATTGAATAATTTATACTAAATTATATTAACATACAAATTTGATCTTATAAAATAGGAAATGTACGCCACCTCAGGTACACTATGCCTTTTTTTCTTTCTTTCTATTTTTTTTGGTAGAGTTTCACTCTTGTTGCCCAGACTGGAGAGTAATGGCATGATCTCGGTTCACCACAACCTCCGCCTCCCAGGTTCAAGTGATTCTCCTACCTCAGCCTCCCCAGCAGCTGGGATTACAGGCATGCACCACCATGCTAACTTTGTATTTTTAGTAGAGATGGGGTTTCACTTTGCTGGTCAGGCTGGTCTTGAACTCCCAGTCTCAAGTGATTCACCCACGTTGGCCTCCCAAAGTGCTAGGATTACAGGCGTGAGCCACTGCGCCTGACCAACTACACCTGGCTAAGTCAGGCTGTATCTGTAACTAAGACATTCCCATCCTTTGATAGCCGGTTAAAATGCAAACAGCAGGCTCAGAGTGTGTGATATCAGTGAGGAGGAAAGGATGACATATTTTAAAAATCTGAAATTTGAACCTACAAAATTAACTGTGCATAAGAAAAATAAAAACAAAATAGTAATGATGTATAGTCATACACAGAACAACAGCACAGTTATTTTAAGATTCTGACAGCGCATCAGGTGAATCTCTTCAGCACTTTGCACTTTCTGATCAGTCCCAGTCAGGTTTGAGGAATAGTTCGTTCACCTTAAATGTATGAGGATAGCACTGGAAACGGTTTCCCACAGCATCAGTAGCTTCAGACGTCAGAATCAAAGTTCTCTACCATTGTCGTCCTCATGTTGCCTTTCAGAAGTATTATTCTTGTAATCCCAGCACTTTGGGAGGCCGAGGCGGGTGGATCCCGAGGTCAACAGATTGAGACCATCCTGGTCAACATGGTGAAACCCCGTTGCTACTAAAAATATAAAAAATTAGCTGGGCATGGTGGCGCGTGCCTGTAATCCCAGCTACTCAGGAGGCGGAGGCAGGAGAATTACGTGAACCCAGGAGGCGGAGGTTGCGGTGAGCCGAGATCGCGCCATTGCTCTCCAGCCTGGGCAAGAAGAGTGAAACTCAGTCTCAAAAAAAAAAAGAAGTATTATTCTTAGCACGATTTGCAGAACTCGGTTCCTCAATTTGGGCTTAATGGTATATCACAGAGTTTCTTGATGTCAGCACTGGGGTTGACATTTTGGGCCAGAGAATTATTTGTTGTGGAGGACTGCCCTGTGCCTTGTAGAATGCTGGGCAGCATTCAAACATTCTGGCCTCTATTTAGTAAATGCTAATTGTATCCTCCCTAGTTGTGACAACCAAAAGTGTCTCTAGACATTTTCAAGTGTCCCCTAAGGGAAGAGGCAAAATCGCTGCTGGTTGAGAATCACTGATGTACAAGTTACCCTCAAGTGAACCTGTGAGAGATGTTCCCTTGTGTTTTCTTAAAAATTCTTATCTGGAAACGAGGAGACGCGATTATTTGGATTTATGTTCTGCAAATCTTATACTTTAGTGCTAACCTCATACAAAATAGAGGCTCATTAAGTATGTGTTGATTAATAGAGACAATAGAAGTATCCAGATGAATATGGGTCCCTCTTTTGTGACCAGAATACGGCCCCATCTCCTATCTTTATTATTTCCCAAAAGGCTGTAGCAGTACAGACTAGGAGCAAAAGCCGTTCTAAGGTAGATGCAACATTAACTCAAATGTAGCTGAGAATTCGCGTCTTACCGCTTATTTGGTGACCGCAGTGCTTTAAGGAGTGTCCAGAAATGGCACTTGTCTGATGTACTCTTGGCAGGGTTCCTGTAACACTGTCTTTCAAGAAGCAACCAAACCTGCTTGAAAAGTAGCTTTACTTAGGAAGTCGGATAATAAACAGACATTGAGGAAATGTCTAGCATTTTCCATATACTAAGAAGTAAAACCAGGAATAAGGAAAGTCATACAGCTTCCCTGATACCTGCTGGCAAGAACACGCTTAGAGGCAATTTTATAACATCCCCTTAATATCTAACTTCAGCATGGCATTTTCTCACACTCACACTTTTTCAGTACAGAAAGGCAACCGAATTAAAGAGTTAATGATTTTTCCTGTGTTCTTACACTTCCAGGCAACTATGTCCCCAACTGGTGACTATTTTTGCAAATACTTTCGTTTACTGAAAAAATTAAATTAGTGATAAGAGCTGTATATAGTGTTCATCTCGCTTATTAACTCCTTGCAGTCTGCACACAATGGCAGACTTCCCTGTGTCTTAATTGTCAACCTCCATGTTAATGTCATTATTTATAAGAATTCCTGAACCTACCTCAACTTTTAATACGATGACCCTCACATACAATCTGGGTTTTCTCTACAAGTTTAACATGTAGGATCGGAGAATGACTATCTGATTTCTAGCTCGTAAACTCACATAGAGTGAAGATGAGAAAAGGGTTATGGATATGAACATGGGAACGGCAAAGAAAAGCTTATTCCGGATATCAATCAAAATGAAAAAACATTAAGACGAAACTGTGGCTCGTGATTAACAAGCATCTAACGTGATCATGGGTCACACGGTTCAGTACATTTCTTTATTCAGATGAAATGTTCACCTGTTAGATTCCTTCTTGAGTCAATCTCTTAGCCCAACGGTGTTCAAGCATTTTGAGGCATTGAATAGAAAATTACCAGCCTCATTTACTTTAAATAAATGTGATCATTGTTTAAAATGCATATTTCTAGTTCCAAGAAACTTTGATTCAGCAAGTCTGGGTTGTGGCCTGGGAATCTGCATTTGTAAGAACTATGTGAAGGATTTTGCTGAAGCTGGTCCTTGGACCACATTTGAGAAAGAACTCTCAGTTATGCTACACCTTTTTGGACACAACTAATTCCATTTTGAAAAATGGCTTCTCTAATAATGAACGATCAACTTTTACCTTTTATGCACATCATTGACAGAACTTGCTGGAAGGAAACTGAATAGCAAACACCTTGGGTGGAATGTACACATCAGCTGGCAGTGCTGGGCATTTGGGGTGTACATGGAAGCTACATCCCCACCTCTGAAGAAGGTGTTTTCATATAGTTGAGTCAGACATCCTGTGATAGATTCAGATAACACTTTTAATAAACAGATATCTGCTTTCTTCTCTCACTGACTACTCAAAGGTCTGTATAATAGAACCCTAATTACGCTGAGAAAATAAAATATGTTCAACCAACTATTTGAACAATCTATCTTGTTATTTAATTTTCTGGATACTTCTGTATAAAAATGTGGCTCATTTTTATTAAATTGCACAGTAATTTACACATAAATTACCCACAGCAAAATAAAATCCTAACTTAGTTTTTCCCTGTTGCCTGACATGCTATGAAAATCTCATGCCATAAAAAGGACAATATTTGGTCTATTTTCAAAACACTTTTGTAATAAACATCTTCACCAGCTTCTCACAATTCTGTAAGGGAAGACAGAGGCAGGTTTTGTTATCTGTATCTGCCTTGTACTTTTTAAAAGAAAGAAGTTAAAAAACTGAGTTTCGGTGCACACGGACTTGCCCAAGATCCACAGAGTTCATGGGGGTGGCTGGACAGCCACCCAGCCCTGACTCCCAGCCCCGTGTCCTTTTGTAGCACGCAATTCTAAGTGCTGTTCCTCACCTCAGTGTGATTCAAGCAAACTGACAATTACTGCCTGTTCATTTCTTACTCATTTTTAAGAGAGTTTAAGCAAATGCATGCACATGCTAAATTGAAAATACATTATGAACTATTCAATGTTTGGAATCATTCCCAGAATATAATGCACCCCGCATATTATTAGAGAATTAGGTGTCTTTACTGGCTTTAATTTGTACATTTGGATTTACCTGGAAAGACCCTCTTGGAAGTCTGCTTAACAAGCTTTCCCATTCCAGTAGCACATTCATCTCCATCAGCCAACTGACCATTAACCACGGCTATGCCAATGACAACCTGGTCCATTCCCTGGGGCAGTAGCTGCTTTTCAATTTAAATAGCACGTATTTTGTATTGCCTTTGGGGGATGGGCAGCTTAGGCAACATCCGTTTTATTAGGCACTGAAGAGGGCCATCTTCTCTGCACTATCCTATGCCCCTGGGAATTCTGGCCCTGAGCCCCATTATGACTACCCAAGACAGCAAGATTTCTTCTCTCACTCTCAGAGGTGTGGCCAAGATGACTACCTCTTGGGTAAAGTTTATATTTGGAAAGAACACAGATCTCTTCAAGCGGAAGCTTTTGGAATGCAAGTGTGTTGCCTAGATGTCATGTATGCACAAAACCTGGAGGAGTTGCTTTAGTTATAATACTAGTTATAAAGCTATATAAAACAGTTGGCGGTTTTGACTCACTCATAGTTATGAAGCAGTCACTCCTCTTCCAGCCCCCAGTTCACATGCAAGGATACACACAATGGCTGGTGCTGACCCAGAGCCTCCCATGCTGCAACTGATTCTCTGTGAACAGCCCTGTGACTCAGTCAGGGAAACGGGTGACTAGAAAGATACCAACTTCATTGTTGAATGGAAAGAAACTTCTAGTAGGTGTTCTTGTTCTTGCTTATCCTCAGAAGTTGGTGACTGTGATGGAAATGATGGCCGTGACAATGAGAGCCATGCCTGTACTGTATTTTGGAGAGTTTGTCAAGTACTGTTATATAATGTATCTCATAACGATGGTGGCTTTCAAAGCTTTTACATGGGCCCCCATGTCCATGGACTTTGGGTGGTTATTCAGTCTTGTTTAACAATTACATAAACAATAAGGAGCAGTAAAGTACTGTGAAGAATTAGGTGACAAACATAAAAAGATAACTTACACAAGAAATAGAAGTGATTAGGAAGCATATAAAAATGGGAACAGTCGCAAGTTAAAACAACCTGAAGCCATTTCATCCATGAGATTAGCAAAAGCGAAAAATTAAATAACTGGTATTCATATACTGATTTTGATCGCAAATGTTGGAAAACCTAGTTCAAAGTGGCTTGAATACAAATGAAATCTGTTGAGTTCAGAATCCAAAAAGCCCATGGTGAATCAGGCTTAAAGAGTAACAGGGCCGGGCGTGGTGGCTCACGCCTGTAATCCCAGCACTTTGGGAGGCCGAGGTGGGTGGATCACAAGGTCAAGAGATCGAGACCATCCTGGTCAACATGATGAAACCCCGTCTCTACTAAAAATACAAAAAATTAGCTGGGCATGGTGGCGTGTGCCTGTAATCCCAGCTACTCAGGAGGCTGAGGCAGGAGAATTGCCTGAACCCAGGAGGTGGAGGTTGCGGTGAGCCGAGATCACGCCATTGCACTCCAGCCTGGGTAACAAGAGTGAAACTCCGTCTCAAAAAAAAAAGAGTAACTGGACATTGCCCTCAACCGATAGCATCAGACAATATGTCTCCTTCTGTTTGCTCCAGTCCGTGCTGTTACCATTACTCCCAAGCACCACATAGTAGCAAAATAGTACCAGCAGCTCAGACCTCTGCATTCTCTTACGTTTTAAGTCAAATTGGGGAAAAAAAAAGAGTAAGAGTTCTATTTCTAGACATCTAAACAAAAGATTTGTTGCAAGACGTTGGCTCTGATTGGGTCACTGCAGCCAGCAGGAGGTGTGCATTTCCTGGTTCAGGCCTGGGTGGGTCACAAGCTCCAGCTCTGGGGTCAGCAGCAGAAATGGGGTCACCAGAACCATATGGACAAAAACTGAGAGGCAGGAGCTCTGCAGAAGTAGATTAGGACACTCTTTCCAGACAGATAAATACGTCAGGATGCAAAGCAGCAAGCCTGTTAGAGACGGCCTACGTGGGCCACAAAAGATCATTTAATGAAATTATCTTTCAGAAAGGTCACTCCCTAATTGACGTTTTCTACCAGCTAATAAGGGTGCTCATTTGGCTGGTAGAAAAAGTCAATTAGGGAGTAACCTTTCTGAATGATAATTTCATGATGCTGAACCATAAAACCTTCAAAAATATTCATACCTTTGAATCCAGTACTTTTATTTCAAAAAATATATTCTACAGAAACAACTGAGTAAGTACATAAGAATATGCACACAAAAATACCATAAAAGAGAAAAGCAAGCTCTAAAAATATTATATTTATTTGCATCAAAAGATAGCTGTAACTGGGAAATGCAAGTCAAAAAGTATCCATAGTCAATTACTCTTTCTTGTAAAGTGTGCAAATAGGTAAAGGTAGAAAAGTATCTGAAAGACTATAAAGAGATGTTTAACAATGACTGTTTCTGAATTTGGGACTACATGCAATATGTAGTTTCTAATTTTTTGCTTATTTACACCCCTAATTTTCCTAGCCATAACCATAATTTATTTTGAAAAAAAAAAAAACAAAAAACAAAAAACACCTGGATTTGGCCATGGTCCACAGCATCTCCGGCTATGCTCCTTCTCAGCTTCCAATGGGTTTGCACATGGGTTTGTAAGTTATGGTTTAGAAGAGCAATCAGGATTGAGGGACAGATGCAGGGGAGGTATGATTTAGGGAAAAAAAGCTTTGTTCTTGGAAAAACCCTCTCTATGAACGTAAACCTTACCCATAGATGTTCACTGTAGCCATACATCTGAGAGGAAAGTTAAGAACTCATTGTTTTGTGGACCTTAAGTCACCATAGACTCAGAATCGTGCCTTGTGGGGACACAGAGAAAATTCCCTCTAAAATGATTAATGAAAAACGGTGTCAGAATCATTTTTCTTCTCCAAAAGTTCATGAAATGAATAAAGAAATAAGATTGAAATCTGGTGTCAAAAGCTATTCACCTAGAACTACCCAAATGGATGGTTGACTAAGTTAAATTGAAACCAGATACTTTCATTTTTGAAATGGCTCCCTAGTGATCCAGAATGAAACTGTGTATCACGTACCTAACAGAAACTTGGATTGGACCCAGACTCTGTAAAATGCCTAGCACTCTTTTGAATTTTCAGATAAAGTTTAATTTTTAATGTTGATAATAATAATAGAGGACTATGTTTGTTGTTAAGGAGACTAACTTTTTTGTTAAGGAGAAGTTTTTGCCACACAAGTCCCAAGACATTCCCACTTCCAAGCTCCTCCCCCTGGTCTGAAATGTATGTATAGAGCAATATATCTGACAAGTAGTACTTGCTCCGGAACATTAAGCAGACACATGTCCTGAATCATCAGGGACTAACTTTCCCCCTGAAGCTGTACGTTCAATAGCTTTCTCCAGGGGTGATGTGATTTGCTTAGCTGCTCCTGTCTTAGCCTGAATTTCATGTTTTATAGATAATTCACTTACCACAGGAAACTGTAGCAAACAAGGAAATGAGGTAAGTTGATTGCTTGAATAAAATCATTCTAAAAAAGAAAACAATACATAACTCTGCTGGTTTCAGGCTACATTTAACATAAATCTTAATTTAAGGTGATATAGATTTTCTTGTAAATGTCTGAATTGCAAGACAAAGCACACAATCACCAGTATAGAAAACAAGGGGTTTTTTTTGTACATTTGTGTCTAGGGAGTTGGAAAATGTATAATGCTTCCCAAGATACAAATTGAGACCTCCAGACTAGCTGTGTTTATTGCTGTTAGGCCACCTCTGTGGCTAGTAATGTTGGAAAGCCGATTGGTAGAGAAAGAGTAAACAGTTATGAAACCTCTTGATCTGGGCAAAAAGAAAACGAATAAATAATGACGATGATGTCAGTCCAAAAATCCCTAAGAAAACCTCTGAAAATAGTAAAGCCCATTAAAAAACTTTAAATCAGTCAAATATTCACTTAGATTTAAAGTCATCTTACATTTAAATATTTCTACATAAAAGAGTATTAGTTACTTCTATACTCTCTAAATACTCAGGAAATTAGAATATAAATGAATACTTTTCTCATAAAGTAAAAAACTATACCTTAAAATTTATAGTTTATTTGGAAATAATCAGAATAATAGAAATTTGCTACCTGAAAACACAATTGCTTCTGTGGAGGTGAGGGAGTCTCTTGTCACTTAAAAATGAACAGTCTTCAAGCTGTTCTCATGTGGCGCTGCGGGCACTATTTTGCTGGGCTTCAATATTGACTTTGGGTTTCCGTCAACAGTTTCAACTTTTTGTCCTGTCAACATATTCGATGAACATCCTATCTGTGTTCAGCTGCTAAGTATATTAACTATTTCAGGGAGTGATGTCCGCAAGCATAGGAACAGGAGGTTGTCAGAACAGGAGTTTCTAGCGCTCATTCCTTGCAGAAGCATCGATTTGAATAAGCATCCACACACAAAAATTACTTCACTAGAGCTAATGAATCAAGTGAGAGGTTACAGCACCTGGTGGCAGCACAGAAATAAGAAAAGACACACTGACGAGTTTAAGAAGGACAATTTCACATCATCAGTGTCACCCCATCTTCAAGCCTGCGCAGCACAGTATGGTGAGTGATACCCTCTTGCATGGAGGAAGGACAGTTAAGATAGCACCCAACTTCACCGCAGATCCCAAGCACCACGCCCATTCCAGTAAGCCCCAGCACCAGGATTCAGGCCTGCCACAGGCCAGACCAGCTTCTGTGGCCTCAGCCCCATGTTCAGCCCTGACCAGCTCAGCTCCTGGAGCTTGGGGCTAGAACAGAAGATCTAGACTTCAGGCCTGCTCCAACTCTAGCCTGGCCCCCAAGACTCTAACCTCCATATCAACCCCAGCAGCCCAAGGATTCAAGTTGGTACCCATGGGCTTAGAATCCAGGCCATTCCCTGCAAATCCAGCATGAGGTCAGTCTCCAGAGATCTCAGTTGCATGCTGGGCCATGTGGACTCAGATGCTGGGCTCACCCTAGTGGACTTTGGTGCCAGGACAGCCTAAATAAACTCAGAAACAGGCCTATCCTCATGAATTCAGGTGCCAGGTGATCCCCATGTTAGGCCGGCCTCTGCAGACTCAGGCTTAATGCTCATTTCAGGGCCAAATCAGCCCCTGAGGATCCATGCTTTAAGCCAGTCCTGGCGCACAGACTACAGACCACCACACTGAAGCCAGAATCCAGCCCTGCCCAGCTTAGAACTCCAGCAGAAATCTTGTGCGTAGACCCCAACAGACAGCCACCCACAATCTCTGGTCAGTATGACCAGTGAATGGCTTTCTCTGCTTAAGCTGGTATGTAGAGACTGAAATAGGTGCCTACTTCAATGCAAGGCAACACTGATCACAAATAATCAGGAAACAAGAAACCATCAAAGGAAGAAAGTAAAGCAGCAGGAGGTGACCCTAAAGAAATGGAGATCTATACTGCATGACAAAGAGTTTAAAACTAATTGTCTTAGGAAACCTCAATAAACTACAAAACAATGTAGATAGACAGGAAATGAAATTAGGAAAACAATACATGGGCAAAATCAGAAGTTCAACAAAAAAAAACAGGAACCATAAAAAAGAACCAAACAGAAATTCTGGAGCTGAAGAACACAATGACAGAACTGAAAAATTTTACAAACAGCTTCAGCAGCAGACTTGATCAAGTAGGAGAAAGAATCAGCAAGCCCAGATACAGGTCATTTGAAATTACCCAGTCAGAGTAATAAAAGGAATGAAAAAGATTGCAGAAAGCTGACAAAACTTACAGGACACCATCAGGAAAACCAACATGCATTATAAAAGGCCCAGAAGAAGCAGAGGAAAAGAAAGTTGCAGAAAACTTATTTAAAAAATAAGAACATAAAGCTCCCCAAACTTGGAGACATAAAAGAAATAAACATCCAGATTTATGAAGCCCAAAAGAACTCCAAATAGATTAAATATACAAAGATCCTCACCATCACAAGGAGAGAGTTTTCAAAGCAGCAAAAGTAAAACAATTCTTCACATACAAGGGAAGCTTCCTAAGTTTATCAGTGGATTTCTCAGCAGAAGTCACATAGGCCAGGAGGGAGTGGGATGTTATATTCAACGTACTGAAAGTACAAAACCTGACAACCAAGAATATAATACCAGGCAAAGCTGTCCTTCAGAAAGGAAGGAGAGAAAAAGAATTTCCCAGATTATTAGTCCATTTTCACACTGCTCTAAAGATATTACCTGAGACTGGGTAATTTATAAACAAAACAGATTTAGCTGACTCACAGTTACCATGACTGGGGAGGCCTCAGGAAACTTACAATCATGAAGGAAGGCAAAGGGGAAGAAGACACCTTCTTCACAAGGTGGTAGGAGAGAGAGTGTGTGTTTGTATGTCCAGGGAAAACTGCCACTTTCAAATCTCTCACTATCATGACATCACAGCACAGGGGAAACCACCTCCATGATCCCATCACCTCCCACCATGCCCCGCCTTCAACATGTGAGGATTACAATTCAAGACGAGATTTGGGTGGGAGTACAGAGCCTAACCTATCATTCTGCCTGCCCCTGGCCTCTGCCAAATCTCATGTCCTTTTCACATTTCAAAACCATTCATGCCTTTCCAACAGTCCTTCAAAGTCTTAACTCATTTCACATTAACCCAAAAGTCCAAGTCCAAAGTTTCATCTGAGACAAGGCAAGTCCCTTCCCTCTATGAGCCTTTAAAATAAAAAAAAAAGTTACTTCCAAAATACAATGGGGTTACAGAAATTGGATAAAAGTTCCCAATCCAATGGGAAGAAATTGGCCAAAATAAAGGGATCACAGACCTCATGCAAGTGCAAGACCTAGCAGGGAGGTCATTAGATTTTAAATCTCCAAAATAATCTCCTTTGAGTCTCTGTCTCACATCCAGGGCGTGCCAATGCAAGGGGTGAGCTGTCAAGGCCTTGGGCAGCTTTGTCCTTGTGGCTCTGCAGAGTACAGCCCCTACGGCTGCTTTCGTGGACTGGCACTGAGTGCCTGCACCTTTTCCAGGCATTTGATGAAAGTGGTCAGTGAATCTGCCATTCTGGGGTCTGAAAGATGGGGGCACTTTTTTCACAGTTCCACTGGGCAGTACCCCAGTGGGGACTCTGTGTGTGGGCTTTAACCCCACATTTCACAGGGACGCAGCCCCTGCAGCAGACTTCTGCCCGGACAACCAGGTGTTTCCATACCTCCTGTGAAATCGACATGGAGGGTCTCAAAGCTTAACTCTTGCTTACTGTGTACTCCAGGCCCAAGAGCACGTGGAAGCCACCAAGGCTTGGTACTTGCACCCTTGAAGCAACAGCCTGAGCTATGGCCCCTGTTAGCCACAGCTGGAGCTGGAGTGGCTGGGGAACAGGGCACCAAGTCCCAGGGCTGCACAGAGCAGTGGGACCCTGGGCTCAGCCTAGGAAACCATTTTTTTCTCCTAGGCCTCTGGGCTTGTAATGGGAGGGGCTGCCTTGAAGATCTCTTAAATGCCCTGGAGACATTTTCCCCATTGTTTGGCAATTAACGTTTTGCTCCTGGTTACTTAAGTAAATTTCTGTATCCGGCTTGAATTTCTCCCCAGAAAATGGGTTTTTCTTTTCTACCACATGATTAGGCTACACATTTTCCAAACTTTTATGCACTGCTTCCCTTTTAACTATAAGTTCCCATTTCATATCATCTCTTTGTGAATGCATATGACTGTATGCTTTCAGAAAAAGCCAGGTTATAGCTTGAATGCTTTTCTGCTTAGAAATTTCTTCTGCCAGATGCCCTAAATCACCTCTCTCAAGTTCAAAGTTCTATAGATCTTTGGGGCAGAGAAAAATGCTGCCAGTCTCTGCTAAAGCATAGCAAGAAAGACCTTTGCTCCAGTTCCCAATTGTTTCTCATCACCATTTGAGGCCACCTCAGCCTGGACTTCATTGTCAATATGACTATCAGCATTTTGGTCAAAACCATTCAACAAGTCTCTAGGAAGTTTCAAACTTTCCCACATTTTCTTATCTTCTTCTGAGCCCTCCAAACCATTCCAACCTCTGCCTGTTACCCAGTTTCAAGGTTTCCTTCACATTTTCAGGTTATCTTTATAGCAGTACCTCACTCTGCCAGTACCAATTATATGTATTGTTCATTATTACACTGCTAAAAGATATTACCTGAGACTGGGTAATTTATAAACAAAAGAGGTCTAATTGACTCACAGTTCCTCACAGCTGGGGAGACCTCAGAAAACTTCCAATTATGGTGGAAGGTGAAAGGAAAGCAGTTACCTTCTTCACAAGGCTGTAGAACAGAGAGAGAGAGAGAGAGAGAGAGAGAGAGAGAGAGAGACCCTGTGCACAGGGTTAACTGCCACTTTTAAACCATCAAATCTCATGAGAACATCCTCACTATCATAAGAACATAATGGGGAAGACATCCCCGTGATCCAGTCATCTACCCTCCTTTGGCACATGGGGATTGCAATTTGAGATGAGATTTGGGTGGGGGCACAGAGCCAAATTATATCACCAGACAAATAAAAGCTGTGGGACTTCATCACCATTAAATCTGCCACAAAAAAATGCTAAAGGGAACTCTCAAGTTTAAACAAAAGGGCACGAACTAACAAAAAGTGTATGAAAGAATAAAACTCTGTTAAAGGTGCTCTTAGTCAAGTTCAGCATACTCTAATACTATAATTGTAAAGCAATCACTTTTAACTCTGGTCTAAAAGTTAAAAAACAAAAGTATTAGAAAATACCATAACCACAATAATTTGTTAATGAATACACAACATTTACAAGATGTAAACTATGCCAGGAATAATCAAATGTGGAAGGAGGAAAAGTTAAAATACAGTGTTTTTAAATGCAGCTGAAGTTATCAGCTTAAAATAGACGCTATAGCTTTGAAATATTCTATGTAAACCTCATGATGACCACAAAGAAGAAGTTGTGGCAGATACACTAAACATAAAGAGAAAGGAAGCAATGCAAATTGCTCCAAAAAAGCCATTGAATCACAAAGGAAGACAGTGAGATAAAAAGAAGCAACAAAGGAGCTACACACAATCAGAAAACAATTAACAACGTGATAGTGGAAAACCTTTACCTACCAAGAATTACTTTAGATGTAAATGTATTAAATTATCCAATCAAAAGACAGTGGATAAGTACATTAAAAACAAGATCTAACTGTATGCTGTCTGTAAGAGACTCACTTTAGCCTTAAGGACAGACATAAGCGGGAAGTGAAGGGATGGAAAAGGAGATTCCACTCAAATGATAACCAAAAGAAAGCAGAGTTGGCTGTCCTTATAACAGATGAGACAGAGTTTAAGTCAAATGCTGTCATGTGAGACAGAGAAGGTCATTAGATAATGATAAAAGGGTCAATTCATCCAGAGGCTATAAAAACTGTAAATACATATATACCCAATGTCAATGCATCAAAACCTATAAAGCAAATATTAACATAACTAATGGAGAAATAAATAGCAATGTCAGAAAATCAACAAGGAAACTGTGGATTTCAAAACACTGAAAGTCAATAGACCTAACAGACACATGCAGAACATCCTTCCAAAAGCAGCAAAATACACATTCTTTGTAAGCGCACACAGAACATTCTCCAGGATAGGTCATATATTAGGCCATGAAACACATCTTAATAAATTTAAGAAGACTGAAATAAGTATCTTTTCCAAACATAATGGCATAAAAGTAAAACTCAATAACAGAAGGAAAACCGGAAAATTCACAAATACATGAAAATCAACACACTCCTGATCAACCAATGAGTCAAAGAAGAAAAATCAAAAGGAAAATCAAAAACTATCTTGAGAAAAATAAAAATAGAAACAAAATTTATGGGACTGAAAATTCATGGAATGCAGCAAAAGCGGTTCTAAGAAGGGAGCTGATAGTGATAAACGCCTACCTTAAGAAAACAGAAAGATCTCAAATATCCTAACTTTATACCTGAAGCTGATAGTGATAAACGCCTACCTTAAGAAAACAGAAAGATCTCAAATATCCTAACTTTATACCTGAAGCAATAAGAAAGAAAAAATACTAAGCCCTAAGCCAGAGGAAGAAAGAAAATAATAAAGGTCACAGCAGAGATAAATGAAATAGAGAGTAGAAAAACAACAGAAAAGGTCAATGACACTGTTGTTGTTTTTAAAAAGATAAATCAAGAAATCTTTAGACTAGGAGAAAAAGAAAAAAAAGCTCAAAGAAATACAATTATAAATGAAGAAGGAAACATAACAATGGATACCACAGAAATACAGAATATCATGAGACTACTATGAAAAACAAGATATCAACAAATTAGATAACATAGAAGAAAGGAAAAATTCCTAGGAACATACAACCTACTGGACTGAATCAGGGAGAAACAGAAAATCTGAGCAGGCCAATGATGAGTAAGGAGATTAAATCAGAATAAAAACTCTCAGCTAAGAAAAGCTTAGGACCCAGTGTCTCCACTGGTGAAGTCTACAAACATTTGAAGAAGAACTACCACCACCAATCTTTCTCAAACTTTTAAATAATTGAAAACAAGGAGCCGGGCGCGGTGGCTCACGCCTGTAATCCCAGCACTTTGGGAGGCCGAGGCAGGTGGATCACGAGGTCAAGAGATCAAGACCATCCTGGTCAACATGATGAAACCCCGTCTCTACTAAAAATACAAAAAATTAGCTGGGCGTGGTGGCGCGTGCCTGTAATCCCAGCTACTCAGGAGGCTGAGGCAGGAGAATTGCCTGAATCCAGGAGGCAGAGGTTGCAGTGAGCGAGATCACGCCATTGCACTCCGGCCTGGGTAACGAGAGCGAAACTCCGTCTCAAAAAAAAAAAAAAAAGAAAAGAAAACGAGGAAACGTTTCTAATCTCATTGAATGAGGCCAGCATTACTTTGATAGCAGAGCCAAAGAAGAACATCACAAGAAAACAAAATTAAAATTATAGATCAATATTCCTGAGGAACACAGGTCCAAAAATCCCAAAGGAAATATTACCCAGGCTAAATTCAACAACACGTTAAAAGAATCGTGATCAACTGAGCCTGGGATGCAAGGATGGCTCAACATCTGCAACTCAATACAGGTGTTATACCACATTAACAAAACGAAGGATAAAGATTGTGTGGTCATCAGAAGAGGTGCACTTGTACCTACATATGGAATCTAAAAAAGTCGGAGTCATAGTAACAGAGAGTAGAATAGTGGTAGCCAGAGTATCGGGAGTGCAGTCTACGGGGTGATTTTGGTCAAAGGGTCCAAAGTTTCGATTATGCAGTGTGAATAAGTTGGAGGATCTAATGTACAACATTGCTTCCCATCGTCCTGAAGCAGCTATACTGCTAGAATGGTGGAATGGCATTTTGAAGTCACAATTACAATGCCAACTAGGTGACAATACTTTGCAGGGCTGGGGCAAAATTCTCCAGAAGGCTGTGTATGCTCCGAATCAGCATCCAGTGTATGGTACTGTTTCACCCATAGCCAGGATTCACAGGTCCAGAAATCAAGGGGTGGAAGTGAAAGTGGCACCATCCACCATCACCCATAGTGACCCACTAGCAAAATTTCTGCTTCCTGTTCCCAAGACATTACTTTCTGCTTGCCTAAAGGTCTTAGTTCCAGAGGAAAAAATGCTGCCACTGGAAGACACAAGGATTCCACTAGACTGGAAGTTAAGATTGTCACCTGGCCACTTTGGGCTCCTTGTACCTCTAAATCAACAGGCTAAGAAGGGAGTTAGAGTGTTGGCTGGAGCGATTGACCTGGACTATCAAGATGAAGTTATTCTATCACTCCACAATGAAGGTAAGGAAGAGGATGTGAGAAATACAGGAGATCCCTTCTTAGTATTACCATGCCCTGTGATTAAGGTCAATGGGAAACTCTAACAGCCCAATCCAGGCGGCACTCCATACAGCCCAGATCCCTTAGGAATGAAGGTTTGGGTCACTCCACCAGGTAAAAAGCCACAGCCTGCTGAGCTGCTTGCTGAAGGCAAAAGGAATGAAGAATGGATAGTGGAAGGTAGTCATCAGCCCCAGCTGCGCCCATGAGACCAGTTGCAGAAAGGAGGACTGTAATCAATATATCTCCTCCTTATTTTGTTAAGAATATGTTTGTGCATGTATACACTTGTACTAAGAAAATATCTTCATTTTATTGCCTTTTTCCTTTATCATGTAACGTAAGATGTATTTGCTTTATATCAGCATTTAAATGTTAACTTTATGCAATAGCATTTGAATTGGGGATTGGTGCATTTCTGGTTGTACAGAGGATAGCTGTATTACGTTAGGTGAAATTATCTTTAATTATACCTTATTATTGTCTTTATTTGAAGATCATATATGATTTCAGGAGATGTGTATGGGTTCAAATAGACAAGGAGTGGACTCATGTTGGTTAATTCTGAGTGTCAACCTGACTGGATTGAAGGATGCAAAGTCTTGTTCCGGGATGTGTCTGTGGGGGTTGCCAAAGGAGATTAACACTGGAGTCAGTTGACTGGGAAAGGCAGACCCCCCCCCCGGTCTGGTTGGGCAACATCTAGCTGCCAGCAGGGCTAGGATAAGAGCAGGAAGAAGAACGTGGAAGGACTAGACTGGCAGTCTTCTGGCCTCCATCTTTCTCCTGTGCTGGATGCTTCCTGCCCTGGAACATCGGACTCCAGGTTCCTCAGCTTTTGGACTCTTGGATTTACACCAGTGCTTTGCCAGGGGCTCTTGGACCTTCGACCACAGACCCAAGGCTGCACTGTCCACTTTCCTTCTTGTGAGGTTTTGAGACTTGGACTGGCTTCCTTGCTCCTCAGCCAGCAGACAAACTATTGTGGGGTTTCACCTTGTGATCCTGTGAGTCAATACTGCTTAATTAAACTCCCTTTCTATGTACACCTGCCCTATTAGTTCTGTCTTTCTAGAGAAGCCTAATACAAACACGGTGACTATAGGTCATAACACTGTATCATATAAATGACCTTCGCTAGAGAATAGATTTTATGTGCACACAGGCACAAATGACAACTATGAAAAACAATGGACATGTTAATTAGCCTGACTGTGGTAATCATTTCACAGTCTACACGTATATCAAAACACTGCGTGGTACAGAGTAGACATATGCATAATTTTTATTTGTAAATGATATATCAAAAAAGTTAGAAAAATGCTGTACTCAAAAAGAGCCTGATTTCATTTTAGGGTCACACAGTTTATGCACAGGTTTCCATTTTTAAAAGTGCTCATAACATTCCCAGTTATTTGGTGGCACGCAGTTGAAACCTCGTCTAACTGAACTTGATTAGACTTGCTTGGAGGCACAGTGAGTAACGAATGGGTATGGCTAGCTCCTCCTAGAGGGATATCATGTCACACCGAAATCTTAGATTTGGAAGGACTGGGTTGATGTTTAGGTCCTATTCCCATTCAGTTCAGGAAATGCAATATATCAGGCTTGACAAACCACAGTTCACAGACCAACCACATTTGGCTTTCTACTTGTTTTGTGAATAAAGTTTTATTGACACACAGCCATGGCCATTCATTCACTTACTATCTATGGCTGCTTTCACCTTACAATGGTGGAGCTAAGTTGCTACAGAAGCAGCATGGCCTCCAAAGGCAAGAAGATTTACTGACTCTACAGATAAGGTTGGCTGAAACCTTCCGGACAGCACTTCTGACATAGACTTTAAACTTTCCTGCTAAAATACTTCGACTGAAGAGAAACCGGTTTTCCAAGCAGCCTGCTCCAACTCAGGGAGCTCTATTTTAATTTTATTTTTAAGAAAAAACTCCCTGTATACTGAAATATGCCTCCTTACAATGTCTACCCTTCAGTACTAGATTTACGTACTAGACCCACACAAAATAATTTTTTCTCTTTTTTCTGCTTTTAAAATATTTAAGGACCATAATGACTTGCCCACTAAATCTTTGTTTTCTGTTCCTTGAAATTACAGTATATCATCTTGATCAGTAAGTTAGACCTTTGGGGAGTTTATTCTTGAGTAAATATTTTATGTATATTACTGGAATGCAAAACTGTATTTATTAGAAATGTAGGACAATGTTGCCAATAAAATATTTTCTGGCGAGAATGAAGTAAAATGCGTATTTTAAATATGCATGTTGTGCTGTCTTGTAGATTTAGGATATCGAATGGTACAGCAGCAGGCAACAGCACTGTCTACTGTGTGCAATATGAAACAATTCAAATTTGAGATTTCATCTGCTACCAGGCTCAGCAGAAAAAAGGACAAGTGGGACAAAAGTGCCCTGCCTTCAAATCACAGTGGAAACCCTTGGGGATTTATTTCCCTAAAAGGTGAGATTACAGACTTTTAACCTATTTAAATGTGC
This sequence comes from Callithrix jacchus, assembly GCF_049354715.1. NCBI lineage: Eukaryota > Metazoa > Chordata > Mammalia > Primates > Cebidae > Callithrix > Callithrix jacchus. The sequence continues at coordinate 5,281,462 of NC_133504.1, forward strand.
TTCTGTGTTTAGTTTGAAGTTTTCTCACAGTGAAACATGTTACATTCTAGTAATACGTAAAACTAAAAAACCAGCTGGGCGTGGTGGCTCACGCCTGTAATCCCAGCACTTTGGGAGGCTGAGGCAGGTGGATAACCTGAGGTTGGGAGTTCATGACCAGCTTGGCCAACATGGAGAAACCCCTTGTTTACTAAAAATACAAAATTAGCTGGGCATGATGGCATGCACCTGAAATCCCAGCTACTCAGGAGGCTGAGACAGAAGAAGCATTTAAACTTGGGAAGTGGAGGTTGTGGTGAGCCAGGATCAGGCCATTGCACTCCAGCCTGGGTGACAAGAGCAAAACTCTGTCTAAAAAAATTTAAAAAAAACCTTAAAAACCTCTGTAGATCCAGGTGAACCAAATCAGAATTAAGCTGAAAAGAGGCATGGTAGGTAGAATTCTAAAATGTTCTCCCAAATCTTCCACTCAAATCCTGGGGACAGTGAACAAAATGAGATATCACATCTTCCCACGATTACGTTACATGAGAAAAGCAATTCTGCTGATGGGGTTGAGATTACTAAGCAGCTGACTTTGTGCTAATCAAAATGGAGACGATCAGGGTGGGCTGACTCCCATCCTACGAGCCCATTAGAGGCAGAGTTCTCCTTTGCTGTCAGCATGAGAAGTCAGAGAGGTTCAGAGTGTGAGAGGGACTGGCAGCAGGGAAGTGCTCCAGTGCCGGCTTTCAGGTGGGCCATGGGGACAAAAGCCAAAAAGAACATGGCGACTTCACTTCTACAATCCCAAAGCACTGACTATTCCAAAAAATTGCATGTGCTTCAAAGAGGGCTTTTCTCCAGAGCCTCCCCTGAGACACTTTCCAGGATGACTCTCCACCTCCCCTTGTCCTAGATTCCCACGTGACTCGCTTCAGTCACACCAGTGCTCAAACATCATCTTTTCTGGATGCCATCCTCTCGCAAGCAGCTCATCTGAAAAGGACCTTCCATCTCTTCCACCTCCTGCAAACATCATCTGAAAAGGACCTTCCATCTCTTCCACCTCCTGCAAACATCATCTTTTCCGGATGCCATCCTCTCGCAAGCATCTCATCTGAAAAGGACCTTCCATCTCTTCCACCTCCTGCAAACATCATCTTTTCAGGATGCCATCCTCCCGCAAGCAGCTCATCTGAAAAGGACCTTCCATCTCTTCCACCTCCTGCAAACATCATCTTTTCCGGATGCCATCCTCTCGCAAGCATCTCATCTGAAAAGGACCTTCCATCTCTTCCACCTCCTGCAAACATCATCTTTTCCGGATGCCATCCTCCCGCAAGCAGCTCATCTGAAAAGGACCTTCCATCTCTTCCACCTCCCGTCTCCTTACTATTCTTTGTCTTTCTGCTCAGTGCTTCTCACCCCCTGCCGTTCTGTTACCTCCTTGACCATTTCTGTTGTTTTTCTGATGTCCTCTGTCTGTAACACCTTGCTGGGAGGACTGGGCTTGTTTGCTGTCTTTCCTCAGTTCCCTGAGTAGTACCTGGCAGACTTTTATGAATGAAAGAACGAAATGATAAATAAGCACACGAACAAGGAATGAAATATTTTTTAAAAACAAGAGACTGAGAACAGGAAGTTTCCTTTACCCACAGTTGCAGACCATCTCATTCTCGCAGGAGAGTCACAGTCACACATGGAAACTATTAACTGCTAGTTTTAGATGACACTGAAAATGATTGTTGGAGGAATTCTGATCGGTCCTCGTTCTGCTGAATGCCCTTTGGTGGGAGCAGATGTCCTCTTGAGGTTCTGTCCAACTGTATCATATGACACACTGCAGTCCTTGCCTTTCCAAAACAGCATTGCTTTTGGAAACAACCAGCCGGCACTGGCAACAACACCCAGCGTTACTGACAATTGTCACAGTTAAGGTGCAGACAGCTGAAACGACCGAAGCACAACCCCTCCTAGGAAGATGTGGCAACATGATAAAATGAGTTGTGCCTGAGTGATTTAAATGTCTTAATTTAGTCTGGGAAACATGGCAAAACCCCATCTCTACAGAAAAAAAAAAAAAAAAAAAACACAAAAATTAGCCAGGTGTGGTGGCCTGCACCTGTAGTTCTAGCAACTCAGGCGACGGAGGTGGGAGCATCCCTTGAGCCCAGGAGGTGGAGGTTGCTATGAGCCGTGACAGCAGGCTGCACTCCAGGCTGGGTGACAGAGTGAGACCCTGGCTCAAAAAATAAATGTCTTAATTTACTGTATTTCCATAGCATAAAACTTAAAACGTGGGCTTCATTGGAGCAAGCAAGGAGGCAAAGCTTAAAGGTAGAATATGGAAAGAAAAGAAGGAAAGAAAGAAAAAAGGAAAAAAAGGTTACTCCCCTTCCTGGGAATGCCCAATAGACACTTCTGTGTCCATATATATATATATATATATATACACACATATATATTGTTGGGTTTTTTTTTGCTATTCAGCTAAAACACATATTTTAAAACTATATATGGCAGTTTGTTTACTAAAAGTAAACTGAAAACATCTAAAAAATAAGACAGGCATGTCTAAATCGTGTGATAATTTTTCTTCCCGATAAGATCTACACCGTTCATATGTCCCTTATTGAAGGAAAAACGTTATTACAACTTCTTATATAGGAATCTGCGTTTTAGTATAGGCTTTATTTCTGTGAAAAAGATTGAATAGTATCAGGAAAGGCAGAGATCAATAAATGCAAACCCCAACAGAAAGAACATGATGCGTAAAGAGGAGAGAGAATCATGGAAGGAGAAGGAACGTGCCAAAAATTTCTCTACTGGGATAAAGAGAACAAGATAAACAGCTAAAGGCTGGAGTTGATTCTGAAACTGAATTTCGGCCTGAGGAAATAACCATTTGGTGAATTTCCAGACAAGAAACTGAGGAAAGAATCCAGCCAGTTCATTTTAGTAATTAGAGATGAGAGATGTATCCCTGAAATCTGGCATACAGCTAGCCAGCAGGAAAATGAATCTGGTTTAAGTAGAGAAGGAGAAAAATGACTAATTAGCCCAGAGAGTCATCAAGCCAGAACCGAAAAACCAGACTGCTGTGTTAGGTTAAGCCTAGCTGCATTCTAAAATGATGCGTGTAACTTTAGCTTTCCTACTATCTAGAAAAGACAGAACTGCATTTTCTCAAATGGTATTGCATCTGTGCTGTTAATCCAATCTAGAGAATTACTGAGCAGCACAAAGAAAACAGGGTGGAGACCTAAGATCATATCCAGAGAATGAGAGCCCTTTCTTCAGCCTGCAGCCGGCCTGACACACACTAAGTCACTTTTGGTCATAAATGAAAGACAATCCATGTGAGCAAAGGGCAATATGCTGGTTCTTGGGTCCCAAGGAGGGTGGACCCACGGAACAGTGGGCAGGGAAGACGTGCAGTGAGCCTCAGCATCACCTGGCACGTGGGACTCCGACTCCTCCAGGATTCTGTCCATTTCTTCTGTCTGCTTCTTCTCTGTCCATCACCCAGCAGCTGCTCCAGAGGTTCTACTGCTGATTGATCTACTGCTGATTGGAGTTTGCACCACAAGAGATGAACTGTATCTCTTCTTCAATTGCAGCTGCAAAAACTCATGGGGAGAACTCAAATGTAACCCCCTCTTGAGGTTGAGAAAGTGGGATCGTCTGAGAACACGGCAGCTCCAATCGAAGCCGCATATTTACAGTGTGTGTACTGGGGAAGGAAAAAGATGCGGAGAGCAGAAGAGGGTAAATTTATTGTAGGACGATTTCAAAAATAAGAGTGCTGCTCCTAGAAAACCAGGGTGCCTGGGCAGACTAAAATTTTTTAATGTCGGGGATTAGATGCTGGAAGGAAAAACATTTCGATCTTCCAGACACATTCCAGATAAAAATGATCTTTTTGACCGCCATCTCTTATTGGGTCATTTGGTCCAGAAACTGACATTCCCCAGCTGTCTGTGACAATGCACAGGGCCCCAGTCAACAGGCCATCACCTGGAGAGGTTTCTGGACTCTAAATCCCTGGGGCCAGCGATGCCTGTGGTTTTTTGCCGATTCCCAGTAACTGACATTACTTTGTGCCTTCAGCCGAGCAAAATGTTCTGGTGATTCTACTTCTTCTAGTTGATTTTTCAGTCAGAGAAATTCACAATCAGTGTGTGACAACAGCACAGAAACCTTTGGTTAGAAAATCTAAGAGTCACTGATGACATCAACTCAACAGTGCTATTTCTTTTTTTTTTTTTTTTTTTGAGATGGAGTTTCGCTCTTGTTACCCAGGCTGGAGTGCAATGGCGCGATCTCAGCTCACCACAACCTCCGCCTCCTGGGTTCACGTAATTCTCCTGCCTCCGCCTCCTGAGTAGCTGGGATTACAGGCACGCGCCATCATGCCCAGCTAATTTTTTGTATTTTTAGTAGAGATGGGGTTTCACATGTTGACCAGGATGGTCTCGATCTCTTGACCTCGTGATCCACCCACCTCAGCCTCCCAAAGTGCTGGGATTACAGGCGTGAGCCACCATGCCCGGCAACAGTGCCATTTCTTTCATTACCCATTAGGAATCAGCCACCCACTGATTTATCTTTTAACAGTTTTCTATGTTTAGAATTGATACCATTTCTTAGAATAAAATGCAGCACCTGCATCTAAAATACAATGTATTTTTCTTGAGACATGTCTTTCAAACAGAAGACAGACAGGTCATGGGAACTTGATCATCTTATAAAACAAGGCAGCATCCACATTTCAATATTGCAGCACATGAAAGAATTTGTCAGTTCCTACTGTCATAGCTTAAATGACTTACTGATTAAAATAAGAGTAACAATAATTCTAGAGCTGAATGAGGCTCTCAGGCCAAAAGGTAACATTAAGCAAGGTTTCACTTTAAATATAATGTCCTGTGTTACGGAGGGTCACTAAACACATGTAAGAGATAAAGGTAAGTGCAGAACATTGAGAGATGATACCAAGTTACATGAATACAACTTTTATTATCCAAAATCGTCTTGGAAGGAAATTTTCTAATACACCCATTTTTAGATAATGAGATCAACCATTTGATGAGAATATTTCCAATTGTATCCCCTCCTTCCTTGACTTTTCTCATCAGTTTAGGACCTGGGTGGTACGCACTGTGGCTCTCTGGGTTAGTTAAGGGGTGCAGTGGCTGAGGCTTCCCCTGCCCTGAATGGCCCAGGCTGAGGGCTTGCCAAATGGCTTCGGTTCTGTAACTTCTTTTGCTACCCAGTGAAAAATACATATCCTCCCTTCTGGATCGCACAGTTCTATCTGCTATTGCCTATTGGGAGCATAATCACGGAAGTTCTAAGGTCCTTCCAGTTCCAAAGCCATTGATCAAACCTGTGAGACACTGAGACGCCGGAGATTACGGAGGAATCTCTGCCAATAATATATAATATATAAAGGTAACTGTGATTCTACGAAGAATGAATAAAAATTGAAAACAAAACCAAACCAATCTTGTTTAAATTATTAAATGAAGTTTTAAGAAATCATGGAGTAGGCAGATGTATTGTCTATCAAATTAGAATTCAGGGAATCTGTGTCAGTTATCAGCTTGATAAGTGTGGTGTGCCGGGCTGAATTAACTAAGGGTCTAGCCCCACACTAAGTGAGATATTACTGGTTAGTAAATGGAGATGAATGGCTTCCTTTTTCCTTTAAGGAAGAATCCCAGAGCAATGCCTACATCGGAAGCGGAAGACCCATGTTCTAGTGACACATCTGATCATCCCCTGAGTTCCACAGAGCTACGGCACGTTGTAGAAGGCATATGGGTATGCGACGGGGAGATTCAGAGTATAGATCTCTACGTATTTCCAGCTGTGTCACCAGCTGGCAGCATGACTCTGGGCAGAAACTTACTGTCTTAATTCCATCCCCTTACTATCATATAAAGGAGCATAACTGGGTAAGTTCTAAGGCCCTTATAACTCCAAAAGGCATGATTAACCCTGTGAGGCACTGTGAAAAATTGGAGATTCTGAAGATGAATCTCTTCCAATAATATGAAAGATAAAGGTGATTGTGATTCTATGAGGAATTAAAGACTACACGTGCACAAACGAGAAACTGTAGAGAACCTATAAATCAACTTGTAAACAATCTGCTCTGTGTGATAAAATCTGGAAAGTACTACAATTATTCTTGTCATCACTGATGCCACTAACATAATTTTAAAACCTAAAAGCCTAAGTCAGAATACTTAATTACTCACTCTTTTCAAATTATATTGTGTGTGTACGTGCATGTGTGTGTGTTCCCGAGTCAACCTGAATACCTTTAATAAATTCTAAAGGTATTCTGGGCATGGTGCCTCAGGCCTGTAATCCCAGAACTTTGGGAGGCTGAGGCGGGTGGATCACCTGAAGTCAGGAGTTCGAGACCAGTCTGGCCAACATGGTGAAACCCTGTTTCTATTAAAAAATACAAAAAAAGTTAGCTGGGTGTGCTGGTGGGCACCTGTAGTCCCAGCTACTTTGGAGGCTGAGGCAGGAGAATTGCTTGAACCAGGGAGACAGAGGTTGTAGTGAGCCAAGATTGCGCCATTGCACTCCAGCCTGGGTGACAGAGCAAGCCTCAGTCTCAAAAAAAGGAAAATACCAAACTCAAAATTCTTGGTTAGGCTTGATGTCAAGATCCCTGGAACAAGGAAAAATTAGGTCTAGGGGATTCAAGCATATTGAACTCACGATCTATAAATTGTAAATGCCAAAGACCTCTTAAAAGAAAGACCTTTGTCATGATAAAGGCACAACCCAATGACATAGTTAGGGTCCGTCTGTGTTCCTCTTCTTCAGCTTTATCCAGATGCCGTTACTTGGACGAAGAATCAACTGTCCTTCTAGACCAAGTTCTTCTCTTTTCTGGTTGGATTCTACCCAAAAGCGCCTCAGGATGCATGAAAGAATGGTCTTTTCCTCCATCATAGCAAACTTTTGACCTTCAAATTAATGTAAATATCATCACTTTGGTTATAGACTGATCCCAAATGTGAGAAACAAGGGCTTCTGCCACAGGAAGCAACCCTTTTTATATGTTCACACAGGCAGAAGGAGAATCAGAATGACTTGGGACACTTGTTACAAATGAAGAGTCGCGAGTGTCCCTCCTACTCCCACCGTGCCTGTCTCAGTAGCTGGGAAGGCCGGGGAGTTTGTGCTCCAGATAAATCCTGAGCTCATTCAGGCTTGAGACTCACTACTCTAGATTGTGTCTTAGTGTCTTTAATCCACTATGGATTCACCAAAAAGCTTCAGATTCACCCATTTCAATCTGACCTCACTTTACTAATGTCTGCATTTACATAAATAAGATGCTAAAGATGCTAAAACCAAAATGGTTTAAAATGCAGGGCGACGCCGCGCATTCGCTTTGCTTAAACACTTCAGCCGGCCATAGGCAAGCATTTTCTGTTTTGATCTGCAAAATGAAATTCTTAAAAGCAGTACACACAAAGATTAGGTTAGCCACAAGTAATCACATGAAGTTTTTACCACAGTAAATTATATCCTGCTGTAATTAAAAATCAACAGCATTTCAGAACTCCACCATGAAACTGATTATGTTTTATGTTACGGGTAATTGTGTCTCTCTCCAAATTCATATGTTGAAGTCTTAACCACCCATACCTTAGAATATGACTGTATTTGGAGGCAGGTCATTTTAAAAAGTCATTAAGTATGAATAAGGTCACTGGGGTGGGCCCTAGTGCAGTCTGACAGGAGATATCAGGACACAGTCCCACACAGAGAAAAGACCGAGTGAAGACATGGGGAGAAGATGGCATCTCCCAGCCACAGAGATGGGCCTCAGAAGCACCTCGATCTCATACTTCCCGCCCCAGAACTGTGAGAAATAAATTTCTCACACCCGGTCTATGTTATTTTGCTATGGAAGCCCATGCAAGCTAATGTACTAATATACCTTTTGACAATGATATTTTAAAATTACAGAGCCAGTAAGTGAGGAAAAAAAGAAACCAGCTATTTTGTTAAGACTGTTGCATACGGGCAATGTCACATCACATCTCAAAGGAATCTCTGTAAGAAACCTACTATCACGTGGGTCTGAAAGTCAAACAATGCAGATGCATACAAACCTATACAGTTCCTGGGTCCAGCAGAGAAGGGCACATAGGCGTATGGATGGCGCCCTTTGGCATTCTCAGGGAAGAACCGCTCGGGCTGGAACTCCTCGGGATTGGGGAAGTATCTTGGATCTCGGTGCAACGCATATGGAATGATGACGGCCTCCGTGCCTTTCAGAACTCGGTAACCCGCTGTCAAGAAGTAGTCAATACGTCATGAGATGGGAGCAGGACAGACATTTAAAAATTTCCCTCTCCCTTCTACTTAGCTATAGCATACTTACCCACTTCACAATCTTCACTAAGACTACGGGCAAATAAGGGAACAGAAGGAAAAAGGCGAAGGGTCTCCTTAATAACACATTCCAGATACCGAAGTTTCTTCAGGTCTTCTATGGTAGCAGGACGGAGAGAATTCCCTGATGAAAGCAAGTGGATAAGATGACCTGAAATTGTGGTGTGGGCCTGGGGTGCAGACATCAAAGAATAACACGTGGACCAACACACAGGATGCTAAATACCCATCAAATACCCACCAAAGAAGAACACGTGGATCATGGCATGGGAAATACCCACAGCTAAAGCAGAATTTCTAATATTATGTAAAATGAAAATAAAATGAGACAATGTGCCAAGTAAAATAAACAGACACGGGCCGGGCGCAGTGGCTCACGCCTGTAATCCCAGCACTTTGGGAGGCCGAGGCGGGTGGATCATGAGGTCAAGAGATCGAGAGCATCCTGGTCAACATGGTGAAACCCCGTCTCTACTAAAAATACAAAAAATTAGCTGGGCACGGTGGCGCGTGCCTGTAATCCCAGCTACTCAGGAGGCTGAGGCAGGAGAATTGCCTGAACCCAGGAGGCGGAGTTTTCGGTGAGCTGAGATCGCGCCATTGCACTCCAGCCTGGGTAACAAGAGCGAAACTCCGTCTCAAAAAAAAAAAAAATAAATAAATAAAAATAAACAGACACAAAAGTTCACATATTATGCAAATCCATGAATAGGAAGTACTTGGAATAGGTAAATCCATAGAGACAAAAAGTACATTAGAGGCTGCCAGGGCCAGGGGAAGGACGAATGAAGAGTGACTGGTTGATGATACTGAGTTTCCTTTTAACTGAAAATGTTCTGGAATTATGTAGACGTGACTATCGTACAATATGGCGAAGGTACCAAATGTCACTGAAATGTACACTTTAAAATGATGGATTTTATGTTATGTGACATTTACCTCAGTAAAAAGAAAATAACATAAGGAATTAATACTTGCAACTCAGTACACAAAGATTAGTTGCTCAAAAATTCTACCAGGATTGGGAGTAGAAGGAAAAGGGCGGCACAGTAAGCAGAAAATACGAGATGCACAGAACACAGACTCTAGAAACGATGAGTGTGCCACTAATTCTGCAGGACCACGGAGCATTTGCGAAGCTGGCAATCAGCTAAACGTTGTAGGGGATACACAAGATTGGAACCTATTCCTAAAGAACCTGTGAGCTCTTCGAAGACCACATTTACCCACTCGAGGAAATCTAAGCAAAATTAAAATCCATGTGAAAAAAATAAAATGACAAAAATGTCGCCAACAGGTTTCGATGGCGTCCATTCTGCAAAATAAAAGCTTGCCTCTTAATGTGAAATTCCGGTCCCTGTACAGTCTGCATACAAAGCTGCTTGTCCGTCCTCATCTCCGTAATGAGACGAGTTTTCACTGTCTCTCACCCTCCACTGTTGCCCTCCGAACCAGAAACCCTTCCACTTCAGTGCCCCTGCTCATCCACTTCTCTTTCTGGAAGGCCTTCTCTCTCCAGCCGCATTCCTTCAGTTTTCCTTCCCGCCTCTCGCTGTGAAACCGCATCAGATTCTCCTCGTCGCTTGGCTAACACAACTTTATTCCTTTTCACCTTGCAGTTATTGGGGAACATGTGATTTTTAAAAAGGATAAAATTGACGGAAGTCTCTTTGGGGCAGACTGATAATGGGCCCCCAAATATTAGGTCCTAAACCCTGCAGTCTGTAAACGTTACCCCATTTGGAAGTAAGGAACTCTTGGCAGATTTAAATTAAAGATCTTACAGTGGGGCGATTATTCAGGTGGGCTCTGAATGCCATCACAAGTATGCTTGTGAGAGAAAGACACAAGCACACACACACACACCACACCACACATGCATGCACATGCGTGCACACACACACCCAGAAGAAGAGAAGGTGATGCAGAAACTGGCAGAGATGTCCGTGATGCGGCTGTCAGCCAGGAGAGGCTGAAGTGACAAAGGGTGGATTTTCTTCTCCGGAAGGAGCACAGTCCTGCCCACACGGTGATGTAGGCTCAGCGACACTGATCTTTGACTTGGGGGTCCAGAACTGTGAGGGAACAGGCATCTGCTGCTGGGAACCTCCCCATCTGTGAATTTGTCACAGGAGCCACAGGACACCAACACACCCAGCACCCCCACCTCCCTGCCTTCCTGCCTTGAAAATGAACGTGATAGTTGGAACACCAATCAAGAAGACAAAAGCCAAGAGAGCAGGACTGGCAGGGAGCAGAGGAGCAAGCCCGGGGCCCTGGACCTCCCTACTGGCATCCAGCAGGACGCTTCTCCTCCTGCTTGACTTAGAACAGAAGTTTCACTCCTGGTAGCTTTATCCATCTTTTCTCTCCTTTATTTATACAGGTCAGATGCAATCCTCTCTAAATCGGCTTTCCTGTACCTTTCTGAATAGTTTGACCAGCTACTCCATTCTCCCAAATAGCACCTTCTTCACTCAAATGCACAGCCCATGACGCTTCATGTATGTTTCTGTTTCTCCTTGGAAGCAGTGAGGCCCTTGAGGATGGCAGCACGCATCTGTGCACCCCAGCATCTAACCTCGAGAATGGCAGCACGCATCTGTGCTCCCCAGCATCTAACCTCGAGAATGGCAGCACGCATCTGTGCACCCCAGCATCTAACCTCGAGAATGGCAGCACGCATCTGTGCACCCCAGCATCTAACCTCGAGGATGGCAGCATGCATCTGTGCACCCCAATATCTAACCTTGAGGACAGCAGCACGCATCTGTGCACCCCAGCCTCTAACCTCAAGGATGGCAGCACGCATCTGTGCACCCCAGCATCTAACCTCGAGAATAGCAGCATGCTTCTGTGTACCCCAGCATCTAACCTCGAGGATGGCAGCACACATCTGTGCACCCCAACTTCTAACCTCGAGGATAGCAGCACGCATCTGTGCACCCCAGCATCTAACCTCAAGAATGGCAGCACACATCTGTGCACCCCAGCCTCTAACCTAGAGGACAGCAGCATGCATCTGTGCACCTCAGCATCTAACCTCGAGAATGGCAGCACGCATCTGTGCACCCCAGCATCTAACCTCGAGGATGGCAGCACGCATCTGTGCACCCCAACTTTTAACCTCAAGGATAGCAGCACGCATCTGTGCACCCCAGCATCTAACCTTGAGAACGGCAGCACGCATCTGTGCACTCCAACTTTTAACCTCGAGGATAGCAGCACGCATCTGTGTACCCCAGCATCTAACCTTGAGAACGGCAGCACGCATCTGTGCACCCCAGCATCCAGCCCAGTGCAGTCACTTGCCAGGTGACTGGCAGAGGCCTGTGAGTGAATGGACGAGGCCTTGCAAAGAGGATGGTACTGGAAAGGATCCCACAAGGAAGTGTTCCTGCTCATTGTTGTAAACACAGTGGCATCTCTGCAGTGGACTTGGTACCACAATATACCACGGAAGGGGCCAAACATACCAAAGACGTCATCCAACTCATGGTCCACTTTTTTCTGGACTTCTGGGTTAGAACCCAAAAGGTATAAGGACCAGTTTATTGCAGCCGCAGTTGTATCGTGGCCCTACAAATGGAGAAAACAAGAGCTTAAAAAGCAGAGGTAGCCTGTGATGATGAGGAGTGACCAGAAACCGCTTTTGAATTGTCTCTGGATTTGGCAGCTGCACTGTGACTGAGGAACAAAGGAAGTGAACTCTGTGCAGCACCTTACCCCGGTGATAAACAAGCAAACAATTCCTGAAAAGTGGAGGTTCGTGCCTAGAGATGACCGCTGCACGCCGCTCAGTGTTGCACACTCGTGGGATGCGCCTGTGCTGTGTTAATAAAGGGGCGTTCCACGGGCACAAGGTGAGCTGCGCCTAGTGAAGGGAACGAAGCCTGATGCCCCAGAGCCTGCTTGGCAAGTCTGTACTTCTCGGCCTTCCCCATCTGTAAGGTGGGCCTTACCTGTGGATGGCAGGTACCAGGGGGCATAGGTGTGGTTCTAAGTCACATCCTCTGCATTCAAAAGTCGACAACAACCTCATTTAATACGTGCTGAGTTGTAGGCAAAATACTAGGTATTTTGCAGAAACTGACTCAATTAATCTGCACAAAAACTCCATGGAAGACTCATTACTGTTATTTACATTTCAGAGATTAAAACTCAGGACACAGATGTGGCGAAATAATGTCTCCTGTGCTAAACAGGTTAGTGGGAGGCAGAGGCAGGAGCCCAGCCTCCAGCACGTCTGAGGACAAAGCCAGCTGTGCTGATGGCATCCACCCACACCGTGTACATTCAGGAGGCTCCACCTCACCTCTTACACTAGTGCAGCGCCTGGGCTACCTCCTTCCCCACCCACTTGATAGTTCAGGCCTTGGCCTCTTGTCTCCTCTTCAGCTCCCTAGCATTCCCATATGCAAAAGTGGTGAGTTCTTCAGGAAAAAAAAACCGTATCTGGAAAATCCATCACAGTCATCTACCTCTCTGAGTGAAACGTTGAGGACAAAAAGAGAAAAAAATGATCACCTCTATAAAAGATCTCACTTTTCCATTTTCCCTAAGTGGCACAAGGGATTATTATCTCATTCTCTGTGGAGAAATCTCCAAAGGACTTGTTTTATAAAACTCCTTGTGAATTGAACTGCTTGGGACTTATTCTGCAATTATTACAATACACAGCCTACAGGTCCCTGAGGCCGGCGCCTCATTGCATTTTCCCAGCACTGGCAGTTACAGAAACTACTCGGAGCTCCAGTTTTGCGCTCTGGCCCATCGTGCTCGCTTGTCTGCTAAGTACATACGGAAGTACGCTGGCTAAACACTTCTGATGGCGTTCCTTGAATTTGTGAGCAGAAGCCTAATCCAAAGGTGTAAGAGGAGTCCGCTGAGCTTCCGACTTCATTTTCTCTGCCCTCCGCAGAAGGCGTGATGAGGCAAACGTGAAGCACCAAGGCGCACTGGCAGAGCAGGGGGACACCGACTTTCAGCTCACAGCTGGAAGCTGGGCAGTTAGAGCCGGCACCGGCCTGTAGACTCACACGTGGTATACCTCCACTCAATGCAAAGAAGAAAAGACTTAGAATTTCACAGAGTGTCGGAACTGAAAGAAAAATCATTAGTCTGGTTCTGGTTGTTTTCATGAGAGTGAGAGGTTCCTGGTAGGAGATGGATGGAATGTGTACACATGTACATGTGTGTACATGTAGGTATGGGGGGGTGTGCATAGATGCATGCTGTATGTGGATATGTACATGTGTTTGCATGTGCATTTGTGCTTATGTATACATGTGTATACGGCTGTGTGCATTTGTGTGTGCACGTGTATATATATGTGCATATATGTGTATATGTGCATGTGTGTATATAGATGTGTACGTGTTTTTGTATGTGTGATTACCTGCATAAATGTACACCAATGTGTGCATGTGGGGGGGGTAGTGTGTGCATGTACGTATCTGCATGCACGTGTGCATGTGTATGTACATGAGTCTATGTGTGTGTATGTTTGTGTGTGTATGCATGCCCATGTGTGTGAATGTGGATATACATGTGTGTGTATGTGTGTGCATGTATGTGTATATATGCATGAGTGTATGTAGATGTGTGTGAGATGTGTGTGTGTATGTGTGTACATGTGCATGTGTGTATATGGATATATACGTGTGTATGTTCATGAACGTGTATGGGTATATACATGTGTCTGTGCATGCATGTGTATGTGCATGAGCATATGTGTGTACGTATGCGTATGTGGGTGTGTGCATGTTTGTGTTTGTGTATGTGTGTACAGGAGTATGTGTGTGTGCACGGGCAAGGTGAAGATGTGAGAAGGTCTCTCCACTTCAACATCAAATAATAACACCTGGTATCTGCTGCATATTCCTTATGGGCCATCACCATTCTCAGAGCACCTTTACAAACCTAATCACCATAACGGTTCCAGGAGGCTTGTGCCATTAAAATGAGAATATCCAGGCCCAGAAGGGCCGGGTGAGGCGCTTGAGGTCATGCTTCCAGCGCCTTGGAGCTGGGATTTGGTCTTAACGCCCACACTCTTAACCTCTCTACTTTTCAGCTAATTTAGATGTCCGTTTTCTGCTTAAGACTTATTTTCAGTGAAGTGTTCTGCTGTACAAAGTCTAAAACCACCAATGCAATCCGCCTCTCCTCTTTGCACATAGGAAAGTTGTGACAGAGCTCTGGAATGATCAGAACTATCTTGTTTGGCAATGAGCACAGGGCTTGAACTGGAACTAGGATCCTAAGCCTCATCTCACGGCTTTCTTCACTGCGTTGTGGAGCCTCACACAGGAGTGCACCAGCACTGGCACTGCCGCCAGCGGCTCCCGCAGAGCAGCTAGCACGTCGGTGGCAGAGCCATTAAGAACGCAGGTGCCTTTCACTCTGCTCCATGCCGAGGATACTACCACATGGCTTCTAAAAACCATGCTTTATCTATTTTGCCATTCACATAGAGTCCCTCTTTGTAGTGTTTAATATTTAGGCTATCTTTGTAAAAAGTACTTCACATATATATGTTTGAATTTGAGACCGGAGATCTCCTGAGAATCACGAGCCGGCTGGAATTCCTGTTGCAGGGCTTCTGCTCTTTAGGTAGAGCAGCTGGTGGCAGTAGCTAAGTGCTTGTCTGCTAGAACCTCAAAAGGGAGGTGTTGAGGAAGTGGACTGCAGGTCTGGGAGGTTAGAAGGAAGCTGAAGCCATGTGGAGAACTGAGAGCAATGTCGGGCTGCTCTTCTGCTTGGGAAAACTCTGACGAATCTTAGGGTTTCTTGAGAAAAAAAAAATATGTCTACTGCTGTGCCCAGCACTCAGCAAAATCGTTTTCTGAAGAAGGAAGTCGAGCTGGTACTTAACCAGTTTCTTAAATTTTCTAATTTCTAATAAAAATATAACGGTTATTTGGTTATATTAAACTACTTTAAAAGTTGATTAAATTTTAACAAACAATTCTAAAGATTCTAGAAATAACTGAGATGTGTTTAATAATGGATATCTGAACATAACAATATACATACCTCAAACATGAAGGTGTCAACTTCTTCTCGAATATCTTCATGACTCAGCCTGTTCCCTTCATCATCAGTCACACTTAAAAGCAAGTCGAGAAAAGCCCTGCGTTTGTTTTTGGGGTGGACAGAGCCCGTGCCATCACCTCCACACTCGCCATCTGCCGTCATTTCATTGGCCCGTTCAGCGATGACCTGGACCATTTGAACGATAATCGCGTGTGTCAGTTTGGACTCGGATGCAGCCTAGTAATGCTTTTTCTTATCAAATATGCTAGTTTAGGCCGGGCGCGGTGGCTCACGCCTGTAATCCCAGCACTTTGGGAGGCCGAGGCGGGTGGATCACGAGGTCAAGAGATCGAAACCATCCTGGTCAACATGGTGAAACCCCCTCTCTACTAAAAATACAAAAAATTAGCTGGGCATGGTGGTGCGTGCCTGTAATCCCAGCTACTCAGGAGGCTGAGGCAGGAGAATTGCCTGAACCCAGGAGGCGGAGGTTGCGGTGAGCCGAGATCGCGCCATTGCACTGCAGTCTGGGTAACAAGAGCGAAACTCCGTCTCAAAAAAAAAAAAAAAAAAAAATCTAGTTTATTTCATTTGTTTTTTCTAAACCTTTCTAGTTCAACATTTTGACAACATAGGCTCTTGTGAAAATACAGTAAAGGCTCTTATTAACATTTCAGGCATTATTTGGTGAAACTTTTAAAAATAAATTTAATTTCAGGCAAATTCCTAATTTTCCAGTGCTATTTTTGCAGTCTTTCCAACACAAGAATAGAATCACAGTCTACGAGACAGTACTCTAGAGATTTCATTCGGCTAATGAGAAAACGTTTAAGTGGTAGAGAGAATGCAGTCATTATATAGACTACGAATTACACGTTATGGGAGAATAGAAGCAGCAAGTAGATTTCCCACCTCGACCTCTACGCCTGTGATTTCTGCTGCCTGAATGCTTTCCTCAGAGGCCTGCACGGCAGACACCCTCCCTTCTTCGCGATCTCTGCTCACTGCCACACGATCAGACACCTCCCTCATCCCTGCCACCTTCGTCCCTAGCACTGCAATGCTTCCTAAGGCTGCCTTCTTTTTTCCATTTTCCTTGCCACCTGATATTATGTGATTCTTCCATTAGACTTATTACGATATTATACTTATTATATGATGTTATTCTTATTATATTGTGTGATATTATACTTATATGATGTTATATTGTGCAATATTATACTTATATGATGTTATACTTATATTATATGATATTATGCTTATTATATGTTATACTTATATTGTGCAATATTATATGATGTTATACTTATGTGATATTATGCTCATTATATGTTATACTTATATTGTGCAATATTATACTTATATGATGTTATACTTATGATATTATGCTTATATATTATACTTATTATATTGTGCAATATTATACTTATATGATGTTATACTTATTATATTATGCTTATATATTATACTTATTATATTGTGCAATATTATACTTATATGATGTTATACTTATATTGTGCAATACTATATTATGTTATACTTATATTATGTGATATTATGCTTATAGGATGTTATATTGTGCGATATTATATTATGTGATATTATGCTTATTATATGATGTTATACTTTGTGCGATATGATTATTACACAGTTATACTTATTATTTATTATATGATGTGATATGCTTATTATATGATGTTATACTTATATTGTGTGATATTATACTTATATGAGGTTATACTTATGTGATATTATGCTTATTACATGATGTTATACTTATTATTATATTATGTGGTATTATGCTTATTATATGATGTTATATTGTGTGATATACTTATATGAAGTTATACTTATTATAATATTATGTGATATTATGCTCATTACATAATGTCATACTTATGATTTAGTGTCTTTCTCTTCCAGTTCAAACTCTGCCATGTGCGTGTCTCTGTTCACTGACATATTTCCAACCTCTAGAGCACTGCTTGGCATTTTAAGAATACTCACTAGATATTTCTTGGATGGATAAAAGAATTGAGGCCCATACACTTCATTTGGTTGTACATTTCAACTTCCTTTTACTTCCAGGTAATTGAGCAAACCTACTACTGAGTGCCTCCAGCAGATTCTAAGCCCTTTGAGGGCAAAACACTATGTTTTCCTTTATTTCTGTGGAATTCCTAGTGTCCAGGCCTCAGTAGGGAATTCTCAGGGTTTATTAAATGAATGATATTTATTGGAATTCCATTCAATCTGGAATTCATTTAATTTAATAATATTTATTTGAATTCCATTCAGTCTAGAATTCATTTAACTGTTGCTATCAAATATCAATGCACAAAATTTAAGGAAAAGTTTACAAAATATAACCTGCCAGCTATTCTACAACCAGGTGATCACCCTCAACTGTGGCCCACTCAGCCAACATCGCATTTATGGGACATCTGATGTAGTCACCATTTGATCTCTTAAGGAAGCAATTCCAATAGATTTTAACCAAAATTTACAGCAAGGAAAGAACATATTTAAATAGGCAATTTTTTCAATACACTGAAATTATAATTTGATGTTTATTTTCAATTAAATCTTGCCTTTCCAAAACACATCAATACCACAAAGACTGACATCCTACAGTCAAAACAACAGCACTATCTCCCGGTCATTTTAGAACTGGAACTAAAATACTAATAGCTAGTTAATGTTAACGTTTTCTGAGTTAAGTTCCTGCTATCAGTGCCCTCTGCCTCTGAAAATGACTGCCGAATCCAAACATTTTCCAGAAAACTCTTACACAGATCCATGCTTCTTTATTTTTTACCCAGCACCGTTTGTTTGTAAGTGTTCAGAACTCACATCACATTTTGTAATTACGTGCGGATGGATCACAGATCACCTCTCAAACTAGAATAATTTTCTTTCTGGTAGGGACCATATTCACACTGTCTTACTCATTACGACATTTGCAGCATTTGGTGTGGTGTTTGGGACTTAGTGAGTACTTAATTAATATTATTATTCAACTTTTATTTCCTGAGACATCGGCTCCAGAGTCCTACACCGGATCTGTTAAAAAGACATAAAAATTATGGACTCGACCGGGCGCGGTGGCTCATGCCTGTAATCCCAGCACTTTGGGAGGCCAAGGAGGGTGGATCACAAGGTCAAGATATCGAGACCATCCTGGTCAACATGGGAAACCCCGTCTCTACTCAAAACACAAAAAAATAGCTGGGCATGGTGGCGCACGCCTGTAATCCCAGCTACTCGGGAGGCTGAGGCAGGAGAATTGCCTGAACCCAGGAGGCGGAGGTTGCGGTGAGCCGAGATCGCGCCATTGCACTCCAGCCTGGATAACATGAGCGAAACTCCGACTCAAAAAAAAAAAAAAAATATTATGGACTCACGGAAAGTTCTGGAAATGCATAGTGGGGATAGTCGCACAGCACTGTGAATGCACCTAGTACCACCAAACTGTACAGTCACAATGGTTATAAAGGAAAATCTTATGTATATTTTACCACAATTTTAAAAGTCAGGGACTTACATCATTGGTAAAGGTATGTAGGATCTTAAGGCTCTTTCTGTGTTCCCATCCTTCTTTAAACATAAGGTACCAGAGGTCAAGCCAAAGCCAGGGCATCTTGATTCTTCGAAATATCATCTCACTCATCCTATAAATGGAATAAAAATACATCAGCCGTTGTATCAGAAATGCGTGTCTCTTGAGCACTTCTTTAGGTATCTGGCCTCCTCGTGAGGAATGACGATGATTGCCTTAGAGGCTGCTAAGCGCTCCATGCTTTATGCTCAACAGTGAAGGCGTGGGCTATTACACATCCCATGGAGCCTCAGAAAATAACGGGTTCTTTAGAGGAATGAAGAATCCATTAGAAAACCTCCTTACTAGGTAGCCATCTGGGCTCTGCTTTTGTTTCTCAAGGGCAAGCTCCCCACTCTGCCTAGGGCCTCTGTACCAGGGGTTGAGATGAAATCTGCCTCTTTTTTTTTTTTTTTTTTTTTTGAGACGGAGTTTTGCTCTTGTTACCCAGGCTGGAGTGCAATGGCGCGATCTCGGCTCACCACAACCTCCGCCTCCTGGGTTCAGGCAATTCTCCTGCCTCAGCCTCCTGAGTAGCTGGGATTACTGGCACACGCCACCATGCCCAGCTAATTTTTTGTATTTTTAGTAGAGACGGGGTTTCACCATGTTGACCAGGATGGTCTCGATCTCTTGACCTCGTGATCCACCCGCCTCGGCCTCCCAAAGTGCTGGGATTACAGGCGTGAGCCACCGCGCCCAGTCGAAATCTGCCTCTTTTTAAAGTCTATCATTGGTCTGGCCACTCCTCTGGAGTGACAGATGACAGCTGGCTGCCCTCCTCTATAAGCAAGGGTTCTCTAAGTAGCCATCTGTCACTTGACGGTCCCAGCATCTCCCTCTCACATCCAGCCGTAGAGCAGAAAGACCCCATGTGATCTCCTGCAGGACCCACTTAGATGCCGGTTCTTCAGAAAGACCTTTTCTGGCCTCTCACTCTGTAGGACACATTCTTGTTTTCTGCTCTGATATCAACTTGAGCAGTTGCTCAGTTCCTGAGCAGTTATTACAATTCACAGATTTCTTTGGCTGATGCCTGCCCCCTGTGTTGTGTTGTGTACGACTACAAAACCAGTCAGTACCCTATGCAGTGACTGGAAGATCACAGATGCTTAATAAACATTGGTTAAAATGAAGCGAAATGAACAGTGGATTTAAACGGACTCGGCTCAATGCACTCCTCTGCTCTCCATCAAACCAAGTCCTTGCCCTGCCTCTTAACAGGTGAAGAACTGTAAGCAATTTTAGAGTAAAATGGACTGTTTTGATGGTTAAAACAATACCTACCCAGTGCAGAAAACATGGAAAAGAAGAATAACAATGAAAGGAAAGCGCAGGAATGAGAAACAGATACGCCAGACAATGGTAAACACGCGAACACTCTGTCATAATATCTGCTGGGTTTTTCTTTACAAATAATTTTAAAATATAACAATGATCATAGTACAGAACACTTCTTAATCCTTCTTTTCTCAGCATCCTAATGTAAGCCTCATTATGTACAATATACCGTAATCTCAGTGTCAGAGAATAAGCCTTCTAAATTACTGCATAATCTAATGTGCCATCATTTACATAACGTTTCCTCTACCGCTTAAACACGTGCTTACATGATGAGCTTAACTTCTAGTTTAATGTTTAATACTGAAACCACAAAAAGATACAGATAACACAGACAGAAATTGTCAGCAATATTTTCTAAAGCCCAAATCAATAATAATTTTTGAAATAACTGGAAGGACTCCATTTACCTATAAACCGCACGGACGTACTTGGAATCATCATTACTTTGAGCACCGATATTCTTCCCCATAGCTGTTTCTATAAAACACAGCGAGAAGCAAGCATTCAATTCACGCACGTTAGTTATCTTGTGTTTGTTCTGGTGTGGCAGACATGAAAGACGTCCATCCCGCTGTGTCCTTACAGATTCCAGAATTCTTCCTCCCTTTACCGTCTTCTCTGGCACCTTCCACTTCTACTCCCTGTTCCCGTTCTCCCTTCCCTTTGCCATCCTGGGCAGTTGCCCCATGCCCGTCCCCCTCACATCCCTGAGGGGGGCTGCTGCTCCTCAGAAGGCTAACACAGCAGCAGAACCGTGCTGAAGGGCCCGCTGCCCTCCCAGTTCCTCTGTCTGCCTTCCCGATGGAGTGTGAGTTCCTATTTGGGCCATTTCCTCTTTATGCCATAAATTTAGAAAGCAATCAATGAGACTCACCACAGATGACATCTAAGGCACAAAGAGTGACGTAGAAAAAGCAGTTAAATGCTTCTTGGTTCACATGTTTTTCAAGTTTCTTAACCAATATATTTGCTTGTTCATTCATGATATCTAAGAAATCTTCCAGAATGGTAAAATGGAAAGCGGGTGTTAACATCTTTCTCCTGGAGCGCCATTTGTTCCCAGTACTAGAAATAAAATATGTGGTTACAAAAAAAAAAAAATAGAAAGAGAGAAAGAGAAAAGTTACATCCAAAATAATTAAAGCATAAATATAGCAAGTCAACAAAATTCTCCTGAAACAGCTTAATCTACAGGTCCTCAAATGCTTTTGGTAGAATGACAAAGACATATTTATGTCTGTAAAATATTCATCTATAGTTACAAAATATGAATATTATGGACATTGTTCTATAACATTGTTTAAAACAGCATTCATAAGAGTGGAAAATGTAAGAACTTTTCTCAGTTTCTATGTTTCAAGTTTCTAACAATGATTTTTCTCCTTCCATCAACACCTCAGTCCTCAGATGATCCTCACACCCCATGGTTCTACCTTGGTCTCTCCCCTGCTCCAGTTCTCCAAAGGCCCTCTGAGGCTCCTGCCTGGCCCTGGGGGGGCCCTTTTTCAGAGGATGGAGTCCTGGTTCTGGATACCAGCTCACCATACTTCTTGGGAACTAACTTTTTGATGCATCTTTAGGATCTCCCTGCTCCACACACTCCATTGCTTTACTGTGGCCTCCATCCTGCCACCTCCTAAGTCTTCCTGAACACTGGTGACAGTCACTGTTGAACACCACGGCTGGAGATAACCGTTCACCTGGACCCTTGGCCTCTTCTCCTCCTTTCTGAGAGCACAGTCCTGCTACAGAAAAAGCTACCCTGTGTCAATTCTGAAATAACAACTTGCACACTGAAGTCACCATTTCCGTAGACAGTTTCACAAAGGTACGCTGACATACCTTGTAAGAAGTCCTAGGCCAAGCCATGGTTCTAGGAACTTGTACATAGAGGATTTGTCAATTTGCTTTGAACTAGTCAAAATTACCTTGGAAGAGAAAAACATATTTTAGGGACACCCAGACATCAAAAGACCTTCCTAGAACAATAGTAATACCTGCCTGGAGTACAGCTAGTTTTTAGGACACTCCGCAACATAGACTTTTTCTGTGGTTCATTTTCAGTTGTGTGACACAAAGACATTCAATTCGAGTTTTGAACATAAAACCCGCATTCAGTCTTGGGGATTCAATGGAGTTGAGGGAGAGCAAGATGTCCGAGATGATTCTCTGGTTCCTGCCATAAACCAGGAGCCCAGTGGAGTTACTTAATGGGTAGAGGGAGGGAGCGAGGTGGAGGAGGCGAATCTGGAGGGTGAGTCTGGGGAGATGGAAATCACGGGTGCATTTTCAAGTGATGTTGATTTTGAAGCATTGAGGTTGCTGTGGTCTGAAAGCAGGCGGGACGCCCAGATAAGACCTGAGTTGGAGATGTCTATTTGAGTGTCTCAGCATAGAGGCAGCGATGGACGGTGTGAGTGTGATCAGATCACCCAGGGCCTGTGTGAAGCGGGAAAAGGGCTGGGAGCTGGGGCTGAGCACAGGGTGCTCACCGGGCTTCTTGCTCAAGTCCCCTATCCTGGACAGACCACCTGCTGCATCCACCACACCAACTTCTGTTAACACCAGGCCAACAGCGGCTGGAACCCTGTGCCTGCCTTTCTCACTCTCTTCTCTGAACCAGGATTCTGGAGAAGCATGAGAAACTCCAACATTTTCACCATAATTAGAAAGACATATCCTGCTGGCACTACTTCCTAGGAAATTCTGTTTTTAATTTTGGTAAACAAAGAGAAGCTCTGTTTATCCCATTTTTGTTGCCTGCCCCAAATCCTTTTCTCACCATACCATGAGATGATTTCCCCAGACTCTCCAATAAGTAAAAGGACTGCAGTTTTTCCGAGGACTAATTTCAACAGCATGGGTTTGTAATATTTATCCCATAAATATCGAATTTGCACTCTCTTTTAAATTTGGAATAAGGTTATCTTTGATATAATATGAGACCCTCAGGAACTTGAGGGAAACACACTTTACTCGTCAAGTATTTTTGAAGTCTTAAAATAGTGTCGAATGGATAACAAGTGCTCACCTTGAGGAATAATTTATTTATGTTTCTGAAAAACTATATCCTTCTGCAGACTTTCAAATATTGGAACCTGGTAACAAATGTGCACTTTTACCCGGAGGGTGTTAATCTCCCAGGATTCAGACTGCATTTGGAAAGCATAAAATTGCACCTGCATAGCCTAAAATACTTAATGGAATGTCTTTTGCACTGAAATGGCTGAAATATAAGGATGCATTATATTGATTCTGAAGAGATTGTCACGCTGTCGGATACGCGGTGCAATACTGATCATATTGGCACATACCCACCTCCACATTCTCTGCCCTGTAAAGGGCCACCATTGGTACTGGCCCAACCCAGAGCTTCAGCAGTGGCATGTGGCGGTATTCTTCTGTGTACTGAATTATCTGCTGAAAAAATTCTGGGAGAAAAATATCAGATTTTAAATTCAATCAAGATGATAATTTTGTGACTAGTATTGAACAAACGTCTGCTTTCTCATTTTGATGAATATACTAATTCTGTAATGCGTCACTGTTAGAGGAAGCCAGGTGGAGAGTATGTGTGAACTCTCTGTAATATTATTGCAACTTTCCTGTAAGTCTAAAGTCGTTTTTAAAACAGTATTTGCCACAGTACATAAACATACATAATGCATGTTAGCAATTATAGAATGATTATTATTATAAGGTTTTGATGCCCCAGAATGGGCACTCTTCCTAACGACTGCCCAGTATCGCAGAGCTAGTAAACAGTGGAGCCTGGCTTGTACCGAGACTCCAGAACACATCAGTTCCCCTTCACACCGTGCTGCTTCCAAATGTCTCTCGGATGAAGCAGTTCTCAAAATTGCTCGGAAAGGAGCTGGGTCAGACCCCCAGCGTCAATCATCCTGTGTCATGCTAACAAACTGCCTGCCCTGGTCTGGTCTGACAGAGGGGACAGGGAGGTCTCAATCTGTGGTTTGAAGGCAGCAGGGCCAACAGCTAGGAGCAGCTGGGGAAGGCAGACATTGTCACAATGGACTGGAAAAGGCGAGATTGGCTTTTTGAGGCCGTTCGGGAGACAACTGCAGTCTTCAAGGTGAGATGGCCGAGGGCAGCATTTGGACATCAGCCGCAAAATGAAAGGCAACACCTCTTGTGTGTGAAAGACAGGATTCCTGGGAACAAGGAGTATATCTTAGAATATTCTGATACCCCCAACTTTGCTGAGGCCAACACTGGGCACCAAGCAGGGCCTCAGTAGATGCTGGATTGACAATGAAAGAGCTTGTTTTAACCGAGTTCTAGACAGGGATCTAGAAACTCGGCATGCAATAAACTTAATCCTCAAAGTAACTCTGTAATGTAGTCACTTTTACAAATAGAGGGGGAGAAAACCCTGTAAGTTAAAGAGTTTTACGTCATTTCTCAAACAACTTGGTTATAGGGTGGAAATTGAACAGTGGTTTTCCTGATACCAAAATCCAGAATTTGTTGGTGGAATAAAAAGTCCCTTTGTAAAAGACAGTATTTGTCATTGTCTTCACTCTGAAAGTGACTGCAAGGAAAATTACTTCAAATCGTCCAATCAGCTCACAGATTGCTCTGAAGTAGGTCTTATTCACTAGTGATTTTAATTGTTGAAACCCACCAAAGAATATGACGAGACTTAAGTATATGACTTTCCAGGGTTAAGGGATGGGGCAAAATCTATTTTTTGTATGATTATTTCTTTTAATACCGTAAAGCCTTAGGACAAAAGGGGTGGTTAGTTGTGCTTTTGGAATTAACTGAGATGGTTTTTACCAGTGCGATTTTCCTATCTGTGTTGGTGGATTCCTTGTTACATCAGTCATCATGATATTTGGTTGGCAAAGAGTTTGCTTGATTTTTTTGTCAAAATATTTTTAATATTTTAGTAAACATCTTCCATGTGGCCTCATCTTATTCTTGTGAAGTTGAAATGATGGTATTATTTTTATTAGAGAAAACAGAAGTGAAAATGAGAAAAAGTCTTTCAAGCTTTGGAGTTAATGCTCAGCCTGTACAATTATTACTAACAACCCCAGAGGAAACTGGGTTCTGGTCCGGGCCTATTTTAAAATACTTCATTTTGGGCAAAGCTTTTCAGTTCTGGGTATCTCAAGTTGCCCCCAAGGTGAAGGGCTGAGATCCAGTTCACCCTCCCGGATGTGAGGCTGTGCCTACCAGGCACTTTTGAGAACCTTCTAACTTAAAGTGATTTTTCTCCACCAACACAATGTCGATCTCTTTTTATAATAAAATATGACTTTAATTTTTTAAAAAAGCAATTCACTGTTTAATAAATAAGGCGTTTGAAACCCTCCTTAGAAGTTTGCCTGAGGACCCTGCCGTCAGTTTCCCAGCTGTTGTTGCACCACGTCCTCTAAAGGGCTAACGCCTGGAGGCCAAGCGGGAGCTGGAGCAGATCGAGTCCCGCGATGCTGGGAGGACGCCCTGGTGAACCCCAGTCTTAGGGGCGGCTGCAAGCGTGAAGGTGTTTGCCAGCTTTAAAGCGCTGTGTGCTTCCTGGGAGCTTCTGTTCTTAGGCTTCCCCAGCCCAGGCAGGAGGAGCCGCAGGGCTTCGGGAGCTGAGCGGCGGTGACCCAGGAGGAGACCCAGGGCGGGGTTTGGAAACGCCGCGTCCTGTGCTACACGCAGAGAAAACGCCGGCTCTGGGATGGGGCGCTCGCAGTGTCGGCGGGGACCCAGGGGCGGTGGGTAGAACTGGGGGGGCACTGGGTAGAACTGGGGGCTGCACTGGGTAGAACTGGGGGCACTGGGTAGAACTGGGGGCACTGGGTAGAACTGAGGGGGCACTGGGTAGAACTGGGGGCACTGGGTAGAACTGGGGTACACTGAGTAGAACTGGGGGGCACTGGGTAGAACTGGGGTACACTGAGTAGAACTGGGGGGCACTGGGTAGAACTGGGGTCACTGGGTAGAAATGGGGGTTGCACTGGGTAGAACTGGGGTACACTGAGTAGAACTGGGGGGCACTGGGTAGAACTGGGGTCTGCACTGGGTAGAACTGGGGTGTACTGGGTAGAACTGGGGTCACTGGGTAGAAATGGGGTGCACTGGGTAGAAATGGGGTCTGTACTGGGTAGAACTGGGGTGTACTGGGTAGAACTGGGGTCACTGGGTAGAAATGGGGTGCACTGGGTAGAACTGGGGGTGCATTCCCGCAGGGTGACAGGGTCCCCCTCCTGTGGCCACGCCGGAAGCAGCGGGTTCCCCGCCGATCGGAGGGCGGGGAGGGCTGCGGACCGCGGTGAGGACCCCGGAGGGACGCCGGCCCTTACCTCGCCCGTCCCGCTTCATCAGCAGCGCGTGGCCCAGCAGCGGGTAGGCGCGGGCCACCGTGGGAATGTGCCGCATCTGCCGCCACTTCCGCGCGTAGCTCGCCGCCCAGTGCAGCAGGTTCAGGACCAGGCTGGCGCCGGCCAGGGACACGACGCTCGCCGCGCCCCACAGCAGCAGCTTCTGCCCCTCCAGCCCCAGCCAGAGCCCCGCCATCGCCAGTGCGGGACGCGCCGCCCGCTGCGAGGCCCCCCCCCCGGCCCCCGGAACGCCGTTTCCCGCCTGCGCGGAGGCCAGGGAGGCAGCCCCGGGGCTGCAGCTGCGCCCGGCCTGGTCCTCGCGGCGCCGCGGCCTCCGCCTCCTCCGCCTCCTCCGCGCCAGCAGAAAGCGAAACACCGGAAAACGGCTCCTGAGCCCCAGGGCGTCGTGATCGCGCGGGAGCCCCGGAGGCCGGGCCGGGAGGAGGCCGGCGACACTTCGGGCCGCCTCCGGATGGGGCGGGGGCGTCGGAACCGTCACCGCGGCGGGGCTGCTCTGCGGGTCCTGCGAGGCCGCTCCGGGGTGCGGGATTCGGGGTGCGGGATTCGGGGTGCGGGATTCGGGGTGCGGGATTCGGGGTGCGGGATCCGGGGTGCGGGATTCGGGGTGCGGGATCCGGGGTGCGGGATTCGGGGTGCGGGATCCGGGGTGCGGGATCCGGGGTGCGGGATTCGGGGTGCGGGCGGGCAGCCTGCTGCGAAGGGGAAAGGACGGCGCCTCCGGCTCGGGGCCCAGCTCTGCCGCGCGGCGCTCGCTCCCTGCGCGACCCTCAGCCCCGGGGTCACTCGGAGCAGCGGCCGCTGCGATCCAGGGCGGCCTTGGGAACACGGCCTCAGGGAAGTCACCCCGTGTGTGTCCTCGGGGCCGCTGGGGCTCCGGGAGCGAAATGAGTGGTTGTGAGCCAGATATTTCCCAAAATATGCGCCAGGCCTGGGAAGCCCGAGCCCCGGAGAACACGGAGGGGCGGGTGGGAGAGGAAGGCGGGCGAGGCTGCTGGGGAGTCCCGGGAGACGGCAGCCGCCCGCGGGGGACTCGCAGAAGAGCCGAGACCAGCCAGCGAGCCCGGGAAGGGAGGGAAGGACCCCGAGATTTCTGCCCGGGGAGACGCGTGTCCTGACCGCCGGTCTCTCTTCCTGGCCGAGGGCCCGGGTGCTGACCCCAGCCCCTTTTCCACGCTCGGTGCTTCCTACAAAGTGGCTGGGCCAGGGGTGGCCAGGCCCTTCCCGAGCCCTAAAGTGCCAGGAAGATGAAATAGAAGAATGGCCTGAATGCCCGCTTTGCTTAGTTACTACGTTCCTTTACTGGAAGCCACTGTACAGGTTGCCCACAGCCACCTGCAGGGCTCTTCAGTGGAGAGAAAAACACGCCTACGGCTTTCCTCCGGGTGAATGAATCTGTTTTCAGTCATCTGCATGTGCCGATGTGGAAAGCGGTTCACAAAATAGCAAGTGAACAAAACAAAACAAGCTGCAGAGCGGAGCGTGTAAAATGATGCCTTCTCTGGGACAAGCTCTAATGTCCGGAAACACACATACTAGTCAGCTCCATGGAGTGGGAATGAAGACGGAGAACTTAGCTTTCTATTTCACTCACGTCTACGCTGTTTAATCACTTCAACACTGAAAAAATAAGTATCTTCACTTAATACCTTTAAGCATGTCTCATGGGCTTTAGTTTCGTCCCCTCTAAAGTGCTGAGGCTGAACAGTATAATAAGGTCAATTACAGCTATCAAAGTAAACCATTTGTCTACATCACATTGGGGATTCCGAAGTGGGAGGAAGCAGGAAGGGGAGGAAGGGTTGAAAAACTGTGTATTGGGTACTGCGTTCACTGTTTGGGTGAGGGGATCAACCTCAGCCTCAGGCCGTATAGCCATTTAACAAACCTGTGCATGTGCCTGAAAAAGGTTTGCCTGTATCCGTCTCTGCTAACCTCGGTGGACAAAACAAGGCGGGTAACAGACAACCCTTCCCCTCCAGAAGCAGAGAAGGAAGATTGCTCTAGGCAGCTGCGAGTCTGGGCCTGGGCAGAAATGGTCAGAAATGCTGCAGAGCCAGGAGGGGTAAAATGAGCTCAAGGGGCAGTGAGGGGCCCCTGCTGGAAGCACAGGGTCCCATGCAGTGACACCTGCGGGATGAGGTGGGCGGGTAGGGCGGAGCCAGCTCAAAGAGACCTGGACTGCCAGGCTTAGACGCTCTGCCTTTATTTTGAAGGCAATCTGTGCTGAAGAACAAAATAAAAGCCCTGTCCCTTTGTTCCCTTAGTCATCTTTCTGATGCTTTGTTACCAGATAGGGCCTTTCTCACACGGCCTTGGAATGCTGAGATTTCAGACGAAACCAGTCAGGTGGCTGGGAGTGCAAGAAATACCTGGCAGAACACCCCTCCTCCAACAGCCTCGTAACACCAGAGTACACGGTGTCACACCTTAGAATGTTCACCACGAAATGTCATGGAGCTCAGCGTAGCAGAGATTGCAAGACCAATGTGAAGGCAGTCTACACACAACATTCATAATCCCGGGGCTGTCAGCTTCCTGAGCTAAGCAGCAGAGCAGGAAGGCATGTCCTGACTTTCCCTCAAGATTCATCCTCCATGAAGCCCTTCCCACTTGAAAGAGTCTTCTTTGGTCAAGGTCTTTGATATTCCCTCGCCCTAGAAATCAGTGCTTTTGAAAGTCATGGGCCAGAATATATTATAAACTACAGAATGGTTTTGTGAATGTTAATATTTTTATTTGCCAATTTTTTTGTCACTCGGAATGATTCCCAATACAAAAAGATACTTAATTTACATTATAAAAATAAATTCGGCTGGGCGTGGTGGCTCACGCCTGTAATCCCAGCACTTTTGAAGGTAGATCACAAGGTCAGGAGTTCGAGATCATCCTGGCCAACATGATGAAACCCCGTCTCTACTAAAAATACAAAAAATTAGCTGGGCATGGTGGCGCGTGCCTGTAATCCCAGCTACTCAGGAGGCTGAGGCAGGAGAATTGCCTGAACCCAGGAGGCAGAGGTTGCGGTGAGCCAAGATCGCGCCATTGCACTCCAGCCTGGGTAACATATTACTCATTATTTTATACAATACATTATTTTCTATGTTCCCACATGTTTGTCCGTTCTGATGTTCATTATGTCTTCTTTTATCATTATACTTCCTTCTGGGCTAACTCTCCTATTCTGTGAAGAACTCTGATTAGCATTTCCTTTGGTACAGATTTGCTGGTGATTAATTCCCAGTTTTGGTTTATCTAAAAACACTGTTCTTCTGCCCTCATTTTTGAGGTATCTGTTCACTATATATAAAATTCTGGGTTGGCAATTATCTTTTTCAGCACTGTAAAGATGCTTTTTCTATTGTCTTTCAGCTTCCATCACCTGTGTTTAAACATCAGGCATCAGTCTTATCGTTGCCTATCTGAAGATAATGTCTCTCCCCGCCTCTGACTGTTGTTTTGTTCTGATTTCGAGTTTCTCGCAGTTTCTGATGGACCTAAGTATGTTTTGCTTTGTATCTATCTTGTGTCTCTCATAGCTTCTTGAATTAGTGCATTGGTGTCTTCTATCTATTTTGGAAGATTCTTTCATGGTATCTTTTCAATACTGCATTGTTCCATTTTCTTTTTGCTCTATGACTATAATTACATGGATATTAGATTTTTTCACATCTCCTCACAATTTTTTCTGGAATATCTATTTTTTATGCTTGTTCGAAGTGAAGACTGTCTATTGACCTCTCTTCCAGTTTGCTAATCCTCATCTGCTATGTTTAATCTGCAGTTAAACATAGCTAGTGAATTCTTGAGTCATTGTAGCATTCATTTCTAGGATATAGCATTCATTTCTAGGATATCAGTTTATTTTTCAGATTACAGTTTTCTCTTGAAATTATGCTTTTTGGGCCAGGCGCAGTGGCTCATGCCTATAATCCCAGCACTTTGGGAGGCTGAGGTGGGTGGATCACGAGGGCAAGAAATCAAGACCATCCTGGTCAACAAGGCAAAACTCCGTCTCTACTAAAAATACAAAAATTAGCTGGGCATGGTGGCATGCACCTGTAATCCCAGCTACTCGGGAGACTGAGGCAGGAGAATTGCCTGAACCCAGGTGGTGGAGGCTGCGGTGAGCCAAGATCGCGCCATTGCACTCCAGCCTGGGTAACAAGAGTGAAACTCCATCTCAGAAAAAAAAAAAAAGAAATTATGTTTTTTGAATATATTTTTGAATGTGCAATTCAAATTGTTTCTTGGCTCACACCTGATGGTGCTACTATCTTAGTCACCTGTGGGTCTGCTATAATTTTGTTTTCTCTCTTGGCTTTCAGTCACTTGACCCTATATCCTGGGCTGTCTCTTAATTTTAGATTGAATGCTGTACATTGTATGTAAACTTTAGGTAATGTAATCTTTCTTTAAAGAACATTACTTTTTCTGGCAGTCATATAAAGTACAGGCACATAACCCAGATCTAAACAGGTCTCATTGATTCTAGGTTCCGCTTCTAGTGTTTTGAGGATTTGTCTATATTGAGTTTGCCCTTTCTCCTAGAGTGGTCAATTCAAAGTCTGAGACATTTCCCGAGGTCATTCCTTTTGGCAGCCTAGTGAGCTTGTCACAGATCGTGAGGGTATCACTTTTTCTTGGCCTCTATGCCCCATTATTAGTCTAAAATATATACAAGAAAACAACAGCAAACACGGGGTTCACCTCAATGTATTATTCCTGTTGTCTCCCAATTTTGCTTCCTGAAATTATGCTGCTTTGTGTTGGGGGGTGGGTGGGTGGGTGTCGAGCTGCTTCTTGTCTATTCACATTGTTCTCAGGTCAGTTTGGCATGAACTATTCTTCGTAAACAGTAGTAGAATGGCTCCAGGTTTATTTGATGCCATCGTTTTGATTCTGTGTATTTTGAAATCTTTTGCCTTCTAAGCTAAAACTTCCACCCCCACAATGTTCTTTTTCTTTACTCTGAAGACATACTTCACAAAGCTAGCCTTCTCTCAATGTTGCTTCTGAATCATAACCTACTATTCATTCAGCTCTGTCAACATTTTCTTAAATTTTCCAGTGGGAATACACTCCACTTGTCCTCCAGAGAACACTATAGCCATCTTTCTTTTTGGTTCAATGTTTTTATACTGGATAATGAAGACATTCAGCACGATGGACCTTTCCAGGAAACGAATGCACATGTGCACACAAACACACCCCCCCCACTACTCTACTCCCCTGTACAGAAAAATTCCCAAGAAGACCTACCCGTGCATGACTGCTGTGTTCCATTTCTCCCTTCTTCTTTTCTGCTGAACCCACTGCAAGCGGACTTTCGCCTTGTCCATTCACCTATCAGATCTTGACAAGGCCACCAGTAACTGCCATGTGGCTATACCTTTACCCTGATTTTTAGACCTTAATTGACTAATCAACATTCAACATACTTGAGTCCCTATCACTTCCTTGAAACACTCCCCCCGCCCCCCGCTCCCGCCCCCACACTTTACTTTGAAGGTGCCATGTTCTCCTGACTCTCGTTTCCTTTCACCAGCCATTCTTTCTCAGTCTGCTGTACTGCTTTTCCTTCACCTCCCAGGCCTTTAGATGTTAAAAGGCACGAGGCTCAGAACCCCCTTTCCCTCCATTTCTCTACACTCATTTTCTTGGTTACCTCGTCCATTTCAGTTCTTAAATACAATCTACATGCTGGCAACCCCCAAATTTACACCTCCAGTCTCTATCTCCCCTCCACACCCAAGTGTGGATATCCAAATATCTCAACATCTCCACTTAGGCATCTAATTGGCATCTCACATAACATGCCTCTCACGCTGCCAAACACGTTCCCCTTGCAGTCTTTCCAATTTCAATGAATGTCAACACTGTCCTTCCAAGTGGGAAGCCAAAAGCCTTGGAGGCATTCTTGATTCTTTTTATAGGCACACTGCACCTGTCATCCAACAGCAAATCTTTTGGCTCAAATTTCAAACACATCCAAAGCCCTGGGATTCTCATCAGCCTTACCGCTATCATCTGAGTGAAACAATCATCTCTTGTCAATGATATCATTTTATCCCCAAAACTCAACTGCTCCAGTGGCTTATTTCAGACTCCTTAAAATTTCCCATAGTCCAAAAGGATCTCAATCCCTCAGCTTGTGACCTCACTGAGCTCCCATCATTCACTCCCTTGCTGATTCCATCCCATAAACTGACCTCTCTGCTGCTCTTCAGCTGTTCCAGGTGTGCTCTTGGTTTAGGCACATGTTTTTCGCTCTGTCTACAATTCTTTCCCCCAAGACAGTTCCACAGCTTCTTTCTCATCTTTGGGCTTTGCTCGAATATCACCCCTGCAACACAGCCGTCCCCCGCTGCTCCACGGGTGCTTGTGGCCCCTTCCACTCCGTCACCTTCCCTTGCTTTGTTTCTTCATAGCACTTACTGCTAACTGACCAGTAGTATCTTTTTATTCAGTTTTTTATAGTCTGTCTCCTCCGTGAGACTCTAAGCTCTTTTAGGGCAAAGACTGTCTTGCTCCATACAATACTTAGAACAAAATCTTACACCAAGAAAGTGCTCAATAAATGTCTGATGAAATCAAACCCACGACGATCACCACGCAGGGGCGTAATCTCCTAAAACAAACGTTACAGTGGAGTATGCCTACGTTACGTAAAGCCTTTGCAAATATATATGGACATATATTTGAATTCACTGGGGAGTCTGCTATGTAGTTAGAAATAATAAATACCTGTGTGTTAGAAACCGCAGACTAGAGAGGTATTTACACAAATTATACAAAAATTGAGAATCTAAAATACTTTTATAAATGTAACACATTTTCTAAACTCTTTTAAGACTTTTATATTTTATTAGAAATTAAAGGAATTGAAAATCCTGCACCATGATCTGAAGTTATAAGAAAATTTTAAAAACCCAAATGATGTATAATATAAAAATGTACTTCTCAATTGTATAGAAATTCCAATCTAGCTCAGAATACAACCAATATGGATACTTCCTTATACATTAAATTCACAAAATCTAGCAGTTTTCTATGGTATTTTACTTTTTTTTAGATTATTTTAAAATTCCTTCCTTTTTTGGTTTTGGATAAACTAACAAACATTTTAATTAATATAAGTCAGTAATCTGAATTTAAAAATCAATCTCAGAAGTAGTTCAATTATTTTTCAGTTTTTAATAGATTAATTCTAAAGTAAGACTCATTTATTAGATTATTATAAAAAACATTGTCCTAAGTTTTACCTAATTAGCACCATCCTTGATTTAATAATTATTTACTAATCTCTCTATATAATTTAATATATAACTAAAACACTAATTTTAACATAGGTGTAAAAATCAGTGCAATGAGAAAGTTCATCTTTAAAATCAATGACAGGGCCAAGTGTCTATGTAATCTCTAAAATGGTACTTAAATGTTTAGAAGAGGCTGGGCACGGTGGCTCAAGCCTGTAATCCCAGCACTTTGGGAGGCCGAGGCGAGTGGATCATGAGGTCAAGAGATTGAGATCCTTGACCTGGTCAACATGGTGAAACCCCTTCTCTACTAAAAATACAAAATATTAGCTGGGCATGGTGGCACACGCCTGTAATCCCAGCTACTTGGGAGGCTGAGGCAGGAGAATTGCTTGAATCCAGGAGGCGGAGGTTGCGGTGAGGCGAGATTGCGCCATTGCACTCCAGCCTGGGTAACAAGAGCGAAACTCCGTCTCAATAAAAAAAAAAAAGGTCTAGAAGAGTCAAGATCACTGGAACTGGTTCTATTTTAAAAAATATTTTGTTTTTTACCAACATATATAAATCAAAGAATCTTATTTGCAAACCTGTGAAGTCAAACAAGGTAAAGCTACCATAAAATAACAGGTTGTCTTGGATACCCTATGTTAGTGTTAGTTTAGGTTGAATATCCACTGTTTCTCCTACTGAGAATTTTGAGCTCATAAAAAAGAATGAGATTATGTCCTTTATAGAGACATAGATGGAGCTGGAAGTCATTATCCTTAGCAAGCTAATGCAGAAACAGAAAAGCAAATGCCATATGTTCCTGCTTATAAGTGGGAGCTAAATTATGAGAACACATGGACACAGAGGGGAACGACACACACTGGGGCCTTTTGGAGGGTAGAGGGAGGGAGGAGGGAGGGGATCAGGAAAAATAACTAATTGGTACCAGGCTTAATACCTGGGTGATCAATTAATCCGTACAACAAACCTCCATGACACACCTGCACGTGTACCCTACACTTAAATTAAAAAAAAAAAAAAACAACGAAAACAAACAAAAAAAAAAACAACGGAGTTTGAACTGAATAGGGAAGGAGTTGGATGGTTCCTGGAAATTGATATGAAATACCCTGAATGATTCTGAAAGAACAAGTCTGCAGTGAGCTTTGAGCAGTAATTATGCACCAGAGAGCTGCTAACCAGCAGCCCCATGAACATGGGCTCCAGACTACTCACCTACCTATTCTTCAAGTGTGAGAGCCGCTGAATTAAGACAGGCATTTGCTCTTAAAAGTTTCTATTGCTGATGTTTGGGAATAATGTAGAAAATTCTCCAAAATGCTTTGGTTTGTTTCACGCAGGAAACTAAGCATCGGCAGTCTTCCCCGGTTGCACGGAGCTGCGCCCAGGTTAAAGAGGATGGACGCGGTGGTCGCAGCGGCTGCTGCCTACGGCGTCTCAGCCAAGGAGAAATGAACAAGCAGAGGCAAGGCTCTAGGTCATTTTTGTTTTGTCACTCTGTGATAAAGGACAACATCAATTTTAGTCTCAACACAGCTTCTAAACTCCAGACATGTACAAGTAGGCATTGATCCCTTCTCCTTCCAGCCAGAAATAATCTGAAAGTAATTTATTATGCATTTATAGGATATATATGTGTGTGCGTGTGTGTGTGTGGATACAGTTTATAATTCTAAGTTTATAAATATGCTCATATAAAGTTACACTTTGGATTAATAATAATTAGGCTAATAAAATGGAATTATCTGAGAGAAAAGAAGAAATGAGCTGATTTGAGATCTGAGAATATAAAAATGAGTGTAAAGAAAAGCAGTGGGGAGAGGACAAGGGAAAGACACGCCTGGAGCCTTGCCTCCACCGATTCCCCTTCCCGTCGTCTGCCCCATTTTCTACAGCCATGTCGGATGGAGATACATGCTCTGAAGAAAAGCCAAGCAGAGCAGGAGGACAGAGCCTGAAGACACAAGGACTCCAGGGCGGCGTCACTAAGAGGTGGCGACTGAGCAAAGGCCAGCTCACGATGGCACATGGGGGGTGCAGGGCTCCCCTCCCACGGAGGAGCTTCGACCGTAAACACCTGCCGGAGCCTTTTATCACGTTTACATTCAAGCCTGTGCGGTGCTTCATGTGAACTGTCTGAATTTGAAGATGAAAACTAGAGAAAGAAACTTAGTTTGAGAGATTTAGCCGCTGACATTTCTCAAAGCGGTTCATGACTGAAGCACTTTTTCAA
This sequence comes from Callithrix jacchus, assembly GCF_049354715.1. Taxonomy (NCBI): domain Eukaryota; kingdom Metazoa; phylum Chordata; class Mammalia; order Primates; family Cebidae; genus Callithrix; species Callithrix jacchus. The sequence continues at coordinate 5,317,714 of NC_133504.1, forward strand.
ATGCATGAGAAAGTCACATGACTGGGACAGTCTCGTTCAGACGGGCGTATTGTCTCAAACACTAGTATCTGCTGGTGTCTAGGATTTTGATGGAATTACTGATAGAATGCGACTAGAAAATACCGCAGGGTACAAAGTTGCAAATGGCATATTCCTAGACACTATATTCTTATGCATAATTAGTGTGTGAGTACATGCACACCCTAATCATGTTTGCGCATCACTGATAAAGTGACGGATTGTAAACACGGATGAAGTTCTTCTGAGCACAGCCACGGAAGCCTGGAGATGCTTCCAGTAAAGCGGCGTGGCGAGTTTGACTTTCTCTCTCTTTACCAGTGACTTGTTTGTTTGCATTTCTGTTCATCTAACATCTCACACGGTCAGACGCACAGATAAATACGACCCTTGTTCTTCCCTCTTTCGAGTGAAGAGTGGTGTGCTGAGCCACCAGTGCGCCGATGGTTCTGGTGACACGGCTTCAAGATATCACTTGGAATCTCTTCCTTAAGGTCAGAGTTGTCCTCTGAAAAGATCTAGGCACATACTGTGAACCTGGAAACACCAAATAAAAGGTAATGCTCATTAAAATGTTATAATGCAACCACTCAGAAAGCTTGTTTTGTACATTCCATGCAAATACTTAAAAAAAATTTTAACGTCACTTTTGTATAAATTAGGAAATAGTCATATGCAAAGACTGCCAATTAGGGTCCTGAGGAAAGGGAAGGGTGCTCCTACAGAACCAAGCCTATGTGCCGCTCGTCCTCTCCAGCTGGTGGATTTGCCAGAAGCTTCCATACAGAGGTGGGTCCTGGCCCCGGGGGCTGAGGGAGCGCTACTTCCTGGCAGTTCTGCTCCTTCCCAGGGACAGGGGTGACAGCAGCTGCTTTAAAAGACCCTTCCCACTCTCTGGGACACCCCTTTGGTTCCTTCATCCTTTTTCTTCTATCACAGAAGAAATAACATTTATTAAGTAAGTTGCTCCCAGTGCTTTCTGACCTGGATGCAAAGGTAGCAGAAGGCCTCCTGCCTGCTTACCGGAGAAAAAGAAAATAAACCCTCAGAAAGACAGACCCTCGGTCACTTCTGCAGATATAGAAAAGACCTCTGACCATCAGTACTAGCTGTCACCCAGTTACTGCTAAGAGCACGTCCTCTGAAGCCCTGTGTCCAGGCCTGAATCTGGGAGCCAGGCCCTGGTGTAAGCCATCCTGAGGGTAGATGCGGGGTTACCTGGGGAAGGGTGTCAGGAAGGAAGGGAAGAAGGCAGGAGTGCGGGAATTGAAGGAGGAGGAGGGAGGAGTGCGGGAATTGAAGGAGGAGGAGGGAGGAGTGTGGGGAGTGAAGGAGGAGGAGGGAGGAGTGTGAGGATTGGAGGAGGAGGAAGGAGTGTGGGGATTGGAGGAGGAGGGAGGAGTATGGGGACTGAAGGAGGAGGAGGGAGGAGTGTGGGGACTGAAGGAGGAGGAGGGAGGAGTGTGGGGAGTGAAGGAGGAGGAGGGAGGAGTGTGGGGATTGAAGGAGGAGGAGGGAGGAGTGTGGGGACTGAAGGAGGAGGAGGGAAGAGTGTGGGGAGTAAAGGAGGAGGAGGGAGGAGTGTGGGGATTGAAGGAGGAGGAGGGAGGAGTGTGGGGACTGAAGGAGGAGGAGGGAGGAGTGTGGGGACTGAAGGAGGAGGAGGGAGGAGTGTGGGGACTGAAGGAGGAGGAGGGAAGAGTGTGGGGACTGAAGGAGGAGGAGGGAAGAGTGTGGGGATTGAAGGAGGAGGAGGGAGGAGTGTGGGGAGTGAAGGAGGAGGAGGGAAGAGTGTGGGGACTGAAGGAGGAGGAGGGAAGAGTGTGGGGATTGAAGGAGGAGGAGGGAGGAGTGTGGGGAGTGAAGGAGGAGGAGGGAAGAGTGTGGGGACTGAAGGAGGAGGAGGGAAGAGTGTGGGGATTGAAGGAGGAGGAGGGAGGAGTGTGGGGAGTGAAGGAGGAGGAGGGAAGAGTGTGGGGACTGAAGGAGGAGGAGGGAAGAGTGTGGGGATTGAAGGAGGAGGAGGGAGGAGTGTGGGGAGTGAAGGAGGAGGAGGGAAGAGTGTGGGGATTGAAGGAGGAGGAGGGAAGAGTGTGGGGAGTGAAGGAGGAGGAGGGAGGAGTGTGGGGATTGAAGGAGGAGGAGGGAGGAGTGTGGGGAGTGAAGGAGGAGGAGGGAGGAGTGTGGGGACTGAAGGAGGAGGAGGGAAGAGTGTGGGGATTAAAGAAGGGAGGGAGGAGTGTGGGGATTAAAGAAGGGAGGGAGGAGTGTGGGGCCTGAAGGAGGAGGGAGGAGTGTGGGGCCTGAAGGAGGAGGGAGGAGTGTGGGGCCTGAAGGAGGAGGGAGGAGTGTGGGGCCTGAAGGAGGAGGGAGGAGTGTGGGGAGTGAAGGGGGAGGAGTGTGGGGATGGAAGGAGGAGGGAGGAGTGTGGGATTCAAGGAGGGAGGCAGGAGTGTGGGTGTGAGTGAAGGAAGGTGGGGCAGGACGCTGCCTGGAGCCAACATCGCATGTGAGATCAAGTGCTATCAAGGCTTTGCTTTTGGGGGGAATGTCCCCTGCACAGTTGTGCCGCTGATAAGAACGGCAGAAAGGTGTAGCTCTTAGAATGACTGATCAGAATGATTCCGAAATGCCCTCACGAGGATCTTGCTTATGTTAAGCTCCATGAAGACTTAGAGGAAAGTTTAAATAGTTTCATTCATTCCTCAGGTTCAGCCTGACATTGAAATTAGTGCAGAAGCTTCTGGCCTTTGATTTTGAAGATAATCAATGGAAGAACAGTGGAAACATCAAGGAACACAGGTCCCTCCGTGAATTGTTGAAGTTGTGATTCAAGGCCAGACAGTGGCAGGAGATCTGGTGTTCAGCGGGGAAGCTTCCACTTTGGCAGGTGGAAAGGCCTCCTTTTCCCTGAGGTTTTCTGCCCCTCGGTGGCCCAGGGGCCTCTGCAGCTCACCAGGCTGCTCGCCGCTGGTCCCGAGGGCGAGTGCGTTGGCTTGGCCAGTCCTCTCCAGCAGCACAAGCCTGGCTGGTTCTAGGTGGGGGTTGACCCAGAACAGGGTCACCCCGAGCCCGAACTTGAAGGCACAGTTTTGTTTTGTTTTTTAAATGAGACACAGTTGACCATAAACAGGCTCATTGGTGATCAGGATGGGTCCCTGGACACGTTGAGGCTTGTTAAGCACCAGGCACCACGTTATATGCTCTGTGTTTTATTCCATCCCTTCAGGAGCCCATGAGGGAGCCAATGAGTGTTATTCCCATTTTACAGATGGGGAAGCTGGGACCTGTAGGGAATGCCTGGTCCCATAGCAGCCAGCAGCAGAGCTAGGACTTCCGTGCCAAGGCCTGTGTCTCTCACCACCACCAGGCATGGCCTTCTCCATTCGGAGAATGCACAGGCTGGCACCCACAGCCCTGGGCGTCTGTGCCCTCCCTTCCCAGCTGCACAGGCCCTGTGGAGCCAGGTGGGGCTCCAGGGAGTCCCCTGTGGCCAGTTTTCCTGCGCACAGGGTAGAAGGGAGGAGAAACCAGTGTGATCCTGAGGGAGCCTGGACATTCCCTTCACACTGAGCTTTGCAGCATTAAAAAACGGTTAAGGAGGGGAAATATTCTGAACCAAAGAACTCAGTGTTAGCTTGTCATTACAGATGCAGAAAGTCTGGAACTGTGCATTTGGGCAGCTGCGTGCTCCCTTCTAATAGCTCTTTAGTCTTGGGTCAGCATTTAAGAGGCAGTGACGCGCTGATGACAGGTGTGGACCCTTCCCTGGGTCCTGCACAAGTTAAGCGGCCATATGTGACCCCACGTGTTAATGGACCTCCTGTGGGAACCCCCGGGTCACTGCAGTCCCCAGACACTGGCTCTACCCACCTCTCCTCTTCCAGAAAGCAGTGAGTGACATTCCGAAGAGGTCACCATGAATCCACTCTGCTTTTTAATTCATTCCTGAATGTTCTAGCAGATCGTGGTGAGCTGCCTAAGCTGGTGGCCAGAGAGGCGTGAGTGGCGTGGTGGGCTGACCGTGACAGAGTGTTCGGAGGAGAAGCGGCTTTTCGTTTTTGAAGGGCAAGACTTAGGGCTCCTGATCTGCATGTGTGGGCGACTTGCAGCCTCACTTGGAGCCTGGGACATCTGCACTGGGCATGTGCCACGTCACACCTTCATCAGAGCTCACATCTTTGAGCCGTGTTCTCTCTAGGTGGTGAGATCAGGGGGCCTTGGTTGTATTTTCCTTGGTGGATTTTTGTGTTTTGCAAGTTGTCTATTTTGATAATGTATTATTTTTATAATTGTAGAAAAAATAAATAGCTTATTTTAAAGCAAAAAAAAAAAAAAAAAAAACGTTACTGATGAGAGAATACACTGACCTGACATTTGGTGAATGATTAACAGTGCAGATTTGAAGCAAGTTCAGAACCCAGTTCCCTGTCCAAACCTCCACTTATGTGTACCCTAACTACCCACTGGACACCTCCACGTGGCACGCTGCAGTCAGCATCCCCAAAAGCTCAGAATTCCCCATTCCCTCTCTCAGCACCGCCCACCGCTGGCCATCCGCAGACATGTCTGTCAGCCCTCGGCCCCTTCTCTCTCATCCCTCGTGAAGGCCATCTCCTGCAGGAAGCCTCTGTGCCCTCCAGCCACCGGACAGGGGAACCAGGTGCTCCTGCCCGCCCTCTCACAGCCTTTTCCAGCTTCCCTGCCAGGCTCAATGTTCCTTGAGGCACAGACAGAAACACCCCTCGTGTTTGAATCCCAGCCTATAGCACAGACCTTGGCACTGGGTGAGCACTCGATACACCGTCGATGATTAACCAGCTACTTTCCCCCGAGCATCTACACTTGTGTTAAAAGCAACACCTAGGCCAGGCACGGTGGCTCACGCCTGTAATCCCAGCACTTTGGGAGGCCGAGGTGGGTGGATCACCTGAGGTCAGGAGTTTGAGACCAGCCTGGCCAAAATGGTAAAACCCCATCTCTACTAAAAATACAAAAAGTAGCCAGGCATGGTGGCACACACCTGTAATTCCAGTTACTCAGGAGGCTGAGGCAGGAGAATGGCTTGAACCCAGGAAGCAGAGGTTGCAGTGGGCTGAGATCGTGCCACTGCCCTCCAGCCTGGACATTGCAGTAGGTCCAACTCAAAAAAAAAAGCAACACCCGACCATGTAGCATGGCTGCCTTTTAGACAATGAGCCATTGCCATGAGAACAGCCGCTCATGCTGCTGAAGAACATACACCAACAAAAAGGCAACAGAAAGGCACAGAGCCCGGAGCCGTTAGCACAGGAGCAAAATCTGAAAGAGCTGGAGCATCCCTGACCTCGCCGTACTGCAGGGCTGCAGAAGGTGCTGCTGTGAACAGTGACAGAGCTGCATTATAGAAGGCCTACATCCCACACAGTTCACTCTCACAATTATAATACCTTTAAGATTCCCTGTAAAACAATAAATTATCCCCGACATTTCAGATTATCTATAATGGGAACAATCATAAGTCATAATCCTTGAGCAATATATGCCTGGCATCTAGCTAGGTCCTTTTCACAGATTTCCAGTAGTTATTTTATCTACCCAGCTTGTTATAAAAGAGGAAGCTGAGGCCCAGGGAGACTGGGACATTCCTAGGGCTGCACAGCCGGCAGCAGAGCGACGGTGGAAATCCCACATCAGACTCCAGAGCGGCACACCCCCTGATGAGGCCCCGCCGCCGCCCTGAAAAAAGTGTTGGTAACTGGAAGTGGAAACGCCGCCGGCCGGTATTCAAACTAGAACTTTCTCCTGCAAACAACATGCAAGGCTGAGATGTACTTACCTGTAAAACCCGATGTTATAAAGCAATTAGCAAATTTGTGTTAACTTTCTCAAGCATTTTTATCATTCGATTTTCAAAGAGAATTTGAGATTAGAGTTGCATTTAGAAATAGAGCATGAAAACTCTATAGCAAACGGAGGTACTGACTGCCCCTGAGACAGCATTTTTTAAGAGCGAGGCCCCCAGCTCATTGAGAGCATGTGGGCATTTCCCCCTTGCTGACCTAAGGGCAGGTAAGTAAGGGTGTGTCTGTGCAGGTGTGCTCTGCGATTGAGGTTTCTGAGGTCAGGCCATCGGCCACAAACACTTGCTGTTCCCTCCTCCATGAGAAAAACAGGCTTATCGAGGTAGATAATCTTCCACTTCACTTTCTGAAACTTGAAATCTCGCCTATTACATCACCTTATTTATACATGGAGAAAAGCTGACCTGTTAAAATACTTTGACCCGTCCATGTGTGAGCAGCAAATTCCATTTGGGTCAATGAACTTTTTCGAGGCGCATCCAACTGTTGGAAAAAAAAATTACATCAGGGACAAGTTTCATTGTTTTCAAATGTTTTTCAAAATTAAAGTTCCAGTGAACAGAGCACCCACCCGGGACGCATGGGTTGTGCTGGGCCTTGACCGCTGTTCCACGGTGGCCGTCCTTTCTCGAAGAGGTGACCGCTCTATACCATCAGGCACGGCCCTCAGCACACAGTTTTGTGGATGCTTTCCTCTGTACTAAATGAAGGATATGTTCTCATTTAAAATAAACACAACCCTTAAAAACACAAAGGAAAATCTCTACGTGCTCAACCATTCACTCATTTATTTGGAAACTTTTAATTAGACGTTACTAGGGATCAGGTCTCCTAAGGATAAATACCTGAGGAGATATATTTTGATAATGTAACTGCACTATTAGACCTGATAAAATGACAGTGTCACCACAGGGAGAGAGAGATAAAAAACCTGTGCCACATTCATCTCTTAATATTAAACCATAATAGAAATATAATTCCGCATTTGTGAAGTATCGGGCTTTCTAATGTGATGTTCGCCTTATCTAAAACGAAGTTATTTGAAGGTTCAAGGCTAACACGCTGCAACTCTGGCCGTCTGGGAATGCGTTCTAGTGCTGTGCTCCAGGTGGCAGGGGAAATACAAGAGAAAACCTTGCCCCGGGCAGGGTTTTTCTCTATGTCTTCATGTTCCTACAACAGGGCTCCTTCTGTGTTGTATAAAATGAATAGAGACCAGTTACTTGCGTGAGAGTGAGTGGGGGGTGGCTATAAACCCGGGGGGCAGCTGGTCATGGTACTGGCAGCAGCTCCCCAGACCTTGTGTGACTGCGTGGCTGAGCGGAGGCTGAGCGCAGAGGTATCACCCTCCACTGCAACAGACATGGCAAAGGTGGGCTGTAAAAATGAGACCTGATAAAAATGAGCAGGGTCAGAATTTCCTGAGCTCACGATTTCACGTCAGGAATCATTCAACACCGATGAGTTCATTTCATCCTTCTAACAATTCTTTGGGGTTAACAATTATTAGTCCCCTTTTATAGAGGAGAACACCAACGCTCGGGTAGATTAAAGTGACTTGTACCAAATCACAGAAGGGTTTCTGAGGCAGGATCGCGTGGCCCTCCTTTCTCCTGACCAAATCTCACGCTCTCTCTGAGACACCATCTGATGAGATATTTCCGTGACACCTGGACTTCCTGATTTAGTTCAAGGCATGCTTTTATTTCACAAAATGGTGAATTAACCTGTCACTCCCTGTAAATTCTCACAAGCCATTTAGTTTCTGGAAACCGATTATGAAGGCGTTTGAATACAGCTGCTCAGATCTTACGTTACTAATTTCACTTGGAAGTGCCAAGGTTGCTTTTGTTTGTTTTCCAATATACTGCCTAAATGGTCCACTTAACGGAATGAATTGTGTCTTACAGAAACAAGGCGGGATCCAGAAACTGCTGTGTTCTGCTCCCTGGTCTCTGTGCCGATTGGGGGTAACCTGCTCGGTGAGGTCTGAAGCAGCAGGGAAGCCATGTGGTCTACGCCAGTCAACCTGCAACACAGCATCATGTAACTGAGCACACGGGTAGATGGATAACTGGCAAGTGACAGGAAATGTGCCAAGAGCTGTGACTTCTATGTTTCTGGGGCACACAGGAGGTCTTCAATGTCTGCTATTTGTGGTATTATCCTGATGCCCCCCAGGAAACTTACAGCACTCTGATAATTAGGGGAAAATGTTATCTTGATAAAAGTGAAAGACAGAGGATGGCGGTGAGAAGACGCAGAGCTGGTGTGTGGGGGGAGGGTCAGAGAGAACATGAGGCGGGTCAGAATCCAGGTAGGTGAGAAGCCAGGTGAGGCAGCATGATCAAACGGGATGGCGTTGTCCTTGTGAAGCCGCAGCTTCCCTTTTATGTGTAGAGCACAGCTATGCACACAAACAGCCTGTCTGTGGGACTACAATTCGTGCGTGGGAGAGCAACCGGGAAGCACAGTGTAAAAGGGCTCCTCGCGGTGGCTATAATAAAAAGAAATCTCAAAAATCACCAGCCTACAGGGAGAGAGGGGTCAGAACACGGAGGGATTTGTGCAGTCAGAGGCATCTGAATGTATCTCAGTAGGAAGCAGAGATGGGTTTCCACTTGATGAAGTGTGACAGCGGGGCCCAGAAGGCTGGGGCAGGAGGAGAGAGGCTGCTGTGTGCTGCTGACTGGCACCGGGGAAGCGAGGCAGAGGAGGCAAAGGGATCCGGACAGAATCAGCACAGCAGACCCAACACAGCTGGAAACATCCGCCCCAAACTGAAAGCAACAGGCACCTATTAAAAAGCTGAAAGGGGGTTTATAATGACTGCATCTGGAAAGAGTGCAGCCGCCAGGTACGCGACGGCAGCCGCCCGCTCCTGAGTGAGCTCCTAATAACGCCTCCCTGCAGGCCGGGGGGTCCAGTGGGTGGTCTCCGAAGCTGGAGGGCACTTGTGGGTGTGGGTGTGCCCAGCTCAGCCTCTCCCTGGGGGAGGATCTCTGGCAGGCTTGGCCTGTTTCCTCATCTCAGATTTGGGATAGCATGAGTCCCACCCACATAAAGGTTCGCGGTGGGGAATAAGTAAGACCACAAACGTACTTCCTTTACCTGGTGCTGGGAACAAGGAAGGTCATCGGTAACATTAGCTGCTATTACCTACACAAATACTGGCGATGCTGGTAAGTTAGCTGGAGGGCAAGAGACAAGAACCTTTCTAAGGACCCACGGTGGGATGTGAATCCCTGAGATGAAAAGCTTCGCTGAAACTCCTACACAGAGAAGAGCAGCCTTAAAGAGAATCCCAGACACAGTCCTTTTATTTGATAGCATTTTACATACATTATTTTATTTAAACCTCCCCTGAAAAAGTATTAATTACGTAATTTAAAGGCATTAACTAATTATTTATTTTACAGGGGAGGCCACTGAAATCCACCCAAGGTCACCCCACCATCAGAGGCTCATTCTGCCTGTGTCACAGAGAGAGCCTGACCTTATGTCCTAGTATACAGCGAAGAAAGACCCCGGAGCAAGCTGAATGTTAAATACTCACTGAGCTCATTAGAGAATGTCTGCATATCAGTGGATAGAGGATGCCCTGTTCGGGATCATCCACAGACCCTAACTGACAAGCATCTAGGCCCTGTGTGACCTTCCGTTGAGCATGAGACAAACAAGACTTACAGTTTTGTTCCCCGAAGAACTTCGTCACTATAGACATTGGGGGTTTTTAGTCTCTGTGAATCTGAAACAAGAGAAGGCAGCCTCCAGGGCACTGGTGTTTTCTGTGCAGAAGTTAGTAATCGGTGAGTGTGTGAGGCCCGTCCCAGTCTGTGCCGTGGGGAGGAGAGAGCACCGGCCCCGCCACCCGATGGTTTGTCCTCCTGTTCGTTCCTGGGGGAAGGAAATCCTGTGAGCTACTCAGACGCAAGTGTTGCGAGAACAGGACACACACTGCCTGGGCTTGGGTGAGCACCGCCCAGAACAGTGCCTGACACCTGGAACAGACTCTTAAGAACTGGTTGAATGAATAGAAAGACCCACCCTTTCCTGTTTCAGTGGAGAAACATCCACAGGAAGAGACCTGAGGCTTTCATTGTGAATAATCAGTCAAGCACACAAGAGTAAGACTTCATGACCCTGTTCTCCCTTTTCTGTCTCTCCCAACCAAAGGCATGACCAGCACTGTTGTGGCTGCTACCGGAAGGGCCTGTTTCTGCTCTTCCACACTTCCCCGGGATGTGCTCAGGCACATCTGAAGCATGGGATTCAACGGGACCTTGGTGATCTCTCGTGCCCTGCAGGCTTCAGTGTGTCTAGCGCAAGTCAGAGGCTGGGTAACGCCAACTGATACGGACATGATACTGACACTTACTGCGTTCTGTCGGGAAAACAGGCAGGTCTGTGCTGAAGTGGCTTCGCGTGAATTGTCATGACACCATTCATGTCACTATAAAAACTGTTGGAGAAGCGATGAACCTGAGAACGGTAAAAAAAAGAAAAAACAATCACAACGGCCCAGTGCCGCTCCAGACCGACACCTGTCAGACATCAGCAGGAAACGCACAGCACACTCACTGGCTGACTGCAGGAAAAGCTAATACGGGGGGTATGTTATAAAGACATGGGCTGAGACATGAACAACGACTTGGTTAATTCCCCAAGGCTCCTAACCATGGGGACATTCAGCACACCAGCCTAAAGTGGCCAGAAGTGAGGAAGAGGTTCCTGCACCGGAGAGGGTCGCTGCACCGGGGAGGAGCGCCACCGGCCCAGGGTGACCTGGCAGGGAGGCCGCGGGGAAGCAGAGCCCGGCTTCAGTCTCTGCTGGAAGCTGAAGGACAAGGGAGCTCTGATGGTCGATGTGTATCAGCCTCTGGTAACTCCAGGGTGAGGAAGGCAGAGAGAGGTCCAGGAGAAGCACAGGCCAGGCATGGAGGCCCCTCGCTGGCCCGTGTGCCCAAGACCTCACTGTCCTCCCCTCCACACCTGCCAGGGGTTCTCTTCCCAGAAGCAGTGAGATGCCTGGGGCCCAAGCGTGAGCTCCGGAGAAGCTTCCTTCTGAATCCCATTCTAACAGCTTCCTGGTCAGTCATTCCGGAATGCTTACTTTGTTCTTGGAAGTTTCAAGGTCTCCTCTTTACATTGGGGAAGAGGCATACCAGCTTCACAGAGCTCCTGTGAGAACTAATTAGGTAACATTTGCAAAAGCATGAGCTAATGGCTGAGTGATTCTTAACTCCCTCTTCAGTCCCACAGTATGACCAACGAGGATTTAAAATATTTCCCTAGATGACGGGCTGACGGGTGCAGCAAACCGCCACGGTACATGTATTCCTATGTGACAAACCTGCACATTCTGCACACGTATCCAGGAGCTTAAAGTAAAACTCAAAACTTTAAAAATAAGAGTAATATTTAGATTCAGGAGAACAGGATTTCTGGGACTGGAATTCTGTTCTGATTCATGAACAGATGTGGCAACCAGAATCACACGTAGAGGAGTAACTTAAGAACTTTTGGGAGGCCGAGGCGGGTAGATCACGAGGTCAAGAGATCGAGACCATCCTGGTCAACATGGTGAAACCCCGTCTCTACTAAAAATACAAAAAAAAATTAGCTGGGCATGGTGGCGCGTGCCTGTAACCCCAGCTACTCAGGAGGCTGAGGCAGGAGAATTGCCTGAACCCAGGAGGCGGAGGTTGTGGTGAGCCGAGATCGCGCCATTGCACTCCAGCCTGGGTAACAAGAGCGAAACTCTGTCTCAAAAAAGGAAAAAAAAAAAAGACCTTCTGTAATTACCCCAGAACACCTTGAGGATTTCACAGCAGGCTCTATTTCTACTCTGTTCACGTTGCTTTCCATTTATTTTTTAACATTTATCCAAACAGAGGAATTCTAAAACCAAAACAGCTACTTTAAAAGTCCTCAGCTTCTAGAATTTCCGTATTTTTCAGGTCTATTTATTTTGCCTGATATTTAAAGGTTCCTTTCTGTATTATCATCAACTGTTCTTTTTGTGATATTCATGCTACGTATTTTTTTAAAGTAGAGAGTGTTGTATGCAAATTGTCAGAGCAGTTTAAAGCGATCAAATAACACAGTAAGCAGGGAGCGATTCCAAAAGTTTCTTTAGAACAGAGACGGCGGAGACCTCTTGCCAAGCCCCTCTACTAAGAGTGAAACAAGCCTCTGCTTTCCCCACCGCCCCGAGGCACAGATGCTGTCCTGGCCTCTGGCCTCTCAGTCTCACAAAGGTCTTAGGTTGGGACGCTCCTGCGCCAGGTGTGCAGTCCTGCTTTCGCTGTGAACAGTCTCCCTTCCTTTCTCACTGCAACAAATCACACCTACATCATTTAAGGCTTGGTTCATATCTTACCCTACTCTGAAAGTAGATTTCTCCTCTGAACCCCATAGCACCTACGTTGGTATGTTGTGGGTTGTGTGTGCATGTGGTGTGTGGTGTGCTTGCATATGTGTATGTGTGTTGGTGTGTGGTATGTGGTGTGTGTATGTGCATTTGTGTGTGCACGGTGTGTGGTGTGTGCGTGCTTCATGTGTCGCTGTGTGTTGGGTGTGTGTGTGGTGTGTGTGCATGTGGTATGCGTTTGTATGGGGTGTGGGGTGTGTGTGTGGTATATAATGTATGTCGTATGTGTAGGGTGTGTAGTGTTTGTGTGGGGTGTGTGGGGGATGTAGGTGCATGTGGCATATGTGTGGTATGTGTGAGTGTGGCATGTGTGTGTGGTGTGTGTGCAGGGGGTATGTGTATGATACATGGTGTGTTTGTGTGGGGTATGCGTATGGTGTGTTTGATGTGTAGTGTGGGTGTGGTATGTGTGAGTGTGGCATGTGTGTGTGGTGTGTGTGCAGGGGGTATGTGTATGATACATGGTGTGTTTGTGTGGGGTATGCGTATGGTGTGTTTGATGTGTAGTGTGTGTGTGGTGTGTGTGTAGATGGGTGCATTGGCATGTGTGAGTGATGTGATGTGTGTAGTGGTGTGCATGGTATGTGTGTGGTGTGTGGCTGTGGGGTGCATGGGGTGTGTGGTGTGTGTGTAGCGTATGCATGTGTTATGTGTTTGTATGGTGTGTGGTGTGTGTGTGGTGTATGATGTGTGGTATGTTTGTGTGGGGTGTGGGTATGGTGTGTGGGGTGTGTGTGGGTGTGTATGGAGGGGTGCATGTGGCATGTGTGAGTGGTGTGTGTGGTATGTGTGCACATGATATGTGTGTGTGGTGTATGATGTGTGGTGTGTTTGTGTGGGGTATGTGCATGGTGTGTGGTGTGTTTGTGTGGGCTGTTGTGTGGAGGGTGTGTGTGTGTGGTGTGTGTGTGGTGTATGATGTGTGGTGTGTTTGTGTGGGGTATGGGCATGGTGTGGGGTGTGTTTGTGTGGGGTATTGTGTGGAGGGTGTGCATGTGGCATGTGTGTGTGGGGTGTGTGTGGTATGTGATGTGTGGTGTGTTTGTGTGGGGTATGTGCATGGTGTGTGGTGTGTTTGTGTGGGCTGTGTGGAGGGTGTGCATGTGGTGTGTGTGTGGTGTATGATGTGTGGTGTGTTTGTGTGGGGTATGTGCATGGTGTGGGGTGTGTTTGTGTGGGGTGTTGTGTGGAGGGGTGCGTGTGGCATGTGTGAGTGGTGTGTGTGGTATATGTGCACATGGTATGTGTGTGTGGTGTGTGGGGTGTGTGTGTGGTATTTGTGTGGGGTGTTGTGTGGAGGGTGTGCATGTGGCATGTGTGTGGGGGGTGTGTGGTGTATGATGTGTGGTGTGTTTGTGTGGAGGGTGTGTATGTGGCATGTGTGTGGGGTATGATGTGTGGTGTGTTTGTGTGGGGTGTGTGTGGAGGTGTGCATGTGGCATATGTGTGGTGTGTGTGTGTGTAGTGTGTGTGGGGTGTGGAGGGTGTGCATGTGGCATGTGTGGTGTATGTGTGGTGTATGATGTGTGGTGTGTGTGCATGGTGTGGGGTGTGTTTGTGTGGGGTGTTGTGTGGAGGGGTGTGTGTGGCATGTGTGAGTGGTGTGTGTGGTATATGTGCACATGGTATGTGTGTGTGGTGTGTGGGGTGTGTGTGTGGTGTTTGTGTGTGGTGTTGTGTGGAGGGTGTGCATGTGGCATGTGTGTGGGGTGTGTGTGGTGTATGATGTGTGCTGTGTTTGTGTGGGGTGTGTGGAGATGTGCATGTGGCATGCGTGTGGTGTGTGTGTGGTGTGTTTGTATGGGGTGTGTGTGGAGGGTGTACATGTGGCATGTGTGTGGAGTGTGTGTGTTGTATGATGTGTGGTGTGTTTGTGCGGGGTGTGTGTGGAGGGTGTGCATGTGGCATGTGCGTGGGGTGTGTGTGGTGTATGATGTGTGGTGTGTGTGTGTGGGGTGTGTGTGGAGGGTGTGCATGTGGCATGTGTGTGGGGTGTGTGTGGTGTGTTTGTGGGGTGTGTTTGTGTGGGGTGTGTGTGGAGGTGTGCATGTGGCATGTGTGTGGGGTGTGTGTGGTGTATGATGGGTGGTGTGTGTGGGGTGTGTGTGTGGAGGGTGTGCATGTGGCATGTGTGTGGGGTGTGTGTGTTGTGTGTTTGTGTGGGGTGTGTGTGGAGGTGTGCATGTGGCATATGTAGGGTGTGTGTGCATCTGTGTGTGCGTTTATCCGTTTTCTCTGCTCCCTGACACACATGGACAGTGGAAACATCCCCCTTGACAACACTACAGGCCTCCTGTGAACAAGCGTGTCCTTTCCAGCCTCACCCGCTACCAGATCTTTCAATAAAAATGCAACTCAAGAAAAATGTATTAAGTGCTTAGTATGTGCTGGTCCCCGTGGCGGGAGCTCTCCGGTATTTCTATGATTTTATCCTCACAACAATCCCCTGGACAAGATAGCATCGTCCTCATTATAAGCTAAGGACACTAAAGTTCAGAAAAGTTCAACATATCCAGAAAAATACTCCTCACAGGCCTCGCGATTCCTCATCCCCCGTTCTTGCCACTGTGCTGCTATTCCCAGTTTCTTACGCCTAAGTTCAGTCCAACCACAGTCCCCAAAAACGCCCTGTCTTTCCTTCATCCATGCCTTTGGCCTGAAATGGGCCACCCAGAGTTCCTTCCCACAAGAGCCTGGCTCATGTCTTCATGTTCCTGCTCAAATTTCACCTCCAGTGTCAAAGACCAATCCCCCTCCTCTAATCAGAACAAACTGCTGTCTGATTCTTCTCCGATGCTTTGTTCCTTCGCACGACCCTCACAGAAGCTATTACACCTGCCCCGGGTCAGAGCTTTTGTGTCACTGGTTCAGGGACTGCTTGATCCACCTGTGTATCTCCTCAAAGCCTCAACTGCAAATGATAAATGCTGGGCAGGCCCAATGTAGACTCATCATCGATTCTTGTATCACTTTGGTGGAAAGTAGGGAGAACATTCATAATTTTCAAACTGGCTGGAAATGTTAGGGGGAAAGTGTTTTTTTATCTCCCAAAAGGTAGAAAACAGATTCACATCTCAGAGCAGTGCCACGTGGTATTTCTGTTTAACTTCATGACATAATCACGTTGCAGACAGACCCAAATATCACTGTTTTACATAGAAACTGACGTTTGTTTTCCATCAGCCTATTTCCGTCTTGCTGGTGGCCTGTGGAAGAACAGCTTGAGAGCTGATCCTCATTCACTGGCCTGAGCATTGGGAGGTGCAGAAGAGGCCTCCCCGGCAGGCTGAGTGCTCCAGTCTGCAGCAGAGACTTGCTGAATGGGCATAGCGGGCCCCTGCACGTCCAGAGCAGTCTACAGCCTCAGGCTGGGCAGTAGTGCACGTAAGGGCTGGGTCTGCACCCTCAGGCTGGGCAGTAGCACGCACAGGGGCGGCAGGGGCTGGGCCTGCACCCCCAGGCTAAGCTGTAGTGCATGCAGGGACTGGGCCTGCACCCTTAGACTGGGTGGTAGTGCATGCAGGGGCTGGGTCTGCACCCTTAGGCTGAGGGTTAGTGCACGCAGGGGCTGGGTCTGCACCCTTAGGCTGAGGGTTAGTGCATGCAGGGGCTGGGTCTGCACCCTTAGGCTGAGGGTTAGTGCACGCAGGGGCTGGGTCTGCACCCTTAGGCTGAGGGTTAGTGCATGCAGGGGCTGGGTCTGCAGCCTCAGGCTGAGCTGTAGTGTGTGCAGGAGCTGGGTCTGCAGCCTCAGGCTGAGGGTTAGTGCATGCAGGGGCTGGGTCTGCACCCTTAGGCTGAGGGTTAGTGCACGCAGGAGCTGGGTCTGGACCCTGTCTGGGCGGCAGTACTCAGCAGGCACTGGGGCAGTCCATACCCCTGAAACCCCCGCTTGGTCACAGCTTCATTAGCAGCAGGCTGCTCTTCCCTCTCAATCTCTTCAGGGTCTCTGCAGAAGCAGAGGTCAGGCATGACCTCCCATGGGTATTCCTGGGGAACGGTGCCATACATGCTCAGAACTTCCTGAACCAGCAGCCACCCCTTCAGGCCCACTGAGCGAGCTCCCTTGTTGCAGGGGATGGCAGCTTCCACACAGCACCAAGGAGGATCTGTGCTCCACAGAGCAACGGGAGGTGGGCTAGCCCAGGACGCCTCTGTGGCAGGCTGGCGGTTGTTCTGGGATCAGTAACAGCAGCAGACAGAGCTCCCGAAAGGCTGCCTGGATCTGGTGAGCGAAGGTGCCAGGAGTGAAGCAGCCAGCAGTTGGAGTGGCTCTGGTGGCAGCAGTGAACCTCAGCACAGCTCACCGGCCATATTCCCGGAGCACGTGACAGGGACATCAGCAGGGCTTTCCACAGCAACAACAGCACAAGCTGCCAGCAGCAGCTTCTCTCAGGTCCTTTCAGTTTTATGACGGAGATGCCATCGCTGTTCCTTTTGTGGATGTACTTCTCCATCTGGAAGCCAAGGGCGGTGCTGCCTGCCTGGGCTCCTACTGCCAGGAACCTGAGGACATCCTCCTCCTTCATGGGCAGGACATCAAGAACTCCAGGCACTGTGATATCGCGAAGGTTTCTTTGTAAGTTACCATGGAAAGCCTGCGTGGCCCCCGCTGCAGGCAGCATGGAAGGCAGCCCCAAATATCTCAATACTACAGTATAATAGAACAACGCTCTTGACAAACTGAAGTGAGAGACACACAGACGGAAGGTGAGAGAGAGAGAAGGTGTGAAACCACCGACCTGGGGCAGGTTCAGATGAGAAGCCAGGGAGATGCTTCGAGCCTCAGAGCTTCCAGACCCAGGGCCACTGGCTCCATCAGCCTGAGCGCGCGGAACGAGGGCATGCAGAAGTCTGTTTCCAACGACTTTCAGTTTTTCTCTCTGCTTTTCCCCTGCTGTGTCAACAGAAGAATCAACATTCCCAGAGACATCAGATTATCTAATACAAATACTGAGAATTCAGTCTTAATTGAGAATATCTGTTCTTGAGCCACCGCCAGTCCATGCTATGCCCACCACACTCGTTGCTACGGAGGGCAGAGACCCCCACGGAGCAACCGGCTGCTGTGACTGGAGTCACGGTGGGACGTGGAGAAACAGATTACACAGTGGGCAATAAGAGTCTCAGCACGTGATAAAGCCAACCATCCCTTAAACACCAGAAAAAGAACAGGATTTAGGTGAACGGGATTATGGCCTTATTGTAGAAACCGATGGAGAAACTAGTCATTAGCGTCCATCACTGGCATTTTTATGATCTGTTTCTATTCAATGTTGAGTTTAGAGAACATTTTATTTGTTGAAACAAGACAAGTTAGGGATTATTCAATTAGCTACATTGACATTTGACATGACGTGACAGATGATATTATGAATAATTAAATACAAATATCTAATTATTCACGATTAGTTCATTTTTTTTTTACTATAACAAAAAAAGTGACTTCCAGCCTTGTTCTTGTGTCTTTCTTTGTGTTTTCCAGACCGCAATCATACGCGTTGTTATTTTGTGGGGGAAAATGGTTTCACTTTGTTGCCCAGGACGGGGTGCAGTGGCACGATCATAGCTGACTTTTAACATCGAATTCCTGAGCTCAAGGGGTCCTCCCATCTCAGCCTCCTGAGTAGCTAGGCCTACAGGCATGTACCACCATGCCTGGCTAACTTTTCATTTGTATTTTCTGAACAGATGGGATCTTGCTATGTTGCCCAAGCTGGCCTTGAACCTCTGAGTTCAAGCAATTCTCCTTCCTTGGTCTCCCAAAGTTCTGGAATTACAGGTGTGAGTCACCATGCCTGCTTGCATTCTGTTTTTTTTTTTTTTTTTTGAGATGGAGTTTTGCTCTTGTTGCCCAGGCTGGAGTACAATGGCACAGTCTTGGCTCACTGCAACCTCCGCCTCCCAGGTTCAAGCAATTCTCCTGCCTTAGCCTCCCAAGTAGCAAGGATTACAGGCATGCACCTCCACACCTGGCTAATTTTTGTATTTTTAGTAGAGACAGAGTTTCACCATGTTGGCCAAGCTGGTCTTGAACTCCTGATCTCAGGTGCTCTACCTGCCTCGGTCTCCCAAAGTGCTGAGATTACAGGCGTGAGCCACCACACCCAGCCAGCACTGCATTATTTTTTATAATGCAAAAAAACAATAGCGTCCTTTTTGAAGGGACTAAAGATCACTCGTGAGTAAGGTCAGAACACCTACTTGTCTCAATGACCATGTTCTAGGTATGGCCAAGCTGAGGAGCAGGGATTTTGTTTCTCTTTTTATTAAGCCCAATTCTGCACATAAGTACCTGTGAGTGTGGTTTCCCAGTGTTTTCTAATCAGCTCTTGCAAAAATTCTACCACATTTGTCCAGACGCGATCAAACACTTCTGCTGTCACGGCATCTCTGACACAGTCATGAGGGGAAACAGGAGGAAGTCCGAGTCTGCGCCATTTCCTACCGAGCTGCGCTGGCTTTTGTCCAAGACGGTTGTCATGGCTAAGGATAGAGACCCACTGCAATTACTACAGTATCAATGCTTAGAGTTAAAATAAGTCCCTCTACACACATCCATGTATGTACATGTATACATACAGTGATACACATATTCCTGGTTAAACACATGGTCCTTTTGTAGCATATGTAACTTTGTCAATTACACGTGAATAAAACTGGGCGGGGGCACAAAACCAAACAAAACGCCAACGCTTGGTTTCACTGATCCTTCCTTTTTTCTAGTCTCTTCAATTATTTCGGCTCGGATCTTTGTTACTTCCTTCCTCCTACTAAGTTTGGGCTTGGTTTGCTCTTTTTCTCCTTCCTTCAGGTATAAAGTTAGGTTGCTGGTTTGAGCTCTTTCCTTAATGCTGGCATTGACTGCCACAAGCTTCCCTCTGAGAGCTGCTTCTAGTGTATCCCATGAGTTTGGTTTTAATATGCCGCGTTTCCATTTTAATTTGTCTCAGTGTGTTTTCCGATTTCCCTTTTGGTTGCTTCTTTGCCCTACTCGCTGGTTGTTTAGTTGGCACATATTTATCTGCGACTTTTCCAGTTTTCAGCTTCACACCACCGAGGTCAAAAACGACGCTGGATTTCAGTCTTCTTACATTTGTTAAGACTTGTTTCATCAGTGTTACTTATAATGTTTTAATTTTCAATCATGAGGCAAATTTTTATGAGGTAATATTTGTAGTTTCTGATTAGGAACCAAACACACATTTAGTGCAGAGGTGGGAATGCTGCTTGGGCCGATTTGGGCAGCCAGTGACAGGGAAACCGGAGCCCCTGGGACCAGGGCTGCGAGGAGCCCTGTCTGCCGGCACAGCATCCTGCACACGCCTTCACCGTTCCCACACGTGCACCTCCAGCTAGGAATCTAAAAGCTCTGGGGAGTTCATTACTCTCCAAAGAACGGAAACGTTTTGGGTGAGTAAAAAATAAAACACTAACCGAGCATACGATAACAATAAATGTCAAATAAATTAATATTATTTTAGGAGGTCAAGGTCGAGTAAAATCCTATTTACCTCTCTTTTCTGTCAAAAGCAAAATACTCTTCGATCTTCCCATCCACAAGGTAAACCTCTTCTTCCAGCGATGAATGTGCTGCTAGGTCAGCAATCCCTGTAGCATGAGGGCCTGGCAGGGCAGGGGCTGAGGGTGTTGCTGGGACTAACTGAGAGCCAGAGATGCACAACCTATGGGAAAAAAACAGATCTCCATGGGAGTTTATATAACACCAAGAATGCAATGCTTAAATGATTATGGTGAAACTTTAAATTATCTGTAAAGTGCAGAATCCCCCCCAAAAACTATTGATTGTTACATTGGAAGAAACTCAAATCCTTAAAAACACTTAAATACAGAACTCACTAAAAATATTAAGGGCTTCTAAAAGCCTAAAGCATTCTACAAGTCCGTACCCTCTTTGGTGGCAGTGAAGGGATCACACTGTGTCACAGCACACCAAATATGTGTGAATGGATAGAGAGTCATCAAAATCTGCTGGGGAACAGATGGCAGGGCAGAGCTTCATTTCTCCTGCTGCCACTGCCTGGAGCTTGCAACCCATCATCACAGTGGGGCGGCTTCCAGCCTGCGCCCAGTCCACCTGTCACAGCGCCTTTGGACACACGTGGAAGGTAACTACCATCTGTGTGCATGTGTACTCCAGATATGTTTTACATATCTACATATATATACACACACACATACACCTGTTGTCGATTCAGAATCAAAAGCATCCTAGTAAAAACTGTTCTCTGTACCTGCCCTTCATCAGAACCTAAATTTCCCAACTGGGCGGTGCCGAGGCTTGTGGATGAGATAAACGTGTAAGAGTATAAGTAAAATACAGCTAACAATGCTTTTTGAGTAGCCTGTCGGAACATACTCTCTGATGTTGCTGCTGTGTCTGCAGGCACTGGGTGGGGCTCTGTGGACCGTGGAGCCAGGAGCGCTGCCCTGGAAATGCTGGACGCCCTCGTCAGTGGGCAGGATCAGCTGTCTTCCTAATACTCTGCAAGGTAAAAGAGAAGCGACTCACATTTGGGATCAGACAACGGGAAAACGTGTTGGGATTTTAAAAGTAGGAGACAATGAATTTGCATGTGTATGATATGATAAGGTGTGTATGGGTACGCGGGAAGCATCACGCGTCACAGAAGAGTGTGGCTTTGAGAGTGTAGGCCGGATTGTTCTTCCACTGACTCGGTCTCAGGCAAGGTTCTCAGGCTGATTTGATTTTTTGTCCTTCCTTTGCAAAACAGGATGATAATGGTTACCTTGCAGGGCTGACGAAGGGCTAAGAGATTATGTATGACACACTCAGGTATCTAAGGCAGCACTGGGCACACAGAAGCTCTCCTCCGCCTTCCCTCCATTTCTATCGATGATGTAAGACAGCAGTGACAAGGATAAGTCTGAGCTCCTGAGTTTTTGGCGAGTGACCATACCCAGGAAAGTGAGTGTCCACAATTGGTATCTAGTGGGCACATCATACTCTTTAAGGCAGGTGGCTTATTAAGGATTGAAAAGGAAAAAACCCTAGTTGGTCAAGACTTCTGTAGAAGTTACCTAGTCGATGTAAGCAGAAAACGCGGCCACATTTCCATGAGTGTTCCAATTCATCCTCCCCAGACGGAATCTAGAGGAACTCGGGTAACTTTGATAAACTGTCCCCCAATAAGTTGGCTGAGTGACTGGAAGAAAAGCTTGCCTTCATTCCCAATGCATCTCCTCCATCTTTATAAAAGTAAATAATACATGACCCTCCCTACACAGGGAATGGGGTGAGATGGGAAGACGCATCTAAGCAGCTGTCCAGCGATAAGCACTGCCCGCCCCCGCTGTGTTCTGGGATGAAGACAGACACTGCTGCTCACGCATAGTGAATGTGAAGGTAAGAGGTGGCCTCCACCGTTCCTGCAGTTGTTACATGTGCAATGCCCGTCTCAGGACGAGCTGAATTTGCTTCTTGCAAATTAAAAGGCGCATGAGTATTGGAATGTCTCAGTATTTCCTCAGACACCGTAACAAGGGAAGTGACCTCTCAGTGAAGGACTGCGCTCTGCGTCCATACTCTGGCTGGGCAGGTGCGCTCAGTCCAAATGTACTGATTGTATCAAGGCACGTCAGGGGTAGGCACTGCGAAAACCCACCCCAGAGAACTTCCACAACCAGGCCCCACCTCAGAT
Source organism: Callithrix jacchus (assembly GCF_049354715.1). Classification (NCBI taxonomy): domain Eukaryota; kingdom Metazoa; phylum Chordata; class Mammalia; order Primates; family Cebidae; genus Callithrix; species Callithrix jacchus. The sequence continues at coordinate 5,339,691 of NC_133504.1, forward strand.
GGAGCGATCTTCTTGTCCACTCCCCGCATTCGGCCAGCAGACTCTGGGTCTGAGGGTTCACCTTCCCTTCAAATAGCATTTCCTCCACCTCCCAGAGTAACCGCTGCACGGTCTGTGCGCTGGGTTCATCAAAGTCCTGAAGCAGAAATGCACATTAGTTACAACAGTAAAAGTGATGGAAACTCGGCCTTCGCGGTCAATGCTACTTATACATTTAACGTGACCCACGACGTAGGCAGGCGCACCACATGGTGAAAAGAAGGTGGCTTTGAATTCAGACACACCCTGCTCCAGCTGTCACCCTCTGAGAAATCCCGTCTCATTCTGAGCCTAGATTCTTTTCCTGTTAAACAGACAGAATTCTACACAGGAGTTATGAGACTCCAGATTTCGCACAGACGCAGGTATAGGTGGAGGTATCCACACTGCCATACACGTCGGTGTAGACACAGACACGCCCACATCTGTGTGTCTGCGCACACACGCACCACGGGTCCCTCACAGAGCCGTGTCTGACACACCTAAGCACACCTGCAAAACACAAGATGTTTTTTTCTTCTGATGATACCACAGAAAAGGAAATTACCTTTGTAGAAAGGGCTATTAACCTCCTTAAATCAATGAACTGGAAAATTTTTTTTTTAAATTCTTAGTTATGCTAAGAAGTCCGGTCAGTAGGGTGAGGCCCGAGTATTGATTTTTCCTCTGGCTTTCAGAGATTCTTGCACTTGGCTGCAGGGAACTGGAGATGAGAAAAACTCTCAGCCTTCCTAGATGGTCTCATCTGGGAGCAGATCTCCTAGAGCTTGAAGCCAAGATGAGATCCCTGCCATGTGGGTTTCTAGGAGCACAGGAATCTCCACAATTCACAGGGAAACTGTGTGATCAGTCAGACACACCTGTCCGCAGAGGGTCAGTCCACGTTGATTTTCATAGAATGCTATTTGTTATTTTCTGCGTTCGTTCCTCTTTCAAACGGATAATAAACCAGATTCCCAGATTGCAGGGAAGGTGAATTACTTCTTTTAAAATACAAATAAAAGGAAAATTAATAGTAATATTTATCTCCCAGGAGGAGACTGGGTGGCTGGGGCATGGGAGAGGGCTCACTTTCATTTCTCTACCCTTTGGCACTCTGTTCCTTTTGCAAATATTTCCCACCAATAAGTAAATACATTTTTTAAAATTAAAGTGAAAAGCAATTACAGGGTCTGGGTCTGGAGTATTTTTAACTCTATAAATGGAATTTATATGAATTTCCCTGGTAATTCCATTAAATGTTGCGCTAAAAGAATCCTAGAATTTAGGCAGAATGAAGCAGTGGTGTCAGCCTTCTACCAAGAAAGGCAGGCTTGAGGGGTGGCAGTGAGTGGGCATCAGGGCAAGGAAGGAGGCAGCTGCCCCTAAGTGAGGGAGGCACGTGCATGAAAGGTCCTCCAAGCAGTGCTGAGCTGAGTCCCTTCCAGACCCCTTTGGTGCCCTTCCACTGCCTGCTCCCCTGAGAATCACAGCTGTACAGCTACAGGCAAAAGCCAATTCACGTGTGCTATGGTGGTGGAGAATCACTTTTAAAGAAAGCAAAGAGGCCGGGCACAGTGGCTCACGCCTATAATCCCAACACTTTAAGAGGCCAAGGCAGGAGGATCACCTGAGGTCAGGAGTTTGAAACAAGCCTGGCCAACATGGTGAGGCCCCCGTCTCTACTAAAAATACAAAAATTAGCTGGGCATGGTGGCGCACGCCTGTAAAGCCAGCTACTCGGGAGGCTGAGGCAGGAGAATCACTTGAACCCAGGAAGGTGGAGGTTGCAGTGAACGTCCATCCTGGAGATTGTGTCACTGCACTCCATCCTGGGCAACAGAGCAAGATTCTGCCAAAAAAAAAAAAGAAGAAGAAAAGAAAAACAGTACAAACGAGGTAAAACAGAACACCCAAGGTGCTGCAGCCAGGTGGGCGTTAGTGTCCTGGGATTCTCGGAGACCCTTGGACGGAGGAGCCACTGAGTCCCTGAGCAAGCTGAGCTGGAGCCCTAGAAGCAGAGCTCACCCAGCCAGAATCCCAGGCTCACACAGACAAAAGCAGGCCAGAGGCAACAGCTCCCCCAGGGGTAGGAGGTGAAGGTGAAATATCTGAATGGGAATATTGGCGACATGGGGTGGGGGGCGTGGGGGGTCTCTAATCTTAGTGACTGTCACAACTTTTACTTTTCCAACAGTTCTTGCTTATTCAAGTATTTAGTTGTCAGGGTTTGTCCTGAATTTCTGGCCATGGATACCACCTAAGAAGTCCCAGGGAACACACCGGAGACCTGGCTACAGGCTGGAAAGAAGAAAACTGCCGGCAGCTAGGACGGGCCAGGAGATCACGAGTTTGACTTTTCTCCATAGTTAGCGATCTATTTTCACATGTAACATGTACATGCTTGTATATGTATGCATGCAGTAGGCCATGTTTTTATAATTGGTAAAAAAAAAAAATTGAACATAAGGAAGCAATTCTCCACTATAAATTGTAATTACAAGATGATCCAAAATATTCCAAGACCTACGTCATCTCTCCAGGAATAAATGGAGCCCCTCTCCGTGGACGAGCTGGTGGTGGAGCTCTGCGTGGCTGACCCAGACCAAGAGGTGTGGCCTCCCGTGGGTGTGCAGCTTCCGCTGGAGAAAAACGATGGCGGGGACTCGCTGCGGGAATGAACGCAGGCAAAGAAACCACAGTTACTGGAAGGGCCTGGACCGCTAAGGCGGCCTCACTTCTCTGAGGCTGCTTGCTGTTTCTTTCATTAAATATATTTGTTAATTTCACAGTATTCTAATTTTGAAATATTTTTACAGTGTGACGTTTACACTAGGCTAAAGACATAAGTGCGTTTTACTATTGGAAATGGATCTAATCACTGATTGCTTCCCACATTGATTAGGGCATCTTGGGATTCTGTCTGAAGCAATGAACAAGACGAATTCTTACCAGGTATAGTTATCGATGGCTTTCTGCACATTTCTTGTAAAATGTGTAGGCAAAGGATCTTTGCTTCTCACAGAAAACCTGGGCCTTCTACATCCTTCTGACAGCCCTCTTCTGGAATAAAACAAACATGAAAAGTCTCCCTACTGTAATAACGTATCTTATTCATTAAGACTTTTACAATTTCCCTTTTGTGTACAGCTCCTCCTCTTCCGCCACGTGCCTCCAAACCCACCTGTGCATAAGCTTGTGTGCACGCGCACACACATACACACACACACAGACACACACACATACACTTGTACACGCGCACCACACACACATACACTTGCGCGTGCGCGCGCACACACACACACAACATACACTTGCGCGCACGCACACACACATACACTTGTACACGCGCACCACACACATACACTTGCGCGTGCATGCGCATGCACACACACACACACACACACTTGCACGTGCGCGCACACACACACCCCCCACCCCACATCCTCAAGAAACTGAGGCTTAGGACCTGGTAATTTTCTTTTTTCTTTCCTTTTTTTTTTCCCTGAGACGGAGTCTCGCCCTGTTGCCCAGGCTGGAGTGCAGTGGCATAATCTCAGGTCACTGCAACCTCCATCTCCTGGGTTCAAGCGATTCTCCTGCCTCAGCCTCCTGAGTAGCTGGGATTACAGGAGCCCACTACCATGACTGGCTAATTTTTTTTTTTTTTTTTTGTATATTTAGTAGAGATGGGGTTTCACCATGTTGGCCAGGCTGGTCTCGAACTCCTGACCTCGTGATCTGCCCGCCTTGGCTTCCAAAAGTTCTGGGATTACAGGCTTTAGCCACTTGTCCCAGTCCATTTTTTATTTTTCTTAAAATCAAGGTTTCCATTAACCTATGTGCACCTTTATATGAACTAAAAACAACATCAACTTTTTGTGACTTAGGCAGAGAAGTGAAAGTTGCCCCCAAACAGTTCACAGTATTTCAGGAATTTCAGGTCCCGGTTGTCCCTTGACCAGGCCCCTTATACTTGCAAAACCCAACAAACCCTCCAGTAAAAACATCATTAATCCCATGTTAACTAAGACACATCAGATTCCTTCAGCTCACCTAGAAGCCTCACAGACATCTAACTTGCTTGAGTTTAGCCCTGCTCTTTGTTATTTCCAAATAAAAGGCGTTTCTTCTGCTTTACCTCCCCACTTAGCATCTAGATGTTAAATAAACTATGAAGCCTAACTGGTGTCGCACAGTTCCTGTTAATCATTGAACTGTCCTTTCGATGAACCGCTTAAAACATTTATTTCCTCTAGTCAAAATATCTTCCTCATGTTTAATAATCAACAACTTCTGTTCTTTAATAGAAATCTTATTTTTCCCTTACAAATAAAACATATATTAACATAAGATATGGTCATGAATTAGAAAAAACTTCAAGTTTTAATATTTCTAATAAGGACACCACTCGAGCAAGCATTTTTTTAAAGTTTGCTTTTGCTTTCAGTTATAATGCTACCTAACTGATCTCCACTCACTGCAACCTCTACCTCCTGGGTTCAGGCAATTCTCCTGCCTCAGCCTCCTGAGAAGCTGGGATTACAGGCACGTGCCACCATGCCCAGCTAATTTTTGTATTTTTAGTAGAGACGGGGTTTCACCATGTTGGTTGGGCTGGTCTTGAACTCCTAACCTCAAGTGATCCATCTGCCTCAGCCTCCCAAAGTACTGGGATTACAGGCCTGAGCCACCACGCCCGACCAACAAAGGGAATTTTTAAAAACAAATTTATTACCATTTACACATTAGCAAGAACCTCTGCCTTCCACAGATGTGCCTTGTGCAAGAGAGAATAATAGAATTATATGATGTTTTTTCTTCTCCTTATTGTTCATATATCTTAAGTACAACCAGGTAACTCTGAGAATAAAGGTGTGAAAGGCCCTCAGAGAAAAAAATACAGAACACGCTTGATGCTGACAAACCGTTTAACCTTCAGCCCTCTTCAGTTGCTCTCAAGCCATTAATTATTTCTTGCTTACATGTGACTCAATAAACTTACAGGGAAACATACAAATACTAACAACACAAAATAACAATCAACTGCAAATCACGTAGAATAGATTGGTTTGGAACACTAAGAAAAACATACTGGTCTATGAGTTAACATATGATTGAGAAAGAATGTTAAAATTCCACAGATGAACTAGCCAAAACATTGTTCTTTTACGATACACATCTATAGAATCATCATAGGGGGTTCAAATTTGCTCTGCCACTGAGGCTTCAAGCAAGTCACTTTCCCTCTCCTCAACGCAGTGTCCACATCTGTAGACAAAGTACCTGAATACTGAATCAGTGCTAGATAAAGCAGGTTTACCTGCCCACTGCTACTATTATTGTTATTATCATTATTATTTCACGCAGGGTCTTGCTGTGCTGCCCAGACAGAGTGCAGTGGCAGGATCATGGCTCACTAAAATCTCAACCTCCAGGCCTCAAATTAGCCTTCCACCTTCAGCCTCCCCGGTAGCTGAGACTACAGGTGTCTACCACCATGCTTGGCTTTGTAATGTTTTGTAGAGATGGGGTCTTGCTATAGTGCCCAGTCCAATCTTGAACTCCTGGGCTCAAGTGATCCTCCTGCCTTGGCCTCCGAAGCTGCTGGGACTACAGGCATGAGCCACCGCACCTGGCCTCTCACTGCTGTCCTCATCATCACATGCTACTCTATGAAGATGCTGTGTTCTTGTTTCTTTGGACCTCCCGTAACACTTTGTGTTATATAGCTCTTTTCACGTTTTAACTTTTTGTTGTGACCTTGACACCTTACTCATCTTTTAATCTAAGCACCTGAAATCACACTCATCACACAAAAGATGCCCACTGTTGAAAGAATCAACAGGCAAAGATGAAATTAGCAACTCAAATGCAGAGTTCACTTTCACTATCGAATCACTCTGAAGATTTATGCCTGAAACGGAGGATTACATCGTGACTGGATATGAAAATATTCCCCAGATTCGAGACATTATCGGATAATGTTTTACTAGTTAAAAACTCACAGCTCTTCCTTGGGGAGCTGATGTTCCATCCAGTGGTTTTCACCTCCAAATGGAGCGTCTGCTCTGCTGAAGACCACCTGTCCTGCTCTAGCTCCTCCTCTGCCTTTTGTGCAACGTCAGAGCTAAATTCAGAATGGGATGCATGCCAGTTTGTTTGGTGTTCAATGAATAATTTCTTCCTCTAGGAAATTCACTCTTTTTCAGGGGAAAGGGTGGAATGTCTTTTCAAATTAAGAAGAAAATTATTTACAAAACAGAGGAACTCATGTCACTTCACAACGCACCATATCCTTTCCAGAACCAGGCTTCCCACTGTCTTGGATGCAGAGCTGAGGCCAGGACGTCCTGGGATGCAGGGGATGGGGAAATGGGAAGGTGGGTAACAGCCACACAAATTATTATGAGTTGGATGCCTTAAAACTCCCCTACTTCCGGTCGGGCGCAGTGGCTAACGCCTGTAATTCCAGCACTTTGGAAGGCTGAGGCAGGCGGATCACCTGAGGTCGGGAGTTCAAGACAAGCCTGGCCAACATGGAGAAACCCCATCTCTACTAAAAATAGAAAAATTGGGCCAGGCGCGGTGGCTCACGCCTGTAATCCCAGTACTTTGGGAGGCTGAGGCAGGTGGATCACGAGACCAAGAGATCGAGACCATCCTGGTCAACATGGTGAAACCCTGTCTCTACTAAAAATACAAAAATTGGCTGGGCATGGTGGCGCGTACCTGTAATCCCAGCTACTCGGGCTGAGGCAGGAGAATTGCCTGAACCCAGGAGGCGGAGATTGCGGTGAGCCGAGATCGCGCCATTGCACTCCAGCCTGGGTAACAAGAGCGAAACTCCATCTCAAAAAAAAAAAAAATACAAAAATTAGCCAGGCATGGTGGTACATGCCTGTAACCCAGCTTCTTGGGAGACTGAGGCAGGAGAATCGCTTAAACCTGCGAGCGAGAGGTTGCGGTGAGCCAAGATTGTGCCATTGCACTCCAGCCTGGGCAACAAGAGTGAGACTACATCTCAAAAAAAAAAAGAAGCCTCCCCTACTTCCACACCATTTCTCCATCGTTTTTCTTCTCTGCCCCTCCCCTCTGTGTCTCCTTTTGAGCAATTTTTTTGAGCTTCAGAGTTCAGTGTAATAACATACAAACTTGACCACACAATTCACACAAAAAAACTAGGTGAACAGGAATTCAAGCCCATATCTCAATGACTACCCAAGAGTACAAAAGAGATAGGAATGGAGTTTCTTCTGGGACCCAGGCCACCGACCCGCATGTCTCTCTAGGACCACAAGTCACCGACCCGCATGTCTCTCTAGGACCACAAGTCACCGACCCGCATGTCTGTCTAGGAACACAAGTCACCGACCCGCATGTCTGTCTAGGACCACAAGTCACCGACCCGCATGTCTCTCTAGGAACACAAGTCACCGACCCGCATGTCTCTCTAGGACCACAAGTCACCGACCGGCATGTCTCTCTAGGACCACAAGTCACCGACCCGCATGTCTCTCTAGGACCGCAAGTCACCGACCCGCATGTCTCTCTAGGACCGCAAGTCACCGACCCGCATGTCTCTCCAGGAACACAAGTCACCGACCCCCATGTCTCTCTAGGACCACAAGTTACTAACGTCATGAATTAAGAGCAAAGCCTAGAACATCCCTTTCTTTTTCTTCCACATTTTTTTTAGTTCTTTGGTTTCTCTGTTTTCTAACCAAGAATTGTACAGATCCTCCAGGCATAATGTCGAACCTCTTTAATCCCCATGTGAATTACGGACTAGTATATAGTCTACACAGTCTAAGGAAGTCTACACAACTTATCAGATGCATCCCACAAGCGTTTGAAAACCTTTACGTGGTGGCCTGTCTACGAAGCTTCCATTACACAATACATAGACATGCAGGTTCTACACCAGTCCCCCGTCCATGCTCTTTAAGTGTAGCAAGGCTGCTGATGTGGGGACAGGACCCAGGGCTTCGTGGGGTGGACTGAAGCGCAGACACGGAACTATAGTGCACTCATTTGTTGGTGCATGGAGGTTGTGGGGGGGTTCCAGTCTCCATGACTCCATTCCAGTCACGGAAAGTTATTTTTTTAGGTTGCTTCTCGACAGCCCACAAAGCTCTGCCACACTGCTCTGTAGAAATTCTAATGTCAGACACTGACGGCAGCTTTCAGAATCTTCTACTCCTAGGTGACATCAGCACTGTACTCTAAAGTGCAGGCTGGTTTTCTGGACACACAGGGACACTCCAGGGTGGCCATGGGAAGCCGCTCCTCAACACGCAACACTCACACCCCCTGACCGAGACCAGCAAGTCCCAGGCGCGGCCGCGGCGACGGAGGAGTCCCTTTGGCGTGAGCCGTGCCCCGGCAGGCCGGAGGATTCCCAGGTGCCCGCAGGGAAGTCCGGGCCAGACGCAGCAGGCCCGGGCAGAGGACACCGCGCACGTCACCCGCGGAGCGGCCAGAAGGCGAGCCCAGCTGCGGACGAGACTCACCCGATCACGATCAGCCCCAGGCCTGTGCTCTCGGAACCCGCGCGGGGCCCCGCGCTAGGCTCGGGCACCGTCAGGGAGGGGCACCGCGCGCGGGCCCCACGCGGACAGCCGGTCACGCGCGCCCGCGGCCCCTGGCACCCCCGGGCTGGGGCTCCCCGCCCGCCCGAGGCTGCGCCCACCTCGCTATTGGCCCAGCTCAGGCGGCCCGGGCGCGCCCGGGGTCCGCGAGGCTCGCGTGCCCCTTCCCTCTCCAGATCCTCCCCACGCCCGCGCCGGGCGCCGCCTCCGCCCCCGCCCTGCGCTGCGCCCTCGCCGGGCCCGGCCCCCACCCGCTAATCCAGGCAGCGCCCGCCCACCCCAGCTCCCCGCTGGGCGCGCCTTCCCAGCTCCGGGCCGGGCGGGTTCCCAACCCAGGGCCGCTCCCCAGCAGACAGCCCGGCCTCCCTATGCCTTCCGGGTGTCAGGGCCGGGGCTCTGCAGGCAGGTGCTGGCTGCCCTTCCCTCTTCCAAATTGGATTTCACCCACCTAAGAAGGAAAGAAGAGCCACAGGACCATCGCCTGTCCCCGCCCCATCAAAGGCTGCGGACACCGGGCTGGGGCGGGGAGTGGGCGACTGAGGTTAAGAAGTGAAGCCTGGATCCGTCAGTGCGAGCTCCATGACTCCATCTACGGGAACGTAGGTCTAAGCAGGCACTCAAGACCTGGCCCTTCCACGCCCGTCCTGCCCTGCAGGCCCACACGGCCAGCCACGCCTCCGGCACACCCGGGGCTGCCTCCACCTGCGTGGTTAACATGCGCTTGATTCCGTTTTGGAGGCCCAGGATGACACCAGGAGCAGAGCAGCTGGACTCTCCTGTGAGCCGGTGAATCAGGCAAGCTGTCATTTTCAAATGCTCAGGGACGTAGGGGTGAGGGCGCGGAGGTGAACTGCATTTTCTGAGCCTAGTCTCAGAGGGTGGGCACTGCACTAGGCATGCCTTTCCCCGTAACAAACACCCCATATGTAAGTAATCAAGTCATTTTGTTACGCTCATAATGCACAGAATTCAGGAATACCGGCAGGTGCAGTGATTCTTCTGCTCTACGTGGGGTCGCTCAGTGGTAAACAGGTGGAAGGAGGTCCGGTCTGGAGGGTCTAAGGCTTCGCGACAGGGATTTTAGTCATGACAGTTCACTGAGTGCGTACACGTTTCATCCCGGTCCCGCCCTGGCCAGTCTCTTTTGAGAGCTGAGGCCATCTAAGTTTCAACAGGTACAAATTATTTCTCCTGCTCAATATCTTGCGTTTACAGAAGTAAATCATGTCTTTCTGAGATTTTGGTAAAAAGCCCAGTTTATTTCTGATGGACCACCCCACCATACCCATAACAAAACCAGTGGTCCAGCCAGGGTGGCTCACGCCTGTAAGCCCAGCACTTTGGGAGGCTGAGGTGGGTGGACCACTTGAGATCAGGAGTTTGAGACCAGCCCGGCCAGCGTGGCAAAACCCCAGTCTCCACTAAAATACAAAAATTGGCTGGGTGCGGTGGTGTGTGCCTGTAATCCCAGCTACTCACTCAGGAGGCCGAGGCACAAGAATCACTTCAACCCGGGAGGCAGAGGTTGCAGTGTGCGAAGATGGCGCCATTGTACTCCAGCCTGGGCGACAGAGGGAGACGCCGTCTCAAAAACAAACGAACGAAAAAAACAGTAATCCATTGTTGAACTAAGGACACTGGGATCAAGTGGTAAGTGGTCAGAAATTATAAAATCAATGAGATTTTAAATCCTGATACATGTATATATGTATATATGTGATGTGTGTGTAAGTGTAGCCATATCTATCAGGAAAACTGATGGTATCTGAAGTCCAGCCTGCCCTGCTGATATTACTTTTTTTTTTATTGTGTATAGCTTGTTTTTTCTTTTTTTTAATATAATTGCATTTTAGGTTTTGGGGTACATGTGAAGAACATGCAAGATTGTTGCATAGGTACACACATGGCAGTGTGATTTGCTGCCTTCCTCCCCATCACCTATAACTGGCATTTCTCCCCATGCTATCTCTCCCCAACTCCCCACCTGCTGATATTACTTATATTGCCAAGGGCAGGAAGATGGACATGACAGAGAAACAGAAGAAAGCAGCCTGGTGTGATGGCTCACACCTGTAACCACAGTTGCTTTGGGAGGCCAAGGTGGAAGGATCACTAGATCCCAGGAGTTCAAGACCAGCCTGGGCAACAGAGCAAGACCCTGCCTCAAGAAGAAAAGTAAAATTCAAACACAAAGACATTTAAGATCCAAACATAGGCCAGCTGCTTTTACTTTTATATCTATTATTTTACATATATGCTTACATATATTATTTTACATATGTTACTTATACCCATAGTAGGTAGATACTATTACCACTATTTTGTTGATGAAAATACTGACAGAGGCTTTAAGTAATATGTTCGAGGTCACACAGCTAGGATGCATATGTGTGAATATGTCCCAGATATCTATTGTCCCATAACAAATCACCCCAAATGTAGTAGATTAAATCCACAGCCATTTTGCTATGCTCGTAATCCACAGAACTGAGGAATTCCGGCAGGTTGAGCGATTCTCCTGCTCCATGTGGGGCCGCTCAGTGGCATATAGGGAGAGGGTGGCCTTGTCTGGAGGGTCTGAGAAGGCTTCACTCACGTGTCTACACCACGCAGTGGGGAGTGGCTAGAAGCATGGCCTCAGATGGACCCTCTCTCATGCGCCCTCCACACTTCTCCAACTAGCCCCCTCCAGCGAAATAGTCAGAATTTCTACATGGCGGCTTACGGCTCCAAGAGAGCAAGGTAGAGGCTGCCAGCTCTATTCAAGGGCACCCAGCAGTGTCTCCTCCATGTACTCCATGATCAAAGCAGTCCCAGAATGAAAGAGTTGGGGCCGGGCGCGGTGGCTCACGCCTGTAATCCCAGCACATTGGGAGGCTGAGGCGGGTGGATCACGAGGTCAAGGGATCAAGACCATCCTGGTCAACATGGTGAAACCCCGTCTCTACTAAAAATACAAAAAAGATTAGCTGGGTGTTGTGGTGCACGCCTGCTATCCCAGCTACTCGGGAGGCTGAGGCAGGAGAATTGCCTGAACCCAGGAGGCGGAGGTTGTGGTGAGCCGAGATCGCGCCATTGCACTCCAGCCTGGGTAACAAGAGAGAAACTCCGTCTCACAAAAAAAAAAAAAGAAAGAAAGAGTTGGAAAACAGACCCCCCCCCACCCCAACAATGGGAAGAGCCGACGGCCCTCTTTAATCTGCCTTAACCCTCCTCTGGCCACACGTCATTTACACCGCTCCACAGGCACAATACACCCAGCTCTCTCAAGATGCTCAGAAGTTTCGTCATCTAAAGCACCTCCACATGTGGATGAGGCTCCTGCTTGGGGTATTTCCTTTACATCTGAAGACCTGTGAACTAAAGAGAGAAGGCAGCAACCTTCCCCACATCCAGCCGACAATGGTGAGACAGAGCCAGGACAGCAGCAATGGGCACCTGTCCAACAGGAGGGGCAGCAGAGCCACACAGCAGCCACTGAGGGCTGCAGCAGGCCGGGTGGCCTGTGCCTTGAGGAGGACTCACGTCTGCTCCCTGCCTTCTCCACAGCCCTTAGCTCTGTCCTCTGGGCTCTTGCTTCTACCCTCTGAGACTTCCTCAGGGATAAGAAATGGCCAAAGTTTGCAGCTGAGTAGCCTCCCTGCTTTCTTCCAGAGAAGGCTGGAGAAGGAGCTCCAAAAATCTGTGCCCCTAGTTCAAGCCAGGGGCGCTTCCATCACTCTGCTGCCAATACAGTCCTCTTAGAACCCTGTGTTTTCTTCGAATTCTGTCAGAGTTCACCCCTTCCATTATTTTATCAGCATTCACCCCTTCCATTATTTTATCAGAGTTCACCCCTTCCATTATTTTATCAGAGTTCACCCCTTCCATTATTTTATCAGAGTTCACCCCTTCCATTATTTTATCAGAGTTCACCCCTTCCATTATTTTATCAGAGTTCACCCCTTCCATTATTTTATCTGAGTTCACCCCTTCCATTATTTTATCAGCATTCACCCCTTCCATTATTTTATCAGCATTCACCCCTTCCATTATTTTATCAGAGTTCACCCCTTCCATTATTTTATCAGCGCTCACCCCTTCCATTATTTTATCAGCATTCACCCCTTCCATTAGTCACAAAGCACAATGGCTTCTCTGAGATGGGCCCTTGGTCCACCTTTGACATAGATGTGGGACAAGTCTCTTATGATTTTTTTAAAGTCCTATTGTTTATCCTAGAGGATGGGTGAGATGCCCCTAAATATGACATCTTAATAAGACAAACCTTTGATTTCACCTTTACCACTGCCTAGGATTTGATCTTTGCGCAGAGGCCGTTTTCAGTTTTGCGCAGAGAGCTGGTGATGGTCAAAGTTTCAGGAACCCACCAAGTCCTGACTTTTACATTTCCTATGACTTCTGTTCAAAACCTGAACAGTTCCTTAATTCATGTTTCTCTTCTCTCAAATTTCAAAACCTAAAACTATGTTGCTTGCTTAAAGATTAAAGTGATAAAATCTTCACGTTGGATTGGTTTAGGTCACCACTGTCCAGTAGAAACATGTGAATACATACAATTTTAAATCTTCTAGGATCCACATTTATAAAGTGAAAGACACAGGGACAACTAATTTTAATGATATATTTTATTTAATCTAATATAACTAAGATATTATCATTTTAGTATAAAAATAGTAGATATTTTACATTTTTGTGTAGTAAGTTTTGAAATCCAGTGTGTATTTTACACTTATATTTCATGCATCCAACAAAGCTCTAATATCCAGTATCTTTTAAAAACTTAAAAACAAATTTTCAAGAAAAAAAAACAACCCCATAAACAAGTGGGCAAAGGGCATGAACAGACACTTTTCAAAAGAAGACATATGTAAACAATCATATAAAACAATTACATAAATCAAGGTTCAACATCACCTACCATTAGAGAAATGTAATTCGAAACCACAGTGAGATACCATTTCACACCAGTCAGAACAGATATTCATAAAATGGCAAAAACAACAGACCCTGGCGACCGGGATTGGAATGACTTCACTGACTCTCCTGGGTCTCCAACCTGGCCTTTCTCCTTGAAGACCTTGTGACCTGTCAGCCTCCATAATCAATCAGCTGAATCCTTGTAAGAAATCTCTTTATACAGACATAGAGAGATACAGATTTTGAGGTGGACATAGATCTCCTATTGGCTGTTTCTCTGGAGAACCCTAATACAATGTTATTTGTACTTAGTGCATATGACTTTCCATCTTTCTTTGATTATTTAAACCCTAATTGAGAATTGAAAAGTATATAACTCTTTCTGTCTTATTAAGTGTTTTACATTTTAGTCATAAGGACCCTGGCACCAGTAATTATAGTCAGTAAATAGGAAACCTCAATTCCTGAAGTAATAGGGTCTGCCTTAGTGAAGCAGATGACCCTCCATCGTGCGGTGGACCTCATCTGATCTCTGAAATTCTCTGGTTCACTATTTGCAAATTCACCTATTTGCTAAAATATAATTGCAACCCCCAAAATGATCTGTCACCTCTGCAGATTTTAGACTTCCCAAGCCTCCACAATCATATGAACCAATTTTTTTAAAAATCCCTCTCCCTTTCCACATACGCAAACACACACACACACACACACACACACACTCACTCTCTCTCTCTTTCTCTCTCTCTCACGCTCACTAACTCATCCTGTCCGATCTGCTTCTCTGAAGAACCTGACTAGTACTCTGGTGAAATTGGAATAAAATGTGGAGTTTAGCTGATGGTAACGGACTGATGTTGGTTCTTTAGTTGTGACACCTGTACCAGAATAATAGGAAGCCGCTTTTCTGTAAATCTAAACCTGCTCTAAAATAAAAAGTCTGTTTTAAAGATGCTTTCATTAACCTGCTATACACATTTAAATATATTTTACAAGTTAGCAACTTCCTTCAGAGAAGACTAATAACACAATATCATGTTTTATTGATGCCCCGCCTCCTGAAAGGGGGAGATACACACCACTGTTGCAGACGTGATCTACATCTGTAGGACGGATGCTGAAAATGAGTACATTGTTTTAAAATGAGTCCAGGAAATTGTAATAAAGAATATGATATTAAATAACAGGATTTTTCTTCTATGAGAATTTTCTAGGAATAGCCTACGTAAACCAAGATATAGCTCTAGATTGGGACTGAAAGGTCGCATGCAATAATAGTGAAATGTTGGCATGTAATATCGGGAGAAAGCCACCAGATGTCAGCAGTTCCCCTCTTTCATCGCTATTCCAAAAAAAAACTTTCCCAGATTTATGTCTTTTTGGTAAGATTTAGGATTTGCTGAATTTTCATCCCAGAATAGATGAGAATCCTGTTTAAATCATAAGTGACCACACACAGCCAACAGAGAGTGTCACGACAAGGAATGTGCACGGCGGATGGGGTGCTTTCGCTGACAGGCACTTAGGGCCAAGACCAACGCCGCTTTCTCAAAAACCTCACAACCACCACCTGAACAAAACCTTCAGCCACCTGAAAGGTGTTTACTCTCTCATGCAGAAAAAAACAGGCCAGCAACATTTAGTGACCTCCTCAGGCTACACAGCTTTCTCCAGATCAGTCCAGTCTGGCTTTAAAGGTTTAGCTTTCAAAGATTTATCTCAAACCCAACCTGCTGATTTCTGTTAAAGTTTCTTTCATTATCAGCCTGTTGTAAACACAACAAATGTGTTCTACCGTGGGATCCACTAACATGCATGGAACATGTACCACATGGCAGGCCCTGTTTTAAGCACTTGATCTGTATGGCTGTATTCCAGCTTCACAGTCATTCTTTGAAGGGGGCGCTACTGTTTGTTGGTGCCATTCTGCCAGTGAGAAAACTCAGGCAGAGAGGTGGACGGAAAGGCAGAGGCACCTCGGTCGGCTGTGGGCAGCCTGGCTGGTTCAGCACCACACCTCCAGCCCTGCAGGGCACAGCCCCACAGCTCTCTACAAATCAGAGACGCTAAAACTCCCATTACATGGCAAAGATGAGCAAGACACTTTAAAATGGCCATGAATGTTGTATCCAAAAAGAGAAGATGAAAAATACTTAGACTTTTAACGTGAAGAGCATAAAAAGCCTAGAAAGTCCCAGGCAATCAATGAGGTCCACAGGCTTATAGAAAATTGTAGAAAAAGATAGAATTACTACATTATTCAACACAAAACACCCAAGGTCTAAAAGAGAATAATTATTAGGTAGCATCATATGAAATTGTCCATATTATACTATTTGAACCAGAGAAACAGAAATTTCATTGTTTCAACCTAATATAATGAGCAAATGGGTTCAGTGACATTCTTTAGTATCCAATATTTTTCTTACTTTTGCACATTTGTTTACTGTATCAGTATAAAGTGAAAAAAAGAAAAAACAATCTAAAAACTTTTACCAAAATTTTGATAATCAGTCTTTCGAAATAAAAATACCTAAATATATTCTATGAAGAGTTCACCTGGGCAAACTGCAACATCAATAAAGCCAAATTTTCCAGAAATGTGTTTTTCACTGTCCGATTTATTCTTTTAAATAGCACAGCAGAAAATAGACTTTGTAGTAATCACTAGACCACTACTGTACATTATATTTTATGTAACTGAATAAGACACAGTCGATCCTTATTATTTTCTGGTTCACTCTCTGCAAATTCACCTGCTTGCTAAAATACATTTGTAAGCCCCAAATCCACACGTGTAGTGCCTCCATGCCCCTCCGCACACGTGCAGAATGACACAACCGAGTCACTTCGAGTGTGTGCAGATGCACAAGGTGACCCTGCCTTGTTTGAGCTCTCCCACTGTAAATGAGTGTGCACTTCTGTGGGTCTATTCAGTGCTGTGATAGGTTTTACAAATTGTTGTGCTTTTGGTTGGCGATTTGGCTGTGTGAAGCTGTCGGGTGTTCCCAAGTGCAGGAAGGCTGTGCTGTGCCTTAGGTAGGGAGTATGCGTGTTGATCCGCTTTCAGGCATGAGGCACAGAGAGTGCTGTCAGTGAGCTCAGTGTTAGCAAGTCACCACCATGTATTAAAGAAGGAGTCTTTAAATAGGAACAGGCATTAGACAAGATCAGGTATTATTAGTTGACAAAAATGTTGAGACTGGAGGCTCGCAGGAAGCTCGCCCTGTATTTCCTCTGCAGCTGTGGGTCAGCATCCACTGCACCATGGTTTCTGGTGACTTCACAGACCATGAGCACCAGGGATCATGAGAACTGATTATCTCCTCTACCGCCACTCATATTTATACATTACAATGCGATGTCTTCATAAATCTATGACTAAACGTCACAACATACAGATGGAATTGCAGAACACTAGAATTGTGGGACTGCATGGATTTTGTATGTAATACACGATCTAAAGTGAAGAACGTGAGTGCAGCGGCGAAGGGGCGGTGCCCGCTATCTGGGGTTCGCACTGCAGTCTGCTTGTCAGATCAGAATCGATTCAGTGGTTGTCAAATTCTAACATGCAGCAGAATCACTGGAGGGCCGGGGAAAACCCCAGTTTCTGGGCCCCGTCCCAGGCTCTGGTGCAGCAAGTCTACGGTGAGAATGTGGATTTCTCAGGACCCCACGCGCTGCTGGTACTGCTGGCCCAGGATGCACCTTGATAGCCACCACCCTGATTTGTCTGTTGCACATTCCATCCTCCCAACACATTCCCACCTAAAAACCTGCTTGAGCCCAGGGATGGTGTCATATTGAATTGTGTCACCCCAGCCTCAGCATATAATAGACCTTTATGAAAAGTAGAGGAACTAATCGAAGCCTTCGTATTCCAGAAAGGAAAAAGTGAGCCCTCAGAAGGGCAGGCCTGCTGCTGCTTGGCGAAGAGCAGGGAGCACAGCCCAGGGTCCTGCGAACCTCCAGCCCAGGAGGCTGCTAGGGTTTCTCTCCACAGCTTTAACTGTTGTAAGTAAAACTGATTCTATCTTTGGGTGGGGACACCAGCAGAACGTCCTTTCTAAATGTAAACCAACAAAGCCGTCAGATGCCAGGGTAATGCAGGATACCCAGGGAAAACTTAGGTCTGCCTTAAGACACCACTTGGGAGAGCACAGAGGTTCCTCTTTACTCGGTGCTCCCGGGCTCTCGGCTGACCAAGGCTGAAAGGAGAACTCGGGCTGCCAGACACTCTCAGGATGACTGTGTTCCTGCGGTCTTTCTCAGACACCTAAAAAAGCAGGAGCCTCTTCTTCCTCTCCCTGCCGCAGCTCCTTGTACAGAGTCAGGCATGAACATGCTTCACATGCAGCTTTCTTCCTATTTTAGACCCAGGAAAATACCAGCCCAAGTTGTTGCAAAAGAAGAATGTAAAGATCATAATTGCTCATGTTTAATCTCTGAAGCTGGGATGTGTCTGTCTTCAACAGCATCTCACAATGCTAGCTGGAAGCCCTTGCCACAAAATACAAAGATCAGTCCTCCATGTCAAACTCATTAGAGCGGCTGTTTAAAAAGAACGTAAATAAGTTTTGGTGGGACGTAGAGAAAAGGGAACCCTCACGCATCGCTGGGGGAAATGTAAAATGGTGCCACTACTATGGAAAAATCCTTTGGCGATTCCTCAAAAAGTGAAACGTGAAATTACCGCACGATCCACCAATCCCACTTCTTGGCATATACCTGAAATAATTAAAGGCAGGGACACAGGCCAGGTGCCCTGGTTCATGCCTGTAATCCCAACACTTTGGAGGCTGAGGTGGGTGAATCGCTTGAGCCAGGAGTTTGAGACCACCTTGGGCAACACAGGGAGATCCTGTCTCTACAGGATCCACAGAAAATTTTAAAAGTAGCTATGTGTGGTGGTATATGCTTATGCTTCCAGATACTCTGGGAGGCTGAGGCAGGAGGATCACCTGAGCCCGGGACATCAGGGCTGCAGTGAGCTGTGATCATGCCACTGCACTCCAGCCGGAAGGACAGAGCAGGACCCCATGTCTTAAAAACAATGCTCAGAGCAGCATCATTCACGTAGCCAAACAGGGAAACAAGCCGAATGTCCATCAACAGGAGAATGGATAAACAAATGGTGGTATATATTAATACATATAATGAAATGTTCCATCCTAAAAAGGAGTGAAAATCTGATTCATGCTATAACATAGATGAACCTTAAAACCATTATGCCAAGTGAAATAAGCCAGGCACAGAAGCACAAAGATTGTATGACTCCACTTAGATAAGGTCCCTAAAGCAGTGAATTTCATAAGGAAACTAAATAATAACAATAGTGAAAACAAAACCTTATACTTTGTAGTTGCTATATAATAGTTTACTGTGTGTGTTCAGTATAAAACCTAGCACCCAGCTCTTCTTGAAATGAACCAACTCCCTGTAAAGCCACCTTATCTGTTCTCCCCACATTCTCAGCAAGTTCCCAGGCATCTCAAGACTGCTGTTTTTCTTACGGACCAGCTGCAAGGTCACAGGGCAAGATAACACCCAAAGAATGTGCAGTGTGTTTCTCACACTGCTGTTTTCAAATGTAACGTACGTCACAGGACATTTTACAAATTAACTAACTGTTCTCGGAGAACGGTGGTTGCCAGGTGCTGAGGAGAGGAAGGAACGGGGAGTGACTGATACTGGGTAGTGAGTTTCGGTTTGAGATGGAAGATGGTGGTGACCGCACAGCATTATGAACGTGGTACTTAATGCCACTAAAAAATACACTTAAAGTGGATACAATAATCAATTCTATGTCATGCATATTTATCACAGTCATTAAAAGTCACCTCCCAGCTTGCAGAATGTAGTACGTAGCCTGAGAGGAAGTCAGGACAATACATGACTCCCGTCTAACCGTGACCCACCAGTGAAGGCCTGCGGAGGGGTGGGGGGTGCTGGGGAAGACGCCTTTACTCGCGTTCCCTGAGCAGCTGAGTGCGGGCCAGCTCTACAAGCAAGGCCAGTCTAGGAACCCAGCATCCAGGTCTCTTAAAAAAAATCCATCTCCAAATACCATCACACTGGGGTTCAGGGCTTAACATGTGAACTTAGGGAGAGACAAAGAAAAACAACAACTTGGGACCCTGAAGGAAACTAAATAATAACAATAGTGAAAACAAAACCTCATACTTTGTAGTTGCTATATAATAAAGTTTACTGTGTGTGTTCAGTATAAAACCTAGCCCCCAGCTCTGCTTGAAATGAACCAACTCCCTGTAAACCACCTTATCTGTTCTCCCCACATTCTCAGCAAGTTCCCAGGCATCTCCAGACTGCTGTTTTTCTTACAGACCAGCTGCAAGGTCACAGGGCAAGATAACAGCCAAAGAATGCGCAGTGTATTTCTCACACTGCTGTTTTCAGATCTAACATACATCATAAGACGTATTACAAATCAATGAACTGTTCTTGGTTCTGGCTTCTGTGAACCTGTTAGCCGCTGCCTCATCCTAGATATATAAAAAGGAGGCTGGGCGCGGTGCTCACGGCTATAATCCCAGCACTTTGGGAGGCCGAGGCAGGTGGATCACGAGGCCAAGAGATCAAGACCATCCTGGTCAACATGGTGAAACCCCGTCTCTACTAAAAATACAAAAATTGGCTGGGCATGGTGGCGCATGCCTGTAATCCCAGCTACTCGGGAGGCTGAGGCAGGAGAATTGCCTGAACCCAGGAGGCGGAGGTTGTGGTGAGCCGAGATCGTGCCATTGCACTCCAGCCTGGGGAACAAGAGCAAAACTCCAACTCAAAAACAAAACAAAACAAAAACAAAAACAAAAAAAGAAAGATTTGTAGCAAAAAAAAAAAAAAATACCCATCACCTGGGTTCAACCATGGTTAATATTTTACCATATTGTTTAAATCTAGACATGGATTTTATTCTGGATCATTTGAAAGGAAGTTGCATATCATACATATCTTACCATAAATATTCTAAAAGAATGTTCTTCTACAGAATCCTAATACTGTTACATCTGAGGACATTAATGATAGTGTCCCAAACTAGTACTCACTCCAATATTCTAATCTAATTTTCCCAAATGTCTTTTACAGCTCTATTTTTAAACTAGCATCCAATCAAGTTTCCCTATTTTTAATTGTCCTTACATCTCTTTTAGTCTATTTTAAAGAAAATGGTTCTTCCACCTTTCCCCAGACCTCACTGACGCTGACAGTTTTAAGGACAGCAGGTCCGTCACCTGTTAGGAAAGCCTACAGTCCACATTCACCTTACATTCCTTCACCAATGGCTTCCTCTAGACTTTTTCACAGCATCTTTTCTGTTTATCTACAGGTCCTTTGTCAGCAATGTTTTCACTGAATACAAAGAAAGAATTGAGATGAGCGAGAAACGAATGAAGGGAAAAGGAAAGACAGGTACCAGCTATTCTGACCTCCCTGGCGGGCCTAGCGTGGGGCCAGCCAGGAAGTCACTGCCTCGGTACGTTCTTGGGGCTGGATCTGGTTGACACAGTTAACAGAGAATGCAGGAAAACGAATCGCTGGGGCACTTGAGTCAGACTCTCAGGAGCCATGAGGATTAATTATATCAAGAGCCAAATGTATTCATCAGGTCCAAGGTTAAACTCCACCCCAAAATCAGGACAAAGACAAAAGAATCAGAAGCAGAACTTCGACAGAGTCAGAAGAGAGCAAAGACAGACAACTGCTGGGTGTAGGATGGCAGCACCACGCTCGGTTTTAGGCCCCCACCAGGTAGATGAACCTGCAGCTGCTGGGTGTAGGATGGCAGCACCAGGCTCGGCTTTAGGCCCCCACCAGGTAGATGAACCTGCAGCTGCTGGGTGTAGGATGGCAGCACCACGCTCGGCTTTAGGCCCCCGCCAGGTGGATGAACCTGCAGCTGCTGCTAGGACAGTCATCATATGTTCGGGTGCATCTGAATATCAATTCCAATCAATGTCTCCGTTATATCTTCTGTAGGATCCCAAGATTTTTTCAGGGTAATTTTGGTACGCCCCACTAAAGAAATTTCACTGTAAAGAACTGAATGTACTAATTTTTAAATTGTCACTTTAATAAAACTTTAAAAATACATATTTTAAAAATATATTTTAACGATTTTTTTATAGATCCTCAAAATTATATCATTTATGCTAGAAATCAACAGTCAAAAAAGATTCAAAACGTTAAATGTTATATGAAACAAATATACTCACTAGAGAAACACGAACATTAGTGCCTGGCAAGGATTACAGTTGTCAATATTTAATGATGAGGCTCCCTCCAAACCCTTAAGTGAAACCTCTAATTAAGAAAGTGCTGTCTACGGTCGTACCACCCTGAACGCTCCCGATCTCATCTGATCTCGGAAGCTAAGCAGAGTCGGGCCTGGTTAGTACTTGGATGGGAGACTGCCTGGGAATGCTGGGTGCTGTAGGCTTGTGAAAAAATTAAAAAAGAAAGAGAGAGAGAAAATGCTGACGTACAGGACAGCCTTTCCCTGGCAACGCATCCTCTAACTGCTTCTCCATTTCTTCTAGTAAGACAATGCTTACTCATCACTGCCTTTCTAGTATGAATAAAATATTTGATTTGGCAGACAACAAATATAACTGATAAGAAACACAGTTATAAAAATAAACTGGAAGAGAGTTGACGCAGTGAATGCTTTTTTGCTAAGAAGTCATGCTTTTATGACGAAAGGCATTTGTTACCTGTACTTTGAAATGGACTGCTACGGTCTCTTTATCAGGACTAATAGGAATATTATTTTGGGAGAGATACTTTTAGATTACTAACATGATATTTAAATTTTTATTGGAAAGAGGATAATTCTTTGGAGTCATTTTGTTCCAGTGGAAATAACATGAGTTACTTTAGAAGTAGATTTGAATCCTCATTACTGTCTTAATTCATTAAAAATACCTGGTTATATCTATGTGTGGAAGATATAGATTCTTCCCAGGAATTGAATCTGACATTTTTTACATAGCAGCTAGGTGGAATTAGGTCATTTCTTATTCTTTCTGAGTCTCAATTTCTTCATCTGTAAAATGGAAACAGAATTCCTACCTTGTGTGCATGTTTTGGGGATTTGTGCTCATGTCCATAAAACATGCATGCTGTGTGTGGTGCCGAGCAGATCCCGATATACCAGCCGCTACTTCAAATGCTGAGAACCCTGGCTTTGTGGACTAACGAGCAGGTGATCAGTGATCGCCTCAATCAGTAAAACATGCTCACAAAAATGTTAAAACCAGTAAGTAAAACACGTCTGCCGGAGACCTCTCCTGGGAATACAATCACCCGCTCATTTAAAGTGCACTTCATATACTGAAACTGTTATTTCCTTAGGATTTAATTTTTTGCACTAAGTTAGCAACAAAACTTCTATTTGTTTGAGGGGAGGTGTTCATTTTATTCAAGGGGTTCTATTTGTAGACTCTTGGTTGGAGTGGATTATGAAGAGTCCCGTATCTACAGGGATGGTTTTCAAGCCTTCACACTGTTTGATATCAGGGAATTGAATTAAATGTTGCATTTTAAAATAAATCCCCACTTTAACTTTCTATACAACTAGCAACATTCTCTGCAATAGAATGATTAACATCAAAACCCTGGTGTGAACAGGAGCTCCCAAGGTGAGATGTGCCCTCATCCTCATGACTGACATCATGCACACGTTCCACAGTATTTGAAAATAATTTCGAGTTAGGGTTATAAACTAAAGAAGGCAACGATTCTAAGAAGACTATGGAAGTATGCACGCATTTGAGAAGAACATTTTATCTATTTCAACTTTGCCTTCATAATGTGTTTATAAACAACAGAAGGGAAAGTCTGAGCTTGGCTGTTTCTCTAATCACTGCCAAAGGCCATCAGTTTCTTAATGATATTTAATCGTTGCAAAGTTCCATAATCTTTTATCATGACAAAGCCTTTTCTGTGCTTTATAAAAGGTGGCGTCTTCATTGAGTATTTCTGCCTCTCAAACAAAGAGGGGCGACTTATGATGTTATTCAATATATCGTTAATGAATAGTATTTATTCATTTGCTTGTCTAGTGAATCATGTCCTGTAAATATGTGTCTGTGTAACACTATTTAAAGACCATTAAATGTGAAGGTAACTTTTTTAAATCTTTTGCCTATGAATTGTAAAATTCTGCATATCTAAAAAGGTATGTGGTTTGATTGTATAAAATGAAACAAATATCTGCACCGCAGCCATGAGAAGAGAGCGTCCTGTGTATGTGAAGGGTATGTGGTGTGGTACCTGTAAATGCTAACTGACATTTTTTCCCTGGCTTTTTCACTTTCCTTTGTTGCTCCTCATTTTGAATAATCCAAAGGAGTATTTTGAGAGAAAGCAATAGACTGCACGCCCCATGGTTTTAATGCTAAAACAAAACCTAAATTTATAAGCTAGGATGAAAGCAGGGATAAGAATCAGAAAGTGCCTCCTTCCAGGCAGTGGGTGCCTGGCTGGAGGCTGCATCCCCGTGACCACAGCACCCAGACACTGGAAACTGGGCATATCCTCAACTCCAGATCATCTGAACAATGTAAAGAATTGCATCTTCAATCAGAGGGTCCTATTTGAATATTGCTTAGCCTCGTATTTTAAGGACAGTAAAAGATAATGTCATCGTTTGGCTGTTTTTTTTTTCCTTGGTGTCCTGAAATTTTTTGCTCAGTGTGGTCTAAAGGTATCTTAGTAAAGTCTACCTCGGTGGTTTTCAAACTATCTGTAGCGTCAGAACATTTTTCCAATGCATTGCACATAAATACTTTTAAAATATAAAAATAAATAGGAAAATAAAATGGTAAGATGGATACACAAAATACGAATCCAAATGTAATTATCAGAGTCAACAGACAGAATGCTCCTCTGCCAATTGCTGTCACATTTCTAAATGCTTACACATAAATACTTTTAAAATATAAAAATAGGAAAATAAAATGGTAAGATGGATACACAAAATATGAATCCAAATGTAATTATCAGAGTCAACAGACAGAACGCTGCTCTGCCAATTGCTGTAACATTTCTAAACGCTTATTCTCCCCTTCTGTACTTACCTCTTCTTGGACAGGCAACAAGTCACTAACTGGGAACTGCTAGCTAATGACACACACATTGAAGAGCACTGTTCCAGCGGAGAAAGGAGACACCCCTCATCTCAGCGGGTCTGGAAGCACCCGGCAACCACCGTAATGAGCGCTCTTATCTCGCCCGGCGTGTGATGTCATCTGCTGTGTCGTTTGTGATCCCTGTGTGTGTTCAGCATCACCCGACCAGGCAAAGCTGCCTGCTTATTAACTGCCTGCCGCATTCCACCATGAATGTCCAGCCCTGAGCCTGGTCCCTTCTCTGGATGTTTTCCAGACCTCAGCTCAAGATGTATCCAGAGTGAATTCCTCATCTGCCTGACAAACCCGCATCTTCTGTGATCCCACTTTACGAGTGGTGCTCCTCCCAGCCACGTGACATCTTCTCAGCACTTCCTTCACCTCACCTACGTGTTGCCAGTCTTGTGAGATTTGTCAGTTCAGCATCTTCCTTTTTACTGTCTTCATTCCTCGGCTCCACGCCTCTCAGCTGTTTATGCCTAGAGCCTCCTACTAGCTCCCTGCGTGCTTACCTCAATCCTAAGGCACAGCCTGCTCATGCCACTCCTCTCCCTCAACAGTGGCTTCTCCTGTGTTTACTAAACAGAGTCTGGTATCCAAGGCTCTCCCTAGTTTTCTCTTAACGCTTTTTCACAAAAGCTGTGCTCCTAACAAACTGAAAGCCTCGTGCATGTGGCTCTGTGCCTCCATGCATCTGCTCGTGCTGCCCTGGTCTCCTCCAGTGCCCTCCCAAGCCCCAGACGTCCATGTGCCCCAGTTTTACACATTCTCTAGAACTCGGACCCCTGCCACCTCCCCTCCCTGCTGCACGATCTCCGGCATCCTCCTCTCTCTTAGCTGTGTGCTCACAGCAGTGTGTCTGAAACCACTCTTGGATCATTTGCCTTATTTTTCCTGCTTTTTGATAAGATCCATTTCCAGTTCTTCCCCTGATTACTCCAAAATCTAGCTCCATGTGGATCTTAGATGGAATAGATATTTGTTAAATACAGGTTGACAATTAATTAAATGATACACTAACCTTCACTGCAGATCATGGCAATAAGCTGTACTTTATACAGAAGATGCTGACTGTGGGTAATCAATAAAAATATATTTAAAATAATGTACATCAGGTAATAGTAACAGGTATTTACTGATTGCTTACGTACCAGCCACCGCAGAGACAGCTTTGTATAGACATCTCTTTTAATCCTTACAATGTCTCTTTGAATAGGCATTCTTACTAACTCCCATTTTATGAATGAGAAAGTGAGGCTTAAAGAGGTTAAATACGGTAGCCAATGTGAATGCTTAGTTAGCATTCTAAGAAAAATTATAAAATGGGATTTGAATCAAATTCAGTCTGACTTCAATCTGTGCTCTAAAAACTATACTAATTTACATGAGCTGCTGCGATTACGCAGTGCTGAAGGATTCGAATCCCATAGGGCTGTCATTACGAGCTTGGCACAAGTCAAGGGCCATGCTTGTTAGATAAGAAATTAGAAAACATTCAAAATGTGTTCTGTAAACACACCGCAAAAGAACGTGTAACTGATAACTCAAATACAATTTTCAAGACTTAAATATAACAACAAAGAAACAGGATGATTTAAAGCAAAAGTCTACTGCACAAGACAGTGGAACAAAACTGTTTTCTTGGGTTTAAGCAAATACTCGACATGGAAAACCAAGTTGAATTCATTTTTATTTTATTTTATTTTGAGATGGAGTTTCGCTCTTGTTATCCAGGCTGGAGTGCAATGGCGCCATCTCGGCTCACCGCAACCTCCGCCTCCTGGGTTCAGGCAATTCTCCTGCCTCAGCCTCCTGAGTAGCTGGGATTACAGGCACGCGCCACCAGCCCAGCTAATTTTTTGTAGTTTTAGTAGAGATGGGGTTTCACCATGTTGACCAGGATGGTCTCGATCTGTTGACCTTGTGATCCACCCGCCTCAGCCTCCCAAAGTGCTGGGATTACAGGCGTGAGCCACCGCGCCTGGCCGAATTCATTTTTATTTTTAATGAAAGTAATGGTCATATGACTGAAATAGAAAGTAACAGTCATATGACAGTTGTGCACTGAGCTCACCTTTCATCCCTGGGAAAATGCTCAGTCGTAGCAGAAAGCATTATTAACGTTAGAAAAACTTTAAGACAATGAAACATAAAGACCCAAGACAACAGTTATTCTTAAAGAAAGACACTTAAGTCGCCCCTAGATTGTTGTAAGATCAGAAACCCAAGACCGTGGATTACATGAAGAAGAGAATATTTCCTTCATCCATTCAATAAATATTTGCTAAATGTCTTCCACGGGTCTGTGTTCCCTTACGTGCCACAGGACAAAGAGTTTACGGTCTGATAATGGACATAAGACGTGAATCTGAAAGGATTTCAGTGGCGGAACAGACACGGGCTACACAAATGTACGATTTGTGATACAATTGATTATTCTGCAGATTAAAAGCTTGATCCCAGAGTGGTAAATGCATTTCCTTCTAGGTGTTACATAGCACTCAGTGGTAACGTTAACTAAACGAACCCCTTACCTTCTGTAAGGCGGGCAGGGATGGCAATGATGAAAGACTGGCATGTACTTTAATTTGTTCTCCCAAATAACTGAACAAAAGACACCATTTATTACAGTCACATGGTAAATATAATGAATCATTTTTCTCTCTCAGTCTTTTCTTCACCGAGAAGGTTTCTTTAGATAAAATATGGCTCTCAATTTTCATTTCTGTGCCAAAAAGCAGATAGCAATCACACGTAACACTTAGAGATGGAGTCTCACTCTTCTTGCCCAGGCTGGTGTGCAGTGGCGCGATCTCAGCTCACTGCAACCTCTGCCTCCTGGGTTCAAGCAATTCTCCTGCCTCAGCCTCCTGAGTAGCTGGGACTACAGGCACCTGCCACCATGCTGGCTAATTTTCATGTTTTTAGTAGAGACAGGGTTTCTCTTTGCTGGTCAGGCTGGTCGAGAACTGCCGAACTCAGGTGATCTGCCCGCTTCCCAAGGTGCTGGGATTATAGACGTAAGCCACCACACCCAGCAGATAACACACTTTTTTTTTTAAGCATTTCTCCATGTTACTTATTTTAATTATTTTCATACATTATTTTAATTAGTTTCTAGAGCACCTCTATGTGGAAAGTATTATTATCACCTCCATATTATTAAGAAAGAAAAACTACAGCTAGGGAAAGATGAATAACCTGCCCAGAATTGCTCCACTAGTTTGAGGTGGAATCCACCTCCTCTGACTTCCGGGTCTACAGGCTTCACCATACGTGAGGCTGCCTCAATGTCAGAGGAATCAAGATGAGTCCCTCCAATCGCTTCACTGCCAGCCATGCTGACAAGCCCTTCCAGCAGCCACTGCCACGTTTCCACACTAACGTGATTTCAACAGTGGAACTCAATCCCTCAAAATTAAAGAAAAGGAGTATATGCTAATAGCTATGACTATACAAGCGGTAAAAGAAAAGGAGTATATGCTAATAGCTATGACTATACAAGCGGTAAATACTTCCTGACTAGAGGACGTTTACAATCTACCAACATTGGTACCCAGCAACTATCTGTCTGTCCACCAGAGAACGTTTACAATCTACCAAGATGGATACACAGCAACTATCTGTCTGTCCACCTTACGTACTGCTAGGAATCCTTAAGTCTGCAGAACAGGTAAGAGAGTAAGACCTTCTCAAGGTGCAATGTCTCAAACCGGAAGTGTGCAAAGAGGTGGTGAAGAGGGATGAGGGAGACTGGAAAACACTGAGGCCTAATATAGACGTGAAATGCACAGCGAAGCCAAGGTGAGGGTCAAAAGTGCTGATCTCACAGCCAGGGATGCAGGAAGTGAGGGGAAGAAAGAGCTGTATCCTCTGCGTCTGGCTCAGATGTGCAGCCAGTATGCCCTGAGGAGCAAAACGGGCAGTTTCCTTTCCACCGGCCTTTCACTTACAAAATTCCTGGGTCAGAGATCAAAAAACCCTGCTGCTACTCGGCATCTTCGTTTACAAAAAACCCCTCTAAATGGCAGGATATTTGGCATATTTTTCTATTCAAGTTAATTTCACTAATTTTATTTATTTATTTATTTATTTTAAAGCCAAGTAAAGAATCAGGGGGCTGGGCGCGGTGGCTCACGCCTGTAATCCCAGCACTTTGGGAGGCCGAGGCGGGTGGATCACGAGGTCAAGACATCGAGACCATCCTGGTCAACATGGTGAAACCCCGTCTCTACTAAAAATACAAAAAATTAGCTGGGCATGGTGGTGCGTGCCTGTAATCCCAGCTACTCAGGAGGCTGAGGCGGGAGAATTGCCTGAACCCAGGAGGCGGAGGTTGCCGTGAGCCAAGATGGCGCCATTGCACTCCAGCCTGGGTAACAAGAGCGAAACTCCGTCTCAAAAAAAAAAAAAAAAGAATCAGGCAAATGTAAAGTGTATGTTATCAAAAAAGCATAAACTGTTAATAGGGTTTTCCTCTATAACTCAGTGCCACAGCCTTAAAATTGATCTGCATTTCTTGTGGACAGGTTTACGTTTCCTTTGTAGGTACTCACACGCTCTCATCACGTTTTTTCCTCGACATTACCCATTTCTCCATGTTCCCAGACTTGAAGTTTAAATCCCTGATTTTAATATGAACCACACAGGTAACAGCAGCAGCTGTCTGCCAAGGGACAGATGAGATGGGAGCAAACTTAAATTCATTGTCTTATGTGTCTATTCCGTTTTATAAATCCCCACCGCAGAAATCCAGGAGAGGAAGACAATCCTTCAAGGTGCAAAGTCTGTCGTATTGAAGGAAAAGTCACCTGAGTCCTTTCTTCCTTCCCCTTCATCTCTTTTTATGTTTTAGTGACTGAAAAAGGAGTGGGGTATGATGAGAGGAAGGGAATGTGAGCAGTCACAGATCCGAAAGGAAAGGAAAAATGGCATGCGCAGAGGGCCAGTGTGCTTCCCGCTCGTGTGTGCCTTCCTTCACCTGCTGCTGCAGACAGTAGGAGCACACAGACTCAGAAAGATTCTGCAAAGCACCTAGCTGTGTATGTTACTTCTCATGGCACTTACCTAAAATCCAATTTCATGACCAGATGCAGTGGCTCTTGCCTGTAATTCCAGCAACGCTTTGGTGAGAAGATTGCTGGAGGCCAGGAGTTCAAGGCCAGCCTGAGCAACACAGGGAGACTCCGTCATCACACACAAAAAATTTAATTGGCCAGGCATGGTAGCTCACACCTGTAGTCTCAGATACTCAAGAGTCTGAGACGAGAGAATCGGAATGCTTGAGCCTGGGAGGTTGAGGCTGCAGTGAACACTGATCACACCACTGCACTCCAGCCTGGGTGACAGAGGGAGACTTCACCTCAAAAAATAATAATAGCAATGTTAAAATTTCCATTTCTTCACTGTCTATAAAATTGAATGCATCTGTTAATTCAGGGTAATCTCTTCTGTAAATAATGCCAAATGCAGTGTTATTGAAAAAGTGTCTCTTGCAAATTTTTGCACAATATAAACACGAGCTAAGATGTTCAAGAATTGAAACTAACACCAATTCTTTCACTGGCCATGCTGCATATTTCAGTGCCTATTTGTTAAAAGCACTAAGACTAGAGTTTAAGGTCAGTGTGTAGATCTGTTTGCTCATAAAACATTAATTGCGTAAATGTTAAGGACCAGCTGCCAAGAACAAAGGTCTAATTCCTCAGGCATAGGTATTCCAGTCAGTTTTCCAAAAGCAATTAATCTTCCTTAAAGAAAAATATCAGTTGATAAATATATTTCATTATGTAGTCTTTGTTAATGAGTGGGAACAACTTTTGCTTATTTTCATGTTGACATGAATAGCATGCAATTGTGAAACTAATTATTTAAATTGTGAATGAGTCAGGATCCGTATGAATTCAAAAATCAGTCAGGATTTTTTAGGGGGAGTAGGGAATGGCCTCACTAGATGACAATGTAGAAACCTGGGTCTGTGAATGGGCGCCTCTGCCTTTGACCAATTCAGTATTCCTTTGCAGCATTCAGGATGAAAATTTATCCACTGAAGAATAGCTAACAATATGCTCTGTTCATCAAAAATTAAAATTCATCTTAGTTCTTTTTTTTTTTTTTTTTGAGACGGAGTTTCCCACTTGTTACCCAGGCTGGAGTGCAATGGCGCGATCTCGGCTCACCGCAACCTCCGCCTCCTGGGTTCAGGCAATTCTCCTGCCTCAGCCTCCTGAGTAGCTGGGATTACAGGCACGCGCCACCGTGCCCAACTAATTTTTTGTATTTTTAGTAGAGACGGGGTCTCACCTTGTTGACCAGGGTGGTCTCGATCTCTAGACCTCATGATCCACCCGCCTCGGCCTCCCAAAGTATTGGGATTACAGGCGTGAGCCACCGCGCCCCACCAATTCATCTTAGTTCTAAAACACATTTTGAAAGACCAGCGTTTTTATCACTACTATCGGAAGTGAAGGGAGGGGAGGGTTTGAGGGAAGCGGCCTCCAATTCCCAGTGAAAATGTTCCCATGAAGTGAAGTTTCTGTAGTAACTCAGGGTACTGCGGCAGCTCTCAGGAGCTCCAGGGAAATAATCAGACGCGTTCTGGGCATTACAATTCCATTTGTGTCAGATGATGTTACTCGTTGTAAACTAACTAGATGTCACACAAAGGAGACCCATCCCACATGGTAAGACTAGGGGCTGCTCCTTAGAAACCAGGAAAGCACAAGGTGTCACCATTTCTTAGAACAGCTGCTGCAGAGGTGTTCGGTTCCCCGCACGCCTGCTATATTCTGAGACAAAGAAAAGGACTTCCAAAGTCCTTAAGAAAACCAAACTAACGAACGCTCGAAGTAGCAATGCTGGCAGAAGGGAAACAACACTGTCTTTTCCTTCAAGGCCCCTTAGGATTCACTCTGAGAAAACGCGCAAAGCAGGTCCCTGCTCGTACCCGAAAGCCCGCAAAGCCAAGGACCGACCCAGGAAAAGGGCAAGGAGGGTGCCCGGGGGGTGGTGGAAGTTATTGCCGGTATTTTATCTCTTAAAACGCACCAGGGAAGGTGAGGGCGGCAGGCGGAGGGGTCGGGGGTGGCAGGAAAAGGACCTCGCGCCCGGACCGCACTGCTACTCACGCTTCGCCACCCTCGGAGTCGCTGCCGGAGGGCCCCTCCTCGCCGACGTCGGGCAGGGTGGACAGCAGCGTTCCGGGGCCAGCCCCGGGGGGCACGCAGGCGTCCGGCTCTCGCTCTCCCGGGCCAGGCGGGGGCGGGTTTCGAGGGCTCGCGGCGCGCACGAGGGACGGCAGCGCGGCCCAGACCTCGCCGGGGCCCGGGGGCGGCCGCGCGGGAACCACCAGGCGGGCCGGGGAGCCAGCGGCGCTGCAGCCGCCGCCCGGGGGCGTGGGGAGCTGGGGCGGGGTTTTGGCCGCTCCCGGGCTGCTGGGCCACGAGGGCGGGGTCCCCACTGCTCCTGCGGCGCGGCCGGCGGCGGAGCCCCCGGGGTAGGAGGTGGGGTCCGGAGCCAGGGCGGGGAGCGGGGTCGGGGTGGCGGCGGCGCCCAGCGGGGTGCCCGCCCCGGAGCCCCCGGACCCTGCGACGGCAGCAGCTCCCGAGCGGCTGGAGGAGGGGCCCGCGGGGGGCGCCGTCGAGGTCCTGAAGAGTTTGGCCGAGAGAGGCCCGAGGTCCAGCACCGCGGCCTTCACCCTCCACCGTGGACGCGCCGCGCGAGAGCGCAGAGCGCGGGATCCGGCCGAGGCAGCCCGCGCGGGGGCGAGGAGCCCGGCGTCCCCGCACCCGGAGCCCCGGAGGCCCCGACGCCCTCTCCGCCCCGAGGAACCGCCCGGGCGCTCAGCCCCGCGCCGCTGGGGTCGCCCCTCCCCGGCCCGGGTCCGCCCGCGGAGCGCCCCGGGCGCAGGGAGCAGCCCCGCCTCGCCCCGCGCGCCAGACGCCGCCGTTGCCCGGTTCCGCGCGCCCCTTTCCGCGCTCCCGACTAACTGGGCCCCGGTGCGGCTCGGGCTGTGCCCGCGGGGACGCCCGGCTCCCCGCCCGCTTCCGCCTTAAAGGAACCCTCGCCCATTTTCCCCGTGCTGGGAGCCTCGCAGATCCCACCCGCCGAGCTCAGGCCCGGGGCCGGGAAGGCGAGTCCTGGCTCCGAAACGGCCTGGAACTGACCAGCCCGACAAGCCTGCGCGTGCTGGGGTCAGGCCACCTGTCCGATGATAGGGAAGGTGGGTGGGAAGGTGTATTTGGGCGAAAGAGCTCGAAACAGCAACTCCCCCCCACCCCCCACCCCAGGGTCCTGCTCAGAGCGCGTCACTAAGGGTGGGGTGGGAGCGACAGCGAGGTGCGCCAGGCACGAACCTGCAGACAGGACGGGCTCTCAGAGCTGAGCTAGTGAGACCCACGCACGCCTGTTTAAACACCGTCGGAGTGAACCAAGAGACTAACGCAAATGTTTGAGAACTCAAAATATAATCGGAATGAATGCAAATGCAAAGACAGATATGAAAGGCAAACTTTTTACTAACTGGAACAATAAATTGTATTTCGCTTAATCTGAAAAATATAGGTGAAACGTAGAGCGTGTGAGTGAGCATCTGCAGGGGTGTGGGGTCAGTGTGGAGCAAGCTTAAAAAATCAGATCCTGCAGCCAGGCGCGGTGGCCCCTGCCTGTAATCCCACCACGTTCTGACGCGGAGTTGGGAGGATCCCCTGAGCCCAGGAGTTGCAGGCCAGCCTGGGGAACAACATAGGGAGACCCCATCAATACAAAAATAAAAATTTTTAAAAAATTAGCGAGGCATGGTGGCACATACCTGTAGTCCCAGGTTGAGGTGATGGCTTGTGCCTTAAGCCATGATGGCACCACTGCATTCCGGCCTGGGTAATAGAGTGAGACACTGTGTCAAAAAAATAAGAATGAGATGGACAGTTTGTCCATTAATATTCAGGGGAGGGTTTCTGCTTTGATCTCAGGAGATACATTTCCTGATCTGGGGTAGGGAAAAGAGATGAATTAAGTCTGGCAGTGAATAAGCTGACATTCATGCTTACCTACTTGGAACTTTTCTAAGTTATCGAACTGGAGTGTGAGCCACGGTAGACTTCCATGGTAATGCTAAGTTCTCCGTTACTGGAGCCAGTTCACCAGTCTTCTGCTTATGATACCCTGACACGATTCCTTTTCTGCATCTGACTGCCACCAACAAACATGTACTGAGTATTCGTCTGCTTCCAGACCGCAATTAAGCACAGGCATGCAAACAAAGAGCTGTTCTCTTCCCAGAGCATGGAATAATCCATGTCACATGCTGAGTGTCTGATGAGTGAGCGCCCTAGAAAACAAGCACGGGTGATGGTAGCCTGCATAGTCAACATTCGCTTGGGGACAGCAGAGCATGGGTGTGCCTAAGGGATGAAGAGACATGGCTGCCTAGGGTCAGATTTTAAAGGGCCTTGGATGTTCAGATAGACAAGAGCACACAGTAGTCGGCGTGTGAAGCGCCAGCATGCAG
Organism: Callithrix jacchus; assembly: GCF_049354715.1. NCBI lineage: Eukaryota > Metazoa > Chordata > Mammalia > Primates > Cebidae > Callithrix > Callithrix jacchus. The sequence continues at coordinate 5,373,881 of NC_133504.1, forward strand.
TGAACAGTCAAAATGAGAGAGAGAGGAAATTAAGAACAGACATCTCCGGGAGCAGCCATGATAAGAGGGAGAGGGCTGGGGGCAAGCCAGGGAAGCAGGGCCAACTCCTTCACAACACAAAGACCAGGAACAGGCTGGTGTTGAACCGTGAACGTTTCTCCTGCTCTCTTGTTCCTCTTGGGCAGCAGCTTGCCAGGTAGCCTCAGAAGTCTGCACGGTCCACCCCGACGCTGGCCTGTTTTCATACAGCACTCCTTCAGGTTTGGTTGTTTATAAAGATCTCATTCTGACTCATGGGGTAATTAAACCCTTAATATATCAGGTCACTTTCAATGCAAATAGTCATCATTTCTAGAGTATTTGCTTTCAGTGAGTATGCTGCTAGTTACTTGATTGAATCTGAACCTATGTAACTTGAAGTAACAGCAAGGCAGGGCCATTGTGGCACAAAGCCTGATTCAGCTCACCTGCATCCTTAGAGGGTAGCACTTTGCTGCCAGAACTCAGGATTCCTGATCTTTCAGACTCGGAAATCTGATGGCCCAGCACCTTCACAGCTGACCAGCCTCTCTCAGTGTGGAGCCCATTCACCTGACTCATAAAGCGCTGATGTAATGTTGCATCATCTTCTCTTTCCCCGTAAGAGGAATTCCTGTTAGGACCAAATTAATCCCAATGATTGCTACGTGAGTGTGGGATCAAAGCAAACGGAAGGTATCACATGCTTCACACACAGGGGACGTGAACCGCTAGAGCCGAGCACCCTCCCCCTTCAGGAGCAGCCCTCCCTGAGCAGCGGCACATTCATGCAGCAGTCTTGGGCTCTCTGATTTTAGATCTTTCCATATTTCCCTTCTCGCCACTTCCCTTCTGTGGGCATACTGTTTTTTTTAAGTATGCAGATAGATGCGGTTAATAAAGCTAGAGAACAGCTGTACACCCTTCCAGATCCCCGCCTTGAAGGCATTCTGTCTGTAAGGTGTGTCTGCTTGTGTCCCAGCTGTGGGTACATTTGAGTTGTGTCCCTCCACAAGATATGTTGAGGTCCCCCCCCCAGTTCATGTGAATGTGTCCTTATTTGGAAATAGGGGTTTTCCAGGTGGAATCAAGTTAAGCTGAGGTCACTAGGATGAACCCTTGTCCAGTACAATGGATATACTCTTTTTTTTTTTTTTTTTTTGAGACAGAATTTTACTCTTGTTGCCCAGGCTGGAGGCACGATCTCAGCTCACTGCAACCTCCGCCTCCTGGCTTCAAGCAATTCTCCTGCCTTAGCCCCCCAGGTAGCTGGGATTATAGGCATACACCACCACGCCCAGCTAAATTTGTATTTTTAGTAGAGACAGGGTGTCTCCACGTTGGTCAGGCTGGTCTCGAACTCCTGGACCTGAGGTGATCCACCCACCTCAGCCTCCCAATGTGCTGGGATTACAGGGGTGAGCCACCGTGCCCGGTGTGTACTCTTAAGAAGAGGGAGATGTGAGCACAGGCACAAGGGGAGCAGCATGGGATGACAGAGGCAGAGACTGCAGTGAAGCAGCCGCAAGCCAAAGGGTACAGGCTGACGGCCACTACCAGATGCTAGGAAGAGGCAGGGTGACTCCTCCCCTTCAGGTCCCCCAGACACCTCAGTTAGAACCTCCTGTTCCCAGAACTGTGAGAAAAGAAATTGTCGTTTTAAATCTGCCCAGCTCCTGGCACTTTGTTATGGCAGTCCGTTAGGAGACACCGTGATTGGGGTGTTAATTAATCTGGGGGTACTTCAGGACCATAGTATCTTGCTTGTAGCTCTATGAAAGTCTTTAGTGGATAAATTCAGTCTAAAAAGCTGCCTACAAGCTAAAATGGTAATCATAACAGTTTTAAATTTATAGGGAGAATGACAAGAATCATAAAAAGAAGATGGTGGTGCTGGGGAAGAAATGTCATCGTTGGTTAGGGTCCTGGACGTAGCATTCTGACTGGCCAGCCTCACGAAGAAGGCACGCTGAATGAATGGTGGATCCTTTTGTTGGGAGGGCCTTCCTTTTGAAAATGACCTGTACCTGCAAACATGGTAAGCCGTTCTTAGCAAGGTGTCCAGTCTTTTGTTCCCACTGTTCATCCATCAACAGTCTCTCATACGTGCTGCCAGGCTCCTCCGTTAATTACCAGCAGCTTGTCATCCTCAGAACCCGAGCCGCAGCTGACATAGTCTGACTCAAGCAGGGTCAGGAAGTGAGAGTAGATGCAGCCAACAGTCAGCCTTTCTTCCTAATGGTTTTATGTGGACTATTAGACAGGTCAGAGTCCTGCTTTGTGTGATAAAATCATTCCGCTTATATTGATTAACAGTTTCATTAAGTCTTTCTGATGTGTATAATAACACTCAGCTACATCATGGAGAAAGTTTTAGGAAATTATGACCAGGTTGCTGTGAAGAAATGTGTTTTGGAAACTTGAAAGTTAAAACAAATAACCTGAGCAGTTAATCTGTTTGAGAAGTTAAATCGCCTCACTTAGCGTGGCGCCGGGGCCAGAAACTACACAGAAAAATACTGTCAGTTTTGATTATGAAACTATCAAACTTCTGAACAATGAGAAACATTTGTTGACTGAACAGGTTTTTTTTTTTGAGACGGAGTTTCGCTCTTGTTACACAGGCTGGAGTGCAATGGCACGATCTCGGCTCACCGCAACCTCCGCCTCCTGGGTTCAGGCAATTCTCCTGCCTCAGCCTCCTGAGTAGCTGGGATTACAGGCACGCACCACCGTGCTCAGCTAATTTTTTGTAATTTTAGTAGAGATGGGGTTTCACCATGTTGACCAGGATGGTCTCGATCTGCTGACCTCGTGATCCACCCGCCTCGGCCTCCCAAAGTGCTGGGATTACAGGCTTGAGCCACTGCGCCCGGCCTGAACACGTTTACTAAGCACTGCCGGGAGGCACTGGAGTCTGGGGCCTGTGGGTCTGAGCTGTGTGGGCTCCTGGTCTGTGCCACTGAGCAATAGTGAGGCTTCTCTCTGTTCTCCAGTTTCCAGGACTGTGCTTACCTGAACGGTACCTTGTAAGAATGACGTTAACTAACACACGCGAGGTCGTTGGAACAGAGCGTACATGGCACTCGGTGAATCCTCAGGGGACCTTCGTTTTTAATATATGTGATCTCAGGTTACTCTGCATAACGAGGGGAAAAGATCTAGAAGGCAATTACAGCTGCATTTGCTTCCAGGTTTATTTATTCATTTTTGTATGATGTGAATGTTTGTAACGAGCATGTATTATTTGTTTTCGGTGATAATGAATGGAAGCCTCTGTAGAGCCCTGGGCAGATTTTCTTGCTGTTTGATTGAGGGCTCTCTATTCTACTGAGGGAAAACTTTTTTTTTTTTTTTGAGACAGAATCTCTCTCTGACACCCAGGCTGGAGTACAGTGACACAATCTCGGCTCACTGCAACCTTCTCCTCCCAGGTTCAAGTGATTCTCCTAACTCAGCCTCCTGAGTAGCTGGGATTACAGGTGCACACTACCACGCCCAGCTAATTTTTGTATTTTTAGTAGAGACGGGGTTTCACCATGTTGGTCAGGCTGGTCTCGAACTCCTGACCTCATGATCCGCCCACCTAGGCTTCCCAAAGTGCTAGGATTACAGGCATGAAGGGAAAACTATTAAAATAACAGTAAGAACAATTTTAGGCCAGCTGCCGTGGTGGACACCTGTAATCCCAGCTACTCGGGAGGCTGAGGCAGGAGAAGCTTGAATCCAGGAGGCAGAGGTTGCAGTGAGCCGCGATTGCACCACTGCACTCCAACCTGGGGGACAAGAGTGAAACTCTGTCTCAAAAAATGAAATAAAATAAAATAAAAACAATAAGAACAATTTAAAACTGATCAAAAGGCAGTGTTACAGCACGGTGATTCTTAGACCGTGATCCGTTCCCCGAGTGTTATAGCAGATGCGGAGGACCAGACCACAGAGGCAGGGGAGGCACATTCAGCTTCAGCGAGCAGGAAAACCCTTCGCTGGCCTAGGCTTCAGCATTCAAGATGCTTCAGCAGCTCCCAGGGTAAGAAGCCCACAGTCCGCTGCTTCCGGGATTGCTGCAGTGAATTGCCAGTGTCACAGGACTCAAGCCCATCCTCTTTTGTTCACGCATTGTCACGGTGAATGGCTTGTTTCCTGGTGTTTCCGAGGTGTCACCCTCAGCACCAGCCATCTTTCTTTAAATAAGACACGGTGGCTCACACCTGCAGTCCCAGCACTTTGGGAGGCCAAGGCAGGTGGATCACCAGGTGAGGAGTTCAAGACCAGACTGGACAACATGGTGAAACCCTGTCTCTATTAGAAATATGAAAATTAGCTGGGCGTGGTGGCACATGCCTGTAACCCCAGCGACTCGGGAGGCTGAGGCAGGAGAATCACCTGAACTTGGGAAGTGGAGGTTGCAGTGAGCCGAGATCATGCCATTGCACTCCAGCCTGGGTGACAGAGTGAGACTTTGTCCCAATAAAAAATAAATAGCTACATCCAAGGTAAGAAGAAGGCTCAGGTCACTGTCTCTCATTAAAGAACAAATTACTTTCCAGAAGCCTCTCCAATTGAGTCCCATCGGCTATAACCAGGTCACAAGTCCACAGCTAAACAAATCATCAGAAAGAGAAATAGCTGGCCATGGTGGCTGGCGCCTGTAATCTCAGCACTTTGGGAGGCCGAGGCTGGCAGATCGGTTGAGCCCAGGAGTTTGAGACCAGCCCACATATTTAAAAAGCTAGCTTGGTTATGGTGGCTCATGCCTGTATTGCCTGCTACTCCGGAACTGGGAGGGTCACCTGAGCCCTAGAAGTCAAGGCTGCAGTGAGCGGAGACTGTGTCACTGCACTCTTCCAGCTTGGGCAACAAAGTGAGACCAAATAAAAATTAAGGCCGGGTGCGGTAGGCTCACGCCCGTAATCCCAGCACTTTGGGAGGCCGAGGCGGGTAGATCACGAGGTCAAGAGATTGAGAACATCCTGGTCAACATGGTGAAACCCTGCCTCTACTAAAAATACAAAAAATTAGCTGGGCATGGTGGCGTGCGCCTGTAGTCCCAGCTACTCAGGAGGCTGAGGCAGGAGAATTGCCTGAACCCAGGAGGCGGAGGTTGCGGTGAGCCGAGATTGCGTCATTGCACTCCAGCCTGTGTAACAAGAGCCAAACTCCGTCTCAAAAAAAAAAAAAAAAAAGAAAAGAAAAGAAAAAGAAAAATTAGAAAAGGCAAAGAGAAAGAGAAATAATATCTTTGTTTATTATCAGTGCACCCCTGCGGCTACAGAAGGGATCCCCTTACCCTGGTTTCGTTGCTCCCCTGAACAAAATCAGCAACCCTAGAGCAAGGGAGAGTGAGAGGTGTGGTTGTCTACTGGGCAGATAACTGTGGGGTCTGCTGCAGCCGGAGCTACAGTGAAGAGCCTGACTGTCTATTGTTACAGACTAAAGGCAGCTACCGACCCGCCGTGCCTCTATGCTCTGTTGATGTAATGCATGCACCAGGCGCTTCTTCACCATTTCCAAATGCTATCATTAAAGAGACAGTGAGAGACCTTCTCAAAGCCTGCCTTTGCATTTCTAAGATGACATGTCAACAGCGTGTCCTAGAGTGCTTTGGTAAGAGGCTCATAAACACAAGAATAACAGCTATGCACACAGTCTTTAGACACATCCATCCCCTCAGAGTGTGTGTTTTCCTGCTGAGCACGCCTCTAGACTGGGGCATAATTCAGGGAGAGCAGAAGAAGAGGGAAGGGAGGTGGAAGGTAGATAAAAAGAGAAATAAGAGGGAGGAGGAACATGAAGGGTAGAGCATGGAACTGGTGAGACTCTCCTTACAGTTTGGAGTGTGACTTATGTCACCTCCCGGAATTTATCTGAAAGTACAATACTCAAAATCCACTCTGCCAAGCTTAACAAGAAGGTCAATTTTCCAGCCACAGGCCTGAGCCATCCCTTAAATACCTCCTCCTCCCCTCTATCCCCTCTATGACTATTCCGTTCAGAAATACCAGGGGCTCCCTAAGGAGGGAGGGCATGGCCAGGGCCAGTCCCGTTTCCTCCACTCTCTTCCAAGCTGGGATTAGCACCCCATACTTAAGGCCAGACCGTGACACATGAGCCAGCAGGGATGGATGATGTCAGAGGGGCTGCAGAATTGCTACGCTGCCAGGAATGGGGTGAACTGTGGTCGGGGGAGTCTGGAAGGGCCCTCTGTTTCTCACCACTGGGTAGGTGGCGGGGTTTCTCTGAGGAAGGGTGATCTCACTGGACCCAGTGTTCATCCCAGTGGAAATTGCTTGATACCAAAGCAAAGTGAAGAAGAATAGCTCTTTAAACCCCCTTGCTCTGAAGAAGGGTGACTATCAGCAAAACAGTAGACTGGAAAAGAGGCCCCAACTGAGAACTCCTTGTAGTGTGCCTCCAAGTAGCTGGGACTACAGGCACCCACCACCACGCCCGGGTAGTTTTTTATTTTTAGTAGAGACGGGGTCTCACCATGTTGGCCAGGATGGTCTCGATCTCCTGACCTTGTGATCCACCTGCCTCGGCCTCTCCAAGTGCTGGGATTACAGGTGTGAGCCACTGCACCCTGCCTAGTTTTTTGAGACAGAGCCCTGCTCTGTTGCCCAGGCTGGAGTGCAGTGGCAGAATCTCAGCTCACTGTAATCTCCACCTCCCAGGTTCAAGCAATTTTCCTGCCTCAGCCTCCTGAGTAGCTGGGATTACAGGTGCCCACCACCATACCCAATTAATTTCTTGGTTTTTAGTAGAGATGGGGTTTCACCATGTTGGCCAGGCTGGTTTTGAACTCCTGACCTCAAGTGATCCACCTGCCTCAGCCTCCCAAAGCGCCGGTATTACAGGCATGAGCCACCATGTTCAGCATTGATACGGGGTTTTTTAAAGATAGTTTGGTGGGTAGGGGGCCAGGGAATGAGAAGTGCTGATCGTTTGGGCCGGAGATGAAATCATAGGGAGCCGAACCTGCCCTTTTACACTGAGATGATTCCTACGTGGAGCCACAGGCTTGTCGGCAGGTCTGGATAGAGCCATCATTTGTTAGAAATGCAAAAACTTGAGAAGACATCTCAAAAGACCAGTCTTACATTCTGAAACAGTGATGTTGTCTGCAGGAGTCATTGAGTCACAAATCTCATGGCTGATTTGTTAGTCCTACAAAGGCAGTCAGGTTCCCTGGCAAGAAGGAGGCTCGTTTTGGGAAAGGGAAGTTGCCGCCTTCGTTTTGAGTTAAATTATAAACTCAGTTCCTCCCAGAGTTAGCTTGCCTACACCCAGAAGTCAACAAGGCTAGAAGCAAGCTGGAGTTGGTTGGGTCAGGTCCCTTTCAATGCCATCACTTTCTCACTGTTACCAGTTTTAAAGGACCATTTTTTTTTTTAAATTTTCATTGAATTTTAGGTTTTGGGGTACATGAGCAGAGCATGCAAGACAGTTGCGTAGGTACACACATGGCAGTGTGCTTTGCTTTTCTTCTCCCCTTCACCCACATTTGGCATTTCTCCCCAGGCTATCCCTCCCCACCTCCCCCTCCCACTGGCCCTCCCCTTTTCCCCCCAATAGACCCCAGTGTTTAGTACTCCCCTTTCTGTGTCCATGTGTTCTCATTTTTCATCACCCACCTATGAGTGAGAATATGCGGTGTTTCATTTTCTGTTCTTGTGTCAGTTTGCTGAGGATGATATTCTCCAGATTCATCCATGTCCCTACAAACGACACAAACTCATCATTTCTGATTGCTGCATAATATTCCATGGTGTATATGTGCCACATTTTTCCAATCCAGTCTATTATCAATGGGCATTTGGGTTGGTTCCAGGTCTTTGCTATTGTAAACAGTGCTGCCCATTTTACAGGGAGCTCTGCTCTTGGGACCCAGGCACTTGCTCCCCCAGCTGCACAGTGTGTTAGCTTCTGATGGTTCACAACCGGAGCCTTCCCTTTGAATTTCTTTCAGCAAAACATTTTACTGAAGGTCTCACTTCCTCCCTGGGGCTGCCTGTGTCTGTGACTGGTTGATGTGAAGGCATGGAGAGAGGTCCAGCCCCTTTGCCTAGATTTTTGCCAATTCTGTAGGGTCATTCCATCTCCGGCGCTCCCCTCAGGGTTAGCTAAGAGCTCAGTTGCAGTTGTGAATTGCATGATTGGGATCACTCTCTCTCATCCCAATCCAGCTTACTTCACCCACTCATAAATCAGAGCACCCCTGAAACTTCCTTCATGCAAATCTCCATGCCAGAATCTTGTTTCCTGGGGAACCGACCTAAGAGAAAAGGAAGCTAAATAAGCCAACCCTGTCTGCCCAGAAATCCTCAAACAAAACTGGACGAGTTCCACCACCGAAAAGTCTGGTGACTCCTGCCCAACGCACACAAAGCATGGTTTCTGAAAACAGTCACATGCCACAGCTCTTTTCTCCCTTAAGCAGGACCATGGAGCAGGATTAGAGAGCTGCTAGAGCCAAGAGTGGCTAATATGTCATCCAGTGTAACTAATAACTAATGAGTGATTGTCCTTTGTTATTTTAACACAGACGTATTTGTTTATAGGAAAACAAGGTGCTTCCAGCCCTTTTCTGTTATGTGAGAGCCAGCCTGGCTTTGGGCTGTGACGTTATCCTCTGTACCCCTCTGTTTAACTGGCTAATACCTAAATCTAAGGCAGAGATCCCAGGAGGGAATTTCATCATGAGGTCTATAAAGTCACAGCTTCGAAACGCTGCCTGTAAACACCTCTGCCACGCTCTCTGCAGCCTGGTTCCATCCTCTTTGGCACCCCACTATCTCCAAACACCAAGTTCACGTTGCCCTCATGATCTTCCCTCTTGCTGTACCTTCTGCCATCTTCTCCGTGCACTGAGATCTCACCCCCCTTGGCACGGGCCGTATCTCCTCTGTGGAGTCCTCCCTGTCCAGGACCATCTTTGAAAATCCCTTCCCACCCAGTTCCTACCACCCACCCCTCTATCCCACCCCCTGTTCACCACAGTAGTTAGCACAGGGCTTGGTGTAGCTGCTCAAAGAACACTATTTTTAATGGCTTTGCGAATCTATGATTTGCATATCATAAAACGTACCTGTTTTAAGTATCCAACTCAGTAACTTTTAGTGAATGTACATAGTTATACAAATTATTACCATAATCCAATTCTAGAGCATTTGCATCACCCAGAAAAGATCTCTTCCACCTGTTTGCAGCCACTCCTCCTTCCTGTTCCTAGGTCCCGACAACCACTAACCTGCTTTGTGTCTCAACTGATTGCAAGAAATTCCTTCTAAGTTCTTGATTTGAAGCACCTCTACATTTTTCAGTGGTCACCATAACTCACCCTTGAGTCACTTTTACAACCTAGGCTGTTAATTTGAATAACTAGACACTGTTAACTGAGTGGCACTGGAAACTCCTCCCCTCCTCACTAACAAATTGATAGCATCTAACTTCTTATTACAATCTAAAAGTTTTCATTTTTAGGAACAACCTAAATACCAAGGTTGATTTGAAACTCAGTGTTGATTCAGTTGGGTTTTGTCTGCAGTGTGAAAACAGGAAGAAGCTGGAGTGAACAGATGACAGGATGGCGCCCTGCAAGGCCTCAGACGACTCAAGTCACCCGTGCGAATTACACAAGAGGTGCGACAAACATCCTTTCCTCAATCCCCTTCTCTCCAGCCCCGGGGACAGGGGTTCCACTGAGAACAATTACACAGGACAGCGGGCAGAAGTTCAGGATGTTACTTCCCGCCTAGGTCGGACAGGAGTCAGAGTTCACACCTTTTACTAGTTTTACTTGTATTCATTAGAGGTCATTACCTGTGCATTTTAACCTCTTAAATATTAAGCAACTTAATGAAATATTGAATATGTCATTGATATATTTGAGGCAGGAGAATAGGGTCTCGGGGGCAGGGAACTTAAACGCTTCCTACAACGAAATCAAAAAGTAAATAACCTTGTAACTCTCCCGGGAAGCATCCCCTGTACTTGCAAAGGGTGCACACCACGTAAACACCTTTGTAACTTCCCTTCAGCCTCTTCGTTTACGCAGGGCATACACCAAGTTACCACTGGAAACCTCTACAGAGTGTTTAAATTCAAGAGCATCCTGTAACCCGGCTTTCGAGCTGCTGGCTCCGGCCGCTCCCGCCCCGTGGGGTGTGCTTTCGATTCCAATAAATCTCTCCTTTTGTTGCTTCATTCTTTGTTCATTTTGCCCAATTCGTTGCCCAAAGCACCAAGAACCTGGACACCCTCCACCAGTAACACATTGATATATGAAATAGAGATATTACATATTAAATAGCACTGATACATTACATATGAAGCAACTTAATAATATATTGACTAATGCACAGCAATGATTTATTTAAAATATCTTAGGAATAGTTGAGACTATTGATAACACACAAATCATATAAGAAAAGAAGAAGTTGTGGTTTTGATTTTATACCAAAATAAAACAGGGTTATTGTACAGTTAAAAAGCAAATCTTAACTAAAATGCTGAGAAAACAGTGTCTCAGGTTTAAGAGTGGCAAATAATATGAAAGTGACAAGTGACAATTAGTCCTCCATACGTTCAGTGTGGGCAGACTATAGACTCTTCCGAACGAGCAGTACCTGGATATTTCTCATTCCAAGGTGCTGGAATTCAGCCTTGGGGATACTCGACTGTTTACATCAAAGTTCCAAAAGCCACGTCTCAAATGCTCCCTGAAGTCAGCGGACAAATGAACGTTTCAGGTATAGATATTAACTCAGCCTTATAACTTCAGCTTTCTCTTTAAATATTGGAAGTATAAATATTTCCAAAAGCCACTCGTGTCTATTTCCAATAGTCAGACTCTCTTTTAAAACTAAAAACCTTTTTTATTGTATTGCAAAACAAAAATAAAAAGGCCGGGTGCGGTGGCTCACACCTGTAGTCCTAGCACTTTAGGAGGCCAAGGCAGGTGGGTCATCTGAGGTCAGGAATTCAAGACCAGCCTGGCCAAAACCCCCTCTCTACTAAAAATACAAAAATTAGCTGGGCATGGTGGCACACACCTGTAATTCCAGCTACTTGGGAGGCTGAGGCAGGAGAATGGCTTGAAGCCAGGAGGCACAGGTTGCAGTGAGCCGAGATCTCACCACTGCACTCCAGCCTGGGCGACAGAGGGAGACTCTGTCCCTAAAAAACAATCAAATGCAAAAAAGCAAAAATAAAAACAGTCTTTCTAGATAAGGACTACCTGATACATAGCATCTATTTTATGGTAAAATAATACATTCCTGGAAATATATTATACAATGATCATCATCACTAATTATATGGGAATATCTAAGATGTTATTTATTATCAGAATTTTCAAAATCAAGAGTCAAAGAATCTCAGTGGGACCAAGTGATTTTGCCAACGCCATCTCCTGCGTCTGTGACCATGGGAGGCAAGTTCTGTTTCCGCAAAGCCAATTACCGCTTAGCCTTCAGAAAGCAAGCCTGTCTACAATACTCTTAGTAAGAGAATTAATTGTTTCTACCCTCCCATAGCAGAAACTCATCTCTCAGGAAAATGCAAGTAAATATTCATTCAAATAACCATCTCATTAACTAATAAAAATGAATTGCAAATGGTTTTTGCCCTTGGGTATGCATGTTAAAAAAATTAACAGTTAACAAAATCAACACTGAGACAAGTACGTACTAAAATACAAAGTTTTTCCATTGAAAAAATACTGTAATTAAACATGTTAAAAATATGGCTTTATATTTTACGCTTTTACAAAGGAAACAGCATTATGCCCTTTGTAACAATTACCTTTCATTCTAAGCACATCCAAAAAAAAGAAACGAAAAGATCATCACAAACCCTCCTATAATTCCAACTTTTTTAAAATAGGAATGCTTTAAAACATTTAAAATGTTTTAAATGTTTTCGACTCCTTTAAGTTGCCATAGGCTCAGTGGCCAATTGTATATTTATTAGTAAACAATGTTCCTATGTCTCTATATGTTCGTTTCGGGTAAAATTAAGTCAACTATCAAAAACAGGCCTGAAATAAGGAGAAAAATTTTCCTAGAAGAGATATAATTGTGATAGAATATAATCACTTACAAATACGAATAAACAAATTATAACACCTTAATGTAAAACTTAAATTTACCATGGAACTTTGTACATTGAGTAAGTCTCTCCTTTGCTAATTGACTATTTAAATAAATTTAATGTGCTGAGTTTTTGGATCCAAGCGCTACCTGCAGTTTGTGACGAAAGGCCCTGACCCGCTCTTCCTGAACCGGCCAGTTCAAGATGCAGTGAGACTTAAACATTCCTCTTCGTAAACAGAGTGCATGGTTCAGTTTATAGTCTGGGATCTCCTCAAGGAAAAGCAGTATAATGGAATCCAGATTTTGTTCAATAGCTTGTTGAACTGCATGGTGGACCTTGAACCTAAGCAGTGAAATGTGTTGAAGAATCAGTATCCGGTTTTTAACAGCCGGAAGCACCGCTATTTAAAATACTCTAGAGTTTACGCTGTGACTGACATTCAGGGAGTTTTTTTCTTAACTTTATTTTTACAATTCTTTGAGTTGTGAGTAATATTCTGATTTAAAACTTTAATTGAGGCCAGGCACGGTGGCTCATGCCTGTAATCCCAGCACTCTGGGAGGCCGAGGTGGGTGGATCACCTGAGGCCAGGAGTTCAAGACAAGCCTTGCCAATATGGTGAAACCCGATTCTAGTAAAAATACATCAATTGGTGGGGTGTGGCGGCGTGCACCTGTAATCCCAGCTTCTCGGGAGGCTGAGGCAGGAGAATCACTTGAACCTGGGAGGTAGAGGCTGCAGTGAGCTGAGATCACACCACTGCACTCCAGCCTTGGCAACAGAGCGAGACTCCATCGCAAAAAAAAAACGTTTAATTGATAAGCAAGTACACACTTAAAATTTCACAATTTTCACCTACCTTTTGCATAATGGGTCTTTTAATAGATGGTGTGTTATAACAAAAATAATTTTTCGGCTTCTTTTGATGCTGTTAAGAATTGCTTCCAGTTGGAAAACTCCTGCCTCAAAGTCCCTTTCTTCCAGACAAAATTTGAGAGATTGGTCTTCTTCTTCCATCGGGGAGAACTGTTCCCAGACCCAATCCGTGTCTTTCTGGGCATGAATTATATATGCCGCATATTCAAACTGTTCCGTCTGTCTGTCTATTTCTTTGAAACCAAGAACTCGATGTACTGAAACATGCCAGTAAAAAGATATTCTCCAGCCCTCAAAGTGGATGAGAAGAACTATAAAGATAAAGGTCAACAGGATACTGGTACTGATCATGAAAAAGAGTTCAAAAGGGGCACTGTCTTTGCAGGGTGATGTGTCAAAAAGTCTCACTGGGAACCCGTGATAGTGAGGCGGCGTATTGCAGAGGTAGCGGCTCGACAGCTCAGGGATGTCGGTCTGGGTCTCATTGATCCAATTAACAAACCAGGCGATGCTCTCACACGTGCAGTCAAACGGATTAAAGCGCATGTCCAAATCACTCAGGTTCCTGAAAGCCGGCCCGAAAACCTTCTTCTCCACCGAGGTTATGAGATTCTTCTGAAGGTTCAGTGACTTTAGAGACGCCTGATTATCAAAGACAGAAGCTGGAAGTGTGTTCAAATTATTCAATCCTAAATCGATGACCTTCAGTTCAGATAAATCCTTGAAGACCTCAACTGGGATCTCGTCAAAGCCGTTAGACTCCAAGTTAAGGATGTGGAGATGGGACAGACCCTTTAGAAAATAAACAGGGCCACCAGGGTTCGCGTGTTTCCAGAGCCGTGCTAAGTTGTTGTGCTGCAAATCCAGAATTTCTAGTTTCTCAAGACCGTCCAACGTGTCCTCGTTGACGCTGGCTATGTTATTGTTGCTCAGATCCAGAATGGTCAAGTTCCGAAGAGGCTGGAATGGCGAAGGAGAACCCTCCACGTTTTTAAGCGCTACCCTTCGGAGCATCAGTCGTTGAAGGCTTAGGACCAGGGCAAAGGAGTTCCTGGTCAGTTGCAGGTACTTATTGTAGGAAAGATAGATTTCAAAAATATTTTCCAGACCTCTCCACTCCTGGCCTGTGAGTTCTTGCCCAATTTCATTAAGGCCCAGGTCAAGTACCTGTAGGTGGCCCAACCAAGAGAAAGCACCACTCTCTATTTTTGAGATTTTATTCTTGGTTAGGTTGAGGAGGTGCAAGGGAGAATGAGCAAGTGATACAAAGCTTTCGTTTGTCAAAGTTCGCAAACTTGTAAAGGAGTTGGATAGACTTAAGTATTTCAGGTTTATCAATCCTGTGAACATATTGCTTTTTATGCCTGGAATATCATTATCGTCCATGCTAAGATGTTCCAAACATTTTAGCCACTGAAAAGAAAAATCGTCAATCTTGGGGAGCGAATCAAGGGAAGTACTTTGTTTAGTAAAAGACCGTTTCAAATTCAGGGACCGCACATTGAAAAGCCCGTGCAAAGAGTGAGAGAACAGATGCTGTATGTTATTATACTCCAGGGAGAATTGCTCTAGATGTGGAAGCCACGCAAAGGAATCGTTACCAAGTACATTTAAGTTGTTGTGGGACAGATCGAGCATGGTGAGATTTGTCCACTTTAGTCCCAAGAAAGTTGTGTTGCTGGTGGCGGACAGCTGGCTGTTACTCAGAGACAGACTCCGAACGCTCGTGTTTGCTAATTCCAGACACAGCTTCTCTGTGAGGCTGGGACCCAGCTGGACGTTGTTGAGAAAGAGGCCGAATAATCTTCCAATTGCATGAAAACACCCTGGAGAAAACTAAAGATAGGGAAAAAAGGGGTTAACCATCAAAAGAGCACAGGCTCAGTAAGGCTTCTGAAAAGCTTAGACGGGCCCTTTACTCCATCCATCCCCACTCCCCCTTCACCGCAGCCTGTGGGCAGGCCATTTCTCCCCCTTCCTCTAATGCAGGGGTCCTCCCTTACCCGGTGCCTGCGGCACCCAGCTCTTACTCCAGCCTCTGATCTCCCCGGGCCACTGGCTGAGCTCAGCACTCACAGCGTCAGCTTAGATGTGATTTTCAGGGAGCCTTCTCTGACTTCTCAGTCCAGGATCAATTTCCTGGCACTTTTTCGTTATCACCATGAGAACAAGTGCAATGAATAAACTGCCGTGAAGTCACCCCTGGCTCTGTCAGAGTCAGCTCCTGGCTCTGTCTCGGTGGCCTGCTGTCCTCAGTGAACCTCACGGAAGGAGGGAGTGGATGGCTTTCATGATGAAGCAGTGACAGCACTTTCCCTTCTGGAATGCTGAGCTCCAGCTCTCCCTCTCATCTTTCCACCCAGATTTTCTCCTGACTTTATTTTACTGTCATGTTTTCCCAGCTCCCTTCTGCTCCATCCCACCCTCTTACCAGAGCCTTGGATGTTCTGGTACTCACAGAGGGGACAAGAGAACAGCAGGTGGAAGAGGAGGAATCCAGGGAGGATCCGGGCCAGTCCCAGGCACTCAAAACCACCAGGGGAGTAAAGGGCTCTGATTTTCTTTTTCTCTTTTCTTTTTTTTTTTTTTGAGATTAAGTTTCTCTCTGTCCCCAAAGCTGGAGTGCAGAGATGCAATCTCAGCTCCCTGCAACCCCCACCTCCCGGGTTCAAGCAATTGTCCTGCCTCAACCTCCTTAGTAACTGGGATTAGAGCCATGCACCACCACGTTCAGCTAATTTTTTTTTTTTTTTTTTTGTATTTTTAGTAGAGACAGGGTCTCACAATGTTGGCCAGGCTGATCTCGAACTTCTGACCTTGTGATCCACCCCCACCTCGGCCTCCCAAAGGGCTGGGGTTACAGGCATGAGCTGCTGCATCTGGGGTTAGGAGTGAGGTTCTGATTTCTAATGTGTTACTTGGGGGATGGTAAGGCTAATGGAAAAAAAAGGGTGTTTTATCATAAATAATTGAGTTAAAATGCAAAGCAGAAAATGACGAAATTAAGTATGATAAGTCTACGTGATAACATTATTTCACAGCCATTAAAACTAAGCTTTGGAATGATTAATTGTATGGGAAATGTTCATGATATGATATTAAATCTGAAGAGCAGGCGACATCATGATCTTCAGAGGGTGACAGGGCATAGCTGTTAGGAGCAGGGCCTCTGGTCCAATCAGCCAGAAACGCAGCTCTGTCCCAGGTGGCTCCTGTGGGGCCTGAGATATGTCACACAAACTTTCTTCATCTCAATTTACTTTTGTGAAAACGACAATTAAGAATAAGCTGATTAAAAATACTATATCCATAAAATATTTTCAAACATTTATCACAGCATTTCACACAGTTGAGTAGCTCAAGAGTTTTTTTAAGTATAAATTAAAGTACAGTAAGAATTTAAGCTGTTGTTTTTCCTTACAATTATTTGGGGGAAAGCCAGGGATAAACATACCCAAATGCTAACAGTGGTTGTTTCTGACTGTGGAGATTTGAGTGATTTTTTTAAAATCGCCTCTAATTATTATTGTCTCTCACTTATTTATATATTTAGTAAGATTACTACGATAAGTATCTTAATCATAGAAAAATGCTGTTTGGGCCAGGCATGGTGGCTCGTGCCTGTAGTACCAGCACTTTGGGAGGCCAAGGTGGTCAGATCCCCTGAGATCAGGAGTTCAAGACCAGCCTGCCCAGCAATGCAAAAATGCAAAACATTAGCAAAAATGCAAAACATTAGCTGTCTCTGCTAAAAATGCAAAACATTAGCTGGGCATGGTGGTGGGCACCTGAATCCCAGCTACTTGGGAGGCTGAGGCAGGAGAATCACTTGAACCCAGGAGGCGGAGGTTATAGTGAGCTGAGATCACACATCTGCATTCCAGCCTGGAAGACAAGAGTGAAACTCCATCTCAAAAAAAAAAAAAAACAAAGAGAAAGTAAAGAAAAATGCTGTTTAAAAGGTAAAATGAATACCTTGCACGCAAACATTTTAATATCTCAGGATAAATTTGAATGCCATTTATTTTTATGTCTGAGAAAGAATAGAGCTGTAATTAAAGATTTCCAGTAGTCTTATAGCCTGGAACGGAATGTGTGTAAAATACAGACAAACCTGTATGTGAACATGTGGCATCCTATTTAGGGAAAGGAGTCAGTCTGGCAGGACCCAGGGAAAGCAAAAGAGCAGATAAGTTATAAGTCTGCCTTTCTTCATGATCCAGGACACATAGCCCTTTTGTGAAAATAACTCACAATCTTCCTGTTCTCAGCTGTCGCCAGCCCCTGGCAGGTTCGCCCACTGCCACCTTGGCGCCGTCAGGACTGCACAAAGTCCCCTTCAGCACTCAGCATAAACACGACCCTGTAAAGTCCCCAGCAAGCCTTGTTTCTTTGCAGTCAGCTTCTCTTGCTGATACGCCCATCGTCTTCTTGCACTGTCTTTTCCTTCTTTCTCTAACAAATGTGCCTTTCTCCACCTACAACTGTCTTGGTAAATTCATTTACCCCTGTGCCACCGGCCCAGATAGTTGTTGCTCCCCTGCCACAGAAAACGATTAGATTGAAGATCACGATTCCGAGAAGAGACAGTCCAGTCGGTTAATTAAGCTGACAACAGAGGGCTGCTTATCCTTTCCTGAGCACTGCCCCTGCCCTGAATTCTTTACCACGCAGTCCTATGAAACAGCATCAGTCATCATCATGCCCGTTTGAACGCTGCGAGGCTACAGACAGAGAACTTGAATAACTTGCCTGATTACACAACTGTGAAAAGACAAAACCCAGAGACCAAGCCCGCTAACCCAACTGCGAAGCTGAGGCTCTTGACCATCGTACTCTTTTATGAACAATTCTTTCAGAGAGTTTGTGTGGTAGAGAGCACCATTTCCCCTTTACAAGTGAGGGGACAGACTCAGAGAGGTTAGGGATGTTCCCAAGGTCATGGCATCGGGTTCCACCCACTGCCGCAGGACAGCAGAGTCCTGTCTCCTGACCTCTCCTGGGGCGGCCCAGGCTCTCACGAGAATGGCACCGGTATCCCCAAGAAGTAGGTGTGAAGGATTGCTGGAAGACAGGCAAAGCCTACCACGCCTCCCTCTGGAGACCTCCAGATTCCTGCGTATGTGACACAGATAGGGACCACCCGCCTTCAAGGTAGAACGTGAAATACTTTTACCCCACGTCTTACCTCTTTAATTTGATTTGATGACAACTCTAATTTTTTTAAAGATGAATTGGCGAGGAAATCAAGTTCTTCGCTTTTTAGTGCTTGAATTTTATTGTTTGATAATAGAAGCTCTTGGAGATTTTCCAGCTGCACCTGAGTTCCTAATTTCGTTGATGACAAGCCATTATGAGACAGGTCTAATGTGATTAAATTCTGATGGGAAAAATAATAGGCATATGTTAGACTCTTGCTGTCAAAAACGGTTCTTTTAAATGTAAGCACATCTTTAAAATATTTCAACAGCAAGATCTCACCTCTCTATTTTTCTGTAGAATACTAACAGTAAGCATAGTAAATACTCTGTGTCCTGATTAATAATCTTTGCTGTGTTATAATCTTTGTGATGATTACCCCTGCAAGCATTGCAGGAAGGATTTTATTTCTTACTTCAAGAATCATTTTATTTTTCTTAACAAAATAAAAAGGATTTAAACTTATTTATGATATAAGGAACATTGCTAATTTATGAACTAATTATCATAACCATTTACTTATGGTGCCAGGAATTTTCACATGACTTAGCAAACATACAGTATCATTCATTAATCTTGAAAATAAGCAACAGAAGGTTTTCTTTAAAAACATGAGTAGAATTTTGCCGTCTATGAAACTTTAAATAGATGTTTATATTGAGAAAGATTCATAGTTGCATACATTTTGGCTCATGACTAGTACAGAATATTAACTTTTGTTTGCTTCGCCAGTATTGTGGGATGTTTTATCACCCTTTGCTTCTTTTGAATATGTTCGCTTCAAATGCAGGCAAAAGGTAAGTAAAAGCTGATACCAGTTAAGGCAACACCTAATGTAATCTCTATCAATGAGAAGCAGTTTTCTCATTTAAGTCTTTAAAAAATAACATTTTGCAATGATTTCTCCAGCCATATTTTGAGGCCTTTGTATTCAAAGGTATTTCATCCGCATTAGACTCTGAGAAGACCCAAGAAAAGATTTAAAATAGCTAGGGAGCAAATCACTGTCTGTTTCACAGCATTATTGCACGTTATTGCACATTATTGCATGTTATTCTTGGCATCTGGGGAAGAACAACGCTCAATTTTTTATAAGGCCATAAAATGAAGTAACTTGAAAATCACTTTGGCTAAAGAAAAGCACTGAACAATTGCCTCAGATTTAGAAACAATAGCCTGCATTTTTTTCTGGTGCTCTAAAGCATTGTAGGGTGAATATGGTTACCTACAATTTATTGTATATTTTTTAAAAGCTAGAAGAGAGCATTCTGAATGTTCACAACATAAATGAGAAACATTTGAGATGATAGAGATGATCGTTACCCCGACTGAATCATATTGTATACACATACTGAAAGACTATTCTGTATCCCATAAATATATGCAATTATGACATGTCAACTAAAACGAAAAGGAAGAAACAAACTAAAATTCAAGCAAAGTGCTGACAAGAAGAAAAGCTGTAGTCATTGGAAAAGTGACACCACCATTGAAAAAGTCATTGAAATAGCCATCGAGGCGATTTCTCAAACCAGGAGTAGGTAATTTTTAAACAATTCACTTTATCATTGTATCAATTTGTTAATTTTATTTAAGTGAGAATTTGGACTCCACACCCTTTCGGCAGCATTAACAGTTGATTTTCCATGTTCTTACGGGATATTCTGATTCTTCTCTGTTCACGACTTCTACCTTTTGCATCTAAGTTCTGTTTCTCATGGGAGAAAGCAAGAGAGGCAAACATTTAAAATTTAAAATTATACTGACTTAAGAGTATATTTTCTCTTTTGGAAGCGTTTTCTATTACGCTTAATGGCAGTATTTGTGTTAACTTGGATTAGATCAGATTTTTTCCTCTTTCTTGATAGAGAGTAAGTCTAAGGATGGATAAATGACTTAGAAACATTAGTTACAATAAACATTTTCATATTACCTTCTGGTTTTTAAAGGGATCATTTTTAATTTTCTGGATCGAGTTGGACATGAGATGGAGTTCAGTCAAATTCGTGCAGAAGACAAAAGTTTTATCAGAAAGTAGAGACAGCTCATTGTGCTGCAGGTTCCAGACTTTTAACATGGGAAGTTTTTGGCACAATTCTGGCTCCAGTTTTGAGATGGTGTTAAATCCTACATCCAAGATAGTTAGTTGGCGATACCTTGTAAAATTGGCAGCTGGTAATCTTCTGAGTTGATTATGGGTAAGATTCAACACGGTTATGTTTGTAGGGAGGTCATCGGGTACCTGAGTCAACTTCAGATGGCTGCAGTCAGCAACCTCGTGGCTAACAGTGCACCTGGTGGCAGAGGACGCACACAGCATCCCAAAGGGCAAAAGTCCCCCCCAAAAGTAGATGTAAGGCAAAGTCTGTCTCATGATTCTGCTGTGTAAAAGAAACATTAAGAAGTGTGAGCAGCATTAATAGTACATGGTTTTCAAACGCCCTGGTATATTCCTTGTAAAATATAACAACAAAATTGACTACGTATGGTATTATTACTCGTACTCCTATACCATACAAGTACATGTTATACAAGTAATACATCTAATGGAAAAGTTTCAGACAGTGCGAAAGGTGAAACAGCAAAACATCCACACTTCCTTCCCATCCTTCACCTCGATCCCAGTTGCAGGGCGATGTCTCTTTTGATACGTTCTGCCTGTGATTCTCATGGTTACCTCCAGAACTTAATACTCTTGCCCTTCTATTTCTTCATTTACTGATTTCAATATAAATACAAGGAATTTCATTATATTTTTCCCTCATTCTCTTTACAACTTTTCTGTAGTTAATTTCCGCCCCCCCCCCCCCACCCCGAGATGCAGTCTTCTGTCTCCAGGCTGGAGTGCAGCAGCATGATACCGGCTCACTGCAACCTCCACCTCCTGGGTTCAAATGATTCTCCTGCCTCAGCCTCCTGAATAGCTGGGACTACAGGTGCATACCACCATGCCCGGCTAATTTTTTATTTTCCATAGAGATGGGGTTTCAGCATATTGGCCAGGATGGTCTTGATCTCTTGACCTCATGATCCACCTGCTTCAGCCTCCCAAAGTGCTGGGATTACAGGCATGAGCCATGGCGCCCGGCCAGTTAATTTTTATTTTATGTAAAATAAATAAATACATTTTTTCCACACTTCTTCCTTTCTTATGTTTCCTAAAACTGTCCATTTTAACACTGCTTGACATTGTCAAGATGTGACATGTTAGCATTTTATCCTGAAGCTAGGATTAAGTATGAGGTTATTGGCCTACGTGAATCCAGAGAATCTAACGTCAGTAATTATCATTTACAGTTTTAAAAATTGTTTGTATTTATTTATTTAATTTTAGAGACAGGGTCTCATTGTGGTGCTATCACGGTTCACGGCAGCATCCAGCTCCTGGGCTCAAGGGCTCCTCCCACCTCAGCCTCCCAAGTAGCTGGGACTACAGGCATGTACCACCACACACAGCCAACTCTTTATCATTTTTAAAATTTTATGCAGAGATAGGGTCTCGCTCTGTTGCCCAGGCTGGTCTCAAACTTTTGACATCAAGTGACCCTCCAACCTCGGCCTCCTAAAATGCTGGGATTACAGGCATGAGCCAATGCGCCCAGCCTCTATCGCAGTTTTACAACCATATAAATAAATATGCACTGCAGATGATAATGGAGCTGAAAAATTCTTTTCACCTCCTGATGTAGCCGTCCTATTCTAGTACAATGCATTCCTCACACGTTTGTAGTGGTGCTTCTATGAGCCAACCTCCTGCACTGTTATATAAAATACAGCACACACAATTATGTACAGTACGTAACAGTGGACAATGATAACAAATGAATATGTTACTGATTTATGTGTTTACTTTTCATTATTATTTTAGAGTGTACTCCTTCTACCTATTTTTTTTATGTTAACTGTAAAACAGCCTCAGGCAGGCCCTTCAGGAGGATCCCGGAAGAAGGCACTGTTGTCACAAGACATGACAGGTCCGTGCATGTTGCGGCCCCTGAAGGCCTTCCCGTGGGACACGACATGGCAGAGGCCAGAGACGCTGATGATGCTGACTCTGAGCAGACCTAGGCTCATGTGTCTGTGTCTTCATTTTCAACAAAAAGATTTAAAAAATGAAAAGAAAAAAAATTAAAAATAGAAAAAACCTTATAAAAGAATATAAGAAAGAAAATATTTTTGTATAGGTATACAATATGTTTGCTTTCAACCAAGCATTATTACAAGAGTCAAAGAGGTTTTAAAAATTAAAACATGTATAAAGTAAAGCAGTTATAGTAAGTTAATTATTGAAGAAAGCAACATTTTTAAATAGGGTTAGTATAACCTAAGTGTGCAGTGCTTATGAAGTCTGCCATGGTGCATGGTAATGTCCTGGCCTTCAGTCACTAACCTCTCACTCACCCACTCACCCAGAGCAATATCTAGTCCTGCGAGCTCCATGCATGGTAAGTGCCCTATGCAAGTGCCATTTGTAATCTATTTTTTGTGTGTGATGGAGTCTCGCTCTGTCACCCAGGCTGGAGTGCAGTAGTGTGATCTCGGCTCACTGCAACCTCCACCTCCCAGGTTCAACCAATTCTCCTGCATCAGTCTCCTGAGTAGCTGAGATTAGCAGCATGTGCCACCAGGTCCAGCTAATTTTTGTTTTTTTAGTAGAGATGGGATTTCACCATGTTGGCAGGCTGGTCTCAAACTCCTGACCTTGTGATCCATCTGCCTCTGCCTCCCAAAGTGCTGGGATTAAGGCAAGAGCCACTCTTCCCGGCCCATTTGTAATCTTTTATACCACATTTTCACTTACCTTTTCTATGTTTAGCTGCACAAGTAACTTCCCGTTGTGTTACAAGTGTGTTCGGTGCAGCCGCATGCGGGCTGTGTGGGTCTGCAGCCTCGGCACCGCAGGCTGTGCTACCTGCTTTTGTGTAAGCGCTCCCTGTGATGTTCCAACAAGGACAAAGTCCCCTAACAATGCGTTTCTCAGGACGTGACCCCATTGTTAAGTGACAGGTGACTGTGTCCTATGTCTTGGGATAAATCACTAGGACTGGAATGGCTGGACCATTTGGTTTTATGAGAAACTGCCAGATCGTTTGGGAAAGTATTGCACCCCCAACTTCCCTGGCAACATTTGGTACCTATTTGTATTTATTTTTAATCATGCTGGTGAGTTTGTAGTGATAGCTAATTACGGTTTTAATTTGCATTTCCCAGCTAACGATATTGAACACGTTTCATGTGTTTATTGTCCGTTTATAGATCTTCCCCTATAATTCAAATATTTTACTCATTTATTAGATTGCTTCCTTTTTATTGCAGTGTCATAGGAATTTTTTACATGTCTGAGAATCAGTCCTTTGTCAGATTCCTACTTTGTAAATATTTGCTTCCAGTGTGTGGGTTGCCTATTTATTTCCTTAATGATGTCTTCTTATTATGATGAAGTCTAGTTTATTATTTTCTCTTAAATTTTTACTGTTTCTGTTTCTTGTCTGAGAAACTTTTTCGACTCCCATGACTCAGATACTCCCTCCGAGAAAAGCTTTATGGTTTTCGTGGTTATGCTTAGGTCTGTGATTGCTCCGAAATGAATTATCGTGCAGGTCTGCGTGAAGTAGAGTCATGAATTATCGTGCATGTCTGTGTGAAGTAGAGTCATGAATTATCGTGCATGTCTGCGTGAAGTAGAGTCATGAATTATCGTGCAGGTCTGCGTGAAGTAGAGTCATGAATTATCGTGCATGTCTGCGTGAAGTAGAGTCATGAATTATCGTGCAGGTCTGCGTGAAGTAGAGTCATGAATTATCGTGCATGTCTGCGTGAAGTAGAGTCATGAATTATCGTGCATGTCTGCGTGAAGTAGAGTCATGAATTATCGTGCAGGTCTGCGTGAAGTAGAGTCATGAATTATCGTGCAGGTCTGCGTGAAGTAGAGTCATGAATTATCGTGCAGGTCTGCGTGAAGTAGAGTCATGAATTATCGTGCAGGTCTGCGTGAAGTAGAGTCATGAATTATCGTGCAGGTCTGCGTGAAGTAGAGTCATGAATTATCGTGCATGTCTGCGTGAAGTAGAGTCATGAATTATCGTGCATGTCTGCGTGAAGTAGAGTCATGAATTATCGTGCATGTCTGCGTGAAGTAGAGTCATGAATTATCGTGCATGTCTGCGTGAAGTAGAGTCATGAATTATCGTGCAGGTCTGCGTGAAGTAGAGTCATGAATTATCGTGCATGTCTGCGTGAAGTAGAGTCATGAATTATCGTGCAGGTCTGCGTGAAGTAGAGTCATGAATTATCGTGCATGTCTGCGTGAAGTAGAGTCATGAATTATCGTGCAGGTCTGCGTGAAGTAGAGTCATGAATTATCGTGCAGGTCTGCGTGAAGTAGAGTCATGAATTATCGTGCAGGTCTGCGTGAAGTAGAGTCATGAATTATCGTGCATGTCTGCGTGAAGTAGAGTCATGAATTATCGTGCATGTCTGCGTGAAGTAGAGTCATGAATTATCGTGCATGTCTGCGTGAAGTAGAGTCATGAATTATCGTGCATGTCTGCGTGAAGTAGAGTCATGAATTATCGTGCAGGTCTGCGTGAAGTAGAGTCATGAATTATCGTGCATGTCTGCGTGAAGTAGAGTCATGAATTATCGTGCAGGTCTGCGTGAAGTAGAGTCATGAATTATCGTGCAGGTCTGCGTGAAGTAGAGTCATGAATTATCGTGCATGTCTGCGTGAAGTAGAGTCATGAATTATCGTGCATGTCTGCGTGAAGTAGAGTCATGAATTATCGTGCATGTCTGCGTGAAGTAGAGTCATGAATTATCGTGCATGTCTGCGTGAAGTAGAGTCATGAATTATCGTGCAGGTCTGCGTGAAGTAGAGTCATGAATTATCGTGCATGTCTGCGTGAAGTAGAGTCATGAATTATCGTGCAGGTCTGCGTGAAGTAGAGTCATGAATTATCGTGCATGTCTGCGTGAAGTAGAGTCATGAATTATCGTGCAGGTCTGCGTGAAGTAGAGTCATGAATTATCGTGCAGGTCTGCGTGAAGTAGAGTCATGAATTATCGTGCAGGTCTGCGTGAAGTAGAGTCATGAATTATCGTGCAGGTCTGCGTGAAGTAGAGTCATGAATTATCGTGCAGGTCTGCGTGAAGTAGAGTCATGAATTATCGTGCATGTCTGCATGAAGTAGACTCATGGGTTTCTGCATGTGCATAACCAGTCAGTCAGACCATTTTTTAGAGAGACTGTTTCCCCCACTGGATCGTTCTGTGCTTTCCTTAGAAACTGAGTGAATGTTTTAAGTGAGGATCTATTTCTGGGCTGTCTACTCTCTTCCTCTGAAATATTCGTTAGTTCTCAGGCCAATACCACACTGTTCTGATTACTTTAGCTTTATAACAGGTCTTGACGTTCAAAGCGCAAACCCTCCCATCTTGCTCTTCTTCTAGATTGCTTTTCCTGTGCTATGGTTGATGGAAATGACCCGATGTTGTGTATTATTAATGATTGATGATTGCTCCTCCCTAGAGTGAGAAGCTGTAGGAGTAGAGGACACAGTTCTTACTCCACACTGCGCTGTCTGTGGCTAGAACAGCACTTGGAGCAGCGCTGGCTCTCAATAGATAAATCTATGTTGAATACGTAGCTGATATGGTTTGGCTGTGTGTCTCCACCCAAATCTCGTGTTGAATTGCAATTCCCGGTGTTGGAGTTGGGGGCTGGTGGGAGGGCTGGATCGCGGGGCTGTTCTCACGAATGATTTAGCACCATCTCCTGGGTGCTGTTCTCCTGACAGTGAGTGAGTGAATTCTTATAAAAGTGTGTGGTAGCTGGGCGCAGTGGCTTATGCTTATAACCCCAGCACTCTGGAAAGCCAAGGCAGGAGAATCACCTGAGATCAGGAGTTCGAGACCAGCCTGGCCAACATGGTGTAACCCCGTTGCTACTAAAATACAAAATTAGCCTGACACGGTGACAGGCACCTGTAATCCCAGCTACTCAGAAGGTTGAGGCAGAAGAATCGCTTGAACTAGGGAGGCAGAGTTTGCAGTGAGCCGAGATCGTGCCACTGCACTCCAGCCTGGATGACAAGAACGAAACTCTGCCTCAAAATAAATAATTAAGTAATTTTAAAAAATAAAAATAAAGAAATAAAAGCCTGTGGTAGCTTCCCCTTCTCTCTTCCTCCTGCCATGGCTGTCTGAAGGTACCAGCGCCAGCTTTGCCTTCTGTTATGGGCAAGAGCTCCCTGAGGCTGCCCCAGAAACAGACGCTGCCATGCTGTCTGTACAGCCTGCAGAAGCATCAGCCAACTCCGCCTCTTTTCTTTATAAATGACCAGCCTCAGGTAATTCTGTGTCGCAAGGTGAGAATGCACTCACACCACCGTGTTCCCGGCTTCCATCAGCTCAGGAAACCACTCCTGTCTCCACATACGGTCACACCTGATTTTGGTGGGATGTGTTCCCAAGGTGATACTCTCTGGCGTGACCAACAACGTAATTTTAGATATTTTAAAAAATCAAATACACCTACAAAGTACAGAGATGAAGCGATGGGAATGACGTCTAAACAGATATTCCGTAAGATCTCAAAGTCATGACGCAGATTATTCCAGATAATAAGTTTCAGATAATAAAATCATCTCAGGTGATTGATCCTGGGAAAACAAAACTAATGTGAGTATGTAGAACTGATCCGAAAATGGTGATTTTACTAATACTCTAATTTAGTCCTCAGAAACAGAAAAAAAACCTGCCTTCCATAAACGAATATTCCCATCTCACGGCCTTTACAACCCTGGCGCTAATCATTGTAAAGTTGTGCACAGTTTTTAGGTTTTTTTTTTTTTTTTTTGAGACGCAGTTTCGCTCTTGTTACCCAGGCTGGAGTGCAATGGCGCGATCTCGGCTCACCGCAACCTCCGCCTCCTGGGTTCAGGCAATTCTCCTGCCTCAGCTTCCCGAGTAGCTGGGATTACAGGCACGCGCCACCACACCCAGCTAATTTTTTGTATTTTTAGTAGAGATGGTGTTTCACCATATCGACCAGGATGGTCTCGATCTCTTGACCTCGTGATCCACCCGCCTCGGCCTCCCAAAGTGCTGGGATTACAGGCTTGAGCCACCAAGCCCGGCCTGGTATTTTTTTTTTATTGAGACAGAGTCTCACTCTGTCGCCCAGGCTGGAGTACAGTGGCGCAATCTCCACTCACTGCAACCTCCACCTCCCGGGTTCTAAGTAATTTTCTGGCCTCAACCTCCTGAGTAGACGGGACTACAGGCGCCCGCCACCACACCTGGCTACTTTTTGTGTTTTTAGTAGAGACGGGGTTTCACCATATTGGCCAGGCTGGTCTCCAGCCCTGACCTTGTGATCCTCCCATCTCGGCCTCCCAAAGTGCTGGGATTACAGGCATGAGTCACCCAGCATGCCCAGCCGCTATGCACATCCTTTATATCCACAGGCCACAAGGATTGCCACAGCCAGGCCAGCAAGGATGCACATTGCTGACTTGCCCAGGCTCATGAAGAATGCAGGGCTGGCAATGATGCTCCCAAGTGCCAGGGACCAGCTCCCCACCCGCCACCTCTCTGAGAGCCTCCCAGACCTCTCTTCCAGTACCATAAGGGCTTACTACCTCCACTTAACAACTCACAGGTAAAGTCCCTACGATACATTCTCCTTGCTTAGGTGAGATGTACCCCTCAGGTAGGGCTCCAGCTAGAGGTCAGAATTGCTGAGAAGGACTAATCCGTTACAAAGCATATGCCTGAACCACGGAAGGACTTTCCCCATCTGAAGACATTTCATCACTGGGCAAAACTTGCCAAATGCTAGGCGGGAGGCGTGAAAGACAAACAAACATGGAGAGAAACTTAGGAAATTTCAGAATTGCAACCATGCACACAAAAATCCTAAAACCTTCATTTCTAAAGAAAAGAGATCTTGATTTAAAAAAGTCTTTTTATCGGTAACGTGAACCACTAGAAAACAATGGAGATAAGCTTTCCGAACATCCAGAGGAAATTATTGTGAATTTAAAATTCCATATCCAGGCAAGGCATCATGACTCATCCCCATAATCCCAGCACTTTGGAAGGTGTAGGTGGAAGGATACTTGAGGCCAGGAGTTCAAGAGCAGCCTGGGCAACATAGTGAGTCCCCATATCTACAAAAAATTTTTTTTTAATTAGCCAAGTGTGGTGGCACAAGCCTGTAGTTCCAGCTATTTGGAAGGATGAGGCAGGAGGATCATTTGAGCCCAGGAGGTTGAGGCTGCAATGAATCAGGATTACACCACTGCACTCCAGCCTGGGAAACAGAGCAAGACCCCATCTCTTAAAAACAAGAAAATTACCTTTGGCCAGCCACAGTGGCTCATGCCTGTAATTTCATCACTTTAGGAAGCTGAGGCTGGAGGATCCCTTGAGCCCTAGAGTTTGAGATCAGCCTGGGCAACACAGGGAAACCCCATCTCTACCAAATTTTTTTTAATTAGCTGGGCAAAGTGGTTCACACCGTGGCAGTTACTCGAGATACTGAGGTGTGAGAATTGCTTGATCCAGGGAGGTTGAGGCTGCAGTGAGCCACAATCATACTTTAGCCTGGCAACAGAGTGAGACCTTGTCTCGAAATCAATACATGAAATATACAATACAATACAATTTCACATCCATCCGAATAACTAAAGAAAATGATACAAGTATTTTGAGATATATAAAAATTCAGTAAGTTTATAGCCATACGATCTGTATGAAAAGGTTATTCTAGGACATGCTTCAGTAAAACAAGCAAAAATGCAGTGAAAAGATGAAATGAGAGTGAAGAATACATTGCTGTTGAAAGAGATCTAACAAATAAATAAAATGGAAAAGAAATTTTAAAAAGACTCACTGGGCCATGGAATTTTGGAAATATTTTGTGAGAGCACATGAAATTTACTTTGTTTTGTTTTGTTTTGTGCAAGTGAGAGACAATATTGCCTAATGGTGAGGACGTGGGGTCTGGAGCCAGACTACCTGGAGTTAACTACTATTCATAGTTTGGTCCGTAAACCTTGCAATCTTCTTATTAGGTTAATACACAGGCACCCCCACATGCAGACACACATGAGCACACGATCATCTGTAACCTGGAAATCAACTTGCTGAAGCTTTCACGCTGCTTAAGCCCGAGTGCCCCACAGTTGCCTGGGCTGATTTCTGATCCTCCCACACCTGAACATTGAACATCTCTCCACTTCTCCATTTCTTCCACTATCCTTCTAGGTGAAAGAAAGCATTTACTGACTCCTAGGAACACCTGAATGTTCTGTCCTGTCCAGGACATTGCCATACAATGCTAGCTCCTGTCTCCCTTCCGGCCAGTAAAACTAAGAAAAGTTGGAATATGCTCTTTTCACCTGCTGGAGTTTGTTTCTTTAAGGCAAAGATGTGATTTAAAAAAAAAAAAAAAAAAAAAAAGGCTGTTGCAAAATGATTTCTATAGCTTCCCTAATGTGTTTTTCCAGGTACAAAATGCTGCAGAGGAAAAATATTAAATACTGCATAAATATTGTATCATATTAAGTAAATGTTGATGCTGTGACTTGTATGCTGAGTTATACCCTTCTGCCACACTGATAACAACTCTCTTTTCTTCCACTTCCCTTCCTGAAGAACTCTGGCTAGATTTCAGGCACCAGATCAAAGAAAGACCAAAGAAGGCTAAAACCACACGCGTTCTCCTAACTCTACTCAGCAAGAGAGACCCTGCACAGTAAGAATGTGAAATTACACCTTTACTCACTCTGATGACTGCGGACAATTCCTTTTTCCTTTAGTCTGAATCCAGACGTCGGACAATTCCTTTTTTCTTTAGTCTGAATCCAGACGTGTCATCAGGGAAGTGTGTGGCAAGGAGACTGCACTCCCGAAAGTGAAAGTGAAGCTTGAAAAGGAATTGCTTTCATATTTGGTTCATTCCAAGAAGGAGGAAGGGAGAAAACAAAAACAGCCTCTGCAACCTCAGGCAGGTGTTTCGGACTGCTTCTTACAAACGTCTTGTTTTGCATTTTATTTTAACTGTTTGTAAGCTGAGACCCTTGGATTTCATTGAAATGGGCACAGATGTAGCAACAGCTGTTGAAAGTGGGGACCTCACCATTTGATGTGGGCGTGGAATCCCTCAATTTTCTACTAGACTCATGCGAAGCTGTCAGAATTGAGTAGTGAATGGTCACAAGGACAGAAAAAAAAATTCCTAATCACCTTCACATCTTTTGTCTGGCTTTTACCTCTTTGCAACACTGTAAAATAAGCCCAGCAGAAATTAACATCCTCATCCAAGAAGAAACTGAGTTTCACGGCAGAGAAAGCCAGTCATGGCAAAGCCGAGAGCCAGCCCACTCCTGCTGGGCGCTTTTCCATGGTGAGATGTGTTAGGGAATAGATTGGTATGCCAGAAGAGTCCAGATTAACTAAGCATTTTGTTTTAACTAAGCATAATGACTCCAGTTAGTTGAGGGAATGGGCTTGTTAAGAAATGAACTCACTTTTTGTCATTACAGATATACTGTATTAAAACCATATTGTTAAATAGTAACATATCACAGTTGGAAGAAACTGTAGACCACCTAATCTCACTTCCTTGTTGGAGAAATTAGGAAAGCAAAACCTAGGGAGGTGAGTGATTTGCCTTAGGACATGCCACAAACCACCATACGCTTCAATCACACAAAATAATAAGAGCTGGGGTGGCTGGGACGTGGCATTAGCTTGAACTGACTGCAGAATTGATGGCAAGAAATGAGCACCACGGTGCAAAGTGCCCTCTCCCGGACTCCAGCCTTAGCTAGACCGTCTTGTACTTACCGGGCCCCATGGTTCCCTGTCTCTGATTTTCATGGTGACATCTGTAACGTAATACCTTAAGCAAACAGATGTCCTGAGTAAGTGACCGTCCCTCACATCTGTCCATTGGGATGTGCGGGAAAACTTCGCTGACAGCAAAGATTTCTTCTCCGTGAGCACCTTGAAGTCAGGGCGAGGCTGATTCTTTGTATTATGACTCCCCAGACACGCTCGGAGCAGGACCGTTCCTTTGGCCTCCGATGAAACAGACTCCTCTTCAGAATTCAAACCTTTGCACGGTCTTCTCCCACACCGACTCTGGGCTTCACCAGACTGGCAAGCATGCAGCGAGGTCTCATGACCAAGCACGATTACCCAGGCTTGAGAGGCAAGCATATAAATGATGGTTGTTGTTTTAAAAAAAAAAAAAAAAAAAAAAGGCCAGGCGCGGTGGCTCAAGCCTGTAATCCCAGTACTTTGGGAGGCCGAGGCGGGTGGATCACAAGGTCAACAGATCGAGACCATCCTGGTCAACATGGTGAAACCCCGTCTCTACTAAAAATACAAAAAATTAGCTGGGCATGGTGGCGCATGCCTGTAATCCCAGCTACTCAGGAGGCTGAGGCAGGAGAATTGCCTGAACCCGGGAGGCGGAGGTTGCGGTGAGCCGAGATCGCGCCATTGCACTCCAGCCTGGGCAACAAGAGCCAAACTCTGTCTCTAAAAAAAAAAAAAAAAAAAAAAAAAAAAAAAAAAGCTGCAGTGGTGTCATATGCATTATTAGGGAAATAAAACATATCATCTAAACAATCCTTCATACGTATCTTATGCCTTATGACTCCTTATACAGATGAAATTTCCCATGACATTGGCTGACTAATGAACGGCTTTTGATAATAAATGTTGATGATCTCCTAATGCAATAGTTTGAGCTTAGTACCGGTTCATACTCAGAGAGTATTAGTCCTCTATTCTTGCCAGTTTCTAAACACAACACAGATTGTTTTCTCTCCACTGTACATTTCTTAACTATGCATTAACTTATTTAGCTATGATGGTGGTTGAAGCCACAATGAAAAACCTCATTTTTCCCTTTTTAAAAGAATTAAGGCTGGGTGCAGTGGATCATCCCTATAATCCCAACACTTTGGGAGGCTGAGGCAGGCAGATTGCTTGAGCCCAAGAGTTCAATGCCAGCCTGGACAACATGGCAAAACTCCCATCTCTACAAAAAACACAAAAATTAGCTGGGCATAGTGGTGCCTGCCTGTAGTCCCA
The DNA here is from genome assembly GCF_049354715.1 of Callithrix jacchus. NCBI lineage: Eukaryota > Metazoa > Chordata > Mammalia > Primates > Cebidae > Callithrix > Callithrix jacchus. Next base: position 5,406,182 of record NC_133504.1, read on the forward strand.
GCTACTCGGAAGGCTGAGGTGGAAGGATCACCTGAGCCCGGGTAAATTCAAGGTTGCATTGGGTCAGGATCACGCCACTGCACTCCAGCCTGGGTAACAGAGTGAGACTCCGTCGAGAGAGAGAGAGAGAGAGAGAGAGAGAGAGAGAGGGTATGTTAAATAAAAATTACGTAAAATAGCAAATTTAGTAAACACTGGTATTTCATAGCATTACAGATCAGCCAATCTTAGAATAAAGGGACGCCATATTATTCCCAGCACAACTGAGGTCTACAGAAGTCTAGCAACTGAAGTCCCTTAAATTTATTAACATTCTAAAAACTTAAATGAGTTTCCTCCTTCCATGTGAGCAGTCATTTTAATGAGAATTTAGTAAAAATAATATTTACAAAATGTCTAGAAGAATGACTTGCCAAACAGCGAGTAGAGAGATGAGCCAGGTGTGGCCAGCGACTTCCACCCACACCGACCCACAGGCACTGCTCTTCTCTGCCTGCTGCTAATAGCAGTTCTGTTTTTGTTATTTAGATGGAGTTTCACTCTTGTCGACTCTGCCCACTCCTAATAAAAGTTCTTTTTTTTTTAGAGGGAGTTTCGCTCTTGTCACCCAGGCTGGAGTGCAACGGCACGATCTCAGCTCACTGCAACCTCTGCCTCCCGGGTTCAAGCAATTCTCCTGCCTGAGCCTCCCAAGCAGCTGGAATTACAGGCGTGCGCCACCAGGCCTGGCTAAGTTTTTTGTACTTTTAGTAGAGATGGGGTTTCAGTATGTTACCCAGGCTGGTCTCGAACTCCTGACCTCATGATCCACCCGTCTCGGCCTCCCAAAGTGCTGGTTACAGGCGTGAGCCACCGCGCAACAATTCTTAATAAAACAGCCATTTTAATTATCCTTTAAATTGTTTTAAAGGATAAAACAAGCATTTCAACTGTAAACAAAGATAGTGTATAGTCTGCAGGCAGTCTAGTCAATTCATTATAAGATTGATAAGGGAACGTTTATTATTTTCATTATCATCATTATCAGCACCTACAATGCTGAGGCTTTACAATCTCCAGAATGGATGAATCTAGACATGAGGATTGCATCAATGCAGCTTCCAACAGCATGTATAGAGGACTGAAATTGTGGGACTAACAGAAGACTCTCGTCTCAATGCATCTACATGAAAAGGCTGGTTAGTACCGCACAATACAATAATTACACTTTGCCAGGCTTTGTGAGGGCCAAATATATAGAGAACTAATTGCTCAGTAATACTTTCTCATTGTCGTGAACTATTGGGTATTTGAGGCAATATCATGCATAGACTTAATTTAAAATGGCTCTTAGAGTCTCAGAAGTAAACCTTTATTCATGGTGTTGTACGTTAAAATGGAGACCAGGCCGGAAGAATCATACAAAACCAGCAAGGACTCATAAGTGACCTCGCCCTTGCTTGATCTGCAAACATAAGTGCCCTATGCAAACATAGTAACTTGAGCACAATATCTTGTAAATGCCAATATTTAAAGAAAAACATAAGCTCAACCAATCAGAAGCAGCCAACGAACTTACATAACTAAAGACTTTCCAATGAGATAGACCAAATGAGGCAGCTGTATCACTGTGAACGGTCCAGCACTGTCTCTGCCCTACTCCCGTCTCCTCCTGAGAAGGTCTCCCCTTGCATTGCCTTAGTGGGGGCCTCTCAACCACTTCCGGTTCATGAGTCATTGCTGGCTCAAAACCACTTTAAAATTGTATTGTGCCTCAGTTTATTTTTTTATTTGTATAGATTTATGGGAGCACAGGTGTCATTTTGCTCCATGCATAGATTACATAGTGATGAAGTCAGGACCTTTAGGGTGTTCATCACCCAAATAACATACATTGGCATCAGATTACATTGGGACAAGGAGGTAATGAGGCTGGACCAACCCATGTTCTCTGGGTTAGCAGGAAGCCAACGTGAGACGAGATGTTTTTATCATGAAAATTTCTCATGGGTATGTAATGTGATGAATATATTATGAACCTAAAAAATGGTTAAACTCCCTAAGAGCACTGGATAGACAGTCACTGTGACCTGTCCTCAGCTGCATCCTTCACAGTCACCATTCGGAAAGGACGTGGCTCTGATCCGTATGGGCTGAAATTCTGGGAAGCATTTCTTTTCTTTTTGAACCCTTTCTCTAAAGTGAAGGTACAGTTCCTCTTACCAGTGTCACTTCCATTTCTGCCTGCTGAGCCTCAGCTAGTTTGAACCAGGCCCAACCAGACAAAGACCCCAATGACAACTTTAACAAGAGAGGAAACGACACATGTCCCTCTCCCTCTCACTCTTGCCTACCGAGCAGTATTGAATTTAAACTTCCCCTCTGAAAAAGAAAGCAGTGCTCGCCACACAGAGCCTGTGGTTTAGCCTCCACTTTTATTTCTTTTTTATTGTATTTTTTGTAATTTTACAAGGTAGTTGAAACGTGATACTTTTTTTTAAATTTCATGACATATGCACTGTTTTATTCCTTCTTTTTAAACCACTTTATTATGTTTGATACACAAAAAGCTGTACCTATTTATCACCTCCAAAAGTTTCCCTTTGTTCCCTTTATTATCATTTTTGTGATAATAGAACAACATAGAATTACCCTCTTAGCAAATTTTTGAATACGGAATACAGCATTGTTAGTTATAGGCGCTGAACTGTACAGTAGCTCTCTAGGGCTTACTCATATTGTATAACCTGGACTTTGTACCCTTTGTTTGACTAATACCACCCTGTTTACCCCTCCTCCTAGCCCCGGGCAGCCACCATCTCACTCCCTACTACTCCAGATGCATCATGTAAATGATACCACGTATCATCCGTCTGTCCATCTGCATCTGGCTTATTTCACTCAGCATAACATTCTCCAGGTTCAGCCATGTTGTGGCAGATAGCAGAGCTTCCTTTTAGAAGGTAGAATAATGTTCCATCATGGATGTATGCCATATTTTCTTTATCTATTCGCCCATCAATAGGCACATAGGTTGCTTCCATGTTTTAGGTATTGTGAAGGCAATAGCATCAAAAAAATAAAATACTTAAGAAAAAACTTAAAGAAGTGAAAGACTTGAACATTGAGAAATGTAAAATATTGATGGAAGATATTAAAACAGACACAAGTAAATGTAAACACATCTGCGTTCATGGATTAGAAGAAATGATATTATTAAAATGTCCATATTACCCAAAGTGACGTACACGTTCATACATAAACCCTACCAAAATCTCAATGGCATTTTTATAGAAATAGAAAAGATTTCCTGAAATATATATGAAACCACAAAAGACCCCAAATAGCCAAAGCAATCCTGAGCAAGAACAAAGTTGAGGGCATAAAATGTCCTGATTTTAAAGTATATGACAAAGCTGCAGTAATCAAGACAGTATGGTACTGGCTTAAAAACAAACTAATGGAACAGATTAGAGAGCCATAAATAAACCCATGCATAGACGGTCAAGTGTTCTTTGACGGGGCTGCCAAGAACACACAGCAGAGGACAGAATAGTCTCTCCAGTAATTGGTGTTTGGAAAGCTCAGTATCTATATGCAAAAGAATGAAATTGAACTCTTATCTTACACCATACACATAAAATCCACTCAAATGAGTTTACATTCCTAAACATAAGACCTGAAACCATAAAACTCTTAGTAGAAATACAGAGAAAAAGCTTCTTGACATTGGCCTTGGCCAGTGATTTTTTTTGGGTATGACATCAAAAATCCAGGCAACACGAGCAAAAATAGAAAATTGGTGACACCTTGTCTCTTATAAATCTGTGAAATGGATTGGGTGAATGAGGTCTCTCTCTCTCTCCTTTACCAACAGTGGTATGAGATGGCTCCTCAATCCCTACGCCCTGAATTTGATATTTATTTATTTATTTATTAAAATCAAAAGTAAAATTTTAGACATGACTTCACTATCATCCTCCATTTAAAATATCCCAATTAAATTCACTAGGTGTCTAATAAATGGAACCACAAAGGTCTGTCAGAACCTCTACGTGATCACAGAAAGAAGTCTCAAGTACCAAAAACAAGTCAGAACTTACCGTAATGGGACTGAAAGGTTACTGGTGAAAGTTTGTGATCATGCAAATTGATCTCCATTTTATAGTGCAAATATTTTAAATCAAATTATGCTTTAGCCAAACGACCCAATATTTCCTTTATATAATGCAAATTTTAGATCAACATGAGACAGTAAGAGGAAGCTGTTAATTGGGAGGGATGCTCAGTTGCTTTGAATATGCCCTTTCTTTTCACCTAAGAGTAACCTTTATCTGTATCATGGAATAAGCTTATAATAAGACTATGAGAGCTGCTCCCTTAAAACTGAGAAGTAAAAGTGGAAAGAAGCGGGGAGAGGGAAGGCTCACTGCCATAAATATGTGTTGATAAAATAGGTAAATCTAACACAGTTCGAAAAAACTCTCTACTATAGAGTTTATAGCACATATAGAATGCCTAGTCTTATTCTTTATCTAGAAATAGGACTATTTAAGAGGCAAGTGTACACTGTAAAGTCATCAAAGGAAATCATAGCATTTCTTTTTTTTTTTAATTTTTTATTGCATTTTATGTTTTGGGGTACATGAGCAGAGCATGCAAGACAGTTGCGTAGGTACACACATGGCAGTGTGCTTTTCTTTCCTTCTCCCCTTCACCCACATTTGGCATTTCTCCCCAGGCTATCCCTCCCTAGCTCCACCCCCCCCCGCTGTCCCTCCCCTTTTCCCCCCAATAGACCCCAGTGTTTAGTACTCCCCTCCCTGTGTCCATGTGTTCTCATTGTTCATCACCCGCCTATGAGTGAGAATATGCGGTATTTCATTTTCTGTTCTTGTGTCAGTTTGCTGAGAATGATGTTCTCCAGATTCATCCATGTCCCTACAAACGACACGAACTCATCATTTCTGATTGCTGCATAATACTATTTTAATGGTGATAGTGAGGGGGATGATACCTTTTATTTAAATATGTGAACGAACATGATTTTCCTTTATAGATTTTAACCTTGCTTCTTTTTCTTTAAATTACCTGTTTATGTCATTTACTTGATTTTTCTATTTTTATTATGGATTTGTAAGAGGTTTTGTGGATGTCACCAAAATTAGCTTTGCTCTAAGTGTGCTGCTAATTTTGCTTGATATATTGTTTGCTTTTGGTTTTTTAAAGTGATTTTTTGTTTGTTTTTTGTCTTTATTTTTGAGACGGAGTGTCACTCTGTCACCCAGGCTGGAGTGGAGTGGTGCAATCTCAGCTCACTGCAACCTCCATCTCCAGGGTTCAAGTGATTCTCCTGCCTCAGCCTCCAGAGTAGCTGAGACTACAGGTACATGCCGCCAGGCCCTTTTTGTATTTTTAGTAGGGGCGGGTTTCACCATACTGGCCAGGCTGGTGTCTAATTCCTGACCTTGTGATCTGCCCACCTTGGCCTCCCGAAGTCCTGGGATTACAGGCGTGAACCAATGTGCCCAGCCTGTGATTGTCTTAAGTAGTCAAAACTTCCTCAAAAGATTGACATCAGCAAAATGGCAGACTAGGAAGCTTCAGTTCCTCCTTTCCCCCATGGAACCATCACAAAATGACCAGAAAGTTGTTGAACAAATCTTAGAGTAGCTCTGGAAAACAAAGGTCTACAGCAACCACATAAATACCTAATAAAAAATTCACCTTAAAAATGTAGGAAGTCGTATGGCATTTTTTTTACCCCTGCCCCACTCTGTCCTTGGCTTAGCATGGTCTTGTTCTAGAGGAGGCAGCAGCCTAGCTTCTGATTATCTCCTTTTCCTACCTGCAAAAGCTGAGAGAGGTCACTGTTTATTCAAGTATTCACATTCAAAAAAAAAACAAATCATAGGGTACACAAAGAAACAGTAAAACATGGTCCAATCAGAGGAAAATACACATCTCCAGATAGTTTCCCTAGAAAGCACAGACGTTGGACCTACTAGATAAAGACTAAAATATCTGTCTTGAATATGCTCAAAGATTTAAAGAAAAACACAGAGAACCCAAGAAAATGAGGACACCAATAAACGGACAAAATAAGAATGTCAGCGGAGGCCGGGGACGGTGGCTCACAGCTGTAAGCCCAGCACTGTGGAAGTCTGAGGCAGGTGGATCACTTGAGGTCAGGACTTTGATACCAGCCTGGCCAAAATGTGAAACCCCGTCTCTACTAAAAATACAAAAATTCGCTGGGCATGGTGGCATGCACCTGTAATCCCAGATACTTGGGAGGCTGAGGCAGGAGAATTTGCTTGAATCTAGGAGGTGGAGGTTGCAGTGAGCCAAGATTGCATCACTGCACTGTAGCCTGGGCAACAAAGCAACATTCTGTCTCAAAAAAAAAAAAAAAAAAGTCAGCAGAGAAACTGAAATCGAAATTATTAAAAAAAGAGGCCAGGCACAGTGGCTCACGCCTATAATTCCAACACTTTGGGAGGCTGAGGTGAGTGGATCACAAGGTCAGGAGATCAAGACCATCCTAGCCAACATGCTGAAACTCCATCTCTACCAAAAAAAAAAAAAAAATTACGAAGCTGAAAAATACAACTGAATTGAAAAAATTTACTAGAGGGATTTCAACTGCAGATTTGAGGAAGCAGAAGAAAGATTCAGTACATTTAAAGGCAAGACAATTAAAATTATTGAGTCTGAGGAGCTAAATAGGGAAGAAACAAAAAAGAATGAAAAAAGGGAAGACAGCCTAATGGTCTTGTGAAACACTGGCAAGCAGGCCACTACATGCATTATGGGAGTTCCAGAAAAGAAGAGAGACAGAAAGGGGCAAGGAGATTATGTGAAGAAATATTGCCCCAAATTTCACAAATGTGATGAAATACATGAGTCTAAAAATCCAAGAAGCTCAATGAACCTTTTAGGTAAGACAAACCTAAAGAGACTCACACTAAGACACATTATAATCAAAATAGAGGTCTAAGACAAAGATAGTCTCGAAAGCTGCAGGAGAGAAGTTACTTATGATATACAAAGGATTCTCAATAAAATGATTGGTGGATTTGTTAGTAAAAACCTTTGAGGCTGGAGCCGGGCGCGGTGGCTCACGTCTGTAATCCCAGCACTTTGGGAGGCTGAGGCGGGTGGATCACGAGGTCAAGAGAACGAGGCCATCCTGGTCAACATGGTGAAACCCCATCTCTACTAAAAATACAAAAATTAGTTGGGCACGGTGGCGCGTGCCTGTAATCCCAGCGACTCGGGAGGCTGAGGTAGGAGAATTGCCTGAACCCAGGAGGCGGAGGTTGCGGTGAGCCGAGATTGCGCCATTGCACTCCAGCCTGGGTAACAAGAGCGAAACTCTGTCTCAAAAAAAAAACCTTTGAGGCCGGAATGCAGTGAGGTGATATATTTAAAGTGCTGAAAGAAAAGAAAAATCTATTAACCAAGAATTCTATATCAGGCAAAACTGTCTTTCAAAAATGAAGGAGAAATTAAGACATTCACAGATAAAGAAAAGTAGAGGGCGTTCATTATCACTAGATCTGCCCTACAAGACATGCTAAAGACTAGGAACCCTTCAGATTAAAATAAAATAATTTTAGACAGTTATTCAAAGTCATATAAAGACGAAGATTTTCAGTAAGCGTAGGTGCATGTTAAAAAAAGTTTTATTATACTTTTGGTTTGTAATTTCACTTTTTTCTAGAGAATTTTAAAGATAAATGCATAACAATATTATAAATTTATATGAGTGAGTACATGATGTACAAAGATGTGATTTGGAGATCAATAGCATAAAGTTACAGGAAGTGGAGATATTTAAAAGTCCAGTTGTGAGTAATCAAAGTTAAATTGGTATCAATTCAATTAAGTTGGTATCACCTTAAAACGCTGCATGCAATTCCCATGATAGCCACAAAGAAATTGCCAATAATATATACAGATAATTCTAACCAGAAATGAAAAAGAGGCATTAAAACTGATTTTGTGAAATAAAATGTATCATAAGAGTACTGTGAAAAACTGCCAACAAATCAACAAGTTGGATAATGTAAGTGAAATGGCCGAATCCTCAGAAACACTCAATCTACCAGGACTGAATTACGAAGCCAGAGAAACTGTGAGTAAACCTACAGGTAGCACGGAGTTTGAATCAGTAATCGAAACATCCCAGACAACAATCAGATCTCTGAAGCAGACGGCTTCACTGCTGAATTCTACCACACAGTTAAAGAATTCGCACCAATCTTTCTCAAACTTTTCCAAAAAACGGAAGACAAAGGAACACTTCCAACTTATTCAGTGAGGCCAGCATCACCCTACTACTGAAGCCAGACAAAGTCATTAGAAGAAAAGAAGATGACAGGACAGTACCCCTTATAGATACTGATACAAAATAAATACCTTTAACAAAACGCTCACAGCTTAGTAAACAGATTTTACATCATGACCAAGTAGGATTTATTCCCGGAATGCATCGATGGTTCAACATACATAGGTTAATCCGTGTAATACGCCACGTTAACAGAATGAAACAGAAAACCACGTGATCGGTCGGGTGTGGTGGCTCACACCCACCCAGCACTCTGAGAGGCCAACTCGGGTGGATCACCTGAGGTCAGGAGTTCAAGACCAGCCGGGCCAACATGGTGAAATGCCATCTCTACTAAAAGTACAAAAATTAGCCTGGTGTGGTGGCAGGCACCTCTAGTCCCAGCTACTCGGGAGGCCAAGGCAGGACAATTGCTTGAACCTGGGAAGCAAAATTGCAATGAGCTGAGATCACACTGCCGCACTCCAGCCTGGGCGACAGAGGCAGAGTCTGTCAAAACAAAAAACAAAACAAAACGCATGATCATCTCATTTGATGCAGAAAAGGCATTTACTCCTGTTGAAAACCCTTTTATGATACAAACCTTCAACCCTTTTAGAGACTGTTTTGATGACAGGGCAACATACGACTCCTAGATGGGTGAAAAGCAAAATACTTCGTTACTTACAGTTCCAGGTGAGAGAAGGCTGCCAGGCAGGGCCACACAGGGGACTGAGCCTGGGCCAGGGTAACAGCTGGAGCTGTGGGAAGCAGTTTGTGTGCAACGGGCTGGGTGGGGAGGCCAGATTTTGAGGGTTTCCTGTGGGTTGGCTATTTGAATACTTTCGGAGGGCTCTGTGGAGTAGGGGCATGCCCCGTGCCGTGGTAACTGGCCCTAAGGTGATTCGGTAGGTGGGTAGTGGCTGCGGTGTGAGAGCCCTGTAAGGGAAATGGTTTTGTTGCGGACTTAATCACGAGGGGAGCTGACCCGCCTCTGAGCAGTTCCTCACAACCGGATGAGGACAGTGTTTTAAAAACCTATATTACAATTGACTCCCTGATGCCTTGATATCAGTTTTAAGCTTAGTTTTTTTTGGGGGGGTGGCAGGAGGCACTTGAGTGGCCCACATAGTAGAGGGGATTTCCAGAGAGTAAGGCATAAGTTTCTTAACAGGATAGAAAACAATTTATTATGAGACTCAAAAAGGGAAAAACAAGGAAATGTATAAGGAGTCCCCGAAGCCTGTCTCATAACCAAGTTCCCTATTCATGATTGTCAAGAACACAGACCTGAAATCCCCACCGTCTCTCACAGTGTTTGATGGAGCTGTAACATACGTTCAAAGTGTGAGTTACATTTTTATGACAATAATACCTTGGTGTATTTCTTGGGTCAAGAAGGCAGGTCTAGCAGTTCTGTTGGGGGAGGATGTGAGTTAACCATTTGGTAAGAGCCATGAGAAGGTTAATGGGATCTGGAAGCAAAGGAAAGGAGGAGCTGTGGGGGTCACGGCGAAAGCCGCAGGGCAGGAGTCGCAGTGGGTAGCTGGGGGTGGACGGCAGAAGAGGGTGGGCAGCGGGAGGTTCTCTCCTCTGTGGGTCAGCGAGTGAACTGACATGAGGAAGTGCCTCCTGGGGCAGGCTGCCATTTTCATGAATATTTACGGTAGCAGAAAGAGTGGTGACTGTGATAGGATTTCCCTTCAGACATGGGACTGTACAGGTGTATGTTTCGGCAGAGAGGCGAATGGCAAGCTCGGGGGGTCTGACAGGTTGTCTAACACCAGAGGAAGAAAAGCGACGGTAGCCTGTGTCCAATCTGTCAGTGCCTTGAGAAAGGCAGCTGTGGACGTCACTGGGGCGGTGGTTTCAGCGTCTGGGTTGCAGCTGTGGAGGAGTATCACCCTTAGGGGCGAGCCACTTCAGTGGCTAGGCTGGTGTCTGATTTGTGGAACTAGGGTGTCCTTCGAAGTGGATGCGCACTTGGGTTCACGTGAGTCACGTTTCTGTGACCCTGTTGTATTGTAACAAGGCTGAAATGCTTGTAGAATTTGAGGGTATGGTTGGGTCTGGGAGCTTGACTTGTAAAAAAAAGATCCCAAAGCAACAATAATACACATTAAAACAATAAGTGTTGCTGAGGGTGTGGCTGTCTGGGAACGCTGTGCATGGCTGATAGGAACGTCAAATGGAGGAGGCACTGTGAAGAACATTATGTTGAATCCTCAAAAAACTTAAACAAAGAGTCACTAAATCATACCACAATTCCACTTCCAGGAGTGTACCCACAAGAATGAAAAGCAGAGACCTGAACAGGGGCTTGCACCCGATGTTCGTAGCACCCTATGTTACTGGCAATACAGTGGAATAGTATTTAGCCCTGAAAGGGACTGAAATTCTGATAGTTCATTCACCACCACATGGATGAAACTGGAAATCATTATGCTGAGTGAAATAACCATACCGAAAAGGACAGATATTTATGATTCCATTTGATTTGAATAATTCCTCGGTGTATATACTGACAGAGACAAAAAGAAGAAGAATGGTTCCTAGGGGCTAGGAAGCAGAGGGTGGCAGGGAGTTATCATTTACTGGGCACAGAGTTTCAGTTCAGGGTAAGAAAAGAGTTCTGAAGATACACAGCCTTACATAGCGTTGCACCATCTGGAGACTGGTGGTCACACAATACGAATGCACTTAATGCCACTGAATTGTGCATTCAAAGTGGTTAAAAGGGTAAGTTGTATGTTATGTTATGTATACAGTAAAAACAGTTTATGAAATAGCAATGCTTCAGTCTGGGAGTGGTAACCGTACAGCACTCATGAAACAGAATCGCGGCCGCATTGTCGAAAGCTGCAGGGTATAGCCTCGGAATATTCCTAGCGCTTACATGAACGGAGAAAGTCATGTGTCCATCCTGGGGCTCACATTGTAAGACGATCATGTCGTCCTCCTTCAGTACCATTGATTTCAATGACTCCATGATAGAAGTAGGTATCTTTCTGTGTGTTAGTTCTAAAATACAGTTTCTAACTATCAAGAAAGGCAGGTAGCAACAGAAATGGCACGAACTGTGGAATTAAACAAACACAAATTCAAGTCATGACTCTGTCACTTAACTAGTTTTAGGACCCTTGACAAATTATTTTATCTCTCTGAGCATAATTTCCTCTTCTGTCAGTTGTAGGCAGTTTACCCAATTTGCAGAATTGCTGAGGATTAGGAATCATTTAGCTAAATATTTGGCACCTAAATGTATAATTTATTGAGTAAATTATAGCTCTTGTTATTACTATTAAGATAAATCAAGTAATTCTTTTTTTTTTTTTTTTTTTTTGAGATGGAATCTCGCTCTGTTGTCCAGGTGGGAGTGTAATGGCATGATCTCAGCTCACTGCAACCTCCACCTCCTGAGTTCATGTGATTCTCCTGCCTCAGCCTCCCAAATAGCTGAGATTACAGGTGCACACCACCACGCCCAGCTAATTTTTTTGTATTTTTGGTAGAGACACGGTTTCACTATGTTGGCCAGACTGGTCTCGAACTGCTGACCTCGTGATCCACTCTCCTCGCCTCCCAAAGTGCTGAGATTACAGGTGTGAGCCGCTGTGCCTGTAATGAAGTAATTCTTAGAAGAAAACCAGACAGGCAGTACCTCTGAGTACAAACGACAATACAATAGCTGTCAGCATGTCAAAGAGTTGCATTCCATGAGCAATGTACTGTTTCTCAAGGAGTATCCACGGGCACAGGCTGGGAAAACAGCACCTGGTTCTGTCTGTCAAATCCCCATCTGGTGGCACGCAGACACTGTGACAGCCAGGTGGCTGCACGTCCCAGGATTTACCACCAACACATTAGAAAGGGAGATTGCTCAAAGAGATACCATTGACGTAGACGTCAAGATTTTAAGAGACTTAAAAAAATGTATGTTTTAAAAATAAGCATGTGATTTTCATGTTATGTTATTCATTGTTGGAGTTTCACAGAAAATGTTACACGGATGACCGAATTTCATTCCTAATGTATGTTAGCTCACCAAATAGTTCTTGAGAATATCTGCTTTCCTATATTCTCAAGGATAGTTACACTTTGATGATTTAATGAATGGAAAAGAACATCTTACGGTTGGTTGATTTTAAATCATTGCAGCTGAACATCTTTTATATTTTGAATCGTATTATATAACTTTAATTTTTATATTTTGAATCGTATTATATAACTTTGATTTTTATATTTTGAATCGTATTATATAACTTTGATTTTTATATTTTGAATCGTATTATATAACTTTGATTTTTATATTTTGAATCGTATTATATAACTTTGATTTTTATATTTTGAATCGTATTATATAACTTTGATTTTTATATTTTGAATCGTATTATATAACTTTGATTTTTATATTTTGAATCGTATTATATAACTTTGATTTTTATATTTTGAATCGTATTATATAACTTTGATTTTTATATTTTGAATCGTATTATATAACTTTGATTTTTATATTTTGAATCGTATTATATAACTTTGATTTTTATATTTTGAATCGTATTATATAACTTTGATTTTTATATTTTGAATCGTATTATATAACTTTGATTTTTATATTTTGAACCGTATTATATAACTTTGATTTTTATATTTTGAACCGTATTATATAACTTTGATTTTTATATTTTGAATCGTATTATATAACTTTGATTTTTATATTTTGAATCGTATTATATAACTTTGATTTTTATATTTTGAATCGTATTATATAACTTTGATTTTTATATTTTGAATCGTATTATATAACTTTGATTTTTATATTTTGAATCGTATTATATAACTTTAAAACTAACTTTAATTTAATTTTTATCATTCTTGCTCACTTTTATTTTCGTCCAGTTCTGACATTTGTCCGGTTCTTCTACTATTTTTATTCATCGGAAGTTTCATAACGTTAAACTATGAGTCTCTGTCATACAGGCCACCCTTTTGTCTGCTTTGTTGTCTTTTTTTTTTTTTTGAGACAGGATGTCACTCTGTCATCCAGGCTTTCTTTCTTTCTTTCTTTTTCTTTTGAGATATGCTCTTACTCTCGTTGTATCCGAGTGAGTTGTTAGGAACCGCCACTCTCTGAGATGTGATTGTGAGTCCTGTATTGCTGGCGACTGAGAGTCAGCTCACGCTCAAAATCTCTCAGCCCTGAGGAAGGGGTGTGATTTCCTTTTATATGTTGCTCAACGTAAAGGAGGCAAAGTGAAACTTTACAGAAGCAGAATGAGCAAGTTACGGGAGGAGGCTGGTAACTAGGAGGCAGGAGGCTCCCATGATTGTTGATTAACTAAGGAGGGTAGACACAAGCCGTTCCGTGACTGCTGGTTACCAAGGGGAACACTCGGTATGTTCTATACAATCCATCAAGGGGAATTCACAGTAGCAAGTGGGCTTGTCTAACAGGTATGTTTACAGCGGTTATGTGTTTCTATGGTTCTAAGCACAACACGACCCAGCACTGTGTGACCCAGGTTTGCACTCAAGGGAGGAATGGCGGCGGTGATGGGGGGAGCCAAGATGGAATCAGTCAGGCTCACTTGTAACATGGAGGTAGTTTGGTTCACCTCACTCTATCACCCAGACTGGAGTGCAGTGGTGGCCTCATCTCACTGCAGCCTTGCTGTCTCGGGCTCAAGAGATTCTCCCATCTCAGCCCCCTGAGTAGGTGGGATTATAGGCACATGCCACCAGCCCAGCTCATTTTTTTTTTTTTTTTTTTTTTTTTTGTAGATTTCGCAATGCTGTAGATCCGTGTGTTGGCGTGTTTGGTCCTCAGATGGAGGTCTCTGCATCCTGGCATTTGGAAATGCTGTATGAAGTCACACTCGTCTTCCTCTGCCTCAGGATGCCCATGTGTTCCAAGTTTTAAATGAACATTTCGCCCAGCTTGTGCTTTTTGCAACAATAAATGGTCACGTCTGGATAGAGAATGCTCCTCTAGGGAAAATGTTAGGAAATAGAGTAAAGGCTGCAAACCGAAAGAGGGTCTGCAGCTACTAGGTTTATAGTCAGTCATGAATTTAAAGTATTCCTCACAGAAAGAGGATAACACAGCAATGAAAAGCAGGGTTTTGTCATCAGAAAGATTGAGGTTCACACCATGGTTCTTCCTCTGACTGTGTGTGACCGTGAGCAACGTCACTAAGCTCCTCAAGCCTCAGTGGCCGCACCTGCCTTAGACGACTATGGCAAGGATTATTAAATGGAGTCACGCCGTCCACTTGCAGCATGTAGCGAACACTCCGTGATCAGTATAGTTAGGAACCTTCAGTGATAATTTTACTTTCCTATTTAATGCACTTGATCAACACGCTTCTTATAATCGAATCGCCCTATCTCAGAGTATTTCACTGAATGATCCCTTTTTGCCACCAGATACAATCGCATGATTTCACAGCCTTCCTTCTCTTCCTCCTTTCCTTCCTTCCTCTGAGAACTGGACCCTGACGTCTACACCCGTGAAATTGTCAGTGATCTGCCGCGGCTGTAGACGGCTACATTCTCGGCCACGTTAGTTCTCATTGTACTAAGAGTAAAGTGTTTTGGTTTTGTTTTTGAGACAGGGTCCTGCTCTGTCGCCCAGCCTGGAGTGCAATGGCGTGAACATGGCTCACTGCAGCCTCGACCTCCTGGGCCCAGGCGATTCTCCTGGCTCCCGTCAGAGTAGCCAGGATGCACCACCCTGCCTGGCTATTGTTTTTTTTTTGTTTTTGTTTTTGTTTTGTTTTGAGACGGAGTCTTACTCTGTCACCAGGCTGGAGCACAATGGCGCAATCTCGGCTCACTGCAACCTCCGCCTGGGTTCAAGCGATTCTTCCACCTCAGCCTCCCGAGTAGCTGGGACCACAGGTGCGCGCCACGACGCCCGGCTAATTTTTGTATTTTTAGTAGAGACGGGGTTTCACCATGGCCAGGATGGTCTCGATCTCTTGACCTCTTGATCCGCCCGCCTCGGCCTCCCAAAGTGCTGGGAAAACTCAGTCAAGCTGGCTATTTTTATTTTTATTTTTTTTATTTTTATAGAGTCGGGGTCTCAGCATGCATAGGCTGGTCTTGAGGGCTCCTGGGTAGAAGGGGTCCTCCCGTCTCAGCCTTTCAAAGCTCTGGGATCACAGGCGGGAGCCGCTGTACCTGAACTTCCAGACGGTAATAGGATCACAATTGCTGCCTTGCCCTAGATTTAGGGATTATCTTACTAACCACTGAGGAGATTCATTTTGTGCTAGGAATGCATGATCTTCTGCTTTGAAACACTTCTTTCTCACGGTTATGGAACAGGAGAGGCTCATCTCGCTGCGTTCCTGGTTCGATTCCTAGGGATGGAAGGCTGCGTGCAGCTCCTCCGCGCCGAGGCGTCAAGGACATGTCATTTCGAGACGCAACACTAGATGGCGCAAAGAGATCGCTTTTTCCCATTAAGTCTCGAAATTTAAAATCGCTGGCAAAGCAAAATTTCATTTTATAATTAAGTGATTAAATAAGTTAATTAGAGATGCAAAGAATTCGACACTTGAGTTTTCTCTTTGCCCTTCGCCTTCCTCCTCGTTGTCCTCTCATTTTCCCGGCTTGGTCCTGCAGCATGCCTTGAGATTTGGGCTCTCTTGAAGGGGTAAAGCCCGGGCTTTTCCTGCTGCTGGGACAGGTGTAGGTGAAGGATGAACAGAGTCGATTTTCCTTTGTCTATGGAAACAGCAGGGAATGGCATCGGTCATGGAAGTGCCATCCATCGACTTTTGGGTTGCCTGTCTTCCAGGTTCTAGAAGGCTGGGCTGGGCTTGTGGCCATCTCTGCCCTGGTCCTTCCCATCCCCTGGCTGGGAAGCTCAGCAAAGTGCCCACAGGTCTGGATTCCGGGTGCCGCTGCCATCTGTGACTCCCGCCTGCCCCGCAGCAGTGCCCGCTCTCCCAACAGCTCCCTCTCTCCTATCCACAGCCTGCCCAGAGGCTCCTGTGCACCAGCTCCCCAGTGTGTGCAATCTACAGATCGAGTCAGCTTATCTTAGAGTCACTTTCCCAATCTAAACAGTTTATAATTCTTAGAACTGGTTTATCCCTTTGTTCTTTCTGGGGTCCTAATTAGGGAAAAAGAGTCAAGCTGGTGGGACCAAGGGAAGCAAAAAGAGAAAGTAGATAAGCTGTAAGTCTGCCTTTCCTCGTGGTCCGGGACCAGCCCTCCCGTGAATATCTCACAATCATCCTGCACCCAGCTAATCAGCAGGCGTGGGCTGGTGAGCGCCCTGCAGCCTTGGTATCGTCCACGCTGCACGCAGTCCTCTCCAGCTCACAGCATGAGCGCTGCGGGGTGAAGTCTCCAGCAAGACTTTGTTTCCTGGCAGCCAGCTCCTGTTCTGCGGGCCTACCTGCTGCCTTCTTGCAACGTATTTTTGTACTTTCTTTATCAAATCTTTCTTTTTTACCTACAATGATCTTGGTAAATTCTTCTTAACTCCATGCCACTGGCCCAGATAATCACCCCTCACCCCTGACATTTTCTTTTCTGTCCCCTGTATTTCTTTCTTTTTTTTTTTTGAGACGGAGTTTCGCTATTGTTACCCAGGCTGGAGTGCAATGGCGCGATCTCTGCTCACTGCAACCTCCGCCTCCTGGGTTCAGGCAATTCTCCTGCCTCAGCCTCCTGAGTAGCTGGGATTACAGGCACGCGCCACCATGCCCAGCTAATTTTTTGTATTTTTAGTAGAGACGGGGTTTCACTATGTTGACCAGGATGCTCTCAATCTCTTGACCTCGTGATCCACCCGCCTCGGCCTCCCAAAGTGCTGGGATTACAGGCTTGAGCCACCGCGCCCGGCCCTCTGTCCCCTGTATTTCATGTCCCACAGCAGCCTTCCACACTTGATTCTAAATAAGCCCTTGTTTGGTTAGTGAACGGGTTAGCACGTGGATGAATGACCAGCTTCCCTGACCTCATCTGCCTACCTTCAACGTTTCCTTTCCTGTCCCCTTCCCCACCCTGCCCCCCAATGTTTACTTGTCTTCCTCATTTCACTGTCCTCAGCAACTGAATTTAGGGCCCTCCTTCCAGCTCCTCCTGCTCCATTCCCTCCTCACTCCTTACTGCTGGGTCTCTGCTGGCTTCCCTGCTGGGTCATTTCAGTTGCTAGAGTTGTGAGCTTTGTTTCTGCTTCGTCTCTGGCTTATCTGCACTATATTCTTGCTCACCACAATTGCTTGACTGAGAAACTGAGTGAAGTGACAGATTTGGATTCACCTCAGCTCCAGCGTTAGGCTGTTCTTGCCTTGCTATTAAAAAATATCTGGCTGGGCGTGGTGGCTCATGCCAGTAATCCCAACACTTTGGGAGGCCGAGGCGGGAGTTCAAGACCAGCCTGACCAACATGGGAAAACCCCGTCTCTACTAAAAATACAAAATTAGCCAGGTGTGGTGGCGCATGCCTGTAATCCCAGCTGCTCAGGAGGCTGAGGCAGGAGAATCCCTTGCACCTGGGAGGTTGTGGTGAGCTGAGATCACACCACTGCACTCCAGCCTGGGCAACAAGAGCGAGACTCCATCTCAAAAACAAAAACAAAACAAAACCTGAGACTAGGTAATTTATAAGAAGGAGGAGAGAAGGAAGGGAGGGAGGAAGGAAGTGAGGGAGGGAGGGAGAGAGGAAGGGAGGAAGGAAGGGAGGGAGGGAGGGAGAGAAGAAGGGAAAGGAAGGAGGAAAGATGGATGAAAACTACACTTCCCAGACTCCTTGCAGCTAAGGCCTTCCTGTACAGTTCTGCGGACTGTACAGGAAGCACGGTCCTGTCACTGCTCGGCTTCTGGGGCCGCCTCCGGGAGCTTTTACTCATGGCGGAAGACAAAGAGGGAGCAGGCAGGTCACGTTGCCAGAACAGGAGCAAGAGAGAGAGTGAGGAGGAGGCGCCACACACCTAACACCGATCTCTCTGGAGCTCCTTATCACAAAGGCAGCACCCACCATGAGGGAGCCACCCCATGACCCAGACACCTCCCACCAGACCCTACCTCCAACACTGGAGATTACGATTCGACCTCAGATTCAGCGGGGACATCCAAACTGTATCAGCTCACAAATGAGATTTGAATCTGAGTAGTCAGTTTAAGAAAACCAAGGTGAACTGGTAACAGGAATAGTTGGGAGTATCAGGCAAACCCAAGAAACAACTTAGCCCTTTTTTTTTTTCGAGACAGAGTCTCACTCTGTTGCCCAGGCTGTAGTGCAATGGGGTGATCTCAGCTCACTGCAACCTCTGCCTCCCAGGTTCAAGCAATTCTCCTCCTGCCTCAGCCTCCCGAGTAGCTGGGACTACAGGGGCACCACCACGCCTGGCTAACTTTTGTATTTTTAGTAGACATGGGGTTTCACCATGTTGGCTAGGCTGGTCATGAACTCCTGATTTCAAGTGATCCGCCCTCCCGAAGTGCTAGGATTACAGGTGTGAGCCATCGCGCCCGACCACAAGTCAGCTCTAATATTTTGGGGGACATCCATGGTCGGTGGTCTCAGATGCTTATAAAATACTCGTAGAGTTGACGCTGCTGCCCAAGGCCACCTCGTCAATGCCCAGCCTTTACCAGTTGATAACTGATTGTCTGCAAAGTGGAGGACACATCGCTCTACCTGTTTCTTATGTCTCATATTAAAGGTCAGTAGCACGTTTCCCCTATCGTGTGCCTGACCCACTACAATAGCAATTGAATAGGCACAAAATCATGTAGACTTTATATTTGAAAATAAGAATGAGCTCCTGACAGGTAATTGTATACTAATGAATTATTAATCAAAATTTGCTATATGTAAAAATAACAGACTTTTGTAAACCCTCCAAAATGTTTTATAAAAATTTAATTTTAAGTGTAATAACACAAATGGGTGGATGTTTAGATGCTAACGAGAAGAAGTAACTAGAAGTGTTTTTTTTTCAAAGTATCCTCATATGTCTCAGGAAACCTTTCCCTAAGGGGGCTGGGGAGGGAGGGGAGATACAGCAAGGGGTCCGGGAATCCATGTGTGTAGGAGGCGTAATTCCCAAGGAGAGGGAATCTGTGTGAGATTCAGGCGTGACCTGTATCCTGAGGGATTGGGGATCCATGCGTGTATCACATGTAATCTCTACCCGAAGGGATTGGGGATCCATACATGTATCAGGCATGATGTGTCCCCTGAGGGATTGGGGATCCATGTGTGTATCAGGTGTGAGCTGTCCCCTGAGGGATTGGGAATCCATGTGTGTATCAGGCATGATCTGTATCCTGAGGGATTGGGGATCCATGCGTGTATCAGGTGTGATCTGTACCCTGAGGGACTGGGGATCCATGCATGTATCAGGCGTGATCTGTCCCCTGAGGGATTGGGGATCCATGCGTGTATCAGGTGTGATCTGTATCCTGAGGGACTGGGGATCCATGCATGTATCAGGTGTGATCTGTCCCCTGAGGGATTGGGAATCCATGCGTGTATCAGGCATGATCTGTATCCTGAGGGATTGGGGATCCATGCGTGTATCAGGCATGATCTGTCCCCTGAGGGATTGGGGATCCATGCGTGTATCAGGTGTGATCTGTACCCTGAGGGACTGGGGATCCATGCATGTATCAGGCGTGATCTGTCCCCTGAGGGATTGGGGATCCATGCGTGTATCAGGTGTGATCTGTACCCTGAGGGATTGGGGATCCATGCGTGTATCAGGTGTGATCTGTCCCCTGAGGGATTGGGGATCCATGCATGTATCAGGTGTGATCTGTATCCTGAGGGATTGGGGATCCATACGTGTATCAGGTGTGATCTGTACCCTGAGGGACTGGGGATCCATGCATGTATCAGGCGTGATCTGTCCCCTGAGGGATTGGGGATCCATGCGTGTATCAGGTGTGATCTGTATCCTGAGGGACTGGGAATCCATGCGTGTATCAGGTGTGATCTGTACCCTGAGGGACTGGGGATCCATGCGTGTATCAGGTGTGAGCTGTCCCCTGAGGGATTGGGGATCCATGTGTGTATCAGGTGTGACCTGTATCCTGAGGGACTGGGAATCCATGCGTTTATCAGGTGTGATCTGTCCCCTGAGGGATTGGGGATCCATGCGTGTATCAGGTGTGATCTGTATCCTGAGGGACTGGGAATCCATGCGTGTATCAGGTGTGATCTGTATCCTGAGGGACTGGGAATCCATGCGTGTATCAGGCATGATCTGTCCCCTGAGGGATTGGGGATCCATGTGTGTATCAGGTGTGAGCTGTCCCCTGAGGGATTGGGAATCCATGTGTGTATCAGGCATGATCTGTATCCTGAGGGACTGGGAATCCATGCGTGTATCAGGTGTGATCTGTACCCTGAGGGACTGGGGATCCATGCGTGTATCAGGTGTGATCTGTCCCCTGAGGGATTGGGGATCCATGTGTGTATCAGGTGTGATCTGTCCCCTGAGGGATTGGGGATCCATGCGTGTATCAGGTGTTATCTGTATCCTGAGGGATTGGGGATCCATGCGTGTATCAGGTGTGATCTGTATCCTGAGGGATTGGGGATCCATGTGTGTATCAGGCGTGATCTGTATCCTGAGGGATTGGGAATCCATGCATGTATCAGGTGTGAGCTGTATCCTGAGGGACTGGAATTCATGCCTGCATCAGGCATGATCTGTACCTTAAGTAAATAATAACCTTTGTACGTATACAGCAATCTTTGCATATACAGATGCTCTTTTCATAAATGAAATAACATTGTTTTCTTAAACATGACAAATGTTTTTATTTTCTTTGCTTGTTCCAGTGAAAACAATTTCCTCTGCTTTCTTTACCACTTGTTAATGTTCTTTAGAGCACAAGAGCAGGGCTGGGCATGGAGGCTCATGTCTGTAATCCCAGAACTTTGGGATGCCAAGGTAGGTGGATCACCTGAGGTCAGGAGTTCAAGACCAGCCTGGCCAACATGGCAAAAACCCATGTCTCCTAAAAATACAAATAAAATTAGCCAAGCATGGTTGTGGGCTTCTGTAATCCCAGCTACTCGGGAGGCTGAGGCAGGAGGATCACTTGAACCTAGTGGGTGGAGCTTGCAGTGAGCTGAGATTGCACCAGTGTACCTCAGCCTCGGTGACAAAGCAAGACTCCATCTCGGAAAAAAAAAAAAAACAGAGAAAGAGAGCAAGTGCCTTTGCTTTTAGATAGTTGGCCCAGTTTCCCTCAGAGTGTTAATCACCTTTTTACATTTCCTATTCTTATTTCCTTAAGTACCTTTTAGTCTCTATAGTCATCTGCAAGTCACGGCAAAGAAGTCAGTTATGAAACAAATGCATATTCTTCTAACAGCTAAGAGAAGCCTGTGGGTCCTGAGGAGAGAAACCGGAAGTCACCTGTGGTTCTTCCAAGGTGGAGCCATTTCAGATTGCTGCTGAAAATAACTGACCCGAACTTGGCAGGATGGGTCACAATCTTTATCAAGGCAGACACAATGCTCTGCCCCTCCATGGGAGGCCAGGGAGACACTGATGTCCCCATTATCACTCTTTTTTTTTTTTTTACCACCTCAGAGCCTTGCAGCAATGACCTGAAGAACACACAGAAAGGGTCCTCTTGAGAGAGGACATTGTAAACCAAAAATAAAATTCTAAGCCCCACAACCAACTGAACAGATCCATCCTCTTAGCCAAGGGCATCCCAAAGTTAACCTGACAAACTGGCTGAGCCATGATGGGAAGGGGTGTTTGGATATGTTTCTTTATATCCTCCGCCCCTTGGCATCCAGGCACAGCTGACCAGCATTCACATTAAAACAGAGACCTTATGGCTGACAAAACAGACACTTTCTAGCAATAAGATACCAATGGGACAGATAGCAGGTCCTGAAAGAAACGGAAGTATTTCTCCCCACAATAGATTTCTTTGACATATTTTGGAATGGTCCTATAAAGCTGTCTATTGTGGAGAAAATCTATATTCTATAGAGAATCCCTTCCCTTTCCACATCTTTTCCCCGATCCAGGAGATAATTAACTAAGATTCTGGCACCTTTTAAAGTCTGATAACAAACCTTTACAAACCCTTCTCTCTGAAGCCTGCCACCTGGAGGCCTCCTCCGTGTAAGAAGCAGCCTGGTCTCTACAACCCCCAGACACTCCCATCTTAACCCAGAAACTCCCACCACTGATTCCAGCTGTTTAGATAATAACTGAGCTCCTTCAACCAATCAGAAAATCCTGGAGTCCACTTCTTCTCCCCTGCCCATTCGAGTTGTTCTGCCTTTCTGAACTGAACCAACGTACACCTGACGTGTATTGATTGACGTCTCGTGTCTCCCTAAAATGTATGAAACTGAGCTGCAGCCCGACTCCCATAGGCACATGTACTTAGGACCTCGTGAGACAGTTCCTGGGGCCATGGTCACTCCTAGCTGGCTCAGAATAACTCTCTTCAAACATTTTATAGACTTGGACTCTTTTTGTTGATAATAAGATGACCACCATGACCTCAGTGTCATTTTACAATCTCCGTTTGCCTCCCTTGGTGCTATCCCATCAGTACGCTAGACCTGCAGACACTGGCTAACCGGAACTGTGGCTGGGTAGCAAACTCACTCGCACCGCAGTCTGATGGATGAAATACATGTGACTCCTCCATTCCTCTACAAACGATCCCATCTCACTCCTGAGCATGGACCTGCCCGTGTTAAGAATGGGGCAGGACTGTCAATCGAGATTTCCTTTAACCCAATTTATTAATTTGAAATATCTCCTTGGACAACAGATGCTGGGGAGTATGTGGAGAAATAGAAACACTTTTACACTGTTGGTGGGAGTGTAAATTAGTTCAACCATTGTGGAAGACAGTGTGGGATTCCTCAAGGACCTAGAAATAGGAATTCCATTTGGCCCAGCAATCCCATTCCTGGGCATATACCCGAAGGATTACAAATCATTCTATTATAAAGACACATGCACACATGTTTATTGTGGCACTGTTCACAATAGCAAAGACCTGGAACCAACCCAAATGCCCATCAATGATAGACTGGATAAAGAAAATGTGGCACATATACACATGGAATACTATGCAGCCATAAAAAAGGATGAGTTCATATCTTTTGCAGGGACATAGATGAAGCTGGAAACCATAATTCTCAGGAAACTGACATAAGAACAGGAAACAAAACACCACGTTTTCACTCATAAGTGGGTGTTAAACAATGAGAACACAAGGACACAGGGAGGGGACCATCACACACTGGGGCCTGTCAGGGGGTAGAGGGCTAGGGGAAGGACAGAAGGGGCTGGGGGGATTGGGGAGGGATAGCAGGGGGAAGATAGAGGAGGGATAGCATTAGGAGAAATACCTAACACAGATGACAGGGAGATGGATGCAGCAAACCACCATGGCATGTGTATACCTATGTAACAAACCTGCATGCTCTGCACGTGTACCCCAGAACTTAAAGTATAAAAAAAATCTCTCCTTCAGTAAATATTGTTTCCTCAAAGCTTCATTGTCCAGGTTGCCTCTCTCTCCTCTTTCCACCATCTCTCAACACAAAGGGAACAGAACAGTGGTGTGCTCCCCTCCCATTTATCACATCCTCCTCCTGCTCTGCAGCAGCGAGAGGGCTCACGGCCACACACTCCATGCACAGAAGCGGGCGCCTCCCCCGGCCACGCAGTCCAGGCGCGGAAGCAGCCGCCTCCCCCGGGCCGCCCCCCATCCTGGACCAATCCTGTGATCCCAGACATCGGCCTGGGTTCTGCATGTGTTTAAGAGATTCCTAAAACTCTCTCTTCTCTCTCTCTCTCTCCTTCGCTTTTGCTCACTCTTATTCTCCCGCTTTTTCTTGCTCTTCGTGTCTCCAAAGTCTGGCCTATGGTCTTACTGTCTTGCTGCAGACAGAAACAAAACCCAGGTTTGATTGTCCAAGCCTGTAACTGCAGACTGGAAGAGCAGGAGTCCACTTTTCCCTTGCAGGGGAGGGAAGACCTTCCCTCTGCCCTCTGAAGGTTTGATAATTGAGTCTAGGAAATAAGCAGACACTAGGCAGATTAGTGGGGAGAAGGCAAACGTGCATATTACATGCACAGAGGCAGCCCAGGACAGAAAAGTGAGTGAGGTCTCGAAGCCACACACCCTCTTCCCAGGAAAGAGGGCCATTGCAGGAAGCTTGGGGAGAGTGAATGACCTGGGGGAAGGTGAGTGGGTGACGCCTGTCACTGAGTCTGCCTCTGCATCCTGTGGACCCCAAGTGTCTCCTGGTTAACCCTCCCCGTTGATGAGATTCCCAGGGAGGAGATGCCTGACAATTGAGCTCCTAATTGAGAGTCGGGTTTTTAGGCAGATAGGGAGGTTCAGACAAAGCTCCTCCCTGCGTGTGCTGCTCCTCCAGTTTGAAGCAATCAATATATTTCGCAGCCGTGTTTCCTGAACCCTGGTACTCGTGGAGCACTGAAACCCACAGCTTCAATGACTGGGATGCCCAGAGCAAGATCTGCAGGAGATGGAAATACGCCTTAAATTACATTTCAAAAGACACTGTGCTCATTATGAAGCATCTGCAATGTGAGAGGAGGTGAGCATAAGGAGCTCTCTTGTCCTCCCCTTCCTCCTACTTCATTAAAAAAATGTCCAAGGGATGTGACTTTACCCAAATGACACAGCTGTAGGAGGGGAGGCCATTAGGAAGAAGTTCCATGGAAAAAGGAAATGAAAGCTGATTGTCACCAATAAATTAGAGCAATTTTCTTAATTTACTGTCCATTTGCTTGCTTGTTCTTTGCTGGCGTGTCTTACGAAATATGAAAATCTGACAGTTAGTCACTTGGAAGGAGCATGTCTTCACGCCAAGGCCAGGTCTCTGTGGCACCAGAGGATTTACTGTTCTCCCTGGGTAACCAGAAGAGAGCTCAGCGGCCCTCTTTGTTCCCTGCTGGCAGTCTGAGATGCAGCCTGCACCGGCCTCCCGCTGTGACCTTTTGGGGTGGGGCTGGGAGACAGCGTCTTCACGACTAACCCTATGTCAATCCCTTCCTGGCAAAGGAAGAGGGAAGGTGCACAGGGGCTCTGGAGCCAAGGTGGGGGGGGCACCAACAGAATGAGCTGGTCACATGCACAGAGCACTACATTCTCCTCATGCTAAACCCAAGAAAAGTCTCCCAGCTCTCACGGTGTTTCCTGCTAATCTCCCTTTCTGGCTATTATTCAGCTACCGCGAATCCTCCTCAAGCTTCCAGCTTCCTTTTAGCTGTAGAAAGAGAATGAAAAAAATGTACCCTGAGACCCTGAATTTTTTTTTTCTTCCTTTTCTGTTGCCAGTGAATCTGTTTGAAAAGCAGCTGGCGCAGGCCGCAGAAATGTGTGCCAGCACTAATGGAGACGCAGGAGCTGCGCTGCAGGGCATCCAGGCACCGCCAAACATGGGCTTACTGCGGGCCCGCCCTCCCGGGGTGACCTGCCGGTGACACGCGTTTCGGACCTGCAGAGGGAGTCTGGAGCGTTGGAAATGTTTCCCCTCTTCTTGATTTTCTTTGGAGGCCCCATACACTGTATTAGTTCCACGATGCAAAGTGCTGCTTCCAAGCAGGTTAACCGGAGCAGACTTCATCTCGCCCCTCCCCGCATTTCCTTTCAGGAAATTCAGGAAGGTGAGTGTCAACGTGTCTGTCCACCTGAGTATTTATTTTTCCACAGAAAGGGCAGTGTGTTTCGTTGTTTTGTTCTTACCCAGCTCATAAAGGGCCTGATCATTTATTCAGTGATATTTACCAGTGTCAAGCAAGGGCCTGATCATTTATTCAGCGATATTTGCCAGTATCAAGCAAGGGCCTGACCATTTATTCAGCAATATTTGCCAGTGCCAAGCATGTACTGAACACTGGCTGACAGTGAGGACACCTAAAAGCCAGGCGTGCAAAGCGCCGGTGAGGGTCCCTGGCAAAGCCAAGCTCTGTAAAATAGCCAGAGGTCTGTCTGGCACCAACACGAGCGGCCGTGGCTCAGGGAACGGTCTCAGGGGTCCTGATAGAGCCTGACTGAGGTGGTCAGGTTACGGTTTTATAGATTTTAGGGAGAAAGAAGTTACAGGCAAAGCCAGAAATCAATCCATGGAAGGTGCACGTCAGTTCTGCCTGGAAAGGTGGGATCTCCAAGGTGAGAAGTGGGGGCTCATAAGTCCTAGGTAGATTCAAGGATTTTCTGATTGGCAATTGGTTGAAAGAGTTAAGCTTTGTCTAAAGACTTGAAGTTGGTGGAAGAAAATGCTTGAGTTAAGATACGTGGGGGTGGTGGAAGCCGAGCTCCTCGTTCCGTAGAAGCCTCCAGGTAGCAGCTTTCAGAGGGAATCGATGGCCAGTGTCTCTCTTCAGACCTTAACAGGTGTCAGACTCTTAGTTAATGTCTCCCAGAGCTGGAAGGGCCTGCCTGCCTCCAGGAATGAAGATTCTCCACAGATACAAATTCCCATGGAAGATGGCTTTGCAGGGCCATTTCAAAATATGTCCGAGAAATATTCTAAGGTGAAATACATTTGATTTCCCTCGGAGGGCGCTGCCTGTCACAGGATGCTACAGCAGATCCGGGTTGGAACTGGTTATCCGGTCGCCGTGGAGTCGGCCTTGTCAGTGTTGCGATCTCTGTTTTGAGGTTAATGCTGGTCAGTTGTGCCTAAACTCCACAGGGAGGAGGCGTCGCGAGGCGTGTCTGACATCTCTTCCCACTGTGGGGAATTCCGTTTGTCAGCCTTCTCTGGTGCATCAGTAGTTCTTACTGTTACTGTTTGCGTTGCTATAAAGGGACGCCTGAGACTAGATTATTTACTTATTTACTTTGGTTTCTTTTTGGGACAGACTCTCGTTCTGTCACCGACCTCCAGTTGGCTCATTGCATCCTCCCGGGTTCAAGCGATTCTCCTGCCTCGGGCTCCTGAGTAGTTGGGATTACAGGTGCCCACCACCACACCTGGCTAATTTTTGCGTTTTTAGTAGAGACGGGGTTTCACCATGTTGGCCAGGCTGGTCTTGAATTCCCGGCCTCAGGAGTTCTGCTCACCTTGGCCTCCCAAAGTGCTGGGATTACAGGTGTGAGCCACTGCATCTGGCCATGAGACTGGGTAGTTATAAAGAAAACTTTATTTTCGCTTCCAGTTCTGTAGACTGTATAGAAAGTGTGTTGCCAGCATCTGCTTCCTGTGAGGCCTCAAGAGGCTTCCAATCGTGGTGGAAGACTCAGGGGGAGCAGGCCTATCACATGGCAAGAGGGGGAGCAAGAGAAATGGCAGGAGGCGAAACTACCTTTGCAGAGATGATGACAGGGAGAGGGATCTGACCTCGGTGACTGTCTCTGGCTTCTGACTGCCAA
Organism: Callithrix jacchus; assembly: GCF_049354715.1. Classification (NCBI taxonomy): domain Eukaryota; kingdom Metazoa; phylum Chordata; class Mammalia; order Primates; family Cebidae; genus Callithrix; species Callithrix jacchus. The sequence goes on from NC_133504.1 coordinate 5,433,864, forward strand.
GCTGTCCTTGGCCTTTCCTGGATGAAGGCCAAGCTAGCCTTGGGACCAATTTATCATTTAACCTTAAGGCAAGGATGATAATAACCCTTCCCAAAACTGAACCACCTTTGTAGAACCACTGAAACACCTCGTAGTTAGGCTTACGGGAGGGGCCTGAACCTGCTAAGAGACAGGTACAGTTCCTACGATCCCTTACCGCTCGGGGATCATGTGGCCAGGGGTCACAAGATTGAGACTTCTCAGTGGCCCCTAGAGATGACATCACTACTGTAGAACCAGAGATGGGTTTTTTGCAGTGTGTTTCAGACAGGCCCCACCTGCCCTCCTGACTCCTGACTCACCTACTCCTGTGGCCTCACCCAGTAGCTGACCCAGAGCACGGGGCTTGCTTCCACACCCTGTGATTTCATCCCTAACCAATCAGCAGCTCCCATTCCCTAGCCCCCAGCCCACCAAGTTGTCATAAAGACTCTAACCTCTGAGCCTTCAGAGAGACCAATTTTATTGACAGCTCCAATTCTCCCTTGTGGGCCAGGTTCATGCCACTTAAACTCTCTACCACAGTGCCGTGGCCTCAGTGGATTGATTTTGTCTGTGTAGCAGGCAAGGAGAATGTGTCTGGTGATCACAGAGGTTCCAGGTTATTTTAGACAACAAGCTCCCCTATGAACGGATACAGCAAGAGCCCACTCATTTCCATGAGGATGGCCCCAAGCCATTCATGAGAAATCCACCCCCATGACCCAAGCACCCCCCACCAGGCCCCAGCTCCGACACTGGGGATCACATCTACATGAGATCTGGAGTGGATACACATCCAGACCACATCATGCAAGGTCCCCTTGGCTCAGAAGGGGTGCATTCAGTGGGTTGAGGGCTTAGGATTTTGTTTTTTGTTTACATGAGGCCTGAGTGGAACTTACAAACGAATGGGGCAGAGGAAGACATGAAATTGGTAAAACGAAACCACCACTCTGTGTATTTTGTTTTTGTCAGTGCTCTGGCACTGTGAGGGAAATAAACAGCGTCGCTGATGTCACAGTATTTAGTGGGACAGGAGGTGCAGGAGAAATTATGGACTAGCTTTTCGACTCCTGTTCCAACCCATTTATGGAATCACTTTCTGAACTACAGCTAGAATGCCTGTTTGAACTGCAGAGGCAGAGAAGAAAGAAAGGACAAAAAAGATGAAAGAGAAGGAAGAAAGGGAGGGAGGGAGGGAGGAAGGAAGAAAGGGAGGGAGGGAGGGAGGAAGGAAGAAAGGGAGGGAGGGAGAAAGGAAGGAAGGGAGGGAGGGAAGGGAGAAAGGGAGGGAGGGAGGGGAGGGAGGAAGGGAGGGAGGAAGAAGAGAAGGAAGGGAGGGAGGGAAGAAAGGGAGGGAGGGAGGAAGAAGAGAAGGATGGGAGGAAGGGAGGGAGGGAGAGAGGAAGGGAGGGAGGAAGGAAGGGAGGGAGGAAGAAGAGAAGGAAGGGAGGAAGGAAGGGAGGAAGGAAGGAGAGAAGGAAGGGAGGGAGGGAGGAAGGAAAGATGGAAGGGAGGGAGGAAGGAAGGGAGGAAGGAAGGGAGGGAGGGAGGGAGAGAGGAAGGGAGGAAGTAGGAGAGAAGGGAGGGAGGGAGGGAGAGAAGAAGGGAAAGGAAGGAGGAGAGATGGATGAAAACTGCACTTCCCAGACTCCTTGCAACTAAGGCCTGACCGCCGCCCCCCGCTTTGTGAGTCTTAGGTGGAGAAAATGAAAGCACAGCTTTGCCCAGTGGCAGTATCATAGCCAGGGAGGTTTATCCGAGGCGCCATGATTGCTAATTGAAAATGAGCAGCACAAGGCAGTGGACCTTGTGGGGAGCTGAGATGTCTTCACATACCTGGTGACAGAAGCACTAGATTCTTCTAGACAGCTGTGCCGGAGCACTTTGCCAGCTCTCTGGGCTGGCAGGGCTGGGAGGCAGGCGGTGATCGTGAGCTTCCCACAAAGACACATCAGCGGTGTCACTTTTCCCAGCAGCAGTTCCTCCTGCCCGCAGGCTGCCTTCCCTGCGGTAACCACCGCCATTCTGCCTCCATCACAGGATCTTGCACCTGAGTATCTTCCTGCTCTTCCCCCAACGGCAATCAGCTGTTGCTTCTTTCCTCCCACAGAAGCAGCACTTGTATCAGAGGGTCCTGCCCTGCCCAGATCTTCCTTAGGAGGACACAGAGGAGATGGTGGAAAGAGCTAACACCAGGTGAATGCAGGTTCTCCTTGTCTCAGGCGCCCCGGGGCTTTCTCAACCATCCAGTGCACTAGCTCACACTGTCTTTAAGAATTTGCAGCCAGACGCAGTGGCTCATTCCTGTAATCCCAGCACTTTGGGAGGCTGAGGCTGACAGATCACCTGAGATCAGTTTGAGACCAGCCTGGCCAACATGGTGAAACCCCATCTCTACTAAAAATAAAAAAATCAGCCGGGCGTGGTGGCGGGCACCTGTAATCCCTGGCGCTCAGCCTAGGGGATAAGAGTGAGACTTTATCTCAAAAAAAAAAAAAGAGAGAATTTGGTACATCCTGGCTGTTTTCTTCCAACCTGCTTTTATGGCTGCTCCATCCACCCTCCTCCCACACTCTGCCAAGGGTGACACGGTTCTGCTGCCCGATTCCCCCCGAGGGACCTGTCACTCCTCAGAACTGACTTCACTTGGTTGTCTTGCAAACTCAGCTTTCTGATGTGCTCAAGAAGAGTCAGCAGTGTGACGATCACGTGGCTTTTTCTCCTCGCTAAGGTGGGAGTGAAATCTTTATAGAGCGGTCTACATATGAAGTGAGAACAGAACTCCCTGTTTTTGTTTCACGATCCCACATTGGTGGTCTGGAGTTTAGAGCTCTCCCAGCACGGGATCAAACACCCGTGCTGCTAAAAGCTTCAGAAATAAACTATTTGTTAACTCTGCGCATCTTCTGAGTAACGAATAGTTTGACTCTTCATAGAGTGAGAGTTTGCACATCACTCTATGAAGAGCTGAGGAGACCACGATGCATGAGATACCGTCCTTGTCCTGCCCTTGCTCACCGTCCTGGGGAAGTAAAGGCACAGAAACAAATGTCAGAAAGTGGAGTGGGAAAAGCGCTGTGGGAGCCCGGGTCTGAATAGGCAGCATGCAGGGGCATGAGGACGCAGAATGCTTGGAGTTGCTTCTTGAATTTCTTGAATTTTGTGTAAGAGTTTTCTAGACTGAGATGGTAAAGAGGCATTCACAGAAAAGCACTCTTTCTAGTCCTCACTCTCCGATAAGAGTTCCATCCCTGGCAGGGTTTGCCTGGGTCAGAATTCTCTCACCGGGTCCCGCAGGCCGACCTGGTCTTAACCGCAGCGAGCTCTGCGGCTGCGCCCTGCAGGTGAACCCAGCTTTCTACAAGGTCAGCCCGTCTCGTGGGGGGAGCATTAATGATAGAAACTCCGCTGCGTTAGAATAAAATCAGTATTTTTTCTTTCCTTCTCTTTTCTTTCTCTTTCTTTCTTTTTGATTTTTTGTTTGTTTTTGAGATGGAGTCCTGCTGTGTCACTCAGGCTGGAGTGCAGTGGCACAGTCTTGGCTCACTACAACCTCCACCTCCTGGGTTCCAGCAATTCTCTGCCTCAGCCTCCCAAGTAGCTGAGATTACAGGTGCCACCAACATGACCAGCTGATTTTTGTACTTTTAGTAGAGACGGGGTTTCACCATTTTGGCCAGGCTGGTCTTGAACTCCTGACCTCGTGATCCACCCACCTCGGCCTCCCAAAGTGCTGGGATTACAGGCGTGAGCCACCGCGCCCCACCTGTCCTCTCAATATTTGTGCTAACCTCTATATTTGTTGTCTGTGAGGGGTGGCTATCTGGATATTCGTATATTTATTGGAACCACCGGGGCATATGTCAACACTGGTCTGGGAGGAGCGGAGAGGCGTCACAGCTGCCAAAGCTCTCCTCGTGCGGCCTCGCCTGGGTGGTCGACTACTTCAGTGTCAGCCGAAACAAGGAGTGCAGCCCAAACAAGGACTCACCGGAGTCAAACGCCCAAGAGAACAGGGCTCACAAACCGAAGTCTAGTCCTTCCGTGAATGGTGAGCCTGCAGCATGCCGAGTGTAGATGAGAGTTTTAGCAGAAGATGTCAAGTGCCAGGCGTGGAGTCTGGGGATCAGTCTGTGAACAAACCCAGGCTCAGAATCTGGCGAGATGAGCAGAGCAGGAGCAAGAGCCAGGACAAGAGCTGGGTGCTCAGGGGAGCCAGGGTGGGCCGAGTGCAGCCCACCTGTCCCCTTCACCACCCCTGGAGCACAATGTACACACAAACACACACAGACCACAGCTTTAAAAGCAGAACCCTAAAATCCCAGCACTCTAGGAGGCCAAGGTGGGTGGATCACAAGGTCAGGAGTTCGAGACCAGCCTGGCCAACATGGTGAAACCCCATCTCTACTACAAAATACAAAAACTAGCTGGGCATGGTGTCGGGTGCCTGTAGTCCCAGCTGCTCAGGAGGCTGAGGCAGGAGAATCACTTGAACCTGAGAGGCGGAGGTTGCTGTGAGCCGAGATTGTGCCACTGCATTCCAGCCTGGGTGACAGAGCGAGACTCCACCCCGCCCCCCCAAAAAGCAGAACAGTATTGAATGAGAACTGTATTGAACAGTTAATGCCCACAGCAGTCCACACCTATGGTGCAGTGGGATTTACATTAATGCATTAAACGCGGTGACAATACACGCTGAATGATAACTGTCAGAATATATATAAAACATGTACGTTGGCCAGGCTTGGTGGCTCCCACCTGTAATCCCAGCACTTTACAAAGCCGAGGCTGGTGGATCGCCTGAGATCAGGAGTTCGAGACCAGCCTGGCCAACATAGTGAAACCCTGTCTCTACAAAAATACAAAAAATTAGCTAGGTGTGATCACAGGTGCCTGTAATCCCAGCTACTCGGGAGACTGAGGCAGAAGGATTCCTTGAACCTGAGAGGCAGAGGTTACAGTGAGCTGAGAATCACACCACTGCACCCCAGTCTGGGAGTTGGAGTGAGACTTCATTGTACACACAAAAAACCAACAAACCAACAAACAAAAGATTTGTTAAAGGCACAAACCTTATGATTTTTAAGAACTAAAGAAAGATTTTTCAGCAATTGAGAAGCTTCCCTTTTCTTAAGCTAACTAATAAAACAGGTTGACAAAGAGAATATCAGACTACAGAAGAGGAGGAAAGACGGATCTTGTAGGAATTCCACTTTGGCCCCACACATGCTGACACCCAATGTCCTCATGCCTTGGTATTTAAGGGTCCTCTGGGCGGGGGTTGCTGTACCAGCCCCGCCCTGTGCAATTCACTTCTCTGTGCAAAGTGAACTACTGGCCCCTTCATGGTTGCCTCAGCAGTCCCACTTCTTTTGCTGTTATTTTGAACTCCTAAGTACAAAGGTAAAATAGTTGTCAACATTTGCTGGATATGACCTATTTATTTATTCATTCATTCATTATTTTATTGACACTGAGTCTCACCTTGTCACCCAGGCTGGAGTGCAGTGGCCTGATCTCGGCTCACTGCAGCCTCCACCTCCTGGCTTCAAGTGATTCTCATGCCTCAGCCTCCTGAGTAGCTGGGATTACAGGCACCTGCCACCACGCCCGGCCAGAAGAGACGGGGTTTCAGCATGTTAGCCAAGCTGGTCTCAAACTCCTGAAGGTCATTATAAAAGAATCTTCCTTAAAAATCATGTTAAACAGATGTTTTCTGTATGGAAATGCCCCTTTGCACCCCCTTTCCCTACTGAAGCATGTGAAAAGACGCTTCCTTTTGTTTTGTTTCTGAATCTGATATTTCACTGAGAATATTTTTCTTGCAAGGTGAAAAAAAATCACTACACTGTTATATAATTTGAACGCAAGTATCACCATCCAATTTTTATGTCAATACAACAAAAAATTCTGCAACCTAGGTATTCATGATAATCCCCTTCTCAATGTTTGAACAGCTTGAAAGCAATTTTAAGCACATTGGTGGTGTTACTGGTGGTAAACATTACCTTCACCAACGTAGGGGCTACACTCCCCATTTGGTGCGTTGTCTGTGCCAAATGCGCACATGCCTATGGGAATGGCTGTGCAGAGCCAGCCGTCCTGCCAGGCTGCTCTGGAAACGTGGGTTATACCGTCCTTGAAGAGAATCCCTGTGGGTGAATCGTAAGAGGATGAAGACGGTTTGTCGAAAGTTTAAAGTCACAAATAAAGCATTTTCTTCACGACGAGACTTATCAGGGCGAGAATACGATGACATAGAATATAAATTATGTTTTCATTGCACATATATAAATTGTGATGTTGTCTATCAGGCAAAAATCCTAAAACGTAGAAGTGAATTTAAAAAGCGTTTTAAATCCCAGGTACATGTGCATTCTCCTCAATAACAACACATGTATTCAGTTTCACACCGTTAAACTGTTTTCATGCTTTTACTTCATCCTCAGCATAAGTCCATGAGGTGGACAAGGAGATACTGTCTGCTCAGCTAGCTGACGACAAATCACGTACATAGTTAATAAAGACACAAAGATCCTGAATCTGCCCTTGACAAAGCTGAACTGTGGGTGGGTTAGACACACGGTTCACTGCACCGAAGACCGGATCAAACCCCGCAGCTGTCTTTACCCAGACAAGGGAAAGCGGGGCGATTCCGGCCTGGATTCTGTAAACCGTGTCAGTCAGTTCCCTTTGCCTTGGTAGTGGCTGTTGCTCTGGGAATCGCTGACAGTATGGGAAGAAACAGTAACAAGCTTCTTGATGCCACTTCTGACCTCTGACCACTAGAGGACAGTCGTGTTCTCTGCACAGCCTGCGGAGAACCCGTTCCAGGAGAAACGAGGGCCTCCAATGTCCCCCTCACAGCCATGGCCTGTCCCGAAGGTGCTGGCTTCTGCTGCAGACACAGGCTCTCCCGGCAGCCCCGTGCTCTGTGCCACTATTCCTGGAAGCCTCACCAATGCCCTCCATGTTCCGCCCTGCACACCTGCCCTTCTACAAGTCTCTTCTCTCAAAGCCTCCTTAGGTGGCTGCTCTCCATATTGCAGAAGAGGGTAGCGCCCAGGGAGCTGAGTCAGGAACCCCACGCTGCTGAGCTCCCAAGGCCTTCAGTAAAGTCGGGTCGCCACTCCCACACCCTGGCCCTGCATCCACTGCCATCGGCCCAGGGTGAGGACCAGCACATCAAGGCCAAACTCCTTCCCTTGTCCCCCTTTCCACCCCCATGTCTGAGAAGCCGGGGCTCATTCTCCCTCAGCCACAGGTTCCAGACAGTCCCCTCCCCAGCAGTCACCTCAGGCACTCTGGGTTCCAGCATGGCCTACAGGAACCCGTCCTGAAAAGTGACAGTGCAGGACCTCCCCACTCGGGAAGTTCACGTTCACAACTCTGCTCCTTCCTACACTCGGTAAACTGCACAGTGACACTGACGGGCTGTTAGGTGAGAGTGGTGGTGGTGAGTGTGGAAATCGCCTTAATTTTATGGGTTACCAACGCCGACCTGTCACTGAATTCATGTTTACTCAGCAAGAGCTGAGAGACACTACTGAGTATTTTAACACAGACTTCGCTGGTGTGTGACCCACAGATGGATTCTTCCATCGCTCATGAACGAGTTCTATTACTGAACTGAGCTGCTGTCTGCTCTCCCAGTGGAGTGAGGCCAAACATCCATCCTGTGGTTTGCAGGATGCCAGGGAGGGAGAACTGGGCCCGACCTCTCCGTGGTTTATAGTAGTTTTCAATCTGGAGAAGCAGAGGTTACAGGCAGAGGCATCGATGGCTTCGCTGAGGCTCTGTATTAGTTTGGCCTAAAAGAGTGGGGTGTCATGAAGCAGGAGCCGGCAAGTCACAGGCGGATTCAGAGAGCTTCGGATTTGCAGTTGGCTAAGGAGGGGAAGCTTTGTCTGAAAACCCGGGTCGGGCCAATAGAATGTAGTGCTCTGGCCTGTGGGTATAATGTCCTTCAGGCCCCTCAGGAAGAAACTTAGAACAAGGAGCAGCGGGTAGTTCCGCATTACCTGAGGTCTCCGAGCCGCAGATCCATCTGGAGGGGTCTGGGTTTCTGAAAAGCCGCACAGACATAGGCTCAGAGATTGTCTTTAGCCTCTGTGGGCCCCAAACGTGCCACAGCTTGAACTCCCTTGGTTACTGTGCTAAGTTACTGCAACCTTCTTGCTTGTCAAGCTGCTCACCTGCTCTTCAGGGCCAGCTGGGTGCCTGGAGTCCCCCTCGAAGAACTGAAGATTTTCCTTTCATGCTTCAGGGACCTGCAGCCCCCAAGAGGGGCCCCTGCTCTGTCTCATTTCTTCTTTCTTAAAAAATTTATGTATTTTACTTTAGGTGCATACTATATCTGGCATTTCTCCCTGTGTTATTCCCTCCTCCCCTCCCTCCCCCCTCCCCCCGCTGTCTCTCCCCATCCCCCATCTCTCCCCTCCCTCCCAACCCCCCCTCCCCTCGTCCCCACCCCCCACTGTCCCTCCCCTACCCCCCCAACTGTCCCCAGTGTGCAATGTTCCTCTCCCTCAGTCCACGTGTTGGTTTGTCATTAAGAAACTCCCTCTAATGAGACCATGAAGTTCTCGGGGTGAACGCGCTGATCTTACATCTCTCCTTTCTCCTTGTTGTTCCAGATGCTCTCCATAAACTCCATTTTGAGGAACGGAGGTTTCAGCTGCCACCACTTGTGTTTCTAGCTCACTCCCTCTCCGACAATCCTCTCTCAGAGGCATCCGTCCGGTCTCTGCTAAAATGTCACCTTCCCAAAGACCTTTCCTTGCTGTCTTATTTAAACTGGCAGGTTCCCCTCCTTCATCCTGGCATCATTTACCCCTGGTTCTTGTCACCACCTGTCACGCCATATATTTTCACCTTATTTATTGCCAGCGCCCTCTCCCCCGCCCGCCCGCACTACAAAATAAGCTCCATGAGGGAGCTTTTGTCTGTTTAGCTCACTAATGTATCCTCAATGTCCACAAAAGTGTCTAGCACATAATCAACACTTCACAAACAGGTGTTGAATGAATAAATCCATCAAGCATTTCACACAGCATTTTCCCCAAAGGAGGCAGTTAAGAAATATTTATCTGAGCAAACACAGCTCTTTTCATCAGTTCAGGGATGTGGAAGGTCAAGGGTCACGTACAGAGGGCGCCACCAGAGCCTGGGGTAGCTCAGCAGCTGTTAAAACCTCCAGAGAAGGGATACATGCAATTCTGAGGGGTAGCAAAATAAGCAGAGAATGTTCTGATATAAAGTCCGTTGGGACTGGAGTCATGGAAGGCTCCGGAACTAGTTGAGCTCCCAGGATCAATCAGTGGAGGATTTCAAAACCATTTGCGCTGCGGTTCTTTCGGTGGTATCAGGCTTCCAAACCAGAGACGCTTTTACAAATTCAGAAGAGCATATGAAGGGGACCTCTGTAACAACAACAGAAGCTCTTTGGATAACATGTGATGTCACGATAACAAAGCTTCCTGCTACACAGAGACATAGAGGGTGTTTAGTGGGGTACCACTTTGCAATATTAACTGTTCTTAATATTTCCTTTTTTTTCCCAGCTGGGAGACTAGATATGAATTTCCCACTGCCCAGGTGTTATTTGACACTGCAGAATGCATGTCGAAGCATGAATTTTTATTTTATGTGTGTTAATGGTTGGACATCTGGGGTCCGGCTGAACCTGGTGGCACTGGCAGTCAGTCAGCCTACAACCCTCTCTAGTTAGCCAATTCCTAGAGAGAGCGAAGGACACCCCCTCCAGGGAGAGCCTTTCAAATGCAAATGAACCAATCCAAAGCCCACACCACAGACTACCTCCTCTATTGGGAATCTCAAATTCAGGGTCATGATTCCCCCTGCCCTGATCACCCCCAAACCAGGTACCAGACACTTAGTGACAGCCCCTATGCCCTGAGTCTGCTGAAATTATTGAAACTCTCCACCCAGAGCCTGCTCAGCCTATCCTGCCTGGTCCTTCACGTGGAATCCTCTCCCCGCCACCCAATCCTCCCTACTGTGATGGATCAAACTTTAAATACCAGGACACATGTGCTGATTAAATTATATATCTAATAATGGGTTTAAAACTTTTTCAGGCCGGGCATGGCGGCTCACGCCTATAATCCCAGCACTTCAGGAGGCCAAGGCAGGCGGATCACCTGAGATCAGGCATTCAAGACCAACCTGGCCAACATGGTGAAGCCCCATCTCTACTAAAAATATAAAAAATTAGCCAGGCATGGTGGTGCGTGTCTGTAATCCCAGCTACTCGGGAGGCTGAGGCAGGAAAATTGCTTGAACCCAGGACGCAGAGGTTTCAGTGAGTCAAGATCGCACCACTGCACTCCAGCCTGGGTGACTGAGTGAGACTCTGTCTCAAAAAAAAAAAATTTTGTTCAAAGAAATCTCTTATCATTTGAGTATCATGACCTTTCTTTATTGACAATTGAAGAGCAAACATTCCAGATATTTTATGAGTTTAAATGATGTGCTCTCAAATTTTTATTGACTCAGTGCTCTGTTCTTTATTTCCAATTAGGGTACAATTGTACATCTGATTATGATCAGAGATCAATGATACATTTCATAAAGTCAGCGGCACTCGGTGTTAGAAAGGGTGCTACATATCATTCGGTATTTGGTCTATTTCTTATGTCTTTAGATACAAGAAAAAATTGAGTAAAAGATTGTGTGTGTGTGTGTGTGTAAGAAGAAAACAAAATATTAGGTCTTATTTTCTGGTTTTTTTTTTTTTTTTTTTTTTTTTGAGACCGAGTCCCACTCTGTCACCCTGGCTAGAGGGCAGTGGTACAATCTTGGCTCACTGTAACCTCCACCTCCTGGGTTCAAGTGATTCTCCTACCTCAGCCTCCTGAGTAACTGGGACTACAGGTGCCCACCACCAGGCCCAGCTAATTTTTTGTATTTTTAGTAGACACAGTTTTACTGTGTTAGCCAGGATGGTCTCAATCTCCTGACCTTGTGATCCACCCACCTCGGCCTCCCAAAGTGCTGGGATTACAGGTGTGAGCCCCTGCACCCAGCCAGGTCTCATTTTCTTATTTTAAATCTTTAATCGAATCCACAGCCATCTAAACTACATATTCTATGTCCCTAGATTCTCAGAAGAATGAATCTGAGGAAAACAAAAGCTAAAGAACATGAAGTTCTTACATTTTATCAGTGGTTGGATTCACATGGATAGTCACATGTGACACTGGAATGAAATGGCGAGTATGGTGTTGGTTAATCTGCGTGGAATCCGTCTAAACTTTGTAGCTCATGAAAATATTGGTGGGATTTAAAACTTGAACAGATAGTGAATCCTTTTCATGAATTCTGATAAAAGCACTGTCCCTTTTAGCAGGGCAAGCAATTGCAGAGAACAGTCGGAAGCACAAGGTGAATCAGTGTTCTTTGCTGTTCAAGATTATTTTCTGAAAGTGTTTAAGTTGCTTTCCTGTAATAAAGAAAATCTCAGCCAGGTGAGGTGGCTCACACCTGCGAGCACCAGAACTTTGGGAGGCCAAGGCAGGCGGATCGCGAGGTCAGGGTTTTGGGAGCAGCCTGGCCAACAAACATGGTGACACCTGTCTCTAGTAAAAATTCAAAAATTCACTGAGTGTGGCTAATTTCGCATCTGTAGTCCCAGCTACTTGGAGTCCCAGCTACTCGGGAGGCTGAGGCAGGAGAATCACTTGAACCCAGGAAGCAGAAGTTGCAGTGAGCCAAGATCACGCTGCTGCACTGCAGCCTGGGCAACAGAGCAAGACTCCATCTCAAAAAGAAAAGAAAAGAAAGAGAGAGAGGAAGGGAGGGAGGTGGAGGAGGGAGAGGGAGGAGGGGAGGGAGGGAAGAAATTGCATATTAAAAAATTTAAGAATTTGGCATGTCTTTCTCCGAGGGCTTGGAAAACAAGTTCCCCACCACATCACATACCTGGAGTGTTGGAAGGTTTAATTCCAAATTTGTTAATTTATAGACTTGATGATTTAAATTATAAAATTGCAGACCTTCCTATGGAATTGAATTCTTTCTAAAATGTCCCATAGGAGGTACTCATTTAATTCTGACTCCCTGCTCTGCATTTATAGCCCGGAGAGTTAAACAGCAAAACCTGGATGGGAAAACCAGGGTTTCCAACTGCGAAATTCAGGAAGTAACAACTCATCATCTTCTGTAAAGTGAGAGGGGAATTTTTAACACTGACTTTCTTCTCGCCACAACCTTTGGCAGATTTTTGTGCCTGGCCACAGCTCCTGTGGGGAGGAGACACTTCTGGCTGACTCACCACCGTGGGGGCATTCATCCTGGAGGTGTTGGGGAGGGCAGGAGATCTTCAGTTTCAGCGTCACACAGAACTGGCTAGAGGCGAATCTGTAAGGTGACATTCAGCGCTTGAGATGTGACCTACTATCTGCAGATAGAGAAACTAGATTTTTCTATAGCTGGAATAAATGCCCTTCATCAAGAAAGTGGCCAGCCCTTTATAGACTCATTGGAAGAGACAAATAATTTTTAAAAAGAGAAGCAAGGAATAAAAATATATAGGTCAGAAATGTAGGGTCAGATGTATCATCCTGGATTCTGTGTTCCCAGTTCCTAGGGACGGGGGACTTTGGTCCCCACCAGAAACAAATTCACGTAAGTTGTATTGGTTGTGTGTTACACACAGCGAAAGTCGTGACTCCAGGGTCAGTGCGTGGGCTGGTTCCATTTTCCCATCATTAGATTCTTCTGGTTGCAGAAGGGGCAGGTGAACTGGGTCTCCAGTGTCTTCTGCTTGAGGGCAGCTTCCATTTTCATATTTTGCTTCCTGTGTCCCCAGGAGTGTGAACCTGTCCTCACTTTCTCATGAGACAGAGGCCATGTGTGTGCGTGAGTGAATGTGTGTGTGCGTGTGTGAGTGCGTGCGTGTGTGTGCATGCGTGTGTGTGCGTGTGTGAGTGCGTGCATGTGTGTGTGCGTGTGTGTGTGCGCGCGTGCGTGTATGTGTGTTCCTTCTGGCGCCTTACAAGCCTGAGAAACAGGGTCAACAGTAACGGTGATAACAGCGCTGTCGCCAGCAGCATCCTCCCAAATTCTCCCAAGACACTTTTGGAGGTCACTAGCTGTGTGTGTGACAGAGAAAGGGGTGAGGGGAGCAGTGGGTTTCATTGTCCAGTCGGACACCTGGAGACCCTCACGTGGCACATTTCGTTAATTCCACCACATGCCAGGAGCTGCGGCCCTTTCTCCCCACCCCAGACACGCTGCACTGCACTGATGGCCTCATCCTGCAAAAGCAAATACAGGGTCATCTGTGAAGTGAGGAGCATGTCTCTTCTGTGGTTCTCTGCTCCCTTCTGTTGGCTCGTGCAACCTGAAGTCACTGGGGTTTTCTCTCTTTTTTTTTTTCTTCTTTTTTTTTTTTTTGAGACGGAGTTTCGTTCTTGTTACCCAGGCTGGAGTGCAATGGCACGATCTCGGCCGCAACCTCTGCCTCCTGGGTTCAGGCAATTCTCCTGCCTCAGCCTCCTGAGAAGCTGGGATTACAGGCACGCGCCACCATGCCCAGCTAATTTTTTGTATTTTTAGTACAGACGGGGTTTCACCATGTTGACCAGGATGGTCTTGATGTCTTGCCCTCGTGATCCACCCGCCTCGGCCTCCCAAAGTGCTGGGATTACAGGCTTGAGCCACCGCGCCTGGCCTCTTTTTTTCTTTAAAGCTCTCCCTCTCCCAGGACCAAGTCTGTGGGTGTGGGGCAGGAACGGAGCTGAAAGGTGGGCACCTGGCTGCACGCAGGTCACGTCTCCCGTATGAGGAAGGCTTTGTTCACAGCTGGCCTCAGCTGCCTGAGTCCTTCCTCCCTCACACTGGGGTCCCTTACATGAACAGATCTCTGGTGGCCCCAACAGAAAGCCAGTGACACAGGTCCACGTTTACCACTCAGCCGAGGCTGCAGTTTATACTGTCTGTGCATGTGTGTGCACACACCAGTGTTATTAATGCCAGCTGCTCATTGAAACCACCACCCCGTTTCCAAAATACATGGACACCTGGACCTCGCCTATGCCCACGTGAAACAGAATCTCCAAGCAGTGGGTCTCATACACCTGTTGTTTTAAATTCTGCAGACCATTCTGATGCGCTGTCAAGACCAAGAACCGCGGTGTGTACACACGGTGTAGGGTAGGGCTGGGCCCAGCACTGTCTGAAAGCGCTCACGTGGCCAGGCGCGGTGGCTCACACCTGTAATCCTAGCACTTTGGGAGGCTGAGGTGGGTGGATCACCTGAGGTCAGGAGTTCAAAACCAGCCTGCCCAACATGGTGAAGCCCTGTCTCTACTAAAAATACAAAAATTAGCTGGATGTGGTGGTAGGTGCCTGTAATCCCAGATACTTAGGAGGCTGAGGCAGGAGAATCACTTGAACCCTGGAGGCAGAGGTTGCAGTGGGCTGAGACCACACCACTGCCCTCCAGTCTGGGTGACAAAAGCAAAACTCTGTCAAGAAAGAAAAAGAAAGAGGGAAAGAAAGAAAGAGAGGGAGGGAGGGAGGGAAAGGAAGCAAGGAAGGAAGGAAGGAGAAAATATAGAATTCTTGAGAAAAAAATGACTATATGTACTCAGCAATGTGTCATAAAGGTATATGCCTCAAAATACAGCTATCATTTTCAGTGCATTAAACGAGCTGTGAATGTCTTGCGAAAAGAGAGTTTGGAGAAATCCCAGAAACAAGGAAAGATCAGTTAGAAAGGAGTATAAGGAAGATGTCCAGCTCCCCATCCGATACATGTGCTGGAGCAGCAATAGGCTCAGCTCAGTCAGGGCTTAAGAGTAGAATAAGTCTTTGCAATAAAGGTGGTGACCCTAGGCTGTGAATGTTACAGGTGCATTATTACTGAGTATTTTCTGTGTCCAGGAATTGGGGTAGATGCTGGAAGGCAGTGGCAAGCAGACTCCTCATGGACTCTGAGAAATGCAGTTTCCTTCAGAGAAGACAAACATTAAATGGATAACTACAAATTAATTATGAATAGGCACAGTGCTAAGAAGACATGCTAGGCATTTGATTGCTAACAGAGGACCCAGTTACCCAATTACATCCAGGGGCCAGGAATGTTTCTTGAAGAATAAATAGACATTAATTAGATCCAAAGAAGAGCAAAGAGCATTCTCGGCGGGCAGAACCACGTGTGTGAAGGTCAGTAAGTGGGAAGGGGACAGCACAGGCAGGCAGAGGGGTGAAACCCAGCATGGCTGGAGGAGGAAACTCTTGCACATCAGACTCCAGGCCTTGGGAGACAGTCACATGAGTTACAAGCACCTTAAATTTAATGCCAATTTAAGTGTCCTTAAAGCCTGTCAGTTTCCTTGTGGGCTAAAATGAAGTTTTGAAGAAAAGCATCTTTATTTCATCAAAGACGAATGTCAGGATAACAGTGAACATTATCTTAGTAGGCAGGGTCAAGGACATTTCAGATAGATCAAAGCACAAAGCAGCAATTTAAATTACTCTAATTTTCTTTATGTTGTTATCTGATCTCTGCTTAAGGACTCTGAAGAATGTAGTTTCCTTCAGATCTCGTAAAAGACTGTGATGTTGATCACGATTATTCTGGTTGCAAGGGACAGAAATGCCATTAATTAAAAATTGCTATAACAAACCAGACAACTAAAAAAGGAACACGTTGCCTCACACTATTTGAAAAGTCCCAGAGAAGATATCATTACAGGGGTGCCCAGATCACATGCTGTTGTGCAGACCTCATCTTTACGTCTCAGCTCTGGTTTTCAAGATATGAACTTCTCTCCAGGGCAGGTTCTGGACATGGTGACGTGGCGTTTTTCACTGCCCCAAGCTCACACGATAGCAGCTTAGCAGCGCTATGGGAAAGGAAGCTCACTGTTTTCTCAACGGTTCAAGTAAAGTCCCGGTCAATTCTCCCTTGAACACCTTGGGTCCTGTGACCATCCTTAAACCCACACTGAAGCCAGAGGTCTGGGATATGCCAATGGTCAGACTAGGATTGACCAGAGCCTGGGGTTGGCATCAGCAACCCCAAAACCACTGATCTGGAAGTGAAGAGGAGCGCTGTGGCTTGCTGAAGAAAATCAAGATTCTGTTATCAAAGGGCTTGATGGAATAGAGGCAGCAAAAGGAGGATCTTCTCAATTCAGCTTGAATCTTTTTTTCAATCATTCAGAAAAGTCTGTTTAGGGTGAGTCTGTTTCAATCATTCAGAAAAGTCTGTTTGTGGGTGAGTCTGCTTCACCCACAGTTAATCATGCTAATTTGCTACTGTGAAGTTAATGAAAAACCTAAAATGTTTAATAAATCATTATATATGATTTTGTTTTATACAGAATTATACATAAGGCAAATTTTATAGAGCAAAGCCAATATTACCACACTATGAATAATTACACAAAAACGTCAGTATATTTAATTGGATGTCTGAAATTAGTAACTGATCTAGAACCTAGAGAATAAAGAAAAAAGTCTAAGATTTTTTGTGGGCCTGAAGAAAACTGGTTGCAAAACAGGACCTAGAGTTTCACACATCAGTAGAAATAAAGCCGCTTTGTAAATTTTAAATACAAGCTGTTGAAAGAAAAGTTAGACATTAAAATCTGCATTCAGACATTGATTGGTTTGGTGCCATTATGTGAAATACGATTCAGCCCTAAAGTCTCTATGGAGTTTGTTTATTCTGATAACGTGGAACGTGAATGGCCAAGATTCTGAAACCTGAAAACTCTTCCAATATTAACATAACAGAAAAAAATTAGGACATAAATTCTCAAGTTTGTGAGTCCCAGTTTGTCTGAATTCTTATGTTTCAGGTTCTAAACAGGCATACTGTCAGTTCAGAGAATGTGGCTTCTAAAATCAGATATAGTCATGATCTCACTTTTGCTAAATAAGAGTGTGTTATTAACATGACATCAACAGAATGAAGGACAAAACCACACGATCATCTCAACAGACACAGAATAAGGATTTGATAAAATTCAACAACCTTTCATGATAAAAATTTGTAATAACTTAGGTATAGAAGAAACATATCTCAACACAGTCAAGGCTGTATATGACTAAACCTGAGCTAACGTCATACTAAACTGGAATAAGACAGGGATGCCCACTCACACTGTATGTATTCCACATAATACTGGAAGTCCCAGCCAGAACTATTAGGCAAGCAAAAGAAATAAAGTCATCTAAATTAGAATAAAGGAAGTCAAATTGTTCCTTTCTGCAGACAATGTGATTTTACATTTGGAAAACTCTTAGAACTCATAAACAAATTCAGTAAAGTTGCAGGATTCAAAATCGGCATACCAAAAATTGGCAGTGTTTCTGTACACCAGCGATGAATTAGCTGAAAAGGAAATCAAGAAAGCAATCCCATTTACAATAGCTGCAAAAATAATAAAATACAAGGACGTGAAAGATCTCTGCAAGGAAAACTATAAAATGCTAATGAAAGAAGCTGAAGAGGACACAAGATATAGAAAGACAGCCCATGTTCATGAACTGGAAGAATAAATATTATTAAAATGGCCATACCCAAAGCAATCTACAGTTTGAAAGAAATCCCTACCAATAATATTCTTCTCAGAAAGAGAAAAAACAATTCTGAGATTCACACAGGATCCCTAAGAGTCAATGCAATGCTGAGCAGAAAGAACACAGCTGGAAGCATCACACTACCAGATTTCAAAACATACTACAAAGCTGTAGTAACTAAAACAGCATGGTGCTGGTATAAAAATAGACACATAGATCAGTGGAATTAAATAGAGAATCCAGCAATAAGTCTAGGTATTTATACCCAACTGATATTTGATAAAAGTGTCAAGAACATATATTGAGGAAAGGACAGTCTCTTTAATAAATAATGTTGGGAAAACTTGATATACGCATACAGAAGAATGAAGCTAGACTCATATATCTCATTTTACACAAAATATCAACTCAAGATGGATTAAAAGCAAAAATGACTAACCTGAAACAATAAAACTACTAGAAGAAAGTATAGATGAAACATTGCAGGACATTGGTTTAGGCAAAAATTTTACCTAAGACCTCAAAAGCACAGGCAACAAAAACAAAAATAGACAAATAAGACTATATTAAACTTAAAAGTCTCTGCACATTAAAGAAAACAAGAGAGTGAAGAGACAACCTGCTGAATGGAGAAAATATCTGCAAACTAGTAGCTGATAAGGGACTAATGTTCAAACTATACAAAGAGCTCAAACAACTCAACAGAAAAAAAAACCACAACTAATCTCATTTAAAAAGTAGACAAGGAGATGAATAGACATTTTCCTCTCTTTCTCTCTCTTTCTTTTCTTTTCTTTCTTTCTTTCTTTCTTTCCTTCTTTCTTTCTTTCCTTCTTTCTTTCTTTCTTTCTTTCTTTTTTTGACACAGGGTCTGTCTCTGTTGCCCAGGCTGGAATGCAGTGGCATGATCTTGGCTCACTGCAACCTTCGCTTCCTGGGCTCAAGACATTTATTTAAAGGAGACATACAATAGCCAAGAAGTATATGGAAGAATCCACAACATCATTACTCATCAGAGAATGCATATCAAAACCACAATGAGCTATAATCTCACTCCAGTTAGAATGGCAATTTTCAAAAAGTCACAAAACAACAAAGGCTGACGAGGGCTAAAGGGAACTCTGGCCGGGCACGGCGGCTCACGCCTGTAATTCCAGCACATTGGGAGGCCAAGGTGGGGGGATCACATGGTCAAAAGATCGAGACCATCTTGGCCAACATGGTGAAACCCCGTCTTTACCTAAGATACAAAAATTAGCTGGGTGTGGTGGTGCGCTCCTGTAATCCCAGCTACTTGGGAGGCTGAGGCAGGAAAATCACTTGAACCTGGGAGGTGGAGGTTGCAGTGACCCAAGATCGTGCCCACTGCACTCCAGCCTGGTGTCAGAGAGAGACCCTGTCTCAAAAAAAAAACAAAACAAAACAGGGAACTCTTATATACTATTGGTGGGAATGTAAACTAGTACAGCCGCTCTGAAGAACAATTTAAAGTTTCCTCAAACAACTACACATTGACCTACCATATGACCTAGCAATCCCATTGCTGAACCATATAATCCAGAGGAAAGGAAATCAGTATATGGATAGACACAGACATAGACATAGACACAGACACTGACACAGACATAGACACAGACACAGAGACAGAGACAGAGACACAGACACAGACACAGACACAGAGACAGAGACACAGACGCAGACACAGACACAGACACAGATGACACAGACACAGATGACACATAGACACAGACACAGATGACACAGACACAGACACAGACACAGACAACACAGACACAGACGACACAGACACAGGCACAGACACAGACACACAGACACAGACACAGACGACACAGACACAGACACAGACACAGACGACACAGACACAGACACAGACATAGACACAGATGACACAGACACAGACACAGACACACAGACACAGACACAGACACAGACGACACAGACACAGGCACAGACACAGATGACACAGACGCAGACACAGACACAGACATAGACACAGACATAGACATAGACACAGACACAGACACAGACGACACAGACACAGACACAGACATACATATATACACACACACACACACACACGCACACGCACACGCACACACACACACATGCATATGAGACAGAGTTTCGCTCTTATTGCCCGGGCTGGAGTGCTGTGGCGTGATCTCGGCTCCCTACAACCTTCACCTCTCAGGTTCAAGGGATTCTGTTGAGCTGAGATTGTGTCACTGTAACCTCTGCCTCTGGGTTCAAGGGATTCTCCTGCCGCAGCTCCCAGAGTAGTTGGGATTATAGGCATGCACCACCACACCTGGCTAATTTTTTGTATTTTTAGTACAGACGGGGTTTCACCATGTTGGTCAGGCTGGTCTTGAACTCCTGACCTCAAGTGATCCACCCGCCTTGGCCTCCCGAAGTGCTGGGATTACAGGTGTGAACCACTGCACCTGATGGAAATCAGTATGTTAAGAGATATCTGCATCCCCATGTTTATTGCAGCACTGTTCACCATAGTCCAGGTATGGAATCAACCTGGGTGTTCATCAACAGATGAATGCACACAGAAAATATGGTGTGTGTGTACACACACACACGCACACACACACACAGACACCCCCACACATACGCACGCACAGGGAATACTATTCAGGCATAAAAAGAGTGAAATTCTGTCATTCACAGAAACATGGATGGAAGTGGAGCTCGTTACAGTGACTGAATCAAGCCGGAAACAGAAAGATAAACACCACGTGTTGTCATATGGGGAAGCTGAAAAAGTTGGTCTCATGAAGTAGAAAGTAGATACTAATTATTGACGGGAGAGATTGGTTAAAAGATACAAAGTTACAGCTAATAGGAGGAATTCGTTCTACTCTCTATGTCACTGTGGGCCTACTGTAGTTAGCAATAATTTATTATATATTTTCAAATAGCTAGGAGAGAGGTTATTGAATGTTTCCAACAGAAAGAAATAGTAAATGTTTGAAGTGATGGATATGTTAATTATCCCAATCTGATCATTGCACATTGTATGTATTGAAACATCACTATGTACCCATAAATATATATAATTATTGTATGTCCATTTAAAAAATAAAAAATATTTTTTGGTTACAATATGATGTTCGTTTACTTCACCTATCTATCTTTGCCAGACAGCTAAGAAGTTTATGACTTGAACACTGAATAAAGCCAGTCAAAAGTATTGAAAATTTACTAGACAGGCAAACAATGTCTGTGAATAGTATTTTTTTTTAAGTTATTTGTAAAACTATGGAAAATTCAGTAGCTCAGGACTCAATCTATGAACGTGTAGTGGAAAGTGACAAAATTAAAATGTAAATTTATATTCCACAAAACTTTAAATTGTAAAAAAATATGATTGTTATGAAATGCAAAAAATATGAAATAGTGCAGGATACTAATTAAGAGTATTTGACTTACAAATTTCTACCATGCTAGCCAAACAGACATTGCATGTGGAAACTAACCCCGCCACCTGCAGCAGGCTCGTCAAGGTCAGGAACGTACCTTTAGGAAGCACCAGCTGAGTGCCAAGCCCTTCTTATCTCAGTTACTACCAACCCTATTACACAGATGAGTCAACTGAGACTCAAGAAGATGAAGAACTCGCCTGAGGCCACACACATATTGACAGGTCTGATCTGAATCCAAGTCTAGCTGGCTCCTTAGGCTGTGTCTCTTCAGCTCCGCCAAAGAGCATGAAGGACCCCAATTTTGTTTGTTTGTTTTTTGCAAGAAGGAAACTCATTTCCGTGTGCTGATATATGCTGCCTATAAACTGACCACAGATAGTTACTTTTTCCATGGGTCTACACATGCTTTAACCTCGTTTGCTATCTTTTTTACATGAGTGCGAGGGCGTCTGCCTTTAACAGTAGTGAGGTATTCAAATGGACCCTTTCTGTTCGACAGTTCTGGTCTAATTACAGAGGAGATATTACATGGCAAATCCGATTATAATTGACACACTATTATTCTCGGATATTTTCAGGATACAATCTTGCTTTTCAATTAAGTCAGTGTATCAGGGATGCTTCTGAAGTTTCTTTTAAAGTTCAGGTGCTATGGAAAATCCAGTTAGAATACGAGTCAAGCCTTATGTGTTTTGTATGTAATCTGTGCCACACATACATGACCGCTTTGTAGGGAATTTGATTTTCGTAAGGGTCAGTTTGGTTCGGAGCCCACCAAATCTAATACTTCTGTATTTGGTACACCATTTTCCTAAGCGGTCCGCCCGGAACAAGTCCACCTGTTAACTGATCTTTAAGAAGGAAGCCAAATTCAGTTGCTGGGGCCTATTTCGTTTGTTCCCTCTAGCCGCCTCTCCAGACTGGTACACTCTTCACACTTTCCTTTGCCCTCAAGCCATTTCCACTTTGCAGAACCCAATTTCTGGCTGAAGCCGGTGCTTTAGGGGAATGAGGTCACTGGAATATCATTTGCCAGATCTCTCCACCGAAGGACAATAACCCGAGGACCGAGTGGAAAATCTCACACAGAGCCAGATTCGAATGTGTGCTAATGAGATGGCAGTGTGGCTTACAGTGATTCTATATCTCAAAGGCAGCACAGTTCCCAAAAACACCAGCTGCCTCCAGCTCTCCTGGGCAGACCCACAGACTGCGTCTGGAGGTGACCTCCTTTCCAGGAGCTTTATTTTCTCTCCCACGCAAGTGGCCCGCACAGGCTCTAAAGATGAAGGGACAGCATTAGGAAAAAGTGCCGTCTCTGGCTGCAATTATGTTAGATGCAGCTCATTGCTTCATGCCACCCAGTTTCACTAAAATCATGGTGTGTTGTAGAGGTATTTTAGTAGACAGAAAAATGACAGACCTGGAGCCCTCAGCGTGAGTTCACAGTTACTTGCTATATGGTTTTGGTTTAGGTCACTTAAGTTCTCTGTGCTTCACATTCTTCATCGTTAAAAATGGGGAAAACACAATACCTAAGAAACAGCTCAGATGCGAGGAAGCGTTACATAACCCTGTAAAGGATAAAGACGTATAAACAGACGTGATCCTATGTTTGACGGCAAACCAGAAAAAACAAAACTTCAGCCTTTGAACATGAACAAAACTATAGCAGCAACAGCAATGGCAATGAGTGTGGTGACAGGTCAACCAACTTCACCTTCAGAGGGTGTGGTTTTCTTCTTAATGGAAAGGAGTTCTCAACCGGTATTTTTTGTATGCATCTGAACAAGCGTAACTCCCATGAAATTATGCTTTTCATGGAAACTTTCACCATATTAATCTTGGCAGGGTTTGGGTATTATTTTTGGAACTCTGAAAGGACTCTTTCATTTTAATTCCCATGAAAGGCTTTATTTTTATATACGGTATTAGGGAAATCTGAAAGGAAGAAGAAAGCACCATCGTCCCTCCGATAGTGTAGCCGAGTCGTAAATGCATGGCCCAGTGTCACCTTCACCATCACTGCCATCTGCGTGTAAAACGAGCCTTTCCACCTGCAGTCACTAATTGTTTATTTCACAGTCATTTCATACATTCATGTTTGCGCAGTACGTTAATACATTGACATTTTCACCTCGAGGCACTTTTTGTGCAAAGATATTTATTTCACTCAGCGATTTATCCCACAGCGAGACAGATTCCCCCAGCTGTCTTCTTCTAAATCTCCTGAACTTTATAAAGCACAGTGACTCTTTCAGGTTATTGCAGTGGTGGCCCAGTGGAGATGCTACGCTAGCTTTCTGGGAGAGTTAATCGACTTCAAGGCTACATCATGTGCCCTAGAGACGCACAACGACTGGGACAAGCATCTCGCCATAGGCGACTGCTCCGCGCTTGCTTACACCAAGTTTTCGGGGGTGGGGGACTTATATCCTTGGTGGTAGAATTGAAATGTGGAACGTTGAAGGATTGAGGAGTACTGAGGCCTGAGACACAGCACCTTCCATGTATGAGGGGCACAGAAGTCATCTTTCTTCAGTGAAACGGGCGCTAGGTTGTTTTGGCAAACCATGCCTCTCTAACAGTAGAAGATTGTCAAGGCTTCAATTAGTAAATCCCTAAGCACCAAAGTGAATTATGTGAGCAGTGAAAAGTGGCAAAGTCATTCCCAGGGAAGGGGAGAGTCAGAGCAGCCGCCATCCCCACTGGGCAGGAAGGAGGACGGGACTCTGCCACAGAAAGAGGTGTTTGCGCTCCCTCCTGAAAAGGAAGGGAAACCATCTCATCATTATTATCGTTAGGTAAGTATCAGTAACAGTTTTCCATGCCGTAAAAGACCACACAGGATACTTGGGTGCTAACTGCTCTTAAGACAGGAGCTCAAGTCTTGTGCACAATCAGGGAAAATCTGAACATATGTTTAAGAAATGAAGGAAAGGAGAAGGATAAAAACGGATTTTTCCTTGGCAAGCGAAGTTGGGAATCTCTGACTAGTATATTAATAAAGGCTGTACTGTTTGATAGTTGAGAGTAGTGTCAGTGCTCACAAAAAAGGGGAGGTCAATTTGTATGAAAATAGATGGGCCACCGCTGAAATACAAAACTAAGCCTGAATACGGAACGTGATATTGGAAGACCCCGTATGTCAAAGGCTTGGTTAAAGCTTCAGGCCCTGGAGACTTCTAAGCCAGGATATTTAATGGGCGAATGAAATTAATAAACATGTAGATGCCATCTTAGAGAAGCTATGAAAGCCTGTGGACACTGGGAATTTTATCCTTAGACGACAATGAGGAAAGAATTCCTCATGAGGAAGGTCGCTGTTCTGCTGGAGGCCTCTGGATGTCCAGCCAAACCTCCCTTCCTTTCCTCCTGAGTGAGCAGCCAGCCTTGTTTCTGGGCCCTTCACTGCCCAGGCAGACACCACATCTCCAAGTCACCCTCGCAGAACAGGTACAATGGTTCTCACCAATGAAATGAGAATAAAGTGATGTTCGCCGCTGCTGGTCCTGGCCTTCAAGCTTTGGGCAAGCACGCTTCCATACTTTCTATCTGCCTCTCTCTAAAATACTGAGGTCTGATTGAACTCTGGGGAAAACACCCCAGGGAATGGAGGAAAAGATGGAAGGAACTGGTTCCCTGGAAGGCCCCCGTGGAGAGGGCCGCACCGCCAATTCCAACCCCTCACCTCAGTACGCTTCCGTGAGAGTGAAATACGTTTGGTTTTTTAAATAGCGTGAACGTGGTTTTCATTGTTTCATGCCTGTTGTCTTGGCATCATTACAAATGGCATTCCCTTTCACTGTCAACTGAAATTTCACTGTCACTGAATCACACAGTCACCCTATTTTGGCTCAGGGTATCGTGGCACCTCTTTATATTGGCAGCTTAGTTTCCCTACAACTGGCGCAGGAGCCAGCGCCTACACCTCGAATGCTAACACAACAGGACCCAAAATCTGTCGGCTGAGTAAGCGTTCAGGAGGTGGCAGAGGAAGGCACGTAGATCTCAGGGTGGAGAACTAGCGAGCCTCGTCATGCTCTGGTGAAATGTTTGGAAGACTCTCCCCTGTGATAACCAGGGCGGCAGACCACGTGACCTGACCAAACTCGGAGCCCTGGTGTCAGAGTGTGGCTGTGCGTCACTCAGCCTTGCTGCGCTAGGGAGGTATCCCAAGAGAAATGAACACAGCAAGAGCTGGCTCGTTTTAAAGCAGAGACGGAGGAACGCAGATGGGGCTGGGGTTGGAAACCCCTCCTGCTTCTGTGCTCTCAACAGCAGGAGATACATAACTTGGTTTTCAGAGCCTTTCTTAAAGGCCTCCTGTTAAGCTGGAGCCGGAATGACCTGACTAAGGATGTTACTTCTACATATAAATTCACTGTTTCCCATGGCCTCAAACTTGGTGCCTTTACAATAAAGAGACAGATGGATTCTGGAAGCCAGGCCATCAGGCAGGCCTGAGGACTACATGCAGGCTGGAGCTGCGTGTGCAGTTTCTGGAACCCACGACTCAGTGGAAGAAAATAAACCCACTAAGAAGCCTACACAATTTTTAAAACCACAGACCTGGTCTACAAATGTCTGTGACTACTTGAGACCTAAGCAAGTATTTAGCTCCACTTTGGACGTGGGTGTGGACATAACGCATTAGAGAAGACCCTCTCCAAAAGGTGGTCTTCGAGCCAGGTGTCCGAGCCAGGTGTCATGGGAGGTGGTGATCAAGAGTCATTCTGGGAGGCACAGACCCAGCCACAGCAGGGGGATGTGAGCAAGGACGCGTTCAGGGGCACAGCAGAGGAACCTGAGCATCTCTTGCCCAGCGGGGACCGTTAGAGATCTGCCCTATGCCCCTCCCTGGCCCCAGCTGTGTCCTCCTTGCAGATGCGCTGTTCCAGCTTCACTACTGTGGTCGTAAGTGGGAGGGACGTAGACAACTGGCCTTGTAGCTGGAGTACACTGGACAGTGAGCTGCTACCTCTGGACCAGATGAAAAAGACCCTCCAGGCTGGGCGCAGTGGCTCACTCCTATAATCCCAGCACTTTAGGTGGGTGGACCACCTGAGGTCAGGAGTTCAAGACCAGCCTGGCCAACATGGTGAAACCCTGTGTTAACTAAAAATACAAAAAAAATTAGCCAGGCATTGAGGCAGAGGCCTATAATCCCAGCTACATGGGAGGCTGAGGCAGGAGAATTGCTTGAACCCAGGAGGTGGAGGTTGCAGTGAGCCAAGATTGTGCCACTGCACTTCAGCCTGGGTGACAGAGTGAGGCTCCATCTCAAAAAAACAATAAAAATAAAAAAAGAGCCTCCAATACCTCGGGACCTAGACCTTGCGCTGGGGGCAATACAGAGGGGACTCCGGGGTTCCCCAGGGAGGGCAGCACATGTGCCTGTGTGCGGGAAAAGAGCACTCCCAAGTATCAGGTGACACTGGCGGGGTCTGAGGTGGGCAGGGCAGGTTATGAGATCTGCTTCACATCTCCCTGGAAACACCGTGCTGGTCCTTGACTTGCGGTTGGCCTTCCAGGGTGATGTTTCTGAGCTTTCCGTGGAGAGAGTGGTGGCCTTGTGACTGAGTTCCACCCAGTGGAGTTTGAGTGGAAGTGACACTTGCCACTCTGGATCAGAGCCTTAAAACACCGATCACACACTTCTCAACCTTCTCCCTTCACCCAAGCTGGGAGACACAGGCACCTCTGACCAGGTTCCCATCAGGCAGAAGAGGATGTGCTAATGAGATGGGAGGAATGTGTTCTTTGCCAGCCTGCAGTTCCCACCACCTGGGGATGGTTTTCCAAGAAAGAAATACATGTAAAGGTTTTTATGTCACTATTTGGGGGGATTTGTCACCATACTAAGTCTTCATCCTGATGCTAACCAATTACAGCTATTTGTAAATTCAGTTCATCCATCTGTTGGGGAGTGCCATGTGTGGTGACACCTGCATGGTGTCAGACACCACAATAGATTCCGAGGTCCATGTGCTGGGCCACCAGCCAGTCACTGCCACACTGCGCTCAGGCGTGGCACTGTGCCCACGGCCTCTCGGCAGGCCTGTGGGCTTCCGGCCATGCCACGCCTGCAGAATCCGGGTGTACGCAGTGGGACTGGAACCCAGGGCTTGCTGACGCTCCAACTGTTTATCTTTCCATTTATAGATGTTCAATTTGGTAACAGATTTGCAAACACAATAAAAATTTTCAGGAATGTAGGTTTTGCATGTGTGTGTGTGTGTGTCTGTGTGTGTGTGTATGTGTGTGTGTGTGTGTGTGTGTAACATATCAGCCGTGTTTATTTTGCCTTTTTCTATTAGACATTAAAATTATTTTGCCAACATTTTGACAACTTGATTTTGTAATATAAATAAATAAAAGCATATGCCTCATGCCAATTTTACTTCATACGCTTAGATTCTGGGAATTTTTCATATACTGCAAGTTATAATTTTGGATTTTGAATAAAGCAACATTTTAGGACTTTAAGAGTTCATGACTGCAGTAAATACTGGGCAGAATGTATCTTTCCATGTCTTAGCATATATTGAACTTTGTAAAGAAATTGTCATTGAAACCTTTAAAGAAAAATACACTTTGGAAGGAATGTTCTTTGGTTTATCTTGGTAAATTCTCCCTAGTTAGTTAAGATCCTATTATGGAATGTCTATTTCTTTGTGAAGGAAAAGCGGAAGGAGAGTGTTTCCTGTCAGGTAAAACAATGCATGATGTCCAGATGGTTCCTACCTTTGCTAATATAAAACAGGAAAAATACAGGAAAAGAACAATTTCCTAATATTAAGGTATGAAGCTATGTTCTAGAGTCTCCATTTACTTTCTTTAATTACTAAGTGTGTTGTGGGCACCCCGGATGTGCCAGCTGGTAGCCCGGGGCTGTCTGCACTGCTGCTGGCTGGTGTTGACAAGCACCCTCCGGAGAGCTGGAGGAGCAATGGCAGCAGAGCAGGCAGGTCCCTTCCCTGTTGCAGGCTCTCGTCCAGTGCAGCCTCCTCTAAGGGTATGGGCTGCTAGATAAATAGTTTTATCTCTCCCATTATGAATGTTCCTCTATCATAAAGCAGGCAGCATCTGCTCTCTTTTGGAACTTCTCTTTAGTACCTTACATCTCTAATTACACCTGGTTAATTTCCACTTATTTGTAGCTCCTCCTTGTTCATTTTTCAGATATTAGCACACACGTGACTTCCTTAAGGAACCCTGCCCTGAGACTCTAGTCTCATTAAGGTTTCTTTTCTTTTCTATTTTTTTTTTTTTTTTTTTTTTTTTGAGACAGAGTTTCGCTCTTGTTACCCAGGCTGGAGTGCAATGGCGCAATCTCGGCTTATGGCAACCTCCACCTCCTGGGTTCAGGCAATTCTCCTGCCTCAGCCTCCTGAGTAGCTGGGATTACAGGCACGCACCACCATGCCCAGCTAATGTTTGTATTTTTAGTAGAGACGGGGTTTCACCATGTTGACCAGAATGGTCTCGATCTCTTGAGCTCGTGATCCACCTGCCTCGCTCAGCCTCCCCAAGTTCTGGGATTATAGGCGTGAGCCACCGCGCCCGGCCTAAGGTTTCTTTTCTATGATCTCATAAAACTGGATGTATTTTCCTTCAGGTGTTTATCTCACACGATGATTATAACTTTCTCTTAAATAATTATTTCATTTTTTTGCCTCCTGTCTACCAGACTATATGCTCTCTGAGGTCAAGGACTACCGATTTTTAAACGCTTTTTAAATTTTGTTTTTAAATAGAGACAAAGTGTCACCCTGTGGCCCAGGCTGGTCTTGAACTGCTAGGCTCAAGTGATCCTCCCACCTCGGCCTCCCAAAGTGTAGGGATTACAGGCGTGAGCCAATGTGCCTGGCCATGGACTATTGATTTTAATTCATGAGGCTATCTCCTGGCACCTGGCACAGTTATGGGTTTAAAAGAAAGAAACAAACAAAACATTCCCACAAGCATGTAAATATCAATTATTATAATTTGTTAAATGAATGGATGAAAGGTGAATGTATCATTGCCTTGATGTTGGCAACAGTGCTAATCTGAAGATTGTATCACTTTCTCATAATTGGTAAATGTTGGTTTTTATTCTTTTTTTTTTTTTTGAGATGAGTCTCACTCTGTCACCCAGGCTGGAGAACAGTGGCATAGTCTCAGCTCACTGCAACCTCCGCCTCCCGGGTTCAAGTGATTCTCCTGCTTCAGCCTCCCCAGCAGCTGGGATTACAGGTGCCTGCCATCACACCTGGCTGATGTTTGTATTTTTAGTAGAGACGGGGTTTCACCATGTTGGCCAGGCTGGTCTCGAACTCCTGACCTCAGGTGTCCACTTGCTTTGGCCTTCCAAAGTGTTGGGATTACAGGCGTGAGCCACTGTCCCCAGGCTTATTTTACTTTTTAGGGTCACATATGTTTTGTAAACAATGTTGAGTAAATTATTCAAGAAACCAGATGTCCGTTCTTTGACATTCTCATAATCATAATGAAGTTGGGAAAGTCCCTCTCACCACCGCAGATTTCTATTTTGTGGAAATCTTACTGCCAGGTTGTCTACAGCCTGGTTCCCGACACCTTCAGGATCTGCATCCCAGGTGGTCATGCATCTCCAGGCAGCAGCTAAGGCCATAAGAATGAAAGAGTGAAAGATGGAAGCAGACCCTGGAGTTCCAAGAAAGGGTGAGGAACACGTAAATCATAGAGCAGGTGTCCATTTATGTGAGGATGGATGGCAATTGGATTAACGTTCAGAAACAGTGACACAGGCACAAACTGAGATGCTAAGGTGGCCCAACCAGAGGTTTCTAACATATGCCCTGCCAAAGCAGCGTGCCACCCTAGGATACAGAAAGCTGTGGGGCTGCTATGAAAGAAAGAGCTTGAACCTGTTGGGAGCATGTGGGGATGTGACACATTGTGTGGTGGACTTCATGTGTCAGCTTGACATGTGTCAGCACTAAGAGAGGCCCAGATAGCTGGTGTGTGGGGATCGCCCCTGCGAGAGGCTAACAACTTGGCCTCCGCCATTAGGTGAGCTTGATTTCTTACACACTTTCCCTGGCTGGAGGCTGTCAAGCTATGGGGAAGAAAAACTGGGAGAAGAATGACTAAACAGAACACTTTTTTCAGCCTTCTTGGTTGATGAGATAACGACTGGGTGAGCGCTGAAGTGATTCAACTGGGTATTGTGTTCCCCTTTCTGGCTCCTAATCTAAACCTGTTCTATGACTTTGTTTACCAGGCATTGTCTCAGCCTGGTGACCTCCCCTGCGGCCCTTGTCTTTTGCAGATGCGTGATTTACTGCTGAGCTTGTGACTTCTAGATAATTGAAGATTGTTATCTGAGTTACTGGTTGTTCTGATAATATTGATAATCAGCATCCCCTACTTCCCCCTTGACCTTTTAAATCAGTATCTGTTCCTTTTACTAGTTCCCCAGAATTGTTTTCTGTTTCTTTTGTTATTCGAGAAATGCTATGATCTGACTTAAACAACATTAAGTAGAAAAGTATATAATGGAACCTACTGCACAAATACAATTGCTGTTTGGGCATAGCCTACTCAGTCCTCCAGACCCCGCTCCTATCTGCCTCCTTTTTTTCTGTGCACGCTCTCTTCCAGATTTGGGACCGTCTCGCTGGACGAGATTCCCGGGCTCGCGTTCAGTTCACAGCACTGGTGACACATTATTTCTGTGTGGGGGGGGTGGGGGGAGGAAGGGTGCTTCTGGGAGAGACTAGCATTTGAATTAGTGGCTGAGTAAAGAAGATTATCCTCCCTAATGTGGGTGGACATTAGTCATTCCATTCTGGGCTGGAATGGAACAAAAAAATCAGAGGGAAGGCAAATTCTGTCTCTTCTGGAGCTGGGACATCCACCTTCTCCACCCGCCTCACCTTGGGGCTCCTGGTTCTTGAGCCTTCAGACTCCAGGACTTGCATCAACAGCCACACTGGTGCCTTTGGCCTTGAGCTGGGAGCAAGACCAATGGCTCTCCTGGCTCTCAGGCCTTGAAGCTCAAACTCAAGTACATCACTGGCTTTCCTGGTTCTCCAGCTTACAGACAGCAGATCATGGGACTTCTGGGTATCCATAATTGGGCAAGCCAACTTCCATAACGTATTATCTACACACACACACACACACACATGCACATGCACACACATGCATGCACATGCACACACACACAGGCACACACATGCAGACACTCATGCACGCGTGCACACACTCACACATGCACACACGCATGTGTGCGCACACACACACAATTGGTTCTGGAGAACTCAGACTAATACATTCGTGAAGATATGCCCTATTTTAATTGGAGTCCCCTGAACCAGACCCTGAGGCAAGTCATTTATTTACTGTATACATGTAAGGAGTATAAGTGCAACTTTGTTACGTATGTACACTGCATAGCGGTGTAGGCTGAGCTTTTAGTGTATCTATCACTCAAATAATATACATGGTACCCATTAAGTAAGTTGTCATTATCCACCCCTACTGCTCAATAGCTCTCATTCCACACTTTGTCCACATTTACTCATTATTTAGCTCCCACGTATATGAAGATATGATAGTGAGAATATGCGATAGTTTTCTTCCTGTGACTGAGTTGTTTCACTGAGGATAATGGCCTCCAGTTCCATCCATGTTGCTGGCAAAGGTAGTATTTCCTTTTTAACGGCTGAATAGTATTCCATTATGTATGTATATACATATCACACTTTCTTTATCTGATCAGCTTTTGATGGACACTGAGGTTGCTTCCATAACTTTGCTATTGTGACTAGTGCTGTGGTAAACATATGAGTGTGAGTATCTTTTTGGTATGATGATTTCATTTATTTTGGGTAGATACCCAATAGGGGGGATTACTGGGCCCAACGGTATTTCTACTTTTAGTTCTCTGAGAGATCTCCATGCTGTTTTCCATAGAGATTGTGCTAATTTACATCTCCAGCAACAGTATATAAGCTTTCCCTTTTCTCCATAGCCTCTCCAACATCTGCTATCTTTTTTATTCTTTAATAGCCATTCTGACTGGTATAAGATGATATCTCATTGTGGTTTTAATTTTCAGTTTTCTGATGATTAGTGATGTTGAGCATTTTTTTTTTCAATGTTGGTCATTTGTATGATTTCCTCTGAAAAATGTCTAGTCATGACCTTTGCTCATTTTTTGGTGCAATTATTGTTTTTAGGTTGAGTGGTTTGAGTTCCTGAGACAAGTAGTTTAAATGCAAATAGTTTACGTGTTGAATCCAGGAAGCAGCGTAGTAGGATGGGGAAGAGCAGGAAGCCAATCAGGTGTGTGGTGTCAGGCACTCACCTGTGGGCAGCAGAGGCTCCGTCCAACCACGGAACTTCGGGAGACACTAAACGAGGTAATTTAGTGCGTAGGTCCCAACTGTTCTGATGCTGAAGACGGGGTGAGACAATGCAATTCAGAGCAATGCCAGGAAAATATGGATCAAACCTTGAATATCAAGAGAATGTATGGGGTTCACGACAGATCCAGATTTGAGTGATGTTTCCATTACCTTTCCCAAAGGTTTCTCATTTAACTCTCAAAATAATGAAGTGGGGATGGTTGTCCTCGTGTTCACGTATAAAGAAACTGATGCTCAGAGGACACAAGTGACTTATGCAGTACCAAAGAGTGAATAAAAGGAGATTCTGGGTCATCTCCCAGTTTCTGAACTCAAAATATAGTGCTAGCAAATAGAGAATATTAGAAAAAGCAGGAGCTTTGTAGTCTATTTCTGTGTGTGTGCTATTGCTGTCCACAGCAGTACCTGAATCTTAACAACCAGTAATGGCACAGCTGGCAAAGCAGGACAGTGTGGAGCACATGCATCGCCTGCACATCAGCCCTGCCACTGAACTTCGGACAAGCTCCTTGGCCTTTCTGGTCTTCACTTTCTTCATGGTGAAATTGATACATAAAATCGACTTTAACAGGTACGAACTTTGTTGTCAAGGCTAAACAAACTCAGTTCTGTTCCCTTTGTTCCAAGACCCATATCTGATGCTCTAACACCTTGGCATATTCTCAAATCAGCTATTTCCTTCTGTACATACCAATGTCAGCAATGAATGGAGCACTTCAAAGAAATCAGCTCCTTCTACAGACCAAAAGCTTACAGGCCAACGCTGTATAGAGAGAAACAACTTCTACAGCGTACCTATGAAGTGTAAATGCAAGAATTAACATTTCCCTTAGTCGGAGGTTTTCCCTCAAGTGCAATGGTAATTACATAATTAGAATTATCTTATTTTTCTTCTTATTTGTATTAATTAATCCATTCATCAAATATTTATTAAGCAGCTTTTCTGCGCCAGACACTAAACCAGTCCTGGGACAGAGGGATGAGCAAAACGCATGTGGAGTCTAGTTATGGAATCATGTTAACAAGAAGTGCAGGCAAAAAATATTCTTATTTATGGTTGCAACAGAAAATAGTGGATATGAAAGAGAACTAATATTGCATAATAAAGATATTGAGGAAACCAATTCTAAACAAAATCTTTTAAAATGTTAACTGCTCTCAGAAAGAAATTATAGATAGATATTCTCAGCCTCTGCTGAAGGATGGGTCTCAAGGACTCTTTCAGGAAAAAAAAAAATTGGATTTAAAACTCAACAGTATGACCTACAATTGATTCATTCAGATTGAATTCAATTCAGTCCAACTTAGCTCAGTTAGACTCAATTAAACTTAGCAAACCTTCTTGGAATATTGTATTAGTGTGGAGAAAAGCAGTTTCCACTGTTAGTGCCCTAAACACTCACTTTTTCCCCAAAGCCCTAATAAGCCTCAGCCCTGACTTCATTCTACACCTAACGAGAGCTTGGAGAATGACGTGGGTGCTGTGCCTTCGCACACCAGCAAGAATACATTGTTAAGGTTTTTGGTTTTTTAATAATGAATCAGGGGAGCGATTGACCTGTTCAGTTGAAAGCAGTTAATGAAGACTTATGTTCTAGCTTTTTTCTACAACAGACAGCAACAATTGCAATCTCTGCCCTGAATATTTCACTTCAGTTTGAATAAATGACTTGAACTTTGTGCGTTTCTTATTTTTTTTTTTAATTCTACATTTCCTTTTGTTTGCTCTCAGCTCACCTTCACCTTACAGTTAGTTTTGGGACCCAGATGACTTTGCTTTAAGTACAGTGGTCATTGCATAATTATCATGAGCTTATTTTTCTTAATCTACTCATCAAATATTTATTAAGTAATACATTTATGTCATTTAAATGTCTTCCGGGTTTCTTAAATCCAGCTTTACAATTTATTTTCTTACCCTTTTTCCAGAGAAAAATCTTCACCTTTGCCTACAAATATTCACAGTTTGCCTACTGTTAGTGCCAGAAATGCCTTAGACAATTAGATGTGGGTTTTCAACGGACCTAAAATTAAAATTAGTCAGTACTAATGGAAACTTTTATCCAAATGGAAACATTTTCTCCTCGTAAAGCTTTGGTGAAAATGAAGCAAAATAAATTCTACAACTGAGGACTTCCGTGGCTTTAACAAGTATGGTTCCCACAGCTTGGCAAGGATCAGTGACTGACAGGCGTGAGTTTTGTTCTGTTCCATTCAAATCAGCCTCCACAGAATGTTTTTCTTTTCTGCATGGTTGAGAACAAGACTGCTTACATAACATGTTTCAAGTAAATTTAATGATGACTCAGTCCCTGCTTCTTTAGTTTTGGTTTTGATCATCTTCTGAGTAGAGTAAGATTTTGACTGATGAGAATGAGAGCTTTTTATTTTGCTTGAAATTAGCTGAATAATCTTTTTTCATATTTCCATCATGTTAATTTCAATGTATCGAGC
The DNA here is from genome assembly GCF_049354715.1 of Callithrix jacchus. Taxonomy (NCBI): domain Eukaryota; kingdom Metazoa; phylum Chordata; class Mammalia; order Primates; family Cebidae; genus Callithrix; species Callithrix jacchus. Next base: position 5,468,758 of record NC_133504.1, read on the forward strand.
ACTGACAGAGTTTGTAACATTACAGGAAAACAAGAGACATCGACAAAGTTCTCTTATTGTTTGTTTTCCAGTGACTTGGAGATGGCCATGATGTTAGCTTGTAAAAATTTTAGATTTGTGGAACAAGCGAAATCAGACAAACACGAAGTTGAAATGACATTAAAAACATTTTAGCCCAATAACTTAATGTTGTGGATCAGGAATGTCTAGAAAGCTTTAAGTGGAAGAGTGCCTTTTCCAACCTACTGGACTGACCCAAGCCTAGTAAATTCTCCGGGAAGACTTAGTGGAGGGACCGTTATTAGCTAGAAAGTACTGGCTTGTAACACACAACTAAGAGTGGTATTAATCCCGGGCCATTGCCTTAATTCTTTCCTTGGGGTTTCATGGATTGTCAGGAAATTACAGACTCTTAATAGGGTCATGCTTAGAATTACATAAGGTTTTTTTTATTTGTTTGTTTTTTGTTTTTTTCACTCAGATCTGATGCTGAGAAAGAAAAGTGTTCTTCCTGTTGACAATATATAGATTTTTTTCCCCTAAGCTATTCTTTCATTAAGGTTATAGCATTTCAAGATTCTTATGTATGAGGAAATCTCAGTCCCAAATCCGTATCTTATGCTGACCTGAAGCTCTGCCTTTTCTTTTTTTTTGAGACGGAGTTTCGCTCTTGTTGCCCAGGCTGGAGTGCAATGGCGCGATCTCGGCTCACCGCAACCTCCGCCTCCTGGGTTCAGGCAATTCTCCTGCCTCAGCCTCCCGAGTAGCTGGGATTACAGGCGCGCAACACCATGCCCAGCTAATTTTTTGTATTTTTAGTAGAGACGGGGTTTCACCATGTTGACCAGGATGGTCTCGATGTCTTGACCTCGTGATCCACCCGCCTCAGCCTCCCAAAGTGCCGGGATTACAGGCTTGAGCCACTGCGCCCGGCCGAAGCTTTGCCTTTTATCTCTCACACATTAGAACCCAAAACATAAAGTTTCTGGTGTCAGCAATTCCAGGGTTTCGCTGCATTCGCCCTTGCTTTATCTAAATGCTTCCCTGCTTACCTAGAATGAGGCCCTTCAACTAAACGTTCAAGTATTTAAATATTGATTGCGTTTTTTTTCCTGGTATTTTAAAGTTTCTTTTCAGAGGTGTTTTCCAGGATACCTAATTCGTAGTATTTGGGGAAGTACAGTTCCAACACGTCTTGATTGTATTTATCATAGGCCACAGTCCAACCTACTGACAAACATATCCCTCCGAAACATGCACATATTTCTGTCCAGCCCGTTAAGGAAGCTGACTTTGGGGCTCTACTTTCACTGGGAGGTTAATACGTTTATGCCTTATTCAAATGCACTCTGGGGTTCCTGATTCCAACTGTGTAGTTTCTTCTTTTTTTTTTTTTTTTTTGAGACGGAGTTTCTCTCTTGTTACCCAGGCTGGAGTGCAATGGCGCAATCTCGGCTCACCGCAACCTCCGCCTCCTGGGCTCAGGCAATTCTCCTGCCTCAGCCTCCCGAGTAGCTGGGATTACAGGCACGCGCCACCGTGCCCAGCTAATTGTGTAGTTTCTTATCCTTCTTTCCAGAGAAAACTATTTCCACTCTTCATGTTTCTCCAACCGGAAAAGGGACACGTTTACAAAGCGTTCCTGTGCCCGACCCGGGTTCTCCCACGTTTACGCGGCGGGCCTGTGCCTGACCCTGTGCCCGACCTGGGTTCTCGTGGGTGACGTTGATGCTGCCGGGAGCCCAGTGCAGTGTCAGCTTCCGCAGTGTGCTGGGCGAACACCTGTTGAGGCCTTCTTGCGAGGAAGACAGCTCGCCATGGTTCGTTACACGGACGAAGTTACTTTTGCTTTTCAGTCCTTTAACTGTGCATTCTCTGGGCACATTCTTTCTGTGGTTATGAAAATGTCATTTCCCCTCCCTGCCCCAGCTCCTGCTGAGAACCGAGGCCTTCATGTCTCTCTTTGGGGGCCCTCAATAACTTTCTTTCCTTCTCGGTGACATATTTTAAAAGTTATTTTGTTATACTTTATCCGGTACAGGTATCCATATTGGCCCAACACACGCTTTGCTACAATACCGATCCATCCTTTACAACATCTACAGGGGCAAACCATGCTTCTAAAGCAAGTTTCTGGGAGAAAAAAACAAACAAACCGTATTTTTAAAAAATAAAAGTAAAAAGAATATTGTATTAGTCTATTCTCACACTACTATAAAGAACTACCTGAAACTGGGCAATTTGTGAAGAAAAGATGCTTAACTGACTCACAGTTCCTCAGGCTTAACAGGAAACATGAGACCTCAGGAAACAGTCATGGCGGAAGGGGAAGGGAAGCAAGTGCCTTCTTCACATGGCGGCAAGAGAAAGAGTCGGCGGTCGGGGGGAGTGCCACACACTTTGAAACAATCAGATCTCGTGAGAATTCACCGTCACAAAGACCAGCAAGGTGGTAATCTGCCCCATGATTACCCAAGGGGGTAATCACCCCCGTCTAAAGCCCTCCTCCAATTTGACATGAGTTTCAGGCAGGGACACAAATGCAAACCATATCAGACACACGTGGAAAAATCCTGGGAGACCGTTCTTTGACAGCTAACTGTCTACACTTGTGATCTTAAGAACCCTGGATTGGAGATCTCAAGGATCCCTGCCCAAGCTCCTCCCTCGTGGCCTCAGTGACTTAAAAAGTAGGGCTTTGTCATTCAAAAGCACTTGCTAAGTCAAGGACTTGGAATTCTGATTAAAGTATTTTTTGTTGAATGGGCTGGGTGTGTTAGGAAAAGGAACAAGGACACCAGCATCTCAGGAAGCACGCTCATTAATAGGCCCTTCTACTCCACGACAGCTCATGCACACCCTCCAGCAACTAGCTTCCTCTTAATGTTGCAGAAGTCTATTCCATGACACAGAATTCTCAGTGGCATGATATGTCGAAGTGGAGAAAATGATGTTTCACCTTGTGTAAACGATAATCTCAGTGAACACATAAAAAGGAAACATATCTAAATATTAATCATGATTGGTTCTGAATGGCGAGATTATAAGCGAGTTTTTTGATATTTGTCTTTTTATTCTGTATTTTCCTAAGTTTCCACCATGACCTTTTTTTCCCCACAATGACCTCTTGCCTGGTATGGCTGTTTTTATTCTTTCCCTGGAAGCCCAGGTGATCCTTTAAAATGGAGGTCAGATCACGTCATTCCTCTGCTTGAAAAACTCTCCAATGGCCCCTCATTTCACTCAGAATGAACGCATGTCCTTATCTGGCTGTGACAAATTGGATATTTGCATACATCATTATTTCCCCCTCTAAGCAGGTGTCCTCGAAGTGTGGACCACAGCATGAGCATCACCTGTAGACTTGTTAGAGACTGGAATTCCACGAGCTCATCCAAGGTGTACTGAACCCCAACAGTGTGTCAACAAACCTTCTTTGTGACTAGAGATGATGGAGTCTGAGAATCTCTAAGTTATGCTATTTCTCTGCATTGCAGGACCAGAAACTGGGGAACTACATTTCCCAGAATAACCGTCAGCAAGGTTCTGGTTTTGATCTGGAAGGCAGAAGATCAGAAGGCATTACTTTTTCCTGGCTGCTTAGATGAACTGAGGTTTCTTGGTGGCCTCAGGGCACTGTGTTTCTCAGTGACTATTGGTGTGGGTTCCTGCAGTTCCTGGCAGGGATATCAGAAGCCTCTTCATCAGTCTCTAAAGAACAGCAGGCCTGCAAATGCTCCAGCACAGAAAATGGTTTTGAACATGCCTATTTGCCGTAGTAAGTAGTTTTCCATTTCAAATAGTTTCTGTGTTCTTCCACAAATACTGACCTATGCAGGTGCTATTGGGATTCGTTTGCCGAAGCATTCCGAGCATTGCGTCACATTTTACCCTCACTTAACACCTGACAATTCATGTCAGTAGAGACTCCCAGTCATTCTATAAACAAGGAAATCTCCCACGTTTTTAGACACCTCCTGAGGCTGCAGGACTGTTTCCAATCAGCTGTCTCTGCTGGGGCCTGTGTTAGTGTCAGTGCCTAAAATAGCGAGTGGTCCTTAGTAAACACTTACTATGTGTTGAGTGAAATAATAAATAACAACATGATAAAGGCTATTTTTGCAAAGCATATCAAGGGTGGAAGCTTATCTAAATCGCATCCCACATTTGGAAAATCCAGCATGGTTTTCTATGTTTTGCTCAGTCCCAGAGGACTGTCTCCTCACTTAGAGTCTTCTAAAAATTCTTCGGGCGGTTAGAATTTTCTGAGTCATGGGGAAGGCTTGTGAACTCTCTGTTCAACTACAGATAACCTGGAAATTATCTGGAAGCATCACATGGCCCAAGGATACAGAGCTTACTCTTACCTGTGTCTCTTTCTCAGGACTCGGTAATTAACAGCATCAAGTGACATCGGTGAGGACAGGGTCCCCTAATCTGACAAGAGTTGACCCATCCATAAAGCATGTTTTGTTGTTTTTTTTGTTAAGTGTGCTTTGGTGTGCTACGATTGGAACCTTGTGGCGAGGATCTGCAGCATGTCTCACCCTGTCTGCCATAGGATAGCAAAAGTGTGATTCACAGGCCAAAAACCCAGCTGTGTGAAAAATAGATCTCTGTGAACGTAATCCTGGATTTCAGCTCCCATTCCACTGTATTGGTGAGGAATTATTTCTCCAGTGCTGTCGGGATCCTTTCCAAGGATGCTCCAGAAGGTGCTGTTCTCACGAACCCCAGGAAATGAAATGAGGATCAATGTTACCATGGTCACCACTGACCTTTTAAAAACTCCCTTAGATGTCTGCTTCCAAATCTCCAATACAGCAGGGAATCTTTCTGAAACTGGGAATCTTTTCTTTTCTTTCTTTCTTTCTTTTTTTTTTTTTTTTTTTTTGTTGTTGTTGTTGAGAGAGGGTCTTGTTCTGTCACTTGGGCTTCGCTGCAGTAATGCAATCGTGATTCTCGCTATAGCCTCAAACTCCTGGACTCAAGCAGTCCTCCCACCTTGACTACAGGCATGCATTACCATGCCTAATTTTTTCTTTTTTAATTCATGTAGAGACAGGGTCTCACTATGTTGCCCAGGATGGTCTTGAACTCTGGACTCAAGTAGCCTTGCCCTCCCGAAGCGCTAGGGTTACAGGTGTGAGCCACCACGCCCAGCCTGAAGTTGAGAATCCTGAAGCCCTGAGTTTTGTCTCTCACAGCCGTCTGCTTACAGGTCTCATCTCTGCACTCCCCCCGCAGAGTGCTTTCACTGGGCAGTGCTCTCCCACTCTTACGAGATATACCATTTTCCATACCTGTTTAAATCTAGGGAGATAGACCCTTTCCAAATGGGCTGGTTGTGGTTTTTTACTGATTAATAATAGATCATGGTTATTATAAAATATATTTTGTAAAAAAAAAAGGCTTTTACACATTTCAAATAGGGGCTATGAACTCAAATGCTTTTAGGGGTTACACAGGTCAACTGTTAGGAAAATGGGAATTTAACACAGGAATTTAAAATAGGACTAATTTAATTTAATAATAGGAATAGTGTTAAACAGGAATTTAATGAGAGTAAAGAAACAATGGAGTTGCCGTGTGAGACAAACCCTCATGCTAATAACAACGGTACGTTCTGGACAAAATATAAAACACAATTCAGCTCAAAGAAGGCAGAAACTGTTCAGCAGAAGGTGCTTGAAAGGAGCAGAGGGTACTGAGTGGCTTCCATATTTACCTGACTTTTCCCACACGGGAGCTTTTCAGTTCACATGATGCATGAGGAAATCAAACTGAGAGGAGAAATTTTTTGCTCAGAAAACAGAACTAGATTTCAGGGACACCACAGTAGTTGAAAATCAAGGGGGCAGAATCTTACACAGAAAGGAGCCACAAAGACCGAGCTCTGCCGCCAGTCAGCATACAAAGTCCCTGCTGGCCTTCGGCTGGTTCCCAAACGGCGCTCAAGGAACCCAGCAGAAATCAGTAACTGGGGGGCTAAAAAGATAAAATATCATGCAGCCATAAAAAGGGATGAGATTACGTCCTTTGCAGGGACATGGATGAAGCTGGAAGCCATTATCCTTAGCAAAAACACAGGAACAGAAAACCAAACACCACACCCCGCATGCTCTCACGTATAAGTGGGAGCTGAACAATGAGAACACACGGACACGGGAGGGAACGACATACTCTGGGGCCTGTCGGGAGGACAGAGACCAGGGAGAGCATCAGGAAAAGAAGCGAATATATGCAGGGCTTGAGCCGGAAGTGTTGGGTTGCCAGGTGCAGCAACCCTTGTGACAAACCTGCACGTCCTGCACATGTATTCCAGAATGTAAAATAACAGAAACACAATACAAAAACAAAAATGCATACAGACTCAAAGAAGAAAATGCATCAGCAAAGATTTCAGTCGCTGCCTGTTTCTAGGAAGATAGTTCAGAGTTCAAACCTAGTCAAGAAGGAGGAGACTGGTAAACATTTTGGATTTTCCAAGGAAACCCCAAGAGTCACGCTACCAGAAGAAAGTCATGTTCCAAGACTACAAACTGTACCCCAAATCTAAGGGGAAACTGAAACAGACCTTCCTATCAAATTCCAAAATCAACTGACAATAAGTCAATTGAAATTTATCATATTCCAAATTATAGAAGCTAAAACTGTAAATTTTCTAGAAGAAAATTATATCACGTGGGGTAAGTAGAGAAATAAAGCCACTAATTACAAAAGGAAAAAAATAAATACATTAAATTTAACAAAAATGTAAAACGACTTTTTTTTTCTCTAGAGACGGGGTCTCAGTCTGCCGCTCAGGCCGGAGTGCGGTGGTGCAATCACAGCTCACTGCAGCCTCAAACTTCTGGAATTAACCCAAATGTTTATCAACAGAAAAATGGATAATCAGTTTGTGGTTTTGTCGTTGTTTTTGTTTTTTAAGATGGCGTCTTATTCTTGTTTCCCAGGCTGGAGTGCAATGGTGCAATTTTGGCTCACTGCAACTTCCGCCTCCTAGGTTCAAGTGATTCTCCTGCTTCAGCCTCCTGAGTAGCTGGGATTCAGGCCCCCACCACCACACCCAGCTAATTTTTGTATTTGTAGTAAAGACAGGGTTTCACCATGTTGGCCAGGATGGTCTCAAACTACCGACCTCAGATATAATCCACCTGCCTCTGCCTCCCAAAGTGCTGGGATTACAGGCATGAGCCACCGTGCTCGGCCAGTTTGTGCCATTTCTTACAATGGAAAACCACTCAGCAATAAAAAAGATACATATTATTGATATATGTAACAGTATGGATGAATCTCTAAAGTATATGTTGAATAAAAGAAGCCATACCCAAGGGTGCAAGCTACGTAATTCTATTTATATCAAGGTCAGAACTGGTAAAATTAATTCTTAGTGATACAAATTAGAACAATGTTTGCCTTGTGGAGAGGAGAATTTACTAGAAAGAGGCATGAAAGTCCTTTCCTGGGTAATGGAAATGCTCAAGGTCTTGATTTTGGTGGTTTGTTACATGGGTAGATAAAATTGTCAAAACTCATCAAACTGTACACTTGAAATTTGAGCACTTTACTGCATATAAAAATAACTCAAAAGGTGCTGCAAAGTAAAGCAATGCATGTTAAATCAAGTTTAGCCTAAGCTGCCTCCTTACATATTTTAAATTCAACCTAAAGGCTTTTCTGTACATCGTGAACTACAGCAGGTGGAGGTGTAAACAGATCATAACGGACACTTGTGCCAATCACCGAGTTTTGGCCAATCAAATACAGCCAACTGTTCCCACCATGTTCCAGTAAGGCAAAAGCCGACTGGCAACTCATCTAGCTGTTACATTACGTCACTTGCCATTTTTGTCCATAAATCTTCTTCCACCACGTGCATGGCCGCACTGGAGACTCAGAGCCTACTCTGGCTCGGAAGGCTGCCAGATTCAAAAATCGTTCATTGCTCAATTAAACTCCTTGGCTGAAGCTTTTCTTTTATTATCAAGTATATATTGGGAAATACAAAGGGACAAGGAGAACAAAAGCCTTGTAAAGGCTCCCTATCCACTGTTCCTGGGAACTGAGGAGTGAATATCTACCTCATTCAAATTCTTGACGTTTTCAAAAGTAACATTTTCAAACTCATACAGTCATGCACCACTGCTAATAAAGCAAATATCTCCGTAATCCCACCTGCAAGACATAAGCAATGTTTACATATGATATTTCCTATGCATGTATTAACAAATTATTATTATTACTTTTTTTTTTGAGACAGAGTCTCACTCTCTTGCCCAGGCTGGAGGGTAGTGGCATGATATCAGGTCACTGCAACCTCCAACTCCTGTATTCAAGTGATGCTCCTGCCTCAGCCTCCAGAGTAGCTGGGATTACAGGCACCCGCCACCATGCTGGCTGATTTTTGTATTTTTAGTAGAGACAGGATTTCACTATGTTGGCCAGGCTGGTCTCGAATTCCTGACCTCAGGTGATCTAACACATTATGTTTAACAATGTTATATGATCAAAATGTGTATAGTGACCTGAAATCAAAGCATCCAAGTCTAAAATCTGAGTTTATGAAACTGAAATTATTCACCGGGTTTCCAGAGGTTGCATTTCATTGTCTTCTCAGCATGGAAGATACCTATCATTAAAGTGTTTATAATTTAGTAGAGCAGGTTAATTCAGATAACTGAAATTGCAAGTAGAAATAAATGAGCTGCTTCAAAATATTTGTAGAATGAAATAGTGCATGCATAAAATTGATTTTCATTGATAAATACAGTCATTACAAGAGTGAATTTAAAGGGAAGAAAAGACATTTTTCCACTCAGATTCCAATGCTTCTAGAGGTGTTGTTTCAAGCTCTTCCTAGCAAAGGCTGCTTTCCTCAAATGCAATCTTCCAGGAACTCTGGCTTATGAAACAGACACAACCAAATCTATTCTAAGTGAACAGGTTTGGGAAAAAGCTGTTTGTCAAGGCCCACTGCTCATCTCCTCCATTCTACCCAGTGCCCAGATTCCGCAGAACGTGCAGGGCACCAGTGAAGGGCGTGAAAACCAGCAAAAGAAAGGCTAAGAGTTTTCTCTAATTATTGATCCTTTCCTTTCCTTTCCTTTCCTTTCCTTTCCTTTCCTTTCCTTTCCTTTCCTTTCCTTTCCTTTCCTTTCCTTTATCCCTCCCTCCCTCCCTCTCTCCCTCCTTCCATTCCTTCCTTCCTTCCTTTTTTCTTTCTTTTTTGAGACGGAGTCTCCCTCTGTCACCCAGGCTAAGTGCAGTGGCACAATGTTGGCTCACTGCAACCTCTGCTTCCTGGGTTCGAACAGTTCTCCTGCCTCAGCCTCCTGAGTAGCTGGGATTACAGGCATGCACCACAATGCCCGGCTAATTTTGTATTTTTAGTAGAGACGGGGTTTCTCCATATTGGTCAGGGTGATCTCGAACTCCCTACCTCAGGTAATCCACCCACCTCAGCCTTGCAAAGTGCTGGATTACAGGCATGAGCCACCATGCCTGGCCTGATCCTTTTCCTTTTCTATCAGGTCCTTTTCATATCATTCATGTTTTGCCTGGTGTGGTGGCTTACACCTATAATCCCAGCACTTTGGAGGGTCAAGGCAGGAGGATCACTTGAACCCAGGAGTTCAAGATTAGCCAGGACAACATAGTGAAACCCCATCTGTACAAGAAAACTTTAAAATTTAGCTCGCCATGTGGTGTGCCCCTGTAGTCCCAGCTGCTTGGGAGTCTAAGGCAGGAGGATCCCTTGAGGCGAGGAGTTTGAGGCTGTGGTGAGCTATGATTACACCACTGCACTCCAGCCTAGGCCACAGAGCAAAACTGTCGAGAGAGAGAGAGAGAGAGAGAGAGACAGTGAGAGAGAAAGACAGAGAGAGACAGAGAGAGAGACAGAGACAGAGAGAGACAGAGAGAGAGAGGCAGAGAGACAGAGACAGAGAGAGACAGAGAGAGAGAGACAGAGAGAGAGAGATAGTTTTTAATTTTTGCTCTTTGTTCATATGATCAGAAGGGTGTTTTAAAGATTAGAATGATTTACAATCAATAGAATATCATTGAGCTAAATAACTGTGCTTTTCAAATTTCAAAATTTGCTGGCCTTTGGTTTTAAAATTAATCATCAGCTCCATTGCTTACATCAGAGATCGGTTTCCATTCTGGATTCTAACATGAGAAATTAAGAATGACTATCAAGGCCAAGTGCTGTCTCATGCCTGTAGCCCCAGCACTTGGGGAGGCAGAGGCAGGGGGACGGCTTGTGCTCAGGACCTGGAGACCAGCCTGGGCGAGATTCTCATCTTTATAAGAACTACCAAAATTATCTGGGCATGGTGGTGTGTGCCTGTAGTGTGTGCTACTCGGAGGCTGAGTGGGGAGGATTCCTGGAGTCCAGGAAGTGGAGGTTGTAGTGAGCAGAGGTTGTGCCACTGCACTCCAGCCTAGGTGACAGAGCAAGACCTTGTCTCAGAAAAATAAATAAATAAAAATAAAAATAATGAGTGTCTATAAAACTGTTCAATATGTTAAAAGTATAATGGTGTTGAATGAAACTTACAAGAGTCCACTGCTTTGAACTGAGCTCCCGCACCAGGCCCAGCAGACCAGACCAGCCAGAACGGAGTCCCTCCTGAGAGGTGCCAATGATCAAACTGAATTTTGTAGCGGTCAGTTTTCAAAAAATTAGGAGATTCACAACAGCTGATCAACAGGGCCTAATTTATCTACGTCAGCATGATAAAAAAAAAAAAAAAAGAACAATCCCCCCTACTTTAACCCTGGAAGGAAAGTCATTTTGAAATGACCAATCTCTGTTTCAGTCTCTATTTTTGCTTCTTCAGCCCTTTTCTGCCTGTAAAGCCACCACATCTGCCCAGCTCATCAGAGTACCTTTCCTAGCTCTCCTATGCCCTTGCTGTCTTGGTGTAAAAAAGCAAATAAATAAATACATAAAAACTAAACATTATGAGATACTGCCCAATTCATGAATTGCTAATAAAAGCCAACTCGATTTTCAATGTAAATTTGTTGAAATTTTGTTTCTTCAACAATAAATGTTACAGTTTTCCTGTAATAAAGCAGCAAAAGCTGACACAAAATTTCAAAGTCCTAGTTAGCCAAGCTGCCTCTGGTTATCACATGATAATTTATGCTTTATTGGTTAATTATGTTTATATTTTATCAATTGAGGACAAGAGGGAATAGATTTTTATCAATAGCGTCAAATCACGGAGTCCATCTCGGAAAACAATAAAGGGGACTCTGTGGTAACAGGGAAGTTTTGGTCCTCAGTAACAATTTGGTTGAGTTTCAGTCTTAACCAGTTTTCTTCTGGAATGTACATCCTACTGAATTCTCCTTACTTCGTTCTTGGCTCTCAATGTGTGACTTTGCCTTCCTTAAGCTACTAGCAAATCTGACTTTAATCTATCCTTTATCCTTAGCCAAAGTGAAAGAAGATGCTTCCAATCAAATGCACTCAGTTCAGTTTCTCCGTTTGTTCTCCAGCTTCCTTTCTTTTACCTGAGGCCACGTAGCCACAAAAGGTAGCTCTGATTTAAGTGCGTCTAAAGGTGACGGAGACGATAGTGTTGAGGCTCAGAAAACGAAGTGAAGGTTCCAGCAGCAGCCTCAAGCCACCTCTCCCTCCTGGCCTCTTGTCCCTCGGCCCCCACAGTCCCATGAGGCAAGCCGTAGAAACTAGAAGCCCTCTACTTCCAGGTGGGTCACATAGACCAGACTCCCGCTTCCCCGAAGCCAACAGTAAAGCCTGAAAATAGGAATTCAAGCTTTCCCCTCCTCATCAGGGGTCTCCTAGAAAGCAGCTACCTTGATAAACCTGTCTGGCCAGGGGTAGGGATTACAGCTGCTTTTCAGAGAGAAGCTTCAAGACCAAATTAGAGAAAAATGCAACAAATCCAGTTGTAGCAAAAATGGATATTTTGTCCACTCAAAGGTTAGCTCAGATCAGGGGTATGTAAGCATCTGTGCCCCTGGGTGATCATTCTGCAATTCCCTGGTGCATGCTGAAATAGAAATGTGTGTGCCTTTTCTCCTGTTAATCTGTCTCTTTCTGCGGGGGAGGCGGGATGGAGTCTGGCTCTTTTGCCCAGGCTGGAATGCAATGGCACGATCTCAGCTCACCGCAGCCTCAGCCTTGCAGGTTCAAGAGAGTCTCCTGCCTCAGCCTCCTGAGTAGCTGGGATTACAAGCGTGCACCATCACGCCCAGCTAATTTTTATACTTTTAGTGGAGATAGGGTTTTGCCATGCTGATTAAGCTGGTCTCGAACTCCTGACCTCAGGTGATCCATCCACCTCGGCCTCCCAAAGTGCTGGGATTACAGACATGAGCCATGCCCAGCCTAATCTGCCTTTTGTCTGTTCATTTTCAGTGAACCTTCAGAGGGCAAAGAGAAAGTGGTCCTGTAGCCCCTCCAGAAGTTTGGTTGAGGGATAATTTATTTTTATCAGAGACTAAACACACATTTTATAACATGGTTTAGGGTAAAAACATCTGTGCTCCCCCTGAATTACTTGTAGAGATATCAGTGTTTTATTTCCTCCTACCTAGTGCCCAGAAAAGCTCATGTGAATGAAGCAATTTATCAGAAAAGTCATTACTTTTATCAGAACTCTGTTCTAATGGATGCTTTCATATGAATAAGCATCAGAAGTCTCCATTTTCATGAAAATACGTGAATGAATGAAGTAGGTCAAGGTGGTAAATCTAGACCAAGAAGGTTAGCTGTTAAGGCAATTCTAAAACAAGGCATTCAGCTCTAGTAAGCAGACACCAGCCCACTCCATTGTGTTTGAGATCTGCCGCTGAATATGGCATTGAAGTGAAAAGACAAAGACAAGGACGACTCAAAAGAATGAGGCTACAGGAGACAGCGAGAATGCGTGCTAAGGAAAGGGCTCCCTTTCGTACCATTGGTTAGTTCTCTAACGTGTATTTTATATCCCCGTCTTTGGAATTGGATTTGGCAGTGGAAGTTTATATGTTAAAACTTTAGAGATTTCATTACTGTAAATCTTCATAGTCAAGTTTGTGTCGGAGATGTACAAATTTAATTAAACAGGAAGTAGCATAAGAAGTTATCCAATTACTTTCTAAAAGCAAAGATGTAACAGAAAGTCTGCAATCACTCCCGGCAAAACCAATTAAAGTGGATTAGATTTTTGGAACAGTATCTGCTTGTATGTATCATATAGATATAGGAAGAAGAAAGGGTAAAGAGACAACCCTCCAAATGGGTGTGTCCTACAGGGACAGAGTCTGGGACGGACGGGATGGAAGACACTATAGGACGACAGGATGGGTCAGGATCTTCTTCCTACTAGTTATTCCTTCTCATTTCCCTTTCTATTCCTCAAAATCCATAGTTCCACACAAATTTGGGCACCAATATAGAATATTCAATGTTTGATGAATAAACAAATGAACAATTAAATGACCGAATAGAAATATAAATATTAGCTGTGAAAATGTTTTATAATGTTAGCCTTGTAGATTGTATTCTGAAGTTCAAGATACTCTACATGCTAAAGAATGCTTATTTTTTTCTTAACTAAAAAGTTCAATTTGCAAGGTATTTTCTGTGACTCCCAAATCTGTACAGTTGAATCAACTATTGTTATCTTCTTGAAATTCCTCAGTAGGCATCAACTGTGTGTTTTTAACTTTTTTTATTTCTTATTTTTATTTATTTATTTATTTATTTACTCCAGGATGGAGTGCAATGGCGTGATCTCAGGTCACTGCAACCTCCGCCTCCCCGGTTCAAGTGATTCTCCTGCCTCAGCCTCCCAAATAGCTGGGATTACAGGCACCCGCCACCACACCCAGATAATATTTTGTAGTTTTTTTGTGTGTGTGTTTTTAGTAGAGACAAGGTTTCACCATGTTGGCCAGGCTGGTCTTGAACTGCTGACCTCAGATGATCCACCTGCCTCAGCCTCCCAAAGTGCTGGGATTACAGGAATGAGCCACCGCATCCAGCCATGTTTCAACATTTTTAATTAACTTTGACTTCACGCCAGTAAGGGCTGGGCGTGGTGGCTCACACCTGCAATCCCAGCACTTTGGGAGGCCAAGGCAGGCAGATCACGAGGTCAAGAGATCGAGACCATCCTCGTCAACAGGGAGAAACCCCGTCTCTACTAAAAATACAAAAAAAATTAGCTGGGCTTGGTGGCGCGTGCCTGTAATCCCAGCTACTCCGGAGGCTGAGGCAGGAGAATTGCCTGAACCTGGGAGGCGGAGGTTGCAGTGAGCCGAGGTCGCGCCACTGTGCTCCAGCCTGGCGCCTGGTGACGGACTTAGACTCTGCCTCAAAAAAAAAGTCACTAAGAAGTAAAATTTATAATTGTTTTTAAATTCTATATATGATTTTGGTGGTAAAGTATTAAGGATGTTTTACTTTACTGGTTCTTTTATATTTATGAATGAGTTTAAAATTTATTTTTAAATAATTATAAATATTTTGGAGAAAAATATGCTGAACATATTTGTATATTGCTCTTGAATGTCATTTTATTTTATTGTTTTCTCGTCACTTCAGAACTTCAAATAGTACTCCTTGAATGTTCTAGTATTGATTTTAAGATCTGTTATCTTCCGTGAAGTGCCTCTAACAAGAAAGTGCCTGAAATCGACAAGTCAGAAGGAGAATGCCAGTGAACTTATTACACTGAGTGGAGGATTCCAGAGGAAATTCAAATTTTTACCATTGAGGCCAGAGATGATCTTGTAAACTAAGCTGGAACTAAATAATAAAATGCTTAGACAGTAGGAATTTTTACTTTTTTATTGCCTTCTATAATTTGCAAAGTATCCTACAAAAAACACAGAATAAACTATTACACTTACCTAAGATATAAAAAAAGAAATAGATGAAAGAACTACAGTTTGAGAAATGAGAAAATTATAAAACATTTTGTAAAGAGCACTGCTATATCATAGGTTTGCTTCACACTAAAAACGTTTAAGGGTTTATAAGCATTTGATTAAAATAGAGCTGGCAGTGTGGTAGGTGCGTTGAGAAAGTCGAGATGCTAAACGTTTATGTTGCTTACCCCCGTGTTATTCATTTGGTAAATGGTGGAACAAGCATTAGAATTAAAGCCTGGGATGTCTGTAGTTTCTATGCACAATTTAGAAGTAAACTGGGCAGCCCTCGGTTATGACTACACGCCTGTGACCATCCAAAGCATTCCACGTGATTTTTCTACGTTCCTGGAGCTTTTTTCTCTGCCTCCAAGATTCTATTCCAATATGACCTGTTTCTGTTCTTTCCATAACATTGACAAGAAAGCTAACCTCTTCACCCCTCTCTAAAAATTCTGTCCCTCAAATATTCCATAAATGTTGTGTCTTTATTGATGATTTGGCGAGAGGCCATTTGCCATCTTACTGTCAGCTTTCTCTGAATTCCTTATCTCTTCCTCAGCCTCCGCAGACAGCAAGATTACCTCCCTTTCCGAAAAAGTGTATCCCGTATTAAGTGCTAAGGAGACTTTTCAAGGAATGTTTTACAAAGGAAGTTCTGAGCCATGAACGTGCAAGAAATCCAGATAGACAATTTAAATAGGTGATTGAGATACATTATGTTTGTGACATCATACATGTGACATCATACATGTGACATCATACATGTGACATCATATATGCTTACTTAGAATGACAGGCTACTCTAACTTTCATTGCTTTCAAAGTCTTCATTTTTTTTATCTAGAAAACAAATTCAGTAAGAAGACCAAATTAGTAAGATTATTTATTGTAGAAGACAAGCACTTAAATAACCAAAGTAGACATTTTTTTTCTTGGAAATTTTATCACTTAAAATTAGTTAATTTTATTGAAAAATGTATATAAGTGAAGATTTTAACAGTACAGGAAATTACATAGATAAAAATAAGTTTTCCCTCCACATCTGAAACCCTCCAATTTTGCTCCCCAGAGGCAACCGTCATCAGTAGATTATTTTCCTGTACATCTTCCCAAAAGGTGTAAGTATTTCTTTTTTTAACATAAATGGATTCCTTTTTCACACTGCTATACATCTTGAATTTTCTCCACTTATCATTAGCACATAAAGACTTACAAGTCTACCTCAACTTTTAATATTTTGTTAATTTTTATTTTTGTTACAGTTACACATGCACGTGTAAAGTTGCATCCAGCAATTACAGAAACAGGAAATCCTGCCATAACCTGTTTGCTGGAGGCAATCATATTAAAGTCAGCTCCTCTAGCATTTACTTCCTTAACCTGTAAGTATTTGTGTTTCCACTTCTTGATATTTCAGTTTTAAGCATTAAATATTGACTTCTCCCTTTGGAAGGTGAGGATGTATTTCTCTTTCAATCACAGGGCTTCTACTCACCATGCATCCACACTCGCAGTCAGCTAGCCTTCAAATGCTGTAATTTTGCTTATATCAGTATTCAGCATGTTTATCACCGCGGCGAAGGAAAGACTACTTAGTTGTGAATCACGACATTTACTGTGATCACTTTGTTGTCCTGTTCAATGACATTACCTTTTCTGTTGCTCAGTTGTTTATATACTTAATGCAGCCTGGAGTCCTCTCCCGATTGTATAAGCCTTTTCTCAAAAACCTCAAATTCTTGTCTTCCTGGCATGGTTCCTCCTTTCACCTGGTGCAATCTGGCTGACGGCTCCCTGGATCTGCTCGCTGTCTTTATTTTGAAACGTCACTCCATTACCATTCCGCAGGGTGGGTGGATTCCTGACCTTTTCATTTTGTAGGATCCCAGTTTTCGGGATCCCAAGCCTTGTCTTTTTGTTGTTTTATTTCCTTGTTTTGGTGGGACACATTTTGCAATAGACTCCTGAGAAAAGGTTCTTCAGATGAAAATTTTAAAGACCTTTCAAATCCAGGAAAAGTATGTCTTATTCTGTCTGAACTCTTAGAGGTATTTTGGCTAGGTATGGAATTCCAAGTTGGAAATCATTTTGTCTCAGAATTTCAAAGACATTTTTCCCTTGTCTTCCAGCTTCTAGTATTGTTACTGAGAAAAATACCATCCAAATTCTTGATCCTTTATATGAAATTCATATTTTTCTTTCTAAAAGTTTAAAGAACTTTTTTTTTTAAGAGACAGAGTCTTGATTTAACTGAGCCCGACTGCAGCTTCAAACTCCTAGGCTCAAGTGATCCTCCAACATCAACCTCCCAGGCAGCAGGGACTACAAGTGTGCCTCACCATCCATGGCTAATTCTTAAATGTTCATTTTCATTTTTTGTAGTGATGAAGGTCTTGCTATGCTGCCCAGGATGGTCTCAAACTCCTGGCCTCAAGCGATTCTCCCACTTTGGCCTCTCAAACTGCTGGAATTATAGGAATGACCTATCTCACCAGGCCAAGAAATGTCTCTATTTCTGATTTTCCGAAATTCTACAGCCATGAGCTAACCATGTGTTAATAGCGTACTTCTATTCTGGAAACTCACGAGAACTTTTTAAAAGTTATTTTTCATAGTTTTCTTCCTTTTGTTTTCTTGTTTCTTGCTAGAGCTCCTGTTATCCAGATGTTGCTTTCCTAGACTATATCTCTAATTTTCTTATCAATTTTCTTACCTTTTTTCTTTTTGCCTTTTTACTCAACTTTCAAGAATATTTTCTTAACTTTATCTTCCAATTCTTCTACTAATTTTCCAAGAGCTTTTTCTGTTTCATATATTTCTTTCATAAAGTTGCTTTTTCTTATTTCATAGAAAAATATAATGAGTTTTCACTTTGCGTGGCAGTACAGGACCGTAAAACTGACCGTGCAAGCTGAATCCATGAAAAACAATCGTAATAATCAATGAGAAAAATGACAATTGCTCTGTGGGCTCTAATAATTTTCCTATAACATTAAAAACACTCACACTATCAGTTATAAATGCATAGGGAAATAAAAACAAAACGAATGTTTACTGAGTACACTGTAATTTAAAGCATTGAAAACATAGAAAATTAGTTATTTCCTCTTGGAACAGAGCTTGTCCCCTTCTCATGATGTGAATTAGAAGACTAAAGGAGTATCTTCTTCACATCCTGGGGAATTGTCATCCTCCCTTCTAAGTTTGGAGCAGCTTCCCATCGTTTCTCCTTTGTGCTTTCAATGTCATGAATGAAATGTCTCCAATAATTCTTTTTTTTTTTTTTTCTTGCTTTTTGAGACAGAGTCTTGCTCTGTCACCCAGGCTGGAGTGCACTGGCACCATCTCAGCTCACTGCAACCTCCGCCTCCTGGGTTCAAGTGATTCTCCTACCTCAGTCTCCCTGGTAGCTGGGATTACAGGTGTGTGCCACCATGACCGGCTATTTTGTATTTTTAGTAGGGATAGGGTTTCACCATGTTTGTTGGCCAGGCTGGTCTCGAACTCCTGACCTCAAGAGATCCACCTGCCTCTGCCTCCCAAAGTGCTGGGATTACAGGCATGAGCCACCACATCCAGCCCCAAGAATTCGTTAGTGTAAATTATTTTGCCAGGATCACTTCCTCTGGGACATTTTCATCTTCTTCATCACAAACACTGTTATTCGCACAGAATATTTGACAATGATCATGTGGTTTAACCAATCCTCGGAATCTAGGCGTACATTTCATAGGAGGACACCTTTCTGCTCTGGCAGCTTCACGAGATGGTTTAACATTAATCAATTTCTGCCAACTTTTGAAACCAGATTTTTCTGGCAGTAAAAGGTGTCTTCTTCTTTTCTTTTGTAATTACCATTTTCTTTTCAGGTGGGAACAAACATCAACACTTTGACCCGAATATTAGCCAAATAAATGACAGTCTTCAACCAGAGTGCTTTCTTTCCTTCATGAAATTTAAAAAGATGTTGAAGAAACTTTACGTTTTAAGAAAGTATTGATTAGGCTTCTGAAGTATGGTTCATGCAAAGCTAGGTTCCTTCAGATCGTAAACATCGCTGTCCCCATTTTCAAATCTAATCATATCCAATTTCACTTCCCATGAAATTGTTTATTTCTTCGCTGCACTTTCCTCTTTGTCGACCAGTTCCCTCTTTTCATTAACCATCCCTGTGAAACCTTGCACGGGTGCATCACCCGGAGACAAGGACGCAACTCAGTAACACACTTTGTGCGACAACTCAACAACCACAACGTAGTGAGCTGACCCGTAGGCACGCAGTAACCAGTCACCGGCAGGCTTTGAAAGAGGCGTGGAGATTGGCCAGTGACCGGGGCGAGCATCTGTTATTACTCAGTGGCTGTGGCAGAAGAGCTGAAAGAGCTGCATGCTGCACAATCACTCAGGGTTAACACGCCATCAAATTCAGAACTGACATTTGAACTGTATTGCTGGAAGACGGACGCTGTCAGGCACACCGTGTAGGTGATATTCGTGAATACTGTAACTGTGCAGAGTAGGAAGTGCCCGCACATCTCGCACTTTGACAAGGCCGTGAATGATAGTGTTTAAACCGTTTTTCTCCCTGCACGCCCACTGTTTCCTTTTGTTTCCTTTTCCCATGTTTGCTTGCCTGCCTGTTATCTGCCTGTTTCTTTCTTCTTTGTTTTGTTCTCTGCTTCTGTGTTAGAGATTTGTCTCATCTGCTTATATGTAAGAGAGGGGCATGTGGGCTGAACTTCAGGAGGTCAAGCCCAGCCACATCTTAGAGAGCACCCTATATTAGTACCTTTAAGTCCCGTATTTTGGGATGGTGGGATCCCCGAAGAGCGCGCTTCACATCTTTTTTCTGGAGCCTATTTACCTTCCTACCTGGCTCCCAGGAGCTGAGTGGGGAAGGAAGGCCCAGGATTTTATAGCTCATTTTCTCATTAACAGCAATATTTTCAGTCTGGTACCTTTATTCCCAGCCATGCCAGTCCAGAGGGCCTCTGTTCGTCTCTCCGGAGAATAAACCTTCCGCGTTCTGTAGGGTGAAGGATTGGCAGTCGGGTCACCTCCTGTTTTTAGCACCACTTTCATCTCTGCCAACTCCAGAGCACGCTGGGGCTGCCGGCTTGGCAATACTGCCTGTTGTTACTCTCCCCATTGCCCGTTTGGGATCCAGCTCTCTCTGCCCACCTACCACTTACCCTTTTGCTTTCTCCTTTTCTAAGTTGGGTTGCTGTTTTCTCCCATTTCTTTGTCCTTGTGGGTTTATGGTTCTTAAAATCAAAAATTTATTGTCATTTTAGTGGGGCTCTGTGAGGGAGAAAAGGATAAATGTCTGTGGTCAATTCACTCTCTTCCATTTGATGCCTCTCATTTTGAAAAACAAAACAAAACGAAACTGGCCAGGTGGGATGGCTTGTGCCTTGTAATCCCAGCACTTTGGGAGGCCAAGGCGGGTGGATCACATGAGGTCAGGAGTTCAAGACCAGCCTGGCCAACATGGTGAAACTCTGTCTCTACTAAAAATACAAAAATTAGCTGGGCACGGTGGCTCATATGCCTGTAATCCCAGCACTTCTGGAGGCCAAGGCAGGCGGATCACCTGGGGTGTTTGAGACCAGCCTGGCTAACATGATGAAACCCTGTCTCTAACTAAAAATACAAAAATTAGCTGGGTGTGGTGGCAGGTGCTTGTAATCCCAGCTGTGTGGGAGGCTGAGGCAGGAGAATTGCTTGAACCTGGGAGGTGGAGTCTGCAATGAGCTGAGATTGCACCAGTACACTCCAGCCTGAGCAACAGGAGCGAAACTCCGTCTCAAAAAAAAAAAAAAAAAAAATTAGCTGGGCACGGTGGCGCATGCTTGTAATCCCAGCTACTCAGGAGGCTGAGGCAGGAGAATTGCTTGCACCTGGGAGGTGGAGTCTGCAATGAGCTGAGATTGCACCAGTACACTCCAGCCTGAGCAACAGGAGCGAAACTCCGTCTCAAAAAAAAAAAAAAATTAGCTGGGCATGGTGGCGCATGCTTGTAATCCCAGCTACTCGGGAGGCTGAGGCAGGAGAATTGCCTGAACCCAGGAGGTGGAGGTTGCGGTGAGCCGAGATGGCGCCATTGCACTCCAGCCTGGGTAACATGAGCGAAACTCCGTCTCAAAGAAAAAAGAAAGGAAAGAAAGAGAACGACAAAAGAAAAAAACAAAACACCAGTGGGGCCTTTTCAGTACCCTGCCCTGGACCCTGGACCAAATGGAATTTAGCACATGGACGTGAGATGATGAAGGTGCACTTGTGTTCTTTTCTCATTTGACCACTTTTGTAGAGTAAAATGTTTGATATTTCTTTCTGTTACTTGCCTTCTAGAGAAGTTAATGCAGACTATACCTTTTTGCCTGTCAGTGACGTTTATGTTTATTATCAGAGCTATCTAAAATCAACGATAAGCGTCGGAAGAGCACTCGTGTAGATGATTTATAACACTTTCTTGAGATGGCCTCAGTAGCCTCATTCAACTGCACTCCTGGCATTTTTAATAAGGCTCTTAATATATTCTGTCGTTCCCATCTGTTTTGATTTAAGGTTGATTATATCGACACGCCGCGCTGCGAAAAGTCACCTGATCACTTTAGTAGTGTGTTATGCGTGCATTAAACTCAAGGTATTTTCAGGGAGAAATCATAAAGCCACTACTGTCAAATTATATCCATTTTATTAGGTCTCTCCTGGTGTATTACGGAGAACTTTGGAAAATTAAACATGTTGGTAGAAAATCATGTCACTGGTTGTTAAAGCTGGCTCAGCTGCCGCTGATTGCCTGCCCAGCACTTCTCCGACTGTATCCCGAGGGAAAATGTATTGAACACAGCAGAAGGTGAAGGCAGAGGCGTTGGGCCGGACTGGGAAGCAGCCAATCAGATGGGGAGGGTCCAGCGATCTGATGCCTCTGGGCGAGCAGCGCCAAGCTGAGCTGGTTAGTCAATCCTTTTATTGCGGATGAACACCACATACATGTCGTAAATGCTCCCTAGGTTGGCAGCCGCTACCAGGCCGACCCGGGAGCTGAGAAGAGAGGAATACACACTCAAGCAACTCGCTCTGCACAGCTGCCAAGACAGCGGTTTTCCTGCGCTGGAATGTTCCCATCCAAAGGTATCGCCTCCTTGTCATTGAGTTTCCATGTTTCTTAAGAATTACGGAAAGCAGAGATGCTGATCCTGGAGGAAGGTCCCTGCTTTCGAGTAATGCTTTGTTCCTGTTCTCAGGCTAAGTGCCAGCTTTAAAATGGTTAACCTCTGGGGGAGAAGCCACTAAGCAGAATAAAGGACCCCTTTACATTGATTGCTTAAGCTGCCTGTGCACAGGTCTTTTATTAAGACGGATTCTTTGTTACTCTTGCTATTGTTCCGAAGGTAAGCTGGTTATGAATGCAGCTTTCAACGTTCTGCTACCTTTATAACTAAGAAAACCTGGGGGGAGACCGGGGTGGGGGTGGAGGGTCTAGTATCGCAAAGGTTGCTGCAGTTCGTCAGCCTCAGAGAGAAAAGGGGCCAAGCTGCTGATCCGAGGTAGAGAAATAGCATTTGGTTGGTATGAAAATTCTCCTATACTTAGGGCACAAGTTTTATTTAAAAAGTGAACGCGGCGTATTTTCACTATGCTTAATAATTAGATGCCTTAATTATCATTTACAACTGACAGCTGGTGTGCTCGTCCAACAGTCGTCAGCGTGTTAGGGGCTCTTGTTTCAGTTGCCAAGGTAATTGGAAGGATAATTTAATATCTTAGAGTAACAAAAGACCCATGAGAAACATATTGCCTTAGGTGAGGCATGAGATTGCTTTGTGGAGCGTTTATTTCTGAGAGTGGGTTCCTTCTTTTGTCTCGTGGCCCATCCATTATCTGTCAGAAGGAATAGCTATAGCAGGGACCTTCATCCTGTACCATTCAGTTAAACTAACACGGTTGTTTCTTCTATGTGGTAGGTAAGATTCCATTTCTGTCTAAGACATTAAATCGTTAGTCACGTGGAAAGATTTCCCTGGGAAGCTGTTCATTATCTGCTGTGGGACAAGTGACGTCACACATCACTGGGTTATGAATGGTGGCCTGAGTGAAGTGGAGAGCAAGCGTTTTCTCGGGGAGCAGAAATGAATGCCAGGAGTGCTCGGCTTCATTTTCTAGTGATCTAGAGTGAGACGCCTGCCCCGCAGAAATGTTCAATGTCACAGCAAATTATCAGGGCTAACGTCTTATGGTGTATTTGTGGAAGCTCTCCTAAGTCATGCAGATGCTTTGTGTGGTTATTTTTTTAAAAGAAGGGACAAATTAAGGCATTGATTATAGTTTCTAAATTGCTAGTCTGGTGTTCTTTTGTTTTTTCTTTTTGAGTTGGACTTTGCTCTTGTTGCCCAGGCTGGAGTACGATGGTGCAGTCTTGGCTCACTACGACCTCCACCTCCCAGGTTCAAGCGATTCTCCTGCCTCAGCCTCCTGAGTAGCTGGGATTACAGGCACTTACCACCACACCCTCCTAAGTTTTGTATTTTTAGTAGAGATGGGGCTTCACCATGTTGGCCAGGCTCCTATGGAACGCCTGACCTCGGGTGATCCACCCATCTCAGCCTCCCAAAGTGCTGGGATGACAGGTGTGAGCCACCACGCCCGGGCAGTATTTTTATTCTTTTTTATTCATTTATTTACTAATTGTGACCTAGTGAATGAAAACACACTTTGCCTCTGTGACATCGTCAATTATGCTAGCATAATACATTTTGTGATTTTGTTTCCCAAAATATTTGCAATGTACATTTTATTTATAAAATATTATAAGCAAGTAAAATGACACTGTGCATCGAATATTTAAAAAGCCATTTATTTATGTGTAATATAATTCATTATCAAAATAATACAAACTTAAAATTGAAATTTTTAAGATGCCAAAGTCAACTGTAAGATAAAAATAAGGTTTCTTAAACTGCATGTGAAATTCCTGCCTTCCTTATTTCTGTGTTTAAAAGGCATTGCTTTTGAGAAGGTGAATCAACCCATTAATCAGACGGTCGTAGGAGCCCACTGGTAGCTTTGATGACTGGCAGTGGGAATGCAGGATGTCACTGGGTGTTACTCAGCAGAAGAGAATACAGAAGGAGAATGTCTTGAACCGTAAGAAGCGTTCTTGTTCTTAGACCTGAGACACATCAAATCTATTTCTACTGAAGCATAAATAAAAAGGACAGATTATCATCTTTAAAAATAAAGTTAGCATCAATAAAATGTTTCAGGACAGCAAGAGATGAGTTAACTCAGGGAATGGATTAAAGCAAAAGAAAGGACGTCCCCCTCTGGGATGTCCTCCAGGCCTGAGATAAGGGACCAAGGCTGGCCTTGGACACACACAGGCCTGGCAGAAAGCCCAGCTCTGCACCTACTCCCTGCCCACACCAGGTAGATTGGCCCTACTTGGGCGGCTTATGAGAGTTGTAAGAAATACACATAATTATAAGCAGTTCACATAACTATAAGAAGGGTCTAAATTATAAAGGTGTGATAAAATAGATTTCCACCTCCTTGGGGATGATGGAGTTGACATCATTGCTCCTGAGAAGATGGGCCTGGCTCCAGAGGCAGCTACAGAAAAGCCCTCATCAGAGTCTTCCTCTCCGTCCTCACCCTCTCCATCCTCTTTCATCTCTGAACTGACACGCAGACTTCTACCTTTTGAGAGCATTGCCTTGTATTTAATGCTCTGAAGCCTATTCAGATGCAAATAGCCTTGGGAATTACACTTTAACACATTATCTCACCTTGGTGTCCTGGTGGAACGTGGGCACCGAGGCTGGTGGGGAATGTTGAGTAGAAGAGAGATTTTTCAAAAGGAAGGATGGGAATACCAGACCAAAATGATGCTACTGAGAGAGGAAGGGCTCCATGGAGTCTGGGAAACATATTTAGGTTTTTTTGTGTTTTGAGACAGTGTTTCACGCTGTCACCCAGGCTGGAGTGCAATGGCGTGATCTCAGCTCACTGCAATCTCAGCCTCCGGTGTTCAAGCGATTCTCCTGCCTCAGCCTCCCGAGTAGCTGGGACTACAGGTGTGCATCACCATGCCCACTTGAATTTTGTATTTTTAGTAGAAACAGGGTTTCACTATGTTGGCCAG
This sequence comes from Callithrix jacchus, assembly GCF_049354715.1. NCBI lineage: Eukaryota > Metazoa > Chordata > Mammalia > Primates > Cebidae > Callithrix > Callithrix jacchus. Next base: position 5,493,806 of record NC_133504.1, read on the forward strand.
GCTGGTCTCAAACTCCTTGACCTCAGATGATTCACCCACCTCGGCCTCCTGCAAGTGCTGGGGTTACAGGCGTGAGCCACCACACCCGGCCCAGGAAACATTTGGAGAGGCCAACATAATAAAAGCTGAAAGAGGGACCAGGCTGACCAGGAACCTGCAAGCGGGCTGTGGCCAAAGTGAAGTTGGAAACTCAGGCTGCAGCCTTCATGGGGACATGACACACACACACATTCTGTTTTCCTTGGTCACCTGTGAGGATGTTTGCTGTGAGTCACCACTCACAGCAAAAAAAAAGAAAACGAATTCTTCCTGCTATTTGTAGGAAGAATTTGTTTACTGGTTTGGAGCAGAATAAACTAGAGGAAAAAGAACTCAAATCTAAGGGAAAGAACATTTTTATTTTTTTGCTGGAGGAGGCAAAATGCGAGGCGATAATGTGAGGAATGGCTTGCTTCAAAATAATCGCTGTTTGCGTGCGTGCCAGACTTTGATCTCAAGGAAGAATGATACAGCCCTGAGCAGGAATGAGTTTCAGATGTGTGCACCCTCCAGACTCTCCCTATTCAAGGGAGCGGCAGTGCACCCCTTGATTCTCTCAAACTTGAAATGAATCCCATATACCCCCACCTTGAGGGCTTAGGAGTGCTGCGTGCTACTTGAGGACCACATACTTAGGGCACTGCCCAGGCAGCGGGGGTAATGGGAGGTAATGTTCTCAGGCATCTCTATCCATGGGCCCAGGCCTCAGTTCTGCCTTTAATCCCACTGAAATGTAAACACCTGGGGGTAAAGGAACACGATAAAAAGCTATTTTGCCAGGTGTGGTGGCTCTGGCCCATAATCCTAGCACTTTGGGAGGCTGAGGCAGGCAGATCACTTGAGGTCAGGAGTTCAAGACCACCCTGACCAACATGGTAAAACCCCATCTCTACTAAAAATACTACAAAAATTAGCCAGAGGTGGTGACACATACCTGTAGTTCCAGCTACTCAGGAGGCTGAGGCAGGAGGAGAGCTTGAATTTGGGAGGTGGAAATTGTAGTGAGCCAAGATCACGCCACTGCACTCCATCCCGGGCAACAGAGTGAGACTCTGTCTCAAAAAGAAAAAAGAAAGAAAAAGAAAATAGGCTATTTTAACTTTCTTCTGCCACTTTTGATATTCTGCCTTCTTTTTATAATTTTGGAGATGTTTGTTTCCTTCACCAGATTAGAATTCTTCCAAAAAAAGAAGAGTTGGCCTTCTAATTTACCATTGCCTAACTTGCAAAATGCCTATCACAGAGAAAATACTGCATAAGTACTTGTTCTCACACTCACCAACACAATTTATTTCCCAAGAAGCTCTCGGATGCCTGAGCTCCCAAGCTGCCTAAGTTACGCAAAGGGAACGTGGCCAAATTCATAGTCTCGATTTGACTTCACCACAATCTGCAAATTAGGCACATCTTTGTTCAGCATCTCAGCAAACTTAGGTCAGTGGATCCAGGGACCCTCGCGGTACTGCTGATACCAAGGAATTGTGTCTATGCCTACGCAGGTCTGAGGAATCCACACTGATAAATAACAGGTCACTTTCATTCATTCGTGTAGGAGCCAAATCCAAATATGCAATGTCAGGGAGGGCTGTTGAGGGCAGCTGCAAAGGACAGCAGAAGTAGCTGCCACCTACTGGGAAGTGAGGGCTGGCTTCTAAGAGGGATGAAGGGCAGAGACGACAGGGCAGCGGTACCAGGGCAGTGAGCTGAGCCAGAGGAAGGACCTCTCTTATGAGGCAGGGTGATGGGTCCCTTGCTAGTCATCGGAGAACGCAGCCATTTATCAGACATGGTAGGAGTGGTCCTGTTTTGCCCTCAGTTTCTTTTTTTCTTTTTTTTTTTTTTTTTGAGATGGAGTTTCGCTCTTGTTACCCAGGCTGCAGTGCAATGGTGCGATCTCGGCTCACTGCAACCTCCGCCTCCTGGGTTCAGGCAATTCTCCTGCCTCAGCCTCCTGAGTAGCTGGGATTACAGGCACACGCCACCATGCCCAGCTAATTTTTTGTATTTTTAGTAGAGACAGGGTTTCACCATGTTGACCAGGATGGTCTGGATCTCTTGACCTCGTGATCCACCCGCCTCGGCCTCCCAAAGTGCTGGGATTACAGGCATGAGCCACCGCGCCCAGCCCTGTAAAAGAGACTTTCATCATCTGCCGTCTGCCTACCTTAGCAGCTTCCTAGTTGTCCCAACCACTGCTCCCTCCTGCAAGTCTATTCTCTAGCGTACTTGGAATTCTCAAGCAGCAAGGAATGTGGTTTAGTCTGCATTCCTCACTGTTTGCCATTTTCTGTGCTGGTTCCTCAATGTGTAACAGCGGCTCTCCCAATGCCACGCCCATTCCTTGGAAATTTTTTGTGCATCATTGAATACATAGATAGAGAGCACTCTTTCTTTCAGTGATCATTTCTTATACCTTGTAATAAATTTTCAAACATTTGATAATCCCTTCTATGTGCCAGGAGCTTTTTTAGGTGAGCTTTTTAAACATTTTATCTAATTCAATATGGATCACTTTTCACCTTATAAGAAAAAGGAAATGTAATGTTTTCAATTAAAACAAAGTAAAAAAGAAAAAATTGTAATATTGAAATTATTCTCCTCATCACAATATACTGTCTTCCCCAACACATCGATGATCTCCTGGAGCGTGGAAACAAGGGATTATCATAGACTGAATGGATGAGTGAACAGATAGGTAGATGGAGAGAAGAATATTGGGAAGGCTAATGTGTATTAGGGGAGGTGAAACTGTTCACTGAAATGGCTGATCTCTTAGGAAGGGAATTAGAGCAAAGCCCAGAAATGCCTGAAAAGGTGCTGTGTAAACAAAAACAAGGCAAGCTGAAACCAGGGTGGTCTGAGGCAGATTGCAGAGCTCCAGGTAAGCTAGGTGGTCCGATAGGAAAGGCGAGAACAGAGAGAAGCTGCATCCCAGGATTCCTGAAGGGAGGCTCTAGGACTGCTCTAAGAATGGACTTCACTTCCTACACAAACTAGCCAGAGGTGCCTAGATGGAAAATGAAAACAAACATAGATCAACAAAAGAACCAGCCTCTTTAGGAAGTCATACCGTATTTGATTAGCACTTCCTTAGTTCCAGGTTCTATGCTGAGCACATTACATGAATTGGCTCGTTTGAACTTACTTTAAAAAAACCCAGAAGGGCTGGGCACAGTGGCCCACACCTGTAATCTCAGCACTTTTGGAGGTCGAGGCAGGCAGATCACCTGAGGTCGGGAGTTCGAGACCAGCCTGGCCCACGATGTGAAACCTCGTCTCTGCTAAAGATACAAAAGTTACCTGGGCGTGATGGTGGGCACCTGTAATCCCAGCTACTTGAGAAGGCTGAGACAGGAGAATCGCTTGAGGTAGAGTTGCAGTGAGCCCAGAACGTGCCATTGCACTCCAGCCTGGGAAACAAGAGCAAAACTCCATCTCAAAAAGAAAAAAAAAAAAACAAGAGAAAAGAGATTTTGTAAGCCCCATTGTGTAGCTGAGATGACGGAAGTGCAGCCAGACTAGTGTAAAAATGTAGAGCTGGCAAGTGGAAGGTCAGGTTGAAACCCAGGTTTGCCTCACTTTTGCCCTTTATGACTCTGCAGTTCTGACCCTCTATGGATACTGTGGGAGATGGTTTGGGCTAGGAAAAAAAAAAAGGGAATCAACCTAGGAAGAAAACAGCTGACATCACCTCCAAAGTTCGAAACTAGAGGGAAATCAAGAACTGAAAAGCCCAGGAAATTAAAATAGGAGAAGAAACAGTCTTCCATTCCCTGCTAAACTCATTGAGGATTGTGCAGATTCCCTAAGCGTCCCGTTACTGTGGCAGGGAGATTGCTGTCATGCTGAAGGCTCATCAAATGCAAGGTTTGCATTCTTTCTGGATAAGGGGAAGGGAGAGGTTGGGGAAGGAAGTCAAGGAAACTGAAAGAGGAAAAGCTGTAAATTCCAGGGCCGTCAACTGCAGAGGCAAAAATCCTTTTTTTTGCCCTTGACCCTGTTTTACCCAGATACGTAATTATTGGGGAATAGAGTAGAAATTGATGAGAGGCAGTGACAGCACCAAGTTGTGGGCCACGTACCCATCTGTTGGAGTACACCCCAGGGAGAGGTTTGGTTGTATGACCCTGGCACAGATAGTCACGGTGAAAGACGATTTCTGGAGCCAGAGAGCAATCTGACAGGGCATAATTTTGCATTTTATGTAATTGAATTAAGTATTTTTATCTGTTCAATGAAATAAAAAGTGAACTGAAGGTTTTATTGTCTTATCTGGCACTTTCATTGAAAGATATGTGCTGTAAAATGTGTTCTGTTTACAAAATTACGTTCAGGTGTACATTAAGTGTTGAATTTATTCCCTTGATGTGTTTTGAAAAGAATGAGTTCATCATTTAGAGAAGTAGGGTGGGTGCGAAAACGGAAGTATTTTTGCTGTTGTTGATTTATTTGCTTTGCTTTGTAGTCCCTTTGCTGACATTTCGATTGGAACTCTACAAAGAGAAAATATTTGGAGACATGAATGTGCAAGAAATGTCATACATTGATTTTTCTGGAATTCACATCTGTGTCTAACTCCCGTCTCAAGTTATAAGCCTCATCCATTCTCAGATTCTTTCAGATGCTAAACTTACAAAACATATTTGTAGGCTTGTTGCCCTTTCCAACCCACCCCGTTTCTTCTATTTTCCCCATTGCCTTCACTCACACTCACATTTTTTTTTGTTTCAGTTATGGCAATAACCTTGTCCCAGATCTCTAGGCCCGCCTCCTCCACCTCTGCATGCACACCAGGATTCACTTCCTAACACGCACAGTTACTCATGTTTTCTTTCTCCTCCTCTTCATGTTTGTCCTTTTTTTATTTCTTTCACATCCTACGGGTACTGTACGGATGTGGTAACAGGGTCTGCGGGAGGCACATGTCAGACATGTGCATGGAAACCCAGTCATCACATCCACCAACCCCAAAAGGATCACTCCTCATGTTAGTCCCTTTCTTAAACTTTTTAAGGATAGCTCTTTGTTCTCAGAAGGAGGTCCAGCTTCGCTCATGGATTACAAAGTCTTGACCGTCTCCCGATATAGGAGCTCCCAGCCGCCTCTGCCCCACCACGCTTGCCTCTCTAGCTGCTGCTGCTTCCTGGAACATTCTCCTATCCCTGCGTCCCATCAGTCACGTCTTACTCCAGCCCGAATCCCTCCATTTCCGGGCTCGTGGTGCATCTCACCGCAAGCCCCTGCTCTGCCCTGAGCCAGCATGGGTCAGATATCTGTCTTCTCCATGCATTCAGCACCCGTTTGTGTTTCTGACATGTCAACCGTTTTTAATTTATGTTTTCCTGATTATCCAGAAATGTCTGTTGAGTGGATAATGACAAAAACAAGAATCCCTAAAATGAAAATGGCAAAGAACACGTATTTCCTAAGGAAATAGAATCAGTGGAACACTGGAAGAGAATCTGTAGATGAAATCCGATTTTCTCCCTAAAGGTTTACCAAAATTGCGCAATGATCAGGAAATAACTTGGGGTTTGAATCATCATCACTTTTTTATTCTTGTTACAAAATGTTGCCCATTAAATGTGCTTCCCCTTGGCCTGACCTCAGTCAAAACTCTGAAGACACTGCTAAAAAGTTTGCTAAGTAATATGTGATACCATTCATATGTCGGGAATGCTGACCAAATATTTGGCCTGGCTTCTTCATTTAGTCAACATCATTCTCTCAGGAGACAGCTGACGGGGATCATAAACTTCTCAAAATAGTCAGCTTGTCATCGCAATGGTCTCTGATCAACAAGTTGACAGAATCAAATAGGTGGATTAAACCTCCAAGCTATCACAATGCATTTATCTTAGTAACTCCTGATGGTTTATATTCTACTTAATGTTGGGGGCCCACCTCCAAATCACGCCGAGTCTGGGGTAAAATGTGGAGGGCATTGGCACATACGAAGACGTTGCTTAGTGTGATTCATAAACTCCAAAAGTTCCAGAGCAGTCAGGATTTTGTGTTTGGAGCACTCTCGAAGGCCTCGATTTCAGTGTTCCTTCTCCTATGCATTGCTGGCTGCTGCATTGAGAAATTCAGTGACAGGGTGCTTTTGTAACAGGGGTTTGACACCAAATGTTTCGGCTGTTGGTGGCGATACTAATCTTGAACTTACCCGTGCCATGGGATTAAAGGAAAAGCTCATTGTTTTAGGATCGTGGGACTCACCATAATACGGAGGGTCCCCGAATGACATTCACAGCATCCTATTTCTTTATACCCATCTTCATTTTCCAGGGCGTAAAGTCACTTGATGTGCTTGTCTCATGAGGATCTGCGATGACACTTCACGGATATGATGAGCATGTTTCTGAACTCTTTCACTCATGCCAGACTTTTCCTGCTAAATATTTATAATGACTTTGTGCCACACTTGAGCTTCTCTGTGGTTTGAAAAGCGTCAGTGCGTCACAAGGGCTGTGTGACTTCTACACTATGCACTTCAGATTCAAATTTTAGATGTGTGGTATCTTTATTGTCTCTACATGTACTGTATTATATAAATTCATACCTGGTCTCATTTGTTAGAATTGAAATGTACGATCCTGATCTCTGGAAATGAAATCACATTGAGACTCGATCTGTGTAGGTATTTAAGTGACGTGGCTGACATCACATTGCTGTCAACGCAAGCGTCACTTTGGAAACGAGGTCCAGGCGAGGGGCCACATAGTGGCTTTCATTGGGTGCCCCTCATCTCTATTTGGGTCCCCAAAAACATTTCTTGCCAGTCACTTACTTAGAATTTGCAGAAGACTTAAGGAAAAGTAGTTGGCTGTGTAAGCGTTTGGCTCTCCACGTGGGGGCCTTCCTGGTGGAGCACGTGCATCAGTCATATTACAGATTTCCTGAAGTAGTTTCTAATAAGGAGTGCAGAAGGACAAACGGAAGTGGGACACCGCTTTGCTGAGTAATTTCCTGAAGCACTACCGTTAGCTTCGTTTCAACATTTTTACATTCAACATTTAAACAACAGAAAGATTGAAAGGATGATACATCAGATACCCACTAGGGGGATTTAATTATTAACACATCTCCATACTGCTAGATTCTCATGTGCACATGGTGAGTGGTTTTTTTTTGTTGTTGTTTGTTTTTTTTTTGTTTGTTTGTTTGTTTTTTTTGAGACGGAGTTTTGCTTGTTACCCAGACTGGAGTGCAATGGCGCGATCTCAGCTCACTGTAACCTCCGCCTCCTGGGTTCAGGCAATTCTCCAGCCTCAGCCTCCTGAGTAGCTGGGATTACAGGCACACGTGCCACCATGCCCAGCTAATTTTTTGTATTTTTAGTAGAGACGGGGTTTCACCATGTTGACCAGGATGGTCTCCATCTCTTGACCTCGTGATCCACCTGCCTCGGCCTCCCAAAGTGCTGAGATTACAGGCTTGAGCCACCACGTGTTTTGAAGAAGCATGTTACACTTCGCTCCTAGAAACAGGAGACCCCAAGAGTAAGGGCATTATATCACACGGCCTCAATTTTATACTACAACTAAGAAAACTCATAGTTTTCTAAAATAATCTAACATCCATTTCACTTTTAGTGTTTTTCAATTGTTCCTTTTAAATTATTTTAATCTTTTTTTTGTTAGACCAGCTTATCTTGGAGGCTCAGGCACCTCATTTCTATTAATCTAGTATATTCCCTCTGTCATTTTTCCTCACGACATTGACTTTATGAAGAGAACCAGCCAACTGCCTTGTGAAACGTCCCACAGTGAGGATTTGTGTGGTTGCTTTATGTAATGATATTTCTCTTGTTTCCCATTCCCTTTGGTTTCTATTAACTAGAAATGACTTCTCATAGCTCAAGTAGGTACCATTGTACGTTGTTGGCAAGAATATGTCCTAGATGACGTTTCTATGGCATCCTATTTGGAGGCACACAGTTTCATGGCCTCACACTTCAGTGATGCTGCGGCTGATTTCTTGGTTAAGGTGGCGACTGCCAGGTCTTTCCAGAAAGAAAGGTTTCCCCTTTTGCAATCATTATGTAATCCAAGGGGTGGTAATTTGTTGCTACGTGGAATATTCTATTTGTCCGTAACTACTAGGTTTGTAGGTTGAAATGGCCTTAAGCAGCCTAAGGGATCTTTCCTGGATATCTCTCTTCTGAATGTGTTTGAATGTGGTGATCTGCGAGGAAATTATTTCCTAGAAGCATCATTAATCCAAATCTGTTGCATCAGGAAAAACGTCATAAGCCTTCTAAAAATGATTGTTGCATTAAACCATCTACGTTATGGAAAAATATAGATTATCTGTGTAATTTATTTTCTCGTGTCCTAATTATTAAATATAATTAGGGCATCTGGGGGTAGACCACATTTTTTCTGTTACATTCTCGGAAACAAGTAGAACAAGTTGAAGAGAAAGTTATCACTTGTTCTTCCAGTGATTCTATCAGATTATGAAGCAGTTTGCAAAGTAATGGAAGATCTAAGATAAGACATACAGGATCTCTTTCCTTGTCTACGTTGTAAACTCCTTAAAGGCAAGGACCAGAGTTCTGATGTGGGGACTGGGATAAAACAAGGGGCAAAGGTGGAAATTGTTCTTGATAAGAGCATGGGGACACACTGTACTGAGGGACAGGAGTAACGAAAATATGAGCCTAGGGAAATGTAGTCACCTAAATGAAGGTCCTTTTGGATGGCAAAAAGTGCTTCCCTAAGTGAGCTGTGGGGGCCTGTGGCCCTAAGAGCTTCTGCAGCTTCCTTCCTCCCAGCAGCGTTTCAGAGTCACATCAAAATTCCAAAAAGAAGGAAGAAAAACTGGAATTTTCATCAGTATCTTCCTTAGTTTCTCCAAGTCTCATTTTTCTCCCTCCCTCCCTCCCTTCCTTCTTCCCTCCCTCCTTCCCTCCCTCCTTCCCTCCCTCCCTCCCTCCCTTCCTTTCATGCTTTCTTTCTTGATAGGGTCTCTCTCTGTCACCAGGCTGGTGTGTAGTGACGTGATCTTGACTCACTGCAACATCTGCCTCCTGGGTTCAAGCGATTCTCTTGCCTCAAACCCCTGAGTAGCTGGAATTACAGGTGTCCGCCACCACACCTGGCTAATTTTTGTATTTTTAGTAGAGACAGGGTTTCACCATGTTTGCCAGGCCTGTCTCAAACTCCTGATCTCAGGTAATCCACCTCTCAAAGTGCTGGGATTACAGGTGTGAGCCATTGCGCCAGCCATCCAAGTCTTATTTTACTTACATGTAAAATAAATAATTTGAAAATTATAATCTCTAAAATTCTTTCCACCAAATGACTCTATGGATCTATGGGTCTGAAACGTGTGTGTAAGATTGGAGGTAAGGCTGGAGAGATGGGAGCAATCATACCCATGTTGAGCACAGGGGTGAGGAGGAAAAGGCAGACCTGAGAGAGTGTGGGCTAAAGCAGAGGGAGTGTTAGAAACGGTAACGTCTCCAGGTTGGAAAGCGGGTCATTTCCAGGGAAGTGAGCTTTGTGTGAGAAGATTATAAGAAGCGACGCTGGAAAGGTATACAGAACTCTTCATTCATTCCAGATTTTCAAGAGCCAGAGAGGATCCAGAGATAAACAATATATTATTTCCATGTTCTCATGGAGATAGTATATTAGTGGGAGAAGACAGATAATAAATTATAGGGAAAAAAATGTAGCTTCATGGCCCTAGAATGCAACGGTTAAAGGTAAAAGCTTTAGAGCCAGGCCATCTACATTCAAATTCCAGCTCTCCAACTTGATCTGGAGCAAGATAGTTAAGCTTTTCCTGCCTTAGTGCTCATCTGTCTAATAATAGGACCCATTTGTATGGTTGGCGTAGGAGAGTTTTTTTTTTTTTATTGAGTAGAGGTGAGGAACTCCCCCTCCTCCTCCTCTCCTTCCTCCTCCTCCTCTCCCTCCTCCTCCTCCCTCTCCTCCTCCTCCTCCCTCTCCTCCTCCTCCTCCCTCTCCTCCTCCTCCCTCTCCTCCTCCTCCTCCCTCTCCTCCTCCTCCCTCTCCTCCTCCTCCTCCCCCTCCTCTTCCCTCTCCTCCTCCTCCTCCCTCTCCTCCTCCTCCCTCTCCTCTTCCTCCTCCCTCTCCTCTTCCTCCTCCCTCTCCTCCTCCTCCCCCTCCTCCTCCCCCTCCTCCTCCTCCCCCCTCTCCTCCTCCTCCCCCTCCCTCTCCTCCTCCTCCCCCTCATCCTCCCTCTCCTCCTCCTCCCTCTCCCTCTCCTCCTCCTCCCTCTCCTCCTCCTCCTCCTCCCTCTCCTCCTCCTCCTCCCTCTCCTCCTCCTCCCCCCTCTCCTCCTCCTCCCTCTCCTCCTCCTCCTCCCTCTCCTCCTCCTCCCTCTCCTCCTCCCTCTCCTCCTCCCTCTCCTCCTCCTCCTCCCTCCTCCTCCTCCTCCTCCTCCCTCCTCCTCCTCCCTCTCCTCCTCCTCCCCCTCCCTCTCCTCCTCCTCCCCCTCCCTCTCCTCCTCCTCCCCCTCATCCTCCCTCTCCTCCTCCTCCCTTTCCCTCTCCTCCTCCTCCCTCTCCTCCTCCTCCTCCTCCCTCTCCTCCTCCTCCTCCCTCTCCTCCTCCTCCTCCCTCTCCTCCTCCTCCTCCCTCTCCCTCAGATAAGTGCTATGATAATGAAGTTGATGAATGGCATGGTTTTTCAGGCTTAGTCCTACTGACATTTGTGCGGGCCTGAACCTGATAATTCATTTTGTGGGTGGCTCTCGAGTGTATGGTAGCACCCTTGGCGTCTACTCACTAGATGCCAGTAGCAACTCCCAGTAATGACAACCAAAAATGTTTCTAGCCATTGCTAAACGTACCCAGGGAGGTGAAAGTCTCTCCCGATTAAAACCACTGGGTCAGAGAATAAAGAGCGTGATGTTTTTAGATAGGGCAATATAGGGTTCCTCAAAGGAAAACAGGGACAGACTCCTGAATGACTTTGTTTATTGTACTTGAAGTTCTGGGGTACATATGCATAGGTACACACATGCCATGGTGGCTTGCTCTCTCCATCCCCCCCTTGCCTACATCAGACATTCCTCCCAGTGTTACCCCTCCCCAAACTCCCCACCCCCTGCTGTCCCACCCCTAGCCTCCCTCCCCCCAGCCTCCTGCCCCCCAACATAGCCCTGTGTGTGATGCTCCCCTCCCTGTGCCCATGTGTTCTCATTGTTCAGCACCTGCCTATAAGTGAGCACACGTGGTATTTGGTTTTCTGTTCTTGTGTCAGTTTACTGAGAGTGATGGTTTCCAGATTCATTCATGTCCCTACAAAGGACATGAACTCATCATTTTTTATGGCTGCATAGTATTCCGTGGTGTATATGTGCCACAATGATATTTTGCACAATTTTTGAAGCCACAAGAAAACCTGGGGGAAAGTGTTGTGTAGAGGCAACAGCAATGATAGAAGTCCCTAGGCTGGGACAAGTTGGCGTGGCCAGCTTGGGTGGAGGAAAGTACAATTACGTCTAAGAAGTAGGTGGGATCAGAGTCTGAAGGGCAGTGAAGTCCCTGGCAATCAGTTTGGATTTTACTCTTGAGGCTTCATATGCTGAGACGTTATTAGAGGTATTAAGGCAGAGAATGAGAAAGCAGGAAAGCTGGTGAGGAGAAGAATGCGCAGTCCAGCGAGAGGCAAGGGGGCTAGGACAGAAGCAGTCGGAGGTCACGGGTAGGGAGCTGGCGAGCTGCGACGTACTATGGTTGAAGAATCTGCAGAATGGTTCTTCATATGTGGGGAGTAAAGATACAAAAGGAAGAGCACATTTATGAGGAAGGAGTTTGATGAATCAATAATTCTGTCTAGACCGTGTGCCCTTTGAGCTCCTGCAAGTGGTAACTGAGCTGTTGACAATACTAGTTTGAAGACCAAGGGAAAGGTCGGTCCTGGAGGTACCTGTTTAGGAGCCATCAGTGTTTAGACAGCAATCAAATCATGGAAGCTTTTGAGATCACCAAAGCAGAGAGGAGGGTGAGGCCACGGACCAGTTCTGAAGCATGCCTACATTCTCTGAAGAGGTAGAGAAAACAGAAATGGCCAGTGATACAGGAGATCCGCCCAGAGGCTGTGCGGCACCTTAGAACATAAGGAAAGAAATGCTTCAAGAGGATATGGCTCATGTGGGTCCAACCAAGAGGTCAAGACAAGAACTCCGAACTGACATCCGGATTTGACGAGGTGGAGAGCGCTGGTGACTACGATGAGAAAGGTCTCACTGGGGGCATGGGGATGAGGGGCCCACTGGCATTGATTCTCGAGACAGCAAGTGGGCGTTAAGAAAGTTGAGACACGAGGCGGGTGGATCACGAGGTCAAGAGATCGAGACCATCCTGGTCAACATGGTGAAACCCCGTCTCTACTAAAAATACAAAAAAATTAGCTGGGCATGGTGGTGCGTGCCTGTAATCCCAGCTACTCAGGAGGCTGAGGCAGGAGAATTGCCTGAACCCAGGAGGCGGAGGTTGCGGTGAGCCGAGATTGCGCCATTGCACTCCAGCCTGGGTAACAAGAGCAAAACTCCGTCTCAAAAAAAAAAAAAAAAAAAGTTGAGACAGGAAGTGTAGATACCTGATACCTCTTCCGAGAACCGTTTCTGTGAAGGGGAAGGGAGAAATCGAGTAGCAGTCAGAGAGGCATGTGGGCAAAGAACACACTGGTTTTTGTTAAGGTCGAGGTATTACAGCATATTTGCTGATGAAACCATTCCAGTGAAGAGAAAGAAATCGATGATCCGACGAGATCTTAGAGCAATTGCATGGAAGAATTTGTTGAGGAATGGAAGAGGTAAAATGTGCTGCACACAATGGGTCAGTTTGTCTGATGAGAGAAGGTTGGACAGTTCCTTAAATGGGAGAGGGGAGAAATTTAGGTCAAGCGGTACATTTGGGCTGGAAAATGAAGTAATTTGTGTCAGAATGCTTCTATTTCTTCAAGTATAAAGCAAGGCCATTAACATATGGCCAGAAAGCAGAGGTTAAAGGGCAGAAAAAAAGATAAAAAGGCATAGAGTATTTATTAGGAAACCTGTGAGAATCACCAGGTAGTTTTAAATACCTGTTGAACTGCGTAGTGATATATTTAAAGTGAGACCCATCGGCCCATTTGCTTGCTTTTTCTTTGCTACTTTTGTGCTTTGAGGTGGACCTAAAGTAGTTAGAGGGTTGAGAGTGACTAGACTGGTGTATTGCCAGGCACGTGTACAGTAGGAGAGTGGAGGAACTGGGGATGAGGGCAGAATACGAAGGGTTGGTTGTGCTGGGTTCTGGCCTCCACGCTGCTGGGGAGGAAAGCAGCCTGTGCGGAGCGGTGCTGACAGGTGGCAAACTCATGGGGTTGGTGCGCTGGGGTTCTCAGGGAGGTGGAGCGTAACCAGAGCGTAGATACGAGGGTAAGTTGCCTGGAATGATCAGAGATAATTACCTGAGCGTATGCTTTCAACTGGGATTTCAGAAATGGTCAAGTCATTGGTAATGAATGGTGAGATTATGGAGAGCTTTGACACTCAGGACAGTTCTGATCTTTTTTATTTCTTTTTGAGGTGGAGTCTCACTCTGTCACCCAGGCTGGAGTATAGTGTCGTGATCTCAGTTCACTGCAACCTCCGCCTCCCATGCTCAAGCGATTCTCTTGCCTCAGCCTCCCAAGTAGCTGGGACTACAGGCATGTGCCACCACACCCAGCTAATTTTTGTATTTTTAGTAGAGATGGGGTTTCACCATGTTGGCTGGCATGGTCTCGATCTCCTGACCTCGTGACCCACCCGTCTTGGTCTCCCAAAGTTACAGGCAAGAACCACCGTGCCCAGCTCCAGTTCTAATTTTTTTGAGCAAGTTTTTGAATCTGGAGTTTGTGAACAAGCTTTAGAGCACGGAACTAGAATAAAAGGATGTGTGTGCGTCTACATTTTTCTAAGTAAGAGGGATCCTAGGTTCCCCTAGAATATCTGAACTACAAAAAGTTAAGAATGGTTTCTCTAAAACCTAGGAGATGGGCAGCCACTGACAGCATCTGAACAGGAGTAGTGGTGTCAGCATGCTGTTTACAAAGATGACACTGAGTTTGAAGGGGCAGAGAGAAGAGAAGATATTCCAACTCAGAAGAGATGTGTAATCTTCCACTTACATGGCAGAGAAAGGAGTAGACGCTGGAGCTGACCACAGAACAGCACCTGTGGGACTGGGCGCCCGGGCTCACTGAGGCAGCATTCCTCTTTACATCACATTGTGTTCACAGCTTTCTCATTCCCCATTTCCCCTGCCCCTCCGCTTCCAGCTCGAATAAAATGGTGGTTTGTGCTTCGGTGGTTTTAATGAGGCATCACTTGGTGAGCTCTTGAATCAGGAGCCGGTGGGAGGACTTCACCAAAGACGTCGAGTCCCACTAAATGCATCTTTCATCACTTTGGGGCAGGAGAACAGACCTAGAGTTACTTTTCGATGAAGGATTTAGTGCACTCGCTCATGTGCTCAGGAACGTGGGGTTCTCCACTTGTGAGGTTAAGCCCTTTACTGCCCATCAAGCTTAATACTGAGGCATTTTGGCATCAATAAAGAGCAAAAAGCTTGGATTCAGATAAATGAATAGCTAAGCAGCTATTTCATTTAACCTTACAGTAGCTCCATTAAAAAAAATGAAACCTATCTCACTGTAAGAGTAAATAAACAGAAGCTTCAAGAAGTTGCCTCACCCGAGGACAGGCTGCTAGGACAGGGCAGAGCTCGATATGCTTTTCAAAAGGCCATGGGTATTTCTCAAAGGTTTAGGAAGCACTCTCATCCGATTCTTGTAAAGCACTCGCTGGCTCTTGCACAAGCACAAGATGAATGAGTTTTCCTTAAAATTGGGTTAAAGTACCAGGCTGGCAGTAAACCACGTCGTAATTAAAATCAATCAGTGTCATGTTGGAATAGAATGGCTTGTCATTCAAGAAGACAATTCTGAGTGGAATTTCAATTACATTTAGAATTAAAATAATTGTGCAATGTAATCTTCTAGGAGGTAGTCCTCTTACTCACTAAGAAGCTGACTTTATTTTTTTCAAACATTCTGATTAGACATTATTGAGGAACTTCCACCTTTAGTGAGACTGACAGCCATGTCTGCGTGCTGTGCTGTTGGCGAGAGCAGGAGCTGGGTGTGGGAGAGGAAAGGAGACTCCTGTGCAGTCTGAGAACCAGAGAGAAAGGGAAATATTCTGTAAACTGCATTTCTAATCACCATCGTGACCGTGTTTTCTAGCCCTAAAATTGGGACATGTGACTTGACAAAGAGACAGAATACTCAAAATTGGGAATGATCAGAAATACGGGATTTATGGTTATCACATTATTATCAATAGTGGCAAAGGTCAGCTTCAAGAACTCAGACTTCAAATTTAGAGTTTAAGAACTTTACTTTAAAAATTCATTTCTGAATATGTCACACTTGGGAACATTTAATTCTCTGTCTTGAAAACTTCCTACCACCTCCTCCTTCTAAATATCCCCTTTACGAGTTCTTATACCTGCTTTATAACTTTGTGTCATTGATGGTCTAAATACCCATTGCCTATGTGCGACTGCACCCAGCCTTTGTAGTTTTGGAACCGAGGAGAGTGCCCACTCTCAGTTGCCCTCAGTAAATGTGAGTTGCAGGGAGGAGGGTGGGTGAAACTGGAGCCACCCAGAGCCAGGATAAACTCTGGGCCTTGGTGCTTTTCTTGTGCCAGCTTTATGTCTTCTTCTCTTGGTACATCTAAATATGGGACTAAGTTTGAATACACGTCTCCCATTGAAAGCTCGACCAGGTGCGATGGCTCATGCCTGCCACCTCAGTAGTTTGGAGGCCGAGTCGGGCCAATCACTTGAGCTCAGGAGTTCAAGACCAGCCTGTCCAACCTGCAACATGGTGAAACCTCATCTTTCAAAACATACAAAACTTAGCCAGGCATGGTGGTGCACGCCTGTAATCCCAACTACTCGGGCGACTGAGGCAGGAGAATCCCTTGAGCCCAGGAGGCAGAGGCTGCAGTGAGCCAAGATCACACTGCTGCATTCCAGCCTGGGTGACAGTGAGACCCTGTCTCAAAGAAAAAGAAAATGTACCTGTGCACCACTCTCCCGCTTAATTTCCAAAGATGACCTGTGTCTCTCTTCCACATTCTCCCATGCTGTTCTGCGTTACCAGCTCTGGCTCTGACTGACTATTGGTGTCTCTGTGGAGAGCGAATCACATTTTTCACCGATATACAGATCTCAGAAACAGGACACTGTTCCAGGTTTTAACTGGGCAGCTTCAAATTGGTAATAATTAGCCCAGTTAAACTCAGGATGTCTAAAGAACTAGTTCTTGGGCACTAACCATGGCTACTCAGGGTAAAATGCCGGCCTTCTGGTGGGGTTTGCTCCGATGATCTGTTGTCTTAATATTGCTGTGGCCCTTGGGATAGTGCTGGGACATGGCGAGAGTGAGAGACACTTACGTGTTTGCTATTATCTCGCTTTGTATCTCAACGAGCTTATGGGGGCAGAGAAAACTGATGCAGAAGACAAGGCGTCTTTTAAACGCATTATCTCCCATGGCTTAGTTTTGAGTTTCTTGTTACAGATGAGTGATGTTTAAGATTTATTATTACAAAATAATCCATTTAAAATGTTGTATTGACAGCAGACACTCAGCCCCTTTATGGTGGGACAGAAGTTTGTGGAAACAGCAGATACTTGGGATTGAACCCCCTGTGCCTTTAAGACCAGAAAAGCTACCCAGTTACTGAATTTGGCTTGGGGTTTACTAACTGATACATTGCCCACTGGTTTGTGGGTACGAACTGTGTTTCTTTGGATTTTTCTTAAGAATCGGAGAAAGACCTACATTAGCCTTGGGTTATTTGTGATATCTCTAATGATTTGACTTGGGATAGAAAGACAGAACGTACTTCATACATAGAAGGCGCCTGCCCAAAACACCTGAAGTCCAAATAATGGAGAAGCTACCTGACTCATAACAAACTATCACAAAGAGGCACAATCAACTGTCTTCTGATGAGTCTAGAGATGTCTACACGGGACCACAGAACAATTCCTAGAAAAATGTAGCTAGTCGTGAGTATCCGATCAGAGTTGAATGTCGACAACTGCCTTATTTCTATCTTAATTTTTTTCTAATTTTTTGTCACCCGGGCTGGAGGGCAGTGGTGCAATCTCGGCTCACTGAAACCTCCGCCTCCCGGGTTCAAGTGATTCTCTTGCCTCAGTCTCCTGAGTAGCTAGAATTACAGGCGCCCACCACCACACCCGGCTAATTTTTTTTTTTTGTATTTTTCGTAGAGTCAGGGTTTCACCATATTGGCTGGGCTGATCTCAAACTCCTGACCTCAGACTATCCACCCACCTCAGCTTCCCAAAGTGCTGGGATGACAGGCTTCAGCCACCACACTCAGCCAAATTTTTTTTCTTTGCTGTGTAAAAGCTCATATTGCTTTGTGGAAGGGTGAGAGTTTTCTAAACAAAAGCGAATTCGATGCCTTTATTCTAGAAGAGTGTCTTTGTTCAGTTTTACTGGTAGAGCGCAAGCCTTTGCATGGCAGGGACAGTGCCTTATTCATGTTGTATCCTGAAGGGCTTACAGAGGTCACACCATGAAGAGCGGTTCTGAAAGTCATCTGTGGAATGAACAAATGAATGAAAGCAGGAAAGGCTCTTGTCCTCTAGATTCTTATTCAAACAGCGTTCAAGTTGCTGTATTATCCAACACGGGCATACGGGAAGAGACAGGAGGGTTAAAAGGGAAATCAGTCAGCAAAAGTGCCAACCAGAGAGGGGCTTTGAATGAAACCCACTGGGAAAAGTTGGCAGATGTGTCTTCCTTAAAGATTTTATTTTTTCCTATGGGGAAAAATGCTTTGAAGGAAAGACTTTTGATTGAGAACAAAACCACAGTCTCTGGAAAGTGTGCAGCTTATGAGGGCCAGATATAGAGAGACGTTAAAGCCAATCGGAGGTCAATTTGTATACCTAAGCTCTGCAATCTTTTCAAGAAGGGTCTTCATTTCAGGTGGCCTACTTTCACTGAAATGCTACTGATAGTGGTTAAATTCTGCTTCCTTTCAAAAGCATATTTTGAAGCCTTAACCTTCCGTACCCAAGGATGTGGCTTTATTGGGAAATCAGTGGCTGGTAATTAACTGATTAGTTAAGATGAGGTCATATGAGAGAAGGGTGGGCATCTATCCAGTATAAGTGGTGTCCTTGTTTATAAA
Organism: Callithrix jacchus; assembly: GCF_049354715.1. Lineage (NCBI taxonomy): Eukaryota > Metazoa > Chordata > Mammalia > Primates > Cebidae > Callithrix > Callithrix jacchus. The sequence goes on from NC_133504.1 coordinate 5,512,097, forward strand.
AAGGGGAAATTTGGACATGGACACAAACACAAGGCGAATACCATGCAAAAAGGAAGGCAGAGGTCCAGTGGTGCCTCTGGTAGCTAAGGAAGCCAGAGAGAGCCCGCAATCCACCCGAAGCCAGGGGACAGCCAAGCAACAGACTGTCCCCACAGCCTCGGAAAGAACCCGCCTGCGGTAACCTTGATCTGACTTCCAGCCTCCAGGACTGTGAGGTCATACATTTCTGTTGTTTAAGCCATCCTGTCTGTGCCGCTGTGTTATCGCAGCCCAAGCAGATGAATAGACCCACAGGATGCTTTAAACACTGCTGTCCTTGAATGGTCACTGTGAAATCCCACAGTTCACGATTATTCTACAGTCACTCTCTACAACTGCTGTAACATTCAAGGGGACATAAGATCATTGGTGGATTGTGTTTTTACCAACCCATGGAAATATAATTATCCGTGAGCACCAAACTGCCTTTGGAGACACTGCTGGGTCTGACTCAGAGCTCCCTTGAGGAAACTTGTCATTAGGAATCACGGTGATGTTGAATCAACTTTGTCTTTCTGAAAAGCTGGAGATATTCATCATAGCCTTGACTGCTGGGATCTACATGTTTTCTCCGTGTTGTAATGATGTGAAACACTTTATTAGCAGAGGAAGACATTTTTAGGGGAAGCATTTTGAATCAGAAGGCTTAAGAAGAATTCTGCTTTTCCCGTGAGTGTCAAGTAGTTAGTTGGTTATTAAGAACTGAAAACATTGTAGGAGGATAATTGACAAAGCGATCCTTAGACAGCTGCATTTATCACGAACGATAGAAGTCAAGAGACACTGTTTATTAGCTGCTAGGAAAAGCTGTGTTTTCTTCAGAGGGTGACTCATAGAGAAGGATCATGGTGCAGCGAGGGTGACCGAGCCCCAGGGGACCCCATCCGCCTGAGGCCAGGCCTTGCCTGCACAGTTTGCAGAGGCTGGTCTCAGATGCTTGCCAACAAATTCTACCTGGCAATGTGGTGACACTGCATTCAGGCAACTCTCTGTTCTCTTCATATTTTCTAATAAAAATGTGGCTCCAGCTAAAGAGAAAATGCCATGTGGTAGGCTTAGCTCCTTCATAGGGAGGTGTTGATTGGGGGTGGGTCTGTTTTCAGCCAACCGAGGTACTTAGTGCGTGTGGATTCTGTTGTTGTTCTTGTGGATGATAACAGTATTGTCTGGCCAAAGAATCATCCAGAAGTCAGGCTATCACAGAATCTCAGCCATTTCTGCTTGCGGACAAGTGGCAGCAGACATGCCAGGCCATGTGTAGTTACTAAAAGGTGACATAACACCCTGCTATCTATCCTCCACTATCCCCTGCAAGACTTCCCCTAGGAATCTAGGGGGTCCATCCTTTTTCCCCTCCACGTCCCCCTTCTTAGCTGTCCCTCTGACAAACGCCTCTTCGTCTCTCAAGCGTAGCTGTTCAGCTGCTTCTGAGTCATGATCTTGGGGTCTCATCCTCCACGTGGTTTACCAAAGCGTGTGTTTATTATGTGCATATAATAAACACAGACCTGCATAAATATATCAATATGTAATAAACACACTCTATACATAGGTATATAGAGAGAAAGGGGGCGGCAGGTTCTTTCCTAACATGCACTCTGGGGCAATCTCATATAAGAATTCTTTTCCACACTCTTTCACTCACTTTCTCTTATCTCCTGTAAACTTAGAGGCTGGACCATTTACGTACACGGCCTGGTTACCTTTCTTCTCTTTCTGCATGCATCATATGTGTGCATGTGTCTGTCTCTGCCTTCTGCCTCTGTCTTTTTCTTTCATTCTTTTCTTGTTTTCTGTCTTGTCAGTGACTCTCTCCTTGACCTCACTCTGGTCAGTCCTTGGCCTGTTTGATCTAATTTCAGCAAGATTCCTGCTGTATCAGTTCAGTGGAAGTCCCCTGCCCTTGATGCCTGACCCCCCTTGGTACCTGATCAAATGCCTCATCCCCCAGCCTTGCTGTTTTGTCACCCTGGTCTGCCTTCAGCAGGAATCTTTTTGACTCAGTCTAGCAACAACTCCCCAACCTCAATCTTTCCTCTTAGTAATTTTCTGCGTGCTCCCCTGCACCCTGCTCCTTAGCCATCAGTCTGCACCCGTCCTTGTATCTGAGCTCAGTCACTCTTCGCCACTACAAACATCCTTGTGGTGTCCCCCTCATAAAGTCCTGTCCTTAACAAGTGTCGTGAATATTTTTTTATCCAGCAATAAAAGTGTTCCTATTCTAATTAGACCATAGCTTTTCCAAGATAAAACTTTTCTCCTTGGCTCCTGAAATATGAGTATGTAGTCACTGGTTAGAGAACATTTGCCAGCAGATGGATTCTCCTGGTCCTTCCCATTTTCCCTCATACCATCCTTATTGTCTTGCCTCCTTTTTCCTTCTCTGTTTAGATAAAAATGATGAATCATAATGATAAATTATTTAATGTGATCATAATGTATGGAATTCTGTATAAAATTGTTCACACGATTATGCCGTAAAAAGTGAAGGTATCTTTATCACTTTAAATATATTCATGTGTTATTCCTCATTTAATAGCATTTTCTAATATTCATGGAATCGTCCATGTCAATAGGGTGGGTATGTCAGTGCATTGAGCTTTTGGAGGGACATGCATTTCACAAGCACTTAGTGCTTCCTAAAACTGTGTGGCATTGATGCATTGATTAAGGGAGAAGGTAAAAGTTCAGACTTTGTACACATGTCATTATCACTTTTTCCATCACGGAATTCTGTCTCTGTTTATTTTATAAGAAAAAAAAAAGAAACTATGATTTTTCATTGCTTGGAAACAACTGGATAGCCTTGGAGGAGGCAGAGCATATTCCTGAGCTATACCTTCAGAATAACATAAGATAGTGATAAAGAGAAATATTTTATCAAAACAGAGGTGAAAGAATTTAAAACCCCCCAATTTAGAACACTAGCCTTGTGTTATGATAGAGATACAGATCTTATTCACTAACATAAAATAATAACTGTCATTCTGTGGGGTTTTCTTGTTATGTTTGGGGGACAAGGAGGTGAATATTTAAAATATCCCTGAAAACCAGTGAATTACCATTTTCATATGTTTTTAGCATTATGCGTTGGTTCTTGTAGAAAAGTAATGACAAAAGGCCGGGCGCAGTGGCTCACACTTGTAATCCCAGCACTTTGGGAGGCTGAGGCGGGCAGATCACAAGGTCAGGAGTTCGAGACCAGCCTGTCCAATATGGTGAAACCCTCTTTCTACTAAAATCTACAAAAATTAGCCAGGTGTGGTGGCGCAAGCCTGTAGTCCCAGCTGCTCAGGAGGCTGAGGCAGAAGAATTGCTTGAACCTGAGAGGTGGAGGTTGCAGTGAGCCGAGACTGCGCCACTGCACTCCAGCCTGGGTGACAGAATGAGACTCCATCTCAAAAAAAAAAAAGAAAAGAAAAATGGTGACAAAAATAACACACATTGGTTCTGCCCCTGCGTGCCCCGCATGGTGGTGAGCACTTTATGTACATTGCCTCACTGGATCCACAACCACATCGTGCGGTTCTTTCTTATCTCTGTTTCATCCGTGGCTGAGCTGCGGCTTGAGAGTGAAGGAAGCTGCTGAAGTTTATCCCCCTGTCAATGGCAGAACATGACATTCAACCCCTAGCATCACTCATGCCCAAAGTTGGGCTCTTAAAAATCTCTGTGGCCAGGAGAGGAAGCTCAGCCTGTAACACCAGCACTTCAGGTGGGAGGATCATGAGATCCAGAGATTGAGACCATCCTGGCCAATATGGTGAAACCCTGTCTCTACTAAAAATACAAAAATTAGCTGGGCGTGGTGGTGTACGCCTGTAGCCTGAGTCCCAGCTACTCGGTAGGCTGAAGCAGGAGAATTGCTTGAACCTGGGAGGGGGAGGTTGCAGTGAGCTGAGATCACACCACTGCACTCCAGCCTGGCAATAGAGCAAGACTCTGTTTCATTAAAAAAAAAAAAAAATCTCTTTGCTATCTTAATGAAAAAAATTGACCTTTGATGGATCATACAAATGAGATATTTGCTTGTACTCTGCTTCAAACTCAATTATAAAAAACTTCAGAAACAGGAGCTATGCTGATTTACAGATTGAATCTTTCTACATCATGCGAGATTGATTTCTTGAAGTCCCTCAGAACTGGATTAACACCCTCTGAGTGTTAACTGGTTGCAATGAATCCAAATCCCTGCAGCATTTGTGGAAGCCTGGACCTCCGGTCTCAGAGGTGTTTATCCCAGATCTGCAGAATCGGAAATCTTCTGAGGTGCTGCCCAGGAACACCTTGGGCAGTGGTAACAAGCTTGTCCTAGGATTCTTGTGTAAACCCAAAGTTTAAAAACCACTGTGATAAGAGTGATTTCTCTTTTCATAGGTGGAAAAAGATTCCATTCAAATGCTGAAGGGAACATCACTATAATTAGGATAAACCAGGAATTGCAAACTCATGGCCTGAATGACAGAACCTTTTCCTTTGGCCAGCACAGTGTGTTACTGTGAGAGTTTGGATGTCTTTTTTTTTTTTTTAAAGGAAATTTTGCTCTTGTTGCCCAGGCTGGAGTGCTGTGGTGCAATCTCAGCTCACCACAACCTCCTCCTCCTGGGTTCAAGGGATTCTCCTGCCTCAGCCTCCCAAGTAGCTGGGATTATAGGTGTCTGCCATCACACCAGGATAATTTTTTGTATTTTTAGTAGAGAGGGGGTTTCTCCATGTTGGTTAGGCTGGTCTTGAACTCCCAACCCCAGGTGATCCGCCCACCTTGGCCTCCCAAAGTGCTGGGATTACAGGCGTGAGCCACTGTGCCCGCCTTGGATGTCTTTATGTAGGGTATATGCCCTCTGTTTTAATACATTGCCCGTGACAAGGTCATAGCTCACTACAGCCTCAAACTCCTGGGCTCAAGGTGATCCTCCCACCTCAGCCTCCCAATGAGCTGGACCACAGGTGCATACCACCACTCCCAACTAATTTTTTTTATTTTTTATAGAGACAACATAGGGTCTCCCTATGTTGCCCAGGCTGGCATTAAACTCCTAGGCTCAAGAAATCCTCCTGCACCAGCCTCCCAAAACGCTGGAATTACAGGGGTGAGCCACTGCCCCCAGCCAGAAATCTTTTTTTTACACTTCTTCTTGCCCTCTATAAGTGATTCAAATATTCTTGTGTCACTTGAGAGCTCAATCCTTTTTGATAAAGTAGAAGGGAAGAATTGGACAGGAGGCTTTCAGTGAAAATAAACCAGAAATATGAGTATTTTTCAGAAATTGAGAAAATGAAACAATTTATGGTAAATCAAGAAGGTGACGTATCAAATAAAACAAATCAGACATCAGTATTGGTGACAAAAAATGATAGGACTTGTGTATGCCTTGAGTGTTCGCCACATAACAACAGTACCTATAAGGGCTTTGGAAAGAAAAACTGTCAAAATTAATCAAGATTCGTTTTGGGGAAAAAATGACTTATCTGACAAACCACCTAGTGAATGAATAGTAGAAACGGCATATAAACTTTATTTCCTCAGTACAGGTGATTAGAAGTAATTGGGCTTGTATTTTGTAATTAAATGTATGTAGTTTTCAAATTAAGAGGTAATGGAATTCTGACTAATATTTTACATACTTAAATAGGAGCCCTTGGTTAAGAACTGAGTGCTGTCTCAGCCAACTAACACAGGAACAGAAAACCAAAGACGGCATGTTCTCACTCATAAGTGGGAGTTGGACCATGAGGACACATGGACACAAGGAGGGAACATCACACACCGGGGCCTGTCGGGGTGCGGGGAGAGAAGAGGGAGAGCATGAGGACACATGCCTAATGCATGCGGGGCCTGTAACCTAGACGACGGGTTGATGGGTGCCCCAAACCACCACGACACGGGTATACCTATGTAACAAACCTGTGTTCTGCACATATACCCCAGAACTGAAAGTAAAATTAAAAACATAACGTGAGTGCTCAAAATCTTTTATGTTAGGAAAACCAAACAAAAATTATATATACACATATGTTACAACATTATATATAATAGGTATATCTTGTATATGCAAATATTGTTATATATAAGAATATATTTTGTATACATATATTCACACATATACATATTATATATTATAGATGATAATGTATACTATCATATATTTTATATAAATGTGGTATGTATAATAGATGTCATATATCGTATATAAAATTGACTTGATTTCACAGTAGCGTGGCAGATTCAGTAAGAAGTGGGAGTGTAAGGAACTGTAAAATCCTCTTTGTTAGAGTTTTCCTTGGCTTGTGGCTTATATAGAGCGATACTAGATTTCTTCTGCTGGTTAAGGATTACTTATTTGTGATTAGGATTAACTGATAGAATGAATGTCAGTGTCAGCAATGGATGAGTCTCTAAGGGGAGCCCATGTGCTCAAAGGGGACCGTGTGAGTCACTGTCTTAGAATAAAGATCCTTGTGCCATATCAAAAAGCTTTAAATGTGTCAATTAGCCTAGCATGTTTCCTAAGGAGCCAGCTGTGGGCAAAGGTAAGCCTAAAGGATGTTTATCAGGGCAGTATTTAAACTAATATAGAAAAAATGATGCTTCAGGAGTAGGATACTTGTTTTTTAAAAATTGTCTTTTTTAATAGAATTGCTATTGAAAAAAAAAAAAAAAAAAAAAAAAAACTTCGGCCGGGCACGGTGGCTCAAGCCTGTAATCCCAGCACTTTGGGAGGCTGAGGCAGGTGGATCACGAGGTAAAGAGATCGAGACCATCCTGGTCAACAAGGTGAAACCCCGTCTCTACTAAAAATACAAAAAATTAGCTGGGCATGGCGGTGCGTGCCTGTAATCCCAGCTACTCAGGAGGCTGAGGCAGGAGAATTGCCTGAACCCAGGAGGCAGAGGTTGCAGTGAGCCGAGATCGCGCCATTGCACTCCAGCCTGGGTAACAAGAGCAAAACTCTGTCTCAAAAAAAAAAAGGGAGAAATAAAAAAACTTTCCAAGGACCACTTTTCCTCTCTATCTGCCTAAAATAATTTCTTAATAACTCCTATAACAAAGTCAGGTTTCTGTCACCACCGTGAACTGCTGTTTCCCCAAGCCCTCCTTGTGCACTAATGGACACCACTCAGTCACTCCTGGCAATGTGTATTCCTCCTCTTTTCTCGTAAACTGTATCTCTTGAGGCTGACTGCAAGCTCCCCGAAGGCGGGAGAGTGTCTTCTGTACCTCAGTGTATCTATCCTCAGAGCACTCAGCCTGTTCATGTACCCATTTCACTCATTCATGTCACGGATATTTACTGTGGCCTGTGGGGTTCATGGCTCTGCTGTAACACCAGGAGATTAAGAACAAAACAGAGCACGTAGAGACCTGCTTTCGTGCTGCTTGCGTTCCAGTGCAGTGATACACATTGCAAAGGAATGGCCAGTTGTTGATTGAGCGTCTCCTAACAATTCTTGTCTTGAAAATCAACTGATTTTAGTATTCAGGAAAGTATCCATGGAAATAAGAGGCACATTTTTCTTCTTCAGTTCTTTTAAATAAATTTCATATGTTTTAAATATAAGAAGTTAATTTTAGAACCCTGATACTGTATCTAAGGAAGGAGGTCATGGAGAAGTGTATCTCTCCTTTTGTGTCTTTTCTATTTACAAACCTAAGGTGTTGCTGAGCTTACACTTCCAGAGCAATCATCACGTGGAAATGAGTGTCCTTTACGAATCAGATTGCAAGTGGAGTTTCACAAATGCTGTAGACAAAGGTCTATAGAAAAAGCATGAGGCCAGGCACAGTGGTTCACGAATCCCAGAGCTTTGGGAGGCAGAGGCAGGAAGATTGCTTGAGGCCAGGAACTCGAGCCAGCCTGGGCAACATAGCAAAACCTTGTCTCTACAACAACAACAACAACAAAAAATTGAAAAGAAACTTAGCCAAGCATGGTGGCATGCCTGCAGTCCCCACTGCTCAGGAGGCTGAGGCAGGAGGATCACTTGAGCCCAGGAGCAGTGAGTAATGATGGTGCCACTGCACTCCAGCCTGGGTGACAAAGCAAGACTCCATCTGTAAAATAATATTTTTAAAGTATTATATGACTGACCCAAGAGAATAAGTTACTCAGCAAAGGACGCAGGGCATAATTTTCCAGCATAAGCAGCATAGATCCAAGGTTGACCACAACAGAGACAAGGAAGGCTACGGAAGAAGGTGGGACAAGACACACCTTGATGGAACATCTGGTCGTTATCTGCTGGGCTCTGTGTGGGGCTCCCCCCATAAAGACTATCCCCTTTAACCCTCACAGCCTCACCGACGCTTAGCCAGTATTCTTGCCATTCTACAGAGGAGAAAACTGAAGCTCGGAGGGATTCAGTAGCTTTCCCAAAGGCCTTTTAGTTAGAAAGCTTCAGCCAGGGTTTCAATCTAACTTCACAGTCTTTTTTTTTTTTTTTTTTGAGACGGAGTTTCGCTCTTGTTCCCCAGGCTGGAGTGCAATGGCGCGATCTCGGCTCACTGCAACCTCCGCCTCCTGGGTTCAGGCAATTCTCCTGCCTCAGCCTCCTGAGTAGCTGGGATTACAGGCACGTGCCACCACGCCCAGCTAATTTTTGTATTTTTAGTAGAGACGGGGTTTCACCATGTTGACCAGGATGGTCTCGATCTCTTGACCTCGTGATCCACCCGCCTCGGCCTCCCAAAGTGCTGGGATTACAGGCGTGAGCCACCGCGCCCAGCCCACAGTCTTAACTGCTTGCGTGAGGAGTCAAACGGTGTGAATGTTACGTTTCGGTTCCCTCAGTTCATAGCATGGGAACCAAAGCAGGTTACTATATTTCCTACATCTTCCTTTCCTCACCTGTAAATGAGAATAAAAATATTTGCCATATGAGGATGTCAATTTTTAAAGGAAAAGCTAGATGAAGTGACTTTCTGACCCATAAAGCACTCTGGGAACTATAACAATTGCTGAATGTTAAGAAATACGGAAAGTCTCCAAAGATTTTCTAAGAAAATGATAATCACTATAATTTCATTAAGGAGATAAATTACAAATAATGAAACAAGAAGGAAAGCAGCAATGCCACAGCACTCTCAATAAAAAGCATAGGTTATGCAAACCCGAGGCATTCCAGAGGAAATGAGAAAAGTCCCTGAAATAGAATTCATTTCTGGGGCTCAATTCCACGATGTGGTCCTATGTATTCAAACTGTAAGAGTTAGAAGGAACCTTCCAGGAAGGATCTGGGATGGGGAGCGTTCAGTGGCTTCCCAGTACCAGAGCCAGAGCCAAGACTGGGGGCTGCTCGGCCTGTGTGCTCTTCCGTCCCCACCATCCTTAGTGCCCTAGAGATCATTTTGAGTGTTGTACTCCAGTGAGGGCTGGGACAGAGACAGGAAGGGGAGAGACTCCCTATTATCAACAGCCGTCCAGAAGATAATCAAATTTATGTCCTAGAATTTTTTTAATAATAGAAGATAATAACCACAGTTACGCTAACCACAACCATTAAAGCTAAATGAATTCTCCTCCTGAAAGCAAATGCCACGGGAAATTTCACCATCTGTAGCCACCATGTGCCTGATTAGAGCTGTGACAATTGTAACTAAATCAGGGGCTCACCAATGAAAGGACCGTGTTGGTCCTAAATCCATTCATAAGATGAAGAATGCTTTCCACGAAATGAACAACCCCTGTTTTCCCAATGTGAGCCAGTGTTTTGAACAATTGTGGCTTCCGCGATTGGCGGTGTTCCTGTAACAGGTAGCTCCAACAGCAGGGTCTGAGTAAAGGAATCTCTGGGAGTGAAGGTGCTGGGAGTGTTGATCCTTGACATGGTGGGGAATGCAAGACTACTCCTTTTCAAGACCAAAAGCATTCCTTTGAAATCCTGGAAGGCTTGCAGAAAAGAACTGGCTAAAAATAGCAACCGGCATTGCGGGAGGCTGTTAGGTCTGTATAGTGGAAAAGTAAATATCCATTGCTCTGTGAACTGAGGATCCTCAGTTCTCTGTAACCTGTATCTGCCCACAAAAATACTCTACTTCATTCTTTCTTGTTTTTTATAGACAGGGTCTTGCTGTATGACACAGGCTAGTCTTAAACTCATCAATTAAAATATGTTCCAATCCTTTTTTTCTCTTCCACTCTCTCCACATTTTGTTGTGTGACATATTCCGCCAGGAAAGTAGGGAACAATTTAATAACATATTTTTCTAAAGCGATTATTGCAAAGCATCTGGGTTGTTCATCTTCACTTCCTGATAAACAACTCATTATCAGGAAATGGTTAACTTGAGCAATTCCATAACAGATTCTGTTTTGAAGTTACGTTATAGAGACAGCCTACGGTGGTTGTCACGTACTTACAGATATGCTTAGCTAATCCTCACGGTATTGATGTTATCCCCAATTTAGAAATGCCTGAGTGGAGAGAGATTAAAGCTGCCAAGGAAAAGATTAAAGGGTAGCTGTGTAGTGTCTACAAGAATGGGAACCATGGAAAATTGAAACCTACACGTAATACAGACGACTTAAGCCACGAGTTATCTGATTTGCCCCTTTCCGCTCCTTGATCATGAAGGGGAAGCCAGCCTGGTAATTGACAAGGAACATATCAGCATTACCCACCCCCTGCCTCTCTGTGCTGAGGGGCTCTCATCAAAGGAGGAAGCCCCACAACTCTCTCTCATATTTTATACTCAGACCTTCATGGCAGGACACGTTATTGAATGGATCACTGAAAAGCATTTTGATGACCCATCTTTATGACATCGAGTAGTAGTATTCTCTCTGTTCTTTCACTTTGCCTCTGCATCAGCAAAATTAATTGTATCAAATCTCAATATTTAGTGTATTGAGTCTATGAAAATCCTAGCTTCTTGAAGAAAACGAGTGAAAATTCATAAATGCATTACTTCCTAGTAAACTTTTTAGAGTTGCCAGTTTTTTTTGTAAAGTAAAACCACTCAAGATTTAAACGGTATCGTGTCAGGACTGTCAGGTGGCTAGACTCTCTGGGGAATACGTGCTCCGTTCTGCTCCACTTTTTCTACTTTGGGTCACTGAAGCACTTTTAGGAGGACGGAATGGAAGAACCTTGTATGGCAATGCAAGATGAAGCAGGATCTGTTACAAGTTCCCTGGCTGGAAAAGGACACTTCTTTCAGCACTACTGTACATCAGCTGTCTCCAGTTACAGCCAGAGGAGATCTGTAATATATGACTGGACTTGTCACAAATGCAAGTACACAAATCTTGGGACAGAGACACCTTGTGCTACAGTAAATTGATCTGCCCCTGGCGTCCACTAAGTCATCCGGCACACAAAATAGGGGCTTACATCAGAGATGGTGGGAACTGGTTGGAGCTCTGATTTTTATCTGGCCATTCAAGATCTGTAAGAAGAGTGAATTTTGAAAGTCCTCTTTTGTAGAAGCTATGAAGACCATTTAAATATCCTGAATATCCTAATTTAGACTTATGACTCGACGGTTATGCTACTTTTATATTTAAAACTTTTGACATAGAATCAAATTTGTGTACCACTATTTTTAAACTGATTTTTTAATGTTTTCTCTTAGAATAATTTTTTGTCAAATGTGAGCAACATACAGCTTGCATTTTTTCTTAAAGGGAAATATTAAGATTGTCAGTATTAATGAGGAACATTAATAAGAAAGATGGCATACTGAAAACGAGTTTCCTTGTAGGATACTTCAGAATAGCAATAGATTTTGCAAAGTCAGTATCTTATGTCATCTACCATATATTACTGAGCGTCAAATATATGCCACTTCAGGCTGGGTTTCCCAGAGATACATGGCACGGAAAGATGACAGCAGGGCAGTAAGATACGAGTGAAGTAAAGAGAAAAGAGAAGTTAAAGAGATTACTGATAAACACTGAAGCAAGCCATTGTGTCAGCTGTTTCTGGTGATCTCAATTCAGTGACATCTCTTGGTGAAGTGACTTAATTGCATGTGTGTGTCAAGTTGCTTCTTCCGTGATGCGGGTTTGACTTCTCTCATTTTGACTACTTGCCTAGAGGTGAAATTAGGGTAGATTAAAGAAAGTAAGAAAGAAAAAGAGAAAAACTGGTCTGTGCAGTTTATATCATCTCATTTAATTATAATCAATTCTTGGGAAGAGAGAATATTAATCCCATTACAGGGATCATGAAAAGCTAAGGAGTTTATTCATAGTCACACATCTAGGGAGTGGCTAAGATGGAGACTTGAACCTATGTTCAGCCTGATGAGGAACCTAGTTTCATTCCTCGGCACAGAGTCACCCACAACTGCAAATATCATGTACTTTGAGCAGTGCCTCCTATGACAGCAAAAAGACTAAGACTTACAGGATTTCTAGGCAGAACACTTACATAATAAAGTATCTTAGAGATATTTTTCAATCTCCAAGCAAGCTGGGGATTGAACTGTGTAAGTGGTAACAAGCGAATTCTTTAGAAGATGGGTTAACTATGCTGGTTCATAAAAGAAGGAACTTGACCGCACTAAAGAAATTCATGAAAAGAGTTCTGATTCTTCCTGAGTCTACAGGGTCCCTTGTCCTAAGAGAGCCGTGCAAATACTACGCTGATGCCTGGAATCATCTATAATGTGGAGATTACAAAGCTTTCCTTCTGCCTCATGCTTTGGTTTGTAAAGATTTTTGTACATCAAATGCTGCATCTGTGGATTTATTCCAACTGCATGGATTTATTATCCAGATCATTCGTGCATCCGTTGTAAGGTACCCTGTAATCATGTATGGAAAGTGTAAATCTTCCTGAGCATTTACATCATCATTAGGTGAGTTACATTCATCAGGCTCTCAGCACAAAATAGTTCAATTCGATTAGAACACTTCTTCAATGAGAGTTTAATAATGAGACTATTTTCAGTGGTGTGTCTGTGGCACGCAGGAGGTATTGCAGAGGCTCTGCTCCCACCCTGGGCTGGAAGAGGCACGTGGAAACAGCTACACAAATGTCTCTCTAAGATGAGCCGTGGGGGCCACTATTAGGCTGTGGTGACCTCTTGGGGAAGGGCTGGGTGAACGAAGACCCCCTACTTCACTTTTCTCTCTCACCCCTCATTGACCAACTCAACTTGAAGCCAGAGGGTGGATGCATCTGCTGACACCATCTGTAAAGATCGGTCAGCTGGGTACTGGCGGAGAAGATGGAGAGTGACCTGGAGGGACAGAGAGAAGCCGTCTAGCACATCAATGTGAAAGACATGACTTATGAACAATTTAAACCGAAGTCGCTCAGTGTTGATACCAAAAGCACATCTTATCATACAGAATGTTTCTTTCTCCAGCCCTGTAATCACGAAAAGGTACGAACAAAAAAATTAGTTGCATCATCTGTAAGCAGAATCAAACAGCATGTCAAATTTGGGAAATCACTGATTTAATTTCCGCAAAAAAACCTTTATAAGATTTTTTACCTTCTAAGAAATGTTGGTGGCTGGGCGCGGTGGCTCAAGCCTGTAATCCCGGCACTTTGGGAGGCCGAGGCAGGTGGATCACGAGGTCAGGAGATCGAGACCATCCTGGTCAACAGGGTGAAACCCCGTCTCTACCGAAAATACAAAAACTTAGCTGGGCATGGTGGCGCGTGCCTGTAATCCCAGCTACTCGGGAGGCTGAGGCAGGAGAATTGCCTGAACCCAGGAGGCGGAGGTTGCGGTGAGCCGAGATTGCGCCATTGCACTCCAGCCTGGTTAACAAGAGCGAAACTCCCTCTCAAAAAAAAAAAAAAAAGAAAAGAAATGTTGCTGATTAGTGAATCTGTGCAAACATCTTAGGTATGTCATTTTTGTCTAACAATTATTTTGGGTTTATTTGATGCTTAGTAAACACCGGTTGAGTAAATACCCAATCTATTGCAAATAAGCTATTCTGTTAGAACACGTCTCAGCTGCTTTCCTGGAACATCATGTGTCTCCTGTATTTCCGTTACGATGCTAAGAGCTCTGTCATGTTCATAATATGTGGAAGTCTTGATCAGTTCTATCGTTGAAAGTCAGGGTTTCATAGTCTGAGTGGAAAAAAACACGAAGTGTTTTTCCTCTGCTCTCACACGCCAACAATCAACACAGAAGATTTCAGTAACCAAATGTCAGGGGGGTTTTCCCCACTCATTAAGCAGCAGACACCAGCAGGGAGTCCCCCAGTTCAGTTCAATTCTGATGTTGTCTACCTGAAAATAGTGTTAGATCCCGCAGGTTGAGGGTTCAGTCTCAAGTCTGCCTCTCCTGATTTTCCATACCAGTTGCAAAGCCCAGGGTGAATAACCCGTTCTTCTCACTGGTTGGCTGTAGCTGGGGTTCCCATGACCCCCTCCTTGGGTTTGATTGATTTACCAGAGTGGCTCACATGACTCAGGGAAACATTTACTATTTTATTATAAAGGATATTACAGGCCAGGAGTAATAATCCCAGCATGTTTGGGAGGCTGAGGTGGGTGGATCCCTTGAGGCCAGGAGTTCAAGACCAGCATAGTGGCTTGCACCTATAGTCCCAGCGGCTCAGAAGGCTGAGGTGAAAGGATCCCCCAAGCCCAGGACGCAGCTTGCTTTTCAAGGCATTAGAGGAAATATGTGTGAGTCTACCGCAGTGCCCTTGAGGGAGGCTCGTGTGAGATGAAACTGGGGACAGCAAAAGTTGCTTCAAAAACAAATGGTCCAGCCAGGCGAGGTGACTCACGCCTGTAATCCCAGCACTTTGGGAGGCCGAGGCGGGCAGATCACGAGGTCAGGAGTTCAAGACCAGCCTGGCCAACATGGTGAAACCCCATCTCTACTAAAAATACAAAATTACCTGGGCGTGGTGGTGTGCGCCTGTAGTCCCAGTTACTCAGGAGGCTGTGGCAGGAGAATTGTTTGAACCCGGAAAGCGGAGGTTGTAGTGAGCTGAGATTGAGCCACTGCACTCCAGCCTGGTGACAGAGTGAGACTCTGTCTCAAAAAAAAAAAACAGAAAAAACAATGACAACAAAAAAATCCCAAATGCTCCATTCAGATCTGTTTATTAAAGTCATCGTCCACTTTCTTACATACAAATGCTCTTGAAAGCATTATGAAGGCCAAAAAAAGTTCTAAAACGACATGAGAAAATGAGCAGTGGGAGTAGTGACCTTGGTCCACAGATGATTCCCTCAGGCCCTTCACGTCAGTCTTTAGTGTCTGATTCATTACACGGCCTATCTTCATTTACAATCCATCTGCCACACCTCACCCCTGAAGGAGATGGAAAAAATCCATCAGGCGGAAGCCAGGCTTTCTCCCACCAGCAGGGATCAAACGACCCCACAAAGTCAGTTTCTATTAATTACAAACTGATTGTGTATAAACGTTTCAGCACTGTTTTTCGGACGATAATAAATGAGTTGTGACTGGTTACAGAGGTTAAAGATGCCGAGACAGGAAGAGGGCAAGGGAGGCTCAGGGAACGAAAACAAAGCTGCCCGACGGTCAGGCTTCGTGGTATTTGTAAACGTCACTTGGTCAGGAATGATGGCTGCATTTCAGAAACCTCAAAACCCAAAAATGCATGATGTTAACTTCATAGATTCCTTCAGGCCTGGGTTACCGCAGTCCTTACAATGAACGCGCATTCACAGTAATAACAGAACAGTACCTTTCAGCCTCAAATCTCAGATATTTGCACGTTTATAAACTTAAATTCGGAGCCGGCTGGTGAATGATACTCCAGTGTGTACCTGTATAACTTGATATGGAACGTGACGATTGAGTCACTTCTCTAAAGTAACGGTAGAGCAGCAGCTCCGCAGACCAGGTTATGAAAGTATGTTTTTATGAGGGTGAAATAAAGAGAACGTTCTGCACGTAGAAATCACACTGGAATGAGGAAGTGATACTGTAGCAAATTATTTGGCTGAGATTTAGTGAAGCAATAATCAGTGCGATGATACACGATTCGTGGGGTTTTATTTCAGAACTTGACAGGAGAAGAAATATACTTATTTCTAAATTTCCTGGAGAAAACAATGAAAAGTTTAGTGTTGTTTTCTCTCTTCCAGGTTTTTTGTTTGTGTTTGTTGTGGCAACTTTGGCAAAGCTAGAGCGAGCTAGTTACTGTCTGCAGTGAAATCGCTCAGGTATAGAATCGTGGAATTTCAGACCGAAGAGGGAGTACTTTCAAAGATACTTGTTTCGGTACTCCAGATTTCTTATTTTTAACCTTGGCCTGTCCATAATGAAACATATTTGAAGGTTTGTGCTCTGAAACCCTGAAGGAAGGCGTATGGTCTTATTGGGTTAATTCAGTGTGTTTTAGAGCTGACCATGTCACACATGGGGGCGTTACAAAGATTAAATTATGTTTTCTACATAAACATTTTAGAGATTTGATCTTCAGAGCTAAAAAAAAAATATTTTCCTTGGATTACATTCAAACTAAACCATTGCAATGAATGAGTCTTTGAAAAGTAATTCATATTTCCTAAAATCCAGAATAATGAGAATATCTTCTAGTTTTAATATCTTAAAGAGAGACATTCTTGCTGTTAAGAAATCATTTGCTGCAACTCCTGTCTTGCTAACAATGACCAACTAGTCACCATCCTCTTCAGAATCAGGTTTAATTAAACCTTCAAGAAGATATGAAATAAGAAAATTTTTAATAGTAACTGACTTCTCAAGACTGACCTCTTAACACAATCATTGTGATCAGAGAAAAGCAGAGTATAAATAATAATTTAGAAAAAACCTTGGTCCGCAGATGATGCCTTCAGATGAAAGCCTTTCTTTTCCCACATCAGTCTTTAGTGTCGTGATTCATTACACGGCCTATCTTCCTTTACAATCCATTTGCCAAATACTAAGTTTAAACTGAATTCTATTTGATTGTATCAGTTTAGACTTGTCCTTAAAGAATCACTCAGCGAATTGTCTGGTAAAGCCTCTTTTAAAAGTCCAGATGTTGGTCTGTGAGGTCAACCTAAACCAAGGAATGCTGACATTTTTTTAAGTTTTGGACAGAGTGAACCTCAATTGTAATATTTTATTGGATGCCATCTTGTAAAAACTGGTTTTATTTGGTTAATGTTTATTTGTTCCATAAAAACCTGGGCTAATCATGATTCTGTTTTATATGATGCTTGTTTATGTAACAGGACATAACCGTGTAATGGGTCCCAGGAACATTATTATATTTGGTTGCTTCAGTCTTCCCAATCAGATGAAAGAAGCAAACATCCTTGTGCATTTTTAAAGTTTATTGTAGCTTTTGAATTGCCGTTCAAAATGAATCCATTTTAGCACAGCAAGACATTTCTAAATTCAATCCTACAGCACTTTAGCAAATGAAAATTATCTTTTCCATGAGTCATTCTTTGAATTACAAAATGTTCATCATCCAGGAGGGTTTATTGTATCCATAAAATTAATGCAGCACAATAATAGGTGTTAATGTCAGCAGTACCCGGCTGTTTATTATGTAACGTTCAGAATGGGAAGGTTCGTGTTTAATGTTATTATCTGTTGTCTAATAGTTCCAATTGTTCAAATTATCAAGTGCTTAGACAGTGGACCAAATATTTTGCTTGATATTCTCCAGAACAAAAAATGTAAGTTTACTTTTCTTTATAATTAGCATGGTGAAATTGAAGGCTGAAAAGAAGCTGCCAGGATCTCAAGGTAATTATGATTTTTTTTGTCTAGTGACAAATTCTTGTTTTGGATACACTTTTTTTTCCTTTACTATGACAAAGTAGAAACCCTTTTTTTTTTTTTTTTTGAGATGGAGTCTCACTCACCCAGGCTGGAGTGCAATGGCACGATCTCAGCTCACTGCAACCTCTGCCTCTTGGGTTCAAGCAATTTTCCTGCCTCAGCCTCCTGAGTAGCTGGGATTACAGGCGCCTGCCACCATGCCCGACTAATTTTTGTATTTTTAGTAGAGACAAGGTTTCACCATGTTGGTCAGGATGGTCTCAAACTCTTAACATTGTGATCCACCCACCTCGGCCTCCCAAAGGGCTGGGATTATAGGTGTGAGCCACCGCACTCAGCCCAACAAAGTAGAAACTCTTAAGAGATGAAAAGCACCTGTCTCTAAGTTCTATTAGAGTACATCAACTAAACTGCTTTGCAGAACACTTACGCTTTATATTTTTAGTAGAGATGGGTTTCACCATGTTGGCCAGGCTGGTCTTTGTAGAGAGTGTTTCACCACTTGACATACTTTGGGGGAAAATGGATAACAGTTTATGAGTTAACTTATTCAGTACACGTGTTTTAAAGGTTTCAAAACAGGAAAGGAGCATTGATTTGGGCTGTAAGCTGGGAAGCAGGGGTTGGTGCCATGCAATGGGAAGCAGGAAGAGAGCGAAGGGTCCGAGGTGTGGGGCTGGGGGCTGGCTGGGAGGGAGGTGAGTCAGACTACGATAGTGGCTCTGGACAGAAGATGTAAGCAGGGTGACCACATGACCTACCATCCAAGTCTGGGCACTCTGAGAAGGACACAAGATGCTGGGACAACAGGCTTGAACCAGGCTGCCCTGAGGACAGGAGGACTTAAGGGTACCTTACCTGGAGACAATAGAACAGACCATTTCAGTGACGGATTGAACTTTAAAAGTAGAGATTAAATAATAGGAAAAAATATGTTGAGGAAAGAAACAAGATGAAAGAGGATTAGCCAATCAGATTAGAAAACATGTATTACAGAGTGACAGGACATTCAGCAGCGCGGTAGGAGTGCGTGTTGGCCGCCTCGACTTCCACCAAAAGCTCCTACACCCACCCCCAGATCAAATAAATGCGGAAACATGCGGGCTGGTACTGAACCTGCTGTACTGTGCAGCCACATTAGAAGCGTTTCATAGGAAGTACAGTCTTATGGGCGGTGCCCCTCAGTACTTTGCTTCATTCATTCACAGCATCTGCCATGTGCTTTTATTTACGGTGCGCCATGACTGTGCCAGGTGATGAGGATGTAACAGTGAACAAAATAAGATTGTCTGAAAGCATCACCCTAAATTTACTCTCTATTTTGTTGGGGAGCCGCTAACTTACATGGATTCTCATGGAATTATTGCATCAACTGTAAGGATATTGTCCAGTCACTGATCCAGCATGTCCCAAATAGCTCCCCACAAGCCCAGTGAGAAATACCCGCCAACTCAGCACATAATCTCTCTCTCCTACTCTGAACGGTTGTTCTCTCCTCATCCCAAGGACACTAGGACTTGGTGAAAGGGATCCCACCGGGGGCAGTGGCTCACGCCTGTAATCCCAGCACTTTGGGAGGCCGAGGCAGGTGGATCACGACGAGGTGAAGAGATCGAGACCATCCTGGTCAACATGGTGAAACCCCGTCTCTACTAAAAAATACAAAAAATTAGCTGGGCATGGTGGCACATGCCTGTAATCCCAGCTACTCAGGAGGCTGAGGCAGGAGAATTGCCTGAACCCAGGAGGCAGAGGTTGCGGTGAGCCGAGATCGCACCATTGCACTCCAGCCTGGGTAACAACAGCGAAACTCTGTCTCAAAAAAAAAAAAAAGGAAGGGATCCCTTTTCTGCACAGCCTACTAGAAAGCTGCGCTGATTCTGTGGCCTGCCCTCTGCACCTGTAAGGACATTGTGACATGCATGGCTAGCTTCACCCTTGGCTCCATTTAATTCTTGCCTCTGGTTTGTTTATTTTTTTGTTATATTTTCCCTTTCCTTTAACTCATTTCAATTTTATGTAATTGTGTCATGTTTTTAATATGTGAAATCTTTCATCAAAAAAAAAAAACAGAACCTTTATTTGGTAACAAGTTTTTAAAAAGTCAACAAAACAGAAAATACAAGAAGAAATAATTTATATTGCATAGAAGAAAAATATGTTGTCATAGTAGTATCTCAAAACAATTAGGGAGAAAAAAATTAATAAAATGAATAATAAATAGGGTAACAAATTAGCATTTAAAAACTAAATAATTTAGATTCATGTTTCATATCATATATCAATATGTTTCAAATGAATGAGTTAAAAACAAAACTTAAGTAACAAAACTTTACAAAACTCAATGTTTGTAAAGTAGTAGAAATCACAAAACATTTAACTATCTAAAATTTTATAACATCTATGCCGTGGAAGTTTAAACAATAGAAAATAAAATAGACTGGAAATATTTATAGAACTATGATGGACAAAATATTCCCATCAGTTACACATAAAGACACATACAAATTGCCAGTATAATTCTTTGTATCCTATAGATAAATAAGAAAAAGAAGACAATTTTTTTTTTGACATGGAGTCTCACTCTGTTGCCCAGGCTGGAGTACAGTGGTGTGATCTCCACTCACTGCAATCTCCACCTCCTGGGTTCAAGCAATTCTCCTGCCTCAGCCTCCCAGGTACCTGGGATTATAAGTGTGTGCCACCACACCCAGCTAATTTTTGTATTTTTAGTAGGGATGGGGTTTCACCTTGTTGGCCAGTCTGGTCTCGAACTCTTGAACTCACATGATCTGCCTGGCCTCTCAAAGTGCTGGGATTATAGATGTGAGCCACCTTGCCCAGCCTAGCAGTATCCATCTTTAATAGCAAACATTTGAAAATAATGAATGCCAAACAATTAGAGATGCTTCAGATAAATTACCTGTATTTTATCACCTGTACGAGGCTATCTACACACCATTGAGAAAAGAAAGAAGGACTACTAATTAAAAATAACACGTACTGAAAGAGCTTTTTAAGGCTATTTAAACATGCATTTGTGCCTATGTGAAAAGGAAAAATAAGTTAAATAATTGGTGAGGTTATTTTCAATGTTGTTCTCATATGCTGTCCAGCTCTTCTGAGTCAGTTTTCAACCATGAGTCATTAAAGTCCACATTTTTCCGTATTTCTCTGTGCCACACTTTCCATCCGTGTTTCTGAGAGCGCCGGTGATGTGGCATGTCTTATTTGTGCCCTGCAGCCATCGCTGGGATGTTCTTGCAAGATGCTCACAACCTGTTCTGTGAATTTTGATGCTAATTGTTTCTTGATCTTATAAACTGTTAACAAGAGGTTTTCAGAACCCAGCCGGGACTTCTATTTTTTCTGCAAGAAAAATCTGTGGACCTGATATAAGTGAGTTATGCCCAGTTGTGCCACTGACACTAAAACCATATTAAGCCCCTGCAAGCAGTGACCAGTCTGTCGCCGCTACCACCAGGCCAGTGTGACAGCAAATGTCAGTGGTCCTTGATCGTGAGATACATCCCCACTTAGATGTTAAAATGTGTATCTTAGAACCATTAAAATACAGTTAAGTGTATCCACCAAGAAGGAAACTTGTATCTGCCCAGAAGAAAACTTGTGCACTTAAGAAGAAAATCAGGCTGGGCATGATGGCTCATGCTTATAATCCCAGGACTTTGAGAGGCTGAGGTGGGAGAATTGCTAGAGCCCAGGAGTTCAAGATCAGCCTGGACAATACAGTGAGATTCTATCTATACAAATAAAATAAAATAAAATAAAATAGCCAGGTGTGGGGGTGCACACCTGTAGCTCCAGCTACTCAGGAGGCTAAGGCAAGAAGATCACTTGAACCCGGGAAGGTCAAGGCTGCAGTGAGCTGTGATCATGCCACTGCACCCCAGCCTGGATGACGGAGCTGGACTCTGTCTCTGTAGAAAGACCGTAAACCTGAGCTTAAATCCAGTGTCTGCTACTTAGTGCTTGTAAACTTGGAGAAGCTACTTATCTAATCTCTCTAAAGTATTTGTTTTGTAATGGGTCAAATGGAAGGTATTAACACTTGCTTTGTGAGGTCATTCTGAATATTAAATGACTTGATGCATAATAGTTTTAGGATTTTCCAAGGGAAGTTTCTTTTTTAATCAAACACCACATTGTATATAAGAAATGAGTCTTACTACATGAAGCCATGCACCTGAACAGACACTGGAAGGGAAACTGGATGTTAAATTCTGATTTACCGAAGTAGAGAAATTATAAATATTTTATTTCTCATATATGATACAATACAGTCTATGATGCTTGTTTATATCTGTATCTTTATCTACCCACAGTATTTATGTTATAGAATAAAAGTTGCAGTCAGGTGTGGTGGCTCATGCCTGTCATCTCAGCAACTCAGGAGGCTGAGGTGGGAGGGTTGATTGATCTCAGGAGTCTGAGCCTGCGGTAAGCCATGATTAAGTCACTGCATTCAAGCCTGGGAGCTACAGTGAGACCCAGAATCAACAAACAAACAAACAAATAGTAAGGTTTAATCCCAGCACTTTGGGAGGCCAAGGCGGGCGGATCACAAAGTCAGGAGTTCAAGACCAGCTTGACCAATATGGTAAAAATCCCATCTCTACTAAAAATACAAACATTAGCCAGGTGTGGTGGTGTGCACTATAGTCCTGACTACTCGGGAGGCTGAGGCAGGAGAATCACTTGAACCCAGGAGGTGGAGGCTGCAGCGAGCCAAGATCGCACCACTGCACTCCAGCCTGGCGACAGAGCATGACTCCATCTCAAAAAAGATAAAATAAAAATAATAAGAAAAGGTTCATCCACCAGCCATGATCTTCAAACTCTATGTTTTGAATATGAGGCAAGAAAGAAGGAAGGACCGTAGAGGAATAAGAAATGAGAAAGGGTCCAGAGCTGGGGGTAACGATGGTAACGGAGAGGATAAAATGAAGTCCGTTTTGTAAAGAGTTTTGGAGGACAGACAAGGCTTCTTTGCCACATAACCATCACTTCTTTTCAGGAAGAGATAGAAACACACATGGGGTAGGCTGTGACCAGGCCTTTCTCGTCGGTAGGTACCGTGGCATTTTATAAACATCCATGCTGGGCCACGCATCGTTCTCCAGTGCTGTCACTTGTAGTGTCCTCTGAACTGCAGGACACAGGGTCATTTGTGGCAAAGAGCACAGTTGTAGAGTCCCCCTGGCCTGGCTGGAATTTGGGCTGAATCATATACTAGGTGTGTCTTAAAATTTCCTTTCATTGGACCTTGGACTATGTCAGACACACAGCCAGGCATGACATTGAAGTGAACATATTTCTTGCTTGCTCTTTTTCTTTTTTTTGAGATGGTGTCTCTCTCTGTCGCCAAAGCTGGAGTGCAGTAGCATGATCTCAGCTTCCTGCAACCTCTGCCTCCCAGGTTCAAGTGATTCTTCCTCCTCAGCCTCCTGAGGAGCTGGGATGACAGGCACCCTCCACCACAGCTGGCTAATTTTTTCTCTGTGAATAATATTTCTCGTTGTAGAAACAGAAATGCAGCAGAAAAATCTACTGTGTCAAATAGTGCTATGACTGAATATTTCTTTGCATGTTTTCCTAGTTTAGAGTTCTTGACCAAAGTTTTCACAAGTTATATTGAACCAAGTGGCAGTGAAATAACATTTTAACAGAAGACCTCATAATTCTTAAAAATCTTTGGCTGTAGTTATGAGATGATAAAGCAATGTGTGAAAGATTTTTAATGCAATGACTTTTTTTTCTTTTCATTTACCTTTTATTTAATATATATAAATTTTTAAAGTACAAGTGTAATTTTGTCATGTGGATATATTGTATAGTGGTGAAGTCTGGACTTTAAGTATATCTGTTAGAAATACGTGCTTGGTGCTGCAAAGAAAAACCAGCACTTAAACTGAAAATTCCTCAGCAAGGCAACCTGACTTCTGCAGAAGGCTGCTGCTTGCATCTGATGTAATCAGAAGCGCACACCAAACAAAGGAGAGAAAGGCTTTTATTCCTAACACAGTTCCTATTTCTGTGTCCTTCCCCTATTGGCTAGGGTTGGACTGCACAATCTAAGCTGATCCCGATTGGCTAAGACTTAAACTTTTCTTAATAAGGTAGTAAAACGAAAACTTTGAAGGCCGAAGTATAGAAGGAGATGAGTAAGGGGGTGGGAGGTTGGGTTGATTTACAACCTTACAACTTATAGCCAGGAAGTTGAGTTTGAAGAGGAACTTAGTTGTCCCAACATATCCATCATCCAGTAATGTCCATTGTCCCCATTAAGTAATTTTTCATCATCCACCCCCACCATACCCTTGACTTTTCTGAGTCTGCAGCAGAAGAGTCTATGTGTACACATTATTTAGCTCCCACTTAAAAGTGAGAACTTGAAGTGTTTGACTTTCTATTTCTGAGTTGTCTCACTTAAGATACCTCCAGTTCCACCCATTATGCTGCAAAAAACATGATTCCATTTTTTATGACTGAGTAGTGTTCCATTGTATATTTTCCCTGTTTTCTTTACTCAGTCGCTGTTGATGGGCACTTAGGTTGACTCCGTGTCTTTGCTATTGGGAGTGATGTTGCAGTGAACACATGAGTGCAGATGACTTTTTGATATAATGATTTCTTTTTGGTAGAAACCCAGTAGTGGGATTGTTGGATTTATATAAATATACCAAATTTATTTTTATATATGTATTATATAAAAATACATATATATATAAAGTACATGTATAATGCATATGTTCATGTAAAATGTATTTTTATATGTTATGTAAGGCTTATATTTTAGAGCCTTATGGCTTCGTGTTTCATGGCTCAACCTGTATATTTTGTATCTTGATAATGCAGAGGCCCTATCGTTGTGGTCCGCTGTATCTTACTCTCCTAAACTAACTCCCTTGCTCTAAAAGTTCTTACTAGTTTATAGAAATATTTACCAAAATTCATTTGGTTTAGGACTCGTTGCATGTCAGAGGTCTAGAAGATGGCCTCCTGGGGAAACGCAGTACAGCCTGAGAACCGTTACCCTGAGATCCCTTTGAGTGTGTCTCTGGGTTTGCTCCACAGAGTCATTTTTCTTCCTAAGGGTTTTGATTTAGCAAATTCAGCCTGTCAAAGTCACAGGGAATGTGGTCCTTTTCTTTTGCTCATTGAGAATAGGCCTGTTTCAATTATAGTTCCAATATTTAAATAGTTTGCGGTGTCTTTGGGTGACCTACTATACCTCGAAGTGGCCTTTTACTAGGCTAATTTTCCATATATATAGTTATATATATCTCCTTTATATATATTTCCTTTGCATGGGTTCACTTGTAGCTCATTTAGAACCATATTTATCTATAGATGAAATAAACAACAGGTTTTCTTTTTTTATTATGCTAGATGGGAGCCAGGTCAGGTAGGAAGTAGGTTCTTGAGAACAGAATGTGTGTGAAGTGGCTCATTAAGAGGAGAAAAGCAAAAGCAATATCCTGAGAATGCGTCTGTTTTGGGAGAAAGCACATGGGAGTGAGCGAGGAGCTCAGCATTGCTCTGCCGATGACCTCTCCAAGTCGATTTGCCACAGTTGCCTCTCAAATGTCCTTAAATGTTTAATTATACCTTATACTAAGCTATGTTGAAAACACAGTTCTGGGATTGTTTCAATTCCCTTAAAGGAAGACAATTGTGTATATGGTTATGTTTACCAAGACAAAGCACAGGTCTAATGAATCTTTAAAAACCAAGGGCACATTTGTATAAAGAGAAGATTGGAAATGAATTAAACCAAACTGTGCAATTTAAATACACACATAGGAAGGAGAGCAGGAAGGAGGAAGGGGACTGCATGTACTTAGCTGAGAGTTCTGTATCTCTATCTGTAATATCAGCTACATCCTTGCATTTTCCACTAAAGAACTGAGGTAGCTGAACTTACCAATTAAACCCCAGAAACTAAAATCACATTATACTTAAGGAAAATATGTGATTTTAAATAAAACATCCATCATCAAGAAACAAAATAGGCAAGAAGCAAAGCTCTCCAGGAAAACAGCTAAACATTAACATGCAGGCCACAGTTTGTTTGTTCATGGCTAAATTCAAAATGAAAACATGACAATTATGTTACAAAGACCATAAAAAACACCTTCTCAGGAGAACCAAGCTTCTTCTACCTCATATCTCTAAAATAAATTTCTAATAAGGAATTTTATATTGAAGTGCTCTAAACGAGATATAGAGCACTGATAGTTTCTTACTATGAAAGCTAACATAACAGTGAAAGGCAACTGAGGGAAAATGTTGAAGATGGACAGACAGACTACCAAGGACATTGGCTGAACATCCTCTATCCCATGGCTCGACCTCAGCTGACAAGACAAGTGAGCATACGATGAAATAGACGGACAGCAGATATTTCCAATAATTCTTTTTTTTTTTTAGACAGAATTTCACTCTGTCACCCAGGCTGGAGTGCAGTGGCACGATCTCAGCTCACTGTTCAAGTGGTTTTCCTGCCTCAGCCTCCTGAGTAGCTGGGATTATAGCACCACAACACCTGGCTAATTTTTTTCTAATATTATTATTATTATTATTATTATTTTTAAGAAAGAAAGAGTAAGAGAAAAGGGGGAGAGAGAACAGGAGTCTTGCTCTATTGCCCAGGCTGGAATGCAATCTAGAAATAGGTATTAAAAACCTCTTTTATGCTGATGATTGTGCTTAACAGTGGAGACAGGAAGGAATAAGGAAAGAAAATAACAAACAAATAGTCAACCAATATTTCGTTTAAGTCTGTGAAATGCTGTGCAAGTGCTGAAGAGTGACTTGCTTCCATTTATGTGGTCACTTTCAAACTAGGTGTAATGTGACACTAAAAAAAAATGTATGTTCTGTGGACCTGGGGTGAAGAATTCTGTAAATATTCACTGAGTTTACTTGTTCCAGGTCTGAGTTCTAATCATAGATGTCTCTGTTAATTTTCTATCTCATTGATCCGTCAAATATTAACAATATGCTGTCAAAGTCTCCCGCTATTCGTGTGGGAGTCCAAGTCTCTTTATAAGTCATTGAGAACTTGTCTTATGTATCTGGGTGCTCCTATATTGGGTACATATATATTTATGATCATTGACTCCTATTGTTGCATTGATCTTTTTATCATTATGTAATGTCCTTCTTTGTTTCTTTTAGTCTTGGTTACTATTGTAGTCTATTTTGTCAGAGACGAAAGTTATGACTCCTGTTTCTGTTTGTTTGTTTTGTTTTTCTTTCCTCTCCATTTGATTGGTGAGTCTTCCTCCAACCTTTTGTTTTGAGTCATTGTTGTCCTTGCTTATGAGATGGATCTAGATACAGAGAGCCGATGTGTTTTGACTTTTTAATTCAGTTTGCATGTCTGTGTCTTTGATTGGGGCACTTAATCCATTTAAATTTAGGATTAATATTGATATTTGTGAGTTTAATATTGTCATTTAATGCTGGCTGGCTGTTTTGCCCATTAGTTGATATAAATACTTCATTATGGAGATACTCTTTACCTTTTGGTAAGTTTTTGGGATGACTGATACTGGTTGTTCCTTTCTGTGTATAGTGCTTCTTTCAGAAACTCTTGTAAAGCAGGCCTGGTGGTGATGAAATCTCTGAGTGCTTGCTTGTTCGTGAAAACTTTTATTTTTCCTTCATTTATAAAGCTTAATTTGGCTGGATATGAGATTATGGGTTGAAAATTCTTTTCTTTGAGGATATTGAGTATTAACCCCCACTCTCTTCTAGTTTGTAGGGTTTCTGCTGAAAGATCTGCTGTCTGATAGGCTTCCCTTTATGGGTGACCTGACCTTTCTCTCTAGCTGCCCTTGGAATTTTCTCCTTTATTTCAGTCCTGGTGAGTCTAACGATTGTGTGTCTTAGGGTTGCTCTACTTGAGGAATATCTTTGTGGTGTTCTCTGTATTACCTGGAGCTGAGTATTGTCCCACCTTACTAGGTTAGGGAAGTTTTCCTGAATAATATCCTGAAGAATACTTTCCAGCTTGGATTCATTCTCTTCATGACATTCAGGTACACCTATCAAACGTAAATTAGGTCTTTTCACATAGTCCCATATTTCTTGGAGACTTTGTTCATTCCTTTTTACTTGTTCTTCTCTAATCTTGTCTTCTCATTTCACTTCATTAAGTTGGTCTTCGACCTCTGATATCCTTTCTTCTGCTTGATCAATTCGAGTGTTTGAACCTGTGCATACTTCTCGGAGTTCCTGTATTGTATTCTTCAGTTCCATTACTTCACTTATATTCCTCTCTAAATTGTCTATTCTTGTTAGGATTTCGTCAAACCTTTTTTCAAAGTTCTTAGTTTCTTTACATTGGGCTAGAACATGTTCTTTTAACTCACAGAAGTTTCTTATTATCCATCTTCTGAAGCCTAATTCTGTTATTGGAATGCACTCATTTTCCATCAGGCCTTGTTCCCCTGTTGATGAGGAACTGTGATCCTCTGTAGAGGGAGAGGCATTCTGATTTTGAGTATTCTCAGCCTTTTTACGCTGGTTTCTTCCCATCGTTGTAAATTTATCCACCTGTCGTCTTTGTAATTACCAACTTTCCAATTAGGTCTCTTAGTGGACATCCAACTTGTTAATTCCCAGGGCCGAAATGTGAGCAACCCACTGCGCTGGCTAAAACAGCGGCATCAAGATTCTTGGTGCTTTTCTGTCCGGGAGTCTCCCGTCTTGCTTCCCTCCTGAATCCCTTCTTCAATCAGCTCCAAATGTCGGCCAAAAGGGGAACCAGTCCTGTTTACTCTGTACCAAGAACTGCCACGCCAGGGCACCGGCAAAACCACAGAGCCGGCTGCAAGAGTCCTGCTGGTGACCCGTGAGGCTCCTCCTCTGGGAATCTCCTGGTCCTTGGTCAAGAAAGATTTGTCTGAAAGTGTGGCATCCTCTCATTCTCTGCGCTTTCACTGGGAGCTACAAGCCTGAGCTGCTAGTGGTCAGCCATCTTGGATCTCTCTCCTTTTTTTCTATTATTAATAGACACGGGGTTTCACCATGTTGGCCGGGCTGGTCTCGAACTCCTGACCTCTGGTAATCCGCCCACCTCAGCCTCCCAAAGTGCTGGGATTGCAGGCGTGAGCAACTCGTGAGCAACTGCGCCCGACCTCTTCCAATAATTCTCCCATAATTATCACTTCTCCCAAATGGCAACTTGGAGTATAATGAGCAAAAAATCATTTATTAGAAGAAAGATCTTTGTCTTGTCATAAAGATAGAATACCATATTTATTTGTATTAGTGTCATGCAGATAGTCCAAGATATGTATGGGATCATGTAAACAGTGGCAGCTGTCATTCACTTTTCATTCATGGTTACTGCATTCTAGAGTGCTATGTTAGGTATTTTCTGAAGCTGTGTTTATGAATAACACATTTTTGGTAATTTCAATATGTATTTATTTCATACCAAAAAGTAGTCCTGCCAAAAATGATTTTAAATGTTTCGGTTTTGACCCAAATATCTTAAATATCTCTAATTAACTTTCTAACGTCTGTAGAGGGGGTTTGTTTTAAAAACTTTGTGAAATAAATAAAATTTTCCCAATTTTGGATAGAGTGGCATATTCAATCTAGAGATGAATAAAGCAAATCATTACTTATAAAAATAAGCAGCAATAGTTTCTAGCACCTGTGTAGCTGATGTTGATGACATATTCTGCATGGGGACTCAACATAAATGAAGGTGAATTCTTCCTGCTCACCACGTCATGTCTACTTCCTCCATAGTATTTGCTTAAAGATCCGGCCCTGAGTCCACAACACGGTATCACCAGTGCTGAGAGCAAGGCTTCGCTCCCTTTTCTTTCCTTTCTTTTTTTTTTTTTTTTTTTTTTTTTTTGAGATGAAGTCTCACTCTGTCACCAGACTGGAGTGCAGTGGTATGATCTCGGCTCACTGCAACCTCCAACTCCCCGGTCAAGCAATTCTCCAGCCTCAGGCTCCTGAGTAGCTGGGATTACAGGCATATGCCAGCACGCCCAGTTAATTTTTGTATTTTTAGTAGAGATGGGATTTCACCATGATGGCCTGGATGGTCTTGATCTCCTGACCTTGTGATCCTCCCACCTTGGCCTCCCAAAGTGCTGGGATTATAGGTGTGAGCCACCATGCCTGGCCCAAGGCTTCACTTCCTTTTCTACCCACTTTACTGGCCTTGAGATGTTTGAGCGCTTTTCATCATTTCTCCCCATTTTCTTCTGAATTACCTTTGACATTACTTTGCTCTCTTTTATCTGAATAAAAGTGGGAATGGACCACACAGTGTGACTTGCCCCAGATGAGCTCTGCCCAACGATAGTTTGGACGGTCACTTGGGGCTCACATGGAATATGAGAAGGAGGCAGAGAGTCGTCCCTTTGCTGGGCCCAGAGTCCTCCGTGTTGACTCTCATGGCAGCAGTAAACTTATTTTTGTTTGAAGGGCCATGACTACCTTATTTGTCTTGCAGTTGTTCTCTTTGACTTGGAAATTCATATAGGGTCACAGAAATTTATATAGGGGCACTACTTAGTTCATAAATACAGGGGCAAAAAGACAGAAAAGGCTGGGCATAGTAGCTCATGTGTATAATCCCCACTGCTTTTGGAGGCTGAGATGGGAGGATTGCTTGAGGCCAAGGATTTGAGATCACACTGAGCAACTTAGCAAGACCTTGCCTCTAGAAAAAATTTTTTTGTAATTTATGAAAAAGAAGGAACAATGAAAATCTAATTCAGACTCAAATGTTAACCATTTCGATAGGTGCATCATTGTGCTTCAGAAATGAAATAAACACTGTTATGTTCATGTTAGGAAGGAAATACTGTTTTTTACTCTAAAGTAAAACACTGTTACGTTCGTGTTAGGGAGGAAATACTGTTTTACTCTAAAGTAAAACACTGTTATGTTCATGTTAGGGAGGAAATACTGTTTTACTCTAAAGTAAAACACTGTTACGTTCGTGTTAGGGAGGAAATACTGTTTTTTACTCTAAAGTAAAACACTGTTATGTTCGTGTTAGGGAGGAAATACTGTTTTTTACTCTAAAGTAAAACACTGTTATGTTCATGTTAGGGAGGAAATACTGTTTTTTACTCTAAAGTAAAACACTGTTATGTTCATGTTAGGGAGGAAATACTGTTTTACTCTAAAGTAAAACACTGTTATGTTCATGTTAGGGAGGAAATACTGTTTTACTCTCACTTGCATGTGAGAGTTATTTTTCAGAGCCAAAACATTTTGTAGACCTCTTTATGAAAACAATACAGCTTTTAGAATCTCTCGTTTGAGAAGATGAAGCACTATTATAAACAGTATATTTAAGTAGTCTTCTACACACCTTTAAGTGATTGTTACATACACAAATATGTACATTTACATGTACTGTCTATCTTTATATTTGTATAGATATAAATGAGCTCATTTTAGACATTATTTTATGAACCTGTCTCTCTGTGGAGGTTTTCAGCCCCCAGCTTGGGAAGGCTGCTTCACTGGAGTAGGATATCCTACTTTAGATGGTCTGGGGCTGGCGCTCTGTCTTTGTCCCTTGGAGGTAGTTGCATTTCTCCCTTGGTTCAGTCTTGTTTCGTGTCCTGAACTTTGCCATAACTCCCTGGGAAACTGCTTCTTTTTGTACTTTCTCTTCTTTTTAGTCTCCTGAAATATCAAGTCCACACCAAAATCAGATTTGCGGTGGCCTCACGTAACCCTTGATGTTTGTAAGTTGCTTCTGTCATTGTGCTGCAGCATGCAATGTTATTTATCTAAGCAGCAATTCAGGGAAATACCAAGTCAGGGGAACTTTCTTCTTGTTCCCAACTGCCTCTGAGATATTACACATACAGGTGAAGCACCACATACAGGGAGGCTTTTTACCGTTTTCACAGAGAGACAGGTGTCTCTCCACAGTCCGAAGTCTGAAGAGGCCACTGTCACCTAGTAAGATGATTCTTTTGTCCAGCTTCCGAGTCCATCCAGTGTCACTGGAGTGGGGTGGAACACACCTTCAGTGGACTTAGATGTTCCTCCCAGCTCTGTCCCCATTTCTGAAGTGCACAAACACATCCTCCCAATCCTGTGGCATTCCTTCCTACACACAGGTGGAGATCTTGCTGTCCTCATATTGTAAGGGCGGTAGACATTTAGGCAGGTCTTTTTCTCTCAGAAACCATGTTCCTAGTTAATTAATAATATTATATGTTCATAAGTTAAATTTAGAAAAATCGAAGCCACAATAGGGGACCACCGTTCTCAGGTAAATAAAATTCCTATCTCAGAGTAGTTTTAAATGAATGTACGGTGGTTTCTAGATTTTTTAAAATATGATTGTGCCATTGTCAAGAGAGTAAGTTTCCAGGAGAATGGGTATTTTTGCCGTATAAGTGTTCTTGGATGGCAAATAAGATCAAATCTGTGGGCCACTCGTTTTCTAAATCAAGTATTGATTACTGAGCATGAGTGCTACCGTAAGCATCCTACAGTTCTCGGCATGCTCTGCTGATTTTAATACTTTTAATAACTTCTACCGTAATCACCCTATAGTTCTCGGCGTGCTCTGCTGATTTTAACACTTTTAATAACTTCTACCGTAATCACCCTATAGTTCTCGGCGTGCTCTGCTGATTTTAACACTTTTAATAACTTCTACCGTAATCACCCTATAGTTCTCGGCGTGCTCTGCTGATTTTAATACTTTTAATAACTTCTACCGTAATCACCCTATAGTTCTCGGCGTGCTCTGCTGATTTTAACACTTTTAATAACTTCTACCGTAATCACCCTATAGTTCTCGGCATGCTCTGCTGATTTTAATACTTTTAATAACTTGTATTCAGTAGTTCCCTTGAACATGGTTCCTTTATGGCCAAAGCTGTGTCTGTAAGCTTCAACGTTATCGTGCAAGCTGAGACTCCGGGAAGGATCCCCAGGGTGCTCACAGCTACTCTCATAGGCCATTCCATCCTTATCCTGGCTTCATGAATTATCAGTCAAAATGCAAAAACACAGCCTGAAGAGAATATATAGAACTCAATGATTTCATTATATAACAAATGCTTTCCAAAAAACATATCTGGCAGAGGGAGAGGGAGGAGATCTAGACCAGCAGGTATCAGAGAGACCCTTTTTTTGAGGGGAAAGGAATTTTGAAGGATATGTGGTGGCCAAAATCTTGGCCTTCCCCAGAAGGTCGTTTCAGAGCCATAGGTGACTTCTTCCTCTTGGCCTCATGCATCCATATGTCAAGCCAACATGGAGAGAAAAAAGAAATGTAGGAATCATGATGATACTGGTAATAATAGCATCTCCTGCCACCGACTACCTGTCAGGCACCGTGTCACATGCTTTACATTTATTATCTCTAAACATCACAGTAATCTCAAAGAGCCCAACATTTTTCTCAATTAGCCATGAAAGATTTTGAATTTAAAATCTACAGATGTCAAATCAATTCCTATGACATGTCCCCGAAAATCACTATAAAATATGAAGCTGTGTTTTCGGATTTTTAGTTACGTTTCTTTTAGTGCTTCAGTAGAAATAATGATGGCTGATATTCGTTACATGCATATTTTGCTACAGGAAGGCACCAAGAACCTTCCACGGACTTCATGCTCACGGCACCCCATGGAATCAGTGCTCTTGTCAGTCATTCTCAGTCCACAGATGAGGAACCCTAGACTTAGAGAGTGAACTGACTTCCATGAAGTCATGCCAGTGGCAAAGCCGAGTTCCGGGATTATGACTTCAGAGCAGAGCTTTTATGTACTTTACCAGAGAATTATCATCACAGTTGGGAATACGGGATGAATCCCAGAACAGCTAAACCAATTCTTCTCAGCAGAGGCGAGTTGAAGTCACATACAAAGTCAATAGCACAGGAGATGCAGAAAAAAAATCAGGACTGAACATGCACGTTGCTCCTTTTGTTTTTTTGTTTGTTTGTTTGTTTGTTTTAGTAAAACCACCATTTTTATCTTAAACTCTTCCTCACACAGAGGCTGTAAAATTCCCCATGTAAGTTTTGCCCCATCCTCTCTCCAGATTAATTATTGAAGTTAGTCTTCCCAAGAATATAAATAACCAAAAGATTCGTGTAATAAAACTCTAATTTCAAAATAAGGGTTTTTCACAATTTGAAAATGCCTTTGCATTAACGTGCTGGATGACTTGGTTCAGTTGACTTCATAGGCCATTTACTCTCAAACTGCAAAGATGGAATTTCTTCCTTTCCAGTCTCCGCCTTCTGAAAGATGATCTTTCTATATTGTCCTTAATAACTATTTTAGAACCTATAACCTCTAGTATTTTAATTAATTCTTACTCATCATAATGTACTGGAAATGTATAAATAAATAAATTTAAAATTATCATTTTATCTTCAAGTGTTAAAAGGACTCAAAAATTGAACTTTAAAAAAGTAATAATATTTCACAGGAGGCTGAGGCAGGAGAATTGCCTGAACCCAGGAGGCGGAGGTTGCGGTGAGCCGAGATCACGCCATTGCACTCCGACCTGGGTAAAAAGAGTGAAACTCCATCTCCAAAAAAAAAAAAAGAAAAGAAAAAAAAGTAATATTTTAAAGTGATGTTTTCTTCAGCAGTGATGTCACAAGAAACAATTCTGAAGAATGAATAGAAGTAACTACTATGCTTTAAAATACTGTTCCCTGATGTAATTAATACAGAAGAGAACAAACTAGTTATATAATGGTTCTAATTTATAGATGATCTACCTAATAGCCTTTTTTACAGTAGATTGTTCTTATGATTCTTATACTTTATTTTTACTAAGGGGCTGCTATTTTATGTTTTATAAAATGGAAGACTTAAAATTAACAGAAAGGCTGCTTTTTAACCAGAAAACTCAGGTTTCAAATGATTTGATTACATGAATTTTCCAATCACCTTAACTTTAGCCTTAATATCTTGTTACCTTCAGAACTTACCTTCATAAGAAGTGTACCGTAAATACACACATATTTCTCTCTGCTAAGGAGCTCGCAACTCATTCTTTGAAACCCTGATAATTATGTCAACATTTGCCTTAATGAGAATAGTTTAGCAAATATAAATTTACCTTTGTGTGTCAATCAAAATATTACAATTCATTGTAAGAAATTCCAATTGTTAAAAGCACTATAGACATGAGTATTTGGGTAATTAGTATAAATATATAATAATGCCCAGATAGCCCCTTGATATTTTTAACATATTTCTACCATAAGTTTATTTTATTATAAATTGTTCTCTTCAACATTTTGGGTAAGGCAAGGAGAAAAATCAAATTTGGAAACATAGTGTATATGGTGTGTGTATTCCGAAAAGATAGATATAAATTGAATTTTATAAATGGCATCATTTAAAATAGGCTAATGAAATCCTAGGTCTAATACTTAAGAAAAAGAAGCAAATGCAACCTAATTTATCCACCTTGTTTCATGCAATTGAGATTGCACATGTTAGATCTGTGAAAAATGAGGTCGATCTTTACCCAAAAAGAGAGAGCTGTCCATAAACAATGTTTCAGACAACTTGGTAACTGCACTGCTTTCCGGATTATTCTTGGGCTCTGAATCAAGAGCAGTCTGTAGTTTTAGTCACTGAATCAGATTCTTGGTCTGAAATATAATTCTCTCTCTCTCTCTCTCTCTCTCTCTCTCTATCTCTATCTCTATCTCTCTGTCTCTCTCTCTCCGACTCATACCTACACACAAGTATTGCAGTAAATTGTAGGCGGTTTCTTTCAACGCATCTAATAACATATTTGGCAAATAGAAAAATATTGGGTATGTGATTCACATTTGTTTTGGTATCACTGCCTTTGCTATATTTTATGAAATTTTCTCTCTTTCTGTGTGTGTGTGTGTGTGTGTGTATAACCTATCTTCATCTGCTCTTGGTTTTGTCCTAAATTATTTCAAAATTAATGAGAAATGGGATTCTAGCGCTTTGCAAATGGCCATCTCTACAGCCTAGTAGTCTTAATTATTTTATTCATGGAATGTTTTTAGGTGTGACTTACAGAGCTGGCTCCTTTGACCTCCATATAAATCCAAGTTGAGTTATCTTAGATAAGAGAACTGGGACTTGTACTTGCCTGAAGAAGGAAGAAATTCCCCTTGTGAACCTAAAGGCTGTGTGGTTCACTGCTGGGTGTCAGTATGTGAGGAGTAGCTCTATTATTTCTCGCAAGTTAAGCCAATTTAATACTTTACTCCCAAGTGTAGTAATGTACTTGTCCCATGTAGTACACTGCCTTTTTACTTATGAACGATTGTCTGCCTCTAAATTTCTCTTAGCTATCTTTTTCTTTCTTCTCCTTCTTCTTCTTTTATTTTTAGAGCTGAGTTCTCACTATATTTCCCAAGCTGGAGTGCAGTGGCTATTCATAGGTGTGATCACAGCACACTACAACCTCAAACTCAAGGGATCTTCCTTCCTCAGCCTCCTTGGTAGTTGGGACTACAGGTGTGTACCACCACATGCAGCTGTCTTCTCCTTTCTTTCTTTTTTTCTTTTTTTTTTTTTTTTTTGAGACGCAGTTTCACTCTTGTCACCCAGGCTGGAGTGCAATGACGCGATCTCGGCTCACCACAACCTCCACCTCCTGGGTTCAGGCAATTCTCCTGCCTCAGCCTCCTAAGTAGCTGGGATTACAGGAGCGCACCACCATGCCCAGCTAATTTTTTTTTTTGTATTTTTAGTAGAGACGGGTTTCACCATGTTGACCAGGATGGTCTCGATCTCTTGACCTCGTGATCCACCCACCTCGGCCTCCCAAGTGCTGGGATTACAGGCGTCAGCCACTGCGCCCGGCCCTGTCTTCTCCTTTCCAGCGCCATTGTCTCTATCTTAGATCAACCCTTACCTGTTTTCCTCCAGGTTATGACCACAGCCAAACTCACTTTCATATTTCTAGCTTTACCCCTTTCTAATATGACTTCCATCGCATCCAGCATGGTAACCATTTGTTGAGTGCTTATGACGGTAAAGAACGTGTTACGTTTTCAAGGTGTAATTCTTGTTGGCCTCAACTGCAACACTTGGCTCCCCCAAATACAAGACTACTTAGATAAAATTTGTTAAGGGGAGCTCTTTATTTTTCCAACTCTGAATATCAAGCCCTTGACTCAGCTAGACAATCTTGGCTCTGGGAATTCCTGGGCATGTTGCGTAGCTGGTTGTTAGGTGGGTTTAAACTCAGTGCTGAGTATGTCTGTGGTCTCAGCAGCTGGGGAGGCTGAGGGGGAAGAATCACTTGAGCCCAGGAAGTTGAGGCTGCAGGGACCCATGATCACGCCACTGCACTCCACCCTGGGTGAAGGAGTGAGACATTGTCTCTTAAAAAAAAAAAATAAACTCAGTGCTTTACAAAATGAAAAAGGATTTTTAAGAACAGCAGAATCTCTACCCTAAAGTGAAAAACATGTCCAAATCCCTGTGCACACTTAAATACAGAAAATGGCAAAGAAGACAGGTGGGTCCTGATGACAGCCAGCAATTCGTCGAGAAACCTTAAGCATCTAAGGAGTAGCTTGGATTGTCTGCTGTTTCCCAAATGCTCTTACCTGGACTGGACCTGCTGCTGCTTACCTCCAGCCATTGCTGGGAGTGGCTGTGCAGGACGGCACCACCTCTGTCTCCTGTGAACACTCCGTCAGAGACTGCCCTGATTCCTATCTCCTTTATCATCAGGCTGCCCTGAAAATTAGCACTGCCTCTGTGTGCTGAGATGATGGAAGACATTTCCGGTTCCTTGCTTGAAGTGTGAGCTTAAAAAAACAAATCTCTCATTGAACCAAAGCATGATAGGTTTTGTGTAGCTCCGTTAGCATCCCCTGGGCAAGAGTGGATCGGGATGTTGCCATTAAACACCTCATCCGCAACATCGCGTGGGTTACGCTGGCATCATCGCCTTTACATTTATGCTCAGTGCACATTGAATCTCACGGTGCCTGCGCCTCTACAGTGAAGCTCACAGTATCCCAATAACATTCTCTGCTTTTTCTAAAGATTTGGGTATTACCTTGTGCTAAACTAGCACCCTCTCCACACTGCTCTGCATTTTATTCCTATTACAGCTTCGATGATTTTCCCCCAGAGTAAAGACTGTAAGGCTGACATGCAAATCAACGCAGTGACAAGTTAGTTTCATTCTTGTTTTTTCAGTCATTATTTTCTTCTTATTTCTCACCCCTTATGACTAACCCCAGGCAATACTGCCTCCAAAACACCCCCGAACGATTCTTGATGCTTTTATGCTCCTCACCCAGTCTTTCAGCATCCAGTGAACAATAGAGTGGATGGATTTAACTTCTACATATGTTTTGAAAATGTTCCCTTTCTTTTCTTCCTTACAGACGTGGTACTAGTTTGAGCCTTTCTTATTTTTGACATTAACTGTTGAATTCCTTTCTACTTTCCCTTCTTATATCCCCTGCCGTTCATTTCCTCTCTGCTTAATTGCTAGAATGATCCATTTAGAATATAAATCTTACAACTATCAATGGCTTAATACGTGAACGCGTTTGTTTGGTTATCCCACAATCTCGCCCTTTCAGCTTTGTTTTGCCTTCAGGCAGTAATGGGATATTAATCAGAAAATAGTCATTAAAGGCACAAAGTTTATTTAGATGTCAAAAAGTGCTTATATCATAGTCACTTGCTTAGATGGAATGTTAGCCCTGCTGTGGAGCTATCCAGCTTCTTAGCTTTGGAGACACAGTCTTGCTCTGTCGCGCAGGCTGGAGTGCAGTGGCATGATCTGGGCTCACTGCAACCTCTGCTCCCAGGGTTCAAGCCATTCTCGTGTCTCAGCTTCCCTAGTAGCTGGGATTACAGGCACCTGCCACCACATCCAGCTAATTGTTTTATTTTCAGTGGAGACGGCGTTTCACCGTGTTGGCCAGGCTGGTCTTGAACTCCTGACTTCAGGTGGTCCACCCGCCTTGGCCCCCAAAGTGCTGGGATTATAGGCTTAAGCCCAGCCTAACTCCTTGGCTTTTTGAACTCTCTCTCATGCTGGTTTGCACCGTCGCCATCTATGTTCCAAGACTTTTTATGCCGGTTGTAAGTTCTGGAGCACATCTTTCAGACTTCAGTAGTTACGGCTGTGTCAGGGCCTAGAGGAAATTTTCCCTTCACCCTCTGAAGAGTCACTGAAAAAATCAACTCACAAAAGGCAGATTAATTTGAGAAAAGACGAACAAATTTTATTAATGTGTACATGGGAGCCTTCGGATTGAAGACCCAAAGATACAGGGGAAACTGTCCATTCTTATGCTTAGGTTTAACGAAGTGTGGGCAGCCGTGTAGACATATGATTGGATGGAAAGGGTCTGATCCCACGCGAGTAGACTGAGTGGGGAAACCCAGCAAGGCCGGTCTGTCCAGATCCTTCTTGGGCTCTTTGGGCAGCTTCCTTTTGGAATCGGGTCTCGTGATCTACACTCAGACAAGGTGAGTCAGGAGTGTCTTTACCACCACTTTTACAAAGAAAGGCAGAGGCAAAGTTAGAGTAATACTTTCAGCTTTTAAGGCTGGCTCTGGGGCAAAGGGGTTGTGGTTACAGGGACGCGCCTTGAGGAAGAGGGATTCTGGTTTCTATATCTGGCTGAGAAACCAGAAGGCGGAAAGGCAGAGAGAAGCTCTTGCCTCTGAGGTCTTCATTTTGGGGTATTATTTTCTGAGTCTCAACAGTTGCTGCAGATGAAGGCAGCTTTTCCATAGCTCAGTAATACAATGATCACTGACGTGTTTTTTTGGGGGGGGGGCCATACATAAGCAGTATTTGTAATGTAAGGCAGGTGCCATTGGAATCACCCAGTGACTTGGCTTTCCAGTGGCACCATCCTTCACTAAGAACTCTCTGCAGAGGACTCTTTGTTAGGGGCACTCACCTCAGGGGCCACACAGCACCCCTTGCCAATCATCTTGTTACACTACATGGTAGTGTGTTTAGAAAAGAGCAGTTAATAGAAACAGGAAGTAAGGAATTTCCATATGTCAAAACCTGGTTACAAGCTGTTTAAAGAAAATTATTGTATAATCTGTGGCCTCACTACGTCTGCCATAAAATACTGTCTTCTGAGTTTTGCTTGTATTCCCAAAAGAAATTAGCTTAGGAAAATTCCACTGTCTGAAGTTTTGCCTTATCAGCATATTAAGATTCTAGTTAAGGTCAGTAAACTATATTGTCTCTCAAATATTTCTATGGCTTTTTTTTCTTTTCTGAGACAGAGTCTTGCTCTGTCTCCAGGCTGGACTGTGGAGTGCAGTGGTGAGATCTTGGCTCACCACAACCTCTGCCTCCTGGGTTCAAGAGATAAGAGATTCTCCTGCCTCAGCCTCCCCAGTAGCTGGGACTACAGGTATGTGTCACCACACCAAGCTAATTTTTGTAATTTTAGTAGAGATGTGGTTTCACCATGTTGACCAGGATGGTCTCGATCTCCTGATCTCGTGATCTGCCTGCCTCAGCCTCCCAAAGAGCCCTGCTCTTTTATTTCTGCTAGAATGTTTTCTTTGCTTTCTAAGTTAACCTTTGAGGTTAGTGCCCTTGATTAAATTAAAACATTGCACCTCTGGAGTTTCCTTTTCTCCCATCTGTGTATCCTGCACTCCCCGTCGCTCCCCAGGTCAGCCCCCAGGACACCCTGCTCTTTCTACAAAAGGTTCTTCCATCCTTGCCCTGTAGGAGGCCGCTAATCCAGTTGTCACTACCTATTATTCTATTTTAATCCGGCATCCTGCTTACTCTTGACAGTTGTTGAAGGTACTAATGTCAGCAAACATGTCTAAATCTTTTCTCTGTAGGTTTGTATCTAACTCACAACCCGTCATGCTGAAAATCACCCATTTTCTGTATAAGTGCATTTCTTTATGCAAGAATCCATTGCAATCTGTCTTTCCCATTTATTTCCCATGACAAATTCCAAAGTGAAATTCCTGTGGAATCGATGGGGGTATCTGTCATATACAAGCTGGCTAAGTGAGATTATTTAGCCTAATCCAGAGCTTTTTTTGGCTGATGAGCCTTTGATCCTTCTTCAGAGCTGGATAATTGTGGCTGGACCTACTCAATGGGGTTTCAAACTGCATCACTCTCATAGACTCCCTTTTCCTGGTCCTCACTAATCATTCTCTCTGGCTGATTTTGATCCAAATGAAACTCCGTACTATGAATTTGGGACCAAGCTTTTCCGCGGTGGCTCAAGCTGTAATCCCAGCACTTTGGGAGGCCGAGGCGGGTGGATCACAAGGTCAAGAGATCGAGACCATCCTGGTCAACATGGTGAAACCCCGTCTCTGCTAAAAATACAAAAATTAGCTGGGCATGGTGGTGCGTGCCTGTAATCCCAGCTACTCAGGAGGCTGAGGCAGGAGAATTGCCTGAACCCAGGAAGCGGAGGTTGCGGTGAGCCGAGATCGCACAGCCTGGGTAACAAAAGCGAATCCGTCTCAAAAAAAAAGAAAAGAAAACAATAAAGGGATTGGCCAGAATTATTTGAAAATTAGATTATTTCAGGAAAACTGTACTCTGCCTACATTTTACTTCCCTGAAAAAGAAATTGTTACAGTTTACAAAGTCACTGTTACTCAAGTTTCTTATTGTTAAGGCAAAGTTCTCAGAGAAGAACCCTGGTTTTTCATTCTCAGCTGCCCTGGCGGGGCCAATCAGCAAAGGTACTGTCTAGGACCACAGACACTGAGGCCTGACTCTGAGCAAGAAGGCAGCCAGGTGCTGGGCCTAGTGCTCCCGGGATCCTGGCTGGGGTGGTGCCACTGCCATGCAGCACCAGGTACAACCCGGGCGCCATGACCGTTGCGTCCACTATAGCAGAATGATGCTCACGCCACAGCCACATTTTCCTCCACTGACCTCACCTTTGGGTTATTCGTTCACCTTGGAAATCTGAACCTAAGTTGAGCCTAGGTTACCAGAACAAGGGAAGTGTTACCTGGCCTTCTTAGATTCTATATTGGAATGGATCAATGGAGTAGAGGTTTGTATGGTAGGGAATTGCTGAAACATACAGGCAAGGAGT
Source organism: Callithrix jacchus (assembly GCF_049354715.1). Lineage (NCBI taxonomy): Eukaryota > Metazoa > Chordata > Mammalia > Primates > Cebidae > Callithrix > Callithrix jacchus. The sequence continues at coordinate 5,553,922 of NC_133504.1, forward strand.
TCAGGAGGTACTGTGGCATCAAAGCCCCTTGACCCTGACTTAGTTCACTGCTCATGCTTCAGTAATATTTACCATGGCTTGCCCTGTCCCTCATAAGAGATGAAGCCTTAGAATGAGAATTTTGGCCCCCGGTGAGCCTATTGTCCTAATTCATTCTTCTTTCTTTTCTGTGTCATGGATTCTTGGAAGCACACAACTAGAAAATCACGTTTTCAAGTTTAAAATTAAAATAAGTGTGCAAAGCAATGTGATCAGATGAATGGGTCATTAAAACACAGATACGTGGCCACACCTGGCAGCATGGAAACAGGCCCAGCCTGGGTGTCAGGAAGCTCCCTGAGTGATCATGCCCCTGCTGTCTCTGCTTCAGGAAAGTGCTGGGCTGGGAGGGAGATGGTCTCCAGGCCGCCTTCATTCTTGAGGGTCTGTGATTTTCAGGTTACAGTGATGTTTGCTGAGAGAGTGGGTTGCATCATCTGGGATGATGGTGTGTTTTGCTCTTTTGTGGGGACTGAGATGGCAGCCCTCTTTGGCATAAGCTGAGCTGTGTCAGCACAATGGAGCGGATTGGCCGAAACTGAAAAGCAGACCCCAGAGAGATATTGACTCTGACAGTGCAGCCATTACAGGGAGACATTGGCACCTTGCGAGGTAGGACGTCTGAGTGCTTGTGACGCCCCGGTCAAGTCTTCAGTGTAACATGTGGTTTAATTGGTTAGGACACAGAGGCTCTGGGTTCAGACCCTTCTTAAAAGGAGCTGGAAATTAAGTCTGTAAAACTGAGTATCTACACAGAAATTTTCAAATCGGTTTTTATTTTTGATGATTACTAATGGTAAAAATGACTATCTCTGTTTATTTTTTTACTTCTGAAGCCAACCAATTTGTTGGAAAATTAGTCAAAATCTAATTTTGATGTTATGCAAATACACAGAGGGCCATGAGGCATCTGGCGTCTTGTGCCCACTTTCCCCAACACCTCCTGCTAACGTTTTCTTTTGCACTTAATTCTTTTACTCTTGTCTTTTTCATATTTTTCCTCCAATATGTTCCCATACTGTTTTTTGCTCTTTTAAAATATGCATATTGCTATGATTCTATTGAAAGAAACTGGAATATTTTACCCTAAAATATGCTTCTTTGGCGTATTTCAAGATGGCTATTCAGAGGGGCTGGAGAACACAGGAATAGCTCTGAAAAGCTGTCCTTTGTGAGGAAGATTTGCCTCTGTAGGGAAAATCTGCATTAGGTAGGTAGACAGACCACGCAGGCAGGCTCGGAGGCACCCCCCCCCCCCCGCCCCGTCTTCCTCACCCGGATCTGGGAAAGGTTAACTAATGAAAAAGGAGGCTAAGGTCTGACACTGCTCAAGGTCTGACAGAGACTTTTACCCCATTCCCATTCACTCTTCCTGAGGCAGCTCCAGGGTTACAGGAGAGTTTTATCTACATAGCAAGACACCGTTTGCTCGTCAGGCTTATCTGCCTTCACTCTCCCACAACCTGGTCACCCGTCCCCAGGGACACCCCTACCCCTAATTCCTTCTGTAGCCTGGCGTGAAAGATAGTCTAAAAACCTCAGCCACCTGTGACCCTTCTTTAAGTCTCATGTCTGTGGGACCCCCGTGTCCATGTACCTGTTCATAAATTCATAGGCTCTTCTAGCTGTTAACCTCTCTATTGTCAGTTTGTTTTATAGACTCAAATTTTCAAACCTTCAGAAGCTGGAGGGAAGAAAACTCCCTTCACCTCTACACTATCTATTCCAGATTTAACATCCGTGAGTGGGGTGCCAAAGGGCCTGAGTCTCTCCGTATCATGGAGAATAATGAAGTTTGACAAGCACCAGCCCTGCTAGAGGGTGGACTCCGGCCCAGGAAGCAGCTCCCGGGCCTCTGCTCCAGCGTGGCAGTGGTGCTGTCTGGGGAGCATCAGCCCCTCCCTTCTGCCTCCACTGGACTCACACTCGCAGATGCTACCATCCCACCTGAAGCCCTCTCACCACACATTGCTCTGGAACACAGGGCAGCACAAGACAATTTCCTAAGTATGAGAAGGCCTTTCTGTCTTCCTTCTTCCTTCTCATTACCCAGCATAGCAGTCACAGTGCCTGCCTTCCCCTACGCTGTGCCCGATGATCTCTTTCTTCCTGCTCCTCCACTGCTGGCATCCTTAGCGGATTCAATAGCACTCACTTCACTAGCTCTCAACAGGAATCGGAGTGTTTAAACCGCAAAAGAATGGATTCATAGTTCCCTATTCTTGTTTTTTTGATGCTGTAATTTTCCTTTTCACTTGCTCCAGGTTTCTCTCCTTTCTCATTGTGAGTAAATATAAATGACATAGAATTGACTATTTTAATCATTATTAAATATACAACCGTAAGGCCTCAAGTGTATTCAGCTTCTTGGGCTGCCATCTCCGCCATCGTCTCCAGAATGTTTTCATCTTCCAAAACTAATGCTGTGTACCCGTTAAACATAACGGGCCACCTCACCCTAGGCCCCGGCAACCACTTTCTACATTCTGTCTCTGGGGTTTGACTCCGCCAGGTACTTCCTCATGATTGCAGTCATACAGCATTTGTCCTTCTGCGTCTGGCTTATTTCACCTTGCATGACAGCCACGGAGTTTATCCACGTTGTGACATGTGTCAGGATTTCCTTCCGTTTTAAGATTGAATAATACTCTATTATATGTATGGACCAAATTCTGTTTACTGATTCATTCGTCAGCAGGCCCCCAAGTCGTTGCACCTTTGGCTGTTGTGAATAACGTTGCAATGAACATGGGTGTCTAATCAAAGTCCTCGTTAGTAAAATGAATATATGGGAGTGCTGACATTGCTCTGGGAAATAACTACCATTGACTGCTTCATGTCTGCAGAAAGGAAATGCTGTAGAGCTCTCTAGCGGATGTGTAAGTTAGGTCTACCCTTTGCCCCTTAAAGACACTGACGCAATTCTAGAACATTAACAGCTTCCAAGCTCCTTCAGAGCTGGATGTCTTCTTCACCATCTTTGTTCTGTACCCTCAGGTTAGTTTCTTAAAGCAATTGAAATGCGGTAGTTTACTTTGATGCTCAAGGATTTCTAGTAAAAGCAGGAGTAAAAGAAATTAACTTAGTACCCAATCTAACATTTTATATAAGATATTAAAAGCATAGTTGTAACCACCGATGGGATGTTCTTGCCCACTGCACAGACAAAACCAATTCAGTGAGACTCTGGAATTGCGATAAAGAGTTTCGGTGACACAAGGCTGGCCACAGCACGTGGGAGGTGGAGTTATTGCTCAAATCAATCTCCGCCAAAATTCAGAGACAAGGGATTTTCAAGGATAGTCTGCTTGTGAGTGCGGCCATATAGCTGGTTGGCGGACCCAAGGGCAGCCATCGGCGGTCAGAAGCACAGATACCTAAGAAGACATTTCAGAAGGCCAGGCCAGTCCTGGCTTCTGTGATACAATAGTGTTACTACCTGCAGAAATCACTGAGGGTGTTGCAAATCTGTTTCCTCTGGAATAATGGCTCATAACTGTCCACATCTGTACCTTAGAATCAGCTCCCTCATTCTCCTGACTGGTGGTCTTTCATTAGCTTTGCGAAGGCTGTGTAGGTTTGGGAAGGGCTATCGTGCCAGGAATGACTAAGGGCAGTTTGGAGCTTAAAGGCAAGATGGGGGTTGATTGGATGAGTTCTCTTTCACGGCGATCATTTTCTCACTGTCGTATAATTCTCGCAAAGGTGGTTTCATTATGATGGCTTCTTAGTTTAATTTCACAGATACAGAAGTCCGCTTCGTTTTCTGTTTAGTGACACAACAGAAGAACGTATTAGAATAAGCAGAATTAAAAAACAAAGAATCAGCAGAATCTGAAACTCAACATTTTAGATCTTGGAGGACTCTTAGAGACAGTCTATCCTAACCCATTTATGGTTGAAGAAATCCACACAGCTTGATTCCTTCTGTTTATTCTATTTGCTCATCCATTTGATATTTACTATCAACTATGCATAATGCATCATGTTCAATACTATAAAATATACAAACATTTCTTATGTTTTGTCCTACCCTTAAAGAGCCTGTTTTCTAACAAGGCAGAAAACCCAGGCGTTGAGATTCAACACATATGGAGTCACTCCTATGTTCAGGCCCATGTGCTAGGTGTTGAGGGGACCCCAAGATGATGAAAGGAAGGCATCCCCATATTCCTGAGTGCACTAGGCAATAAAGGGACAAGACAAACACACACTGTGCTGTTAGAAAGGGCCTGAGCGGGGCACGGGAAAGCATGTGGCCTCACCAGGCAGAGCTGAGACCACTGAGTGGAATGTGATCAGGTCACGAAGCCATCAGGGTGAGACTGAGTGGGGAGTCCAGAATTGGGTACAAATGAAGGCAGCCTTAAAGATTCTCTTAGCTGGGCGAGGTGGCTCACACCCGTAATCCCAGCACTTTGGGAGGCCAAGGTGGGCGGATCACCTGAGGTCAGGAGTTTGAGACCAGCCTGACCAACATGGTAAAACCCCGTCTCTACTAAAAGTACAAAAATCAGCTGGGTGTGGTGGTGTGTGCCTATAATCCCAGCTCCTCGGGAGGCTGAGGCAGGAGAATCACTTGAACCCAGGAGGCAGAGGTTGCCGTGAGCCACACTGCACTCCAGCCTGGGCAACAGAAAGAGACTCCAACTCCAAAAAAATTCTCTCATGGGCTCTCTCATTAGCCTATAGAGATAAATGGTTTTAATCCTGGCTAAACCTCTGGATTCTCACTGTGACCCCAAACAATACTGAGCCTGCCACATAGGATTATCATGACGATCAGGGAGACAGCATGTGGAGTGCTGGAACATAGTGGAATTCCACAGATGTTAGCCACGGTGACTTCCATACTGTGAAGAGCTTTGCGATGCAGTTGAATTGAATTGAATGGAATATTCTTAATTCCGTGGAAAACGGCTAGCCACAAAAGGGTTTTACGCAAAAAAGTGATTTGTTATAAATACACTAAAAAATCTGGGCCAGTGGCTCACACCTGTAATCATAGCACTTTGCAGGGCCAAGGCGGGTGGATCACTTGAGGTCAGGAGTTCAAGACCAGCCTGACCAACATGGCAAAACCCCATCTCTACTAAAAATATAAAAATTAGCTGGGCATGGTGGCACGTGCCTGCAGTCCCAGCTACTTGGGAGGCTGAGGTGGGAGAACTGCTTGAACCTGGGAGGCGGAGGTTGCAGTGAGCCGAGGTTGAGCCACTGCACTCCAGCCTGGGTGACAGAGTGAAACTGCGTCTCAAAAGAAAAAAATAATAATAATCTGACAAAATCGTGGGGGACTGGGTGGAATGAAACAAGGCAGGAGGTAGAATGAGCATCAGGAGGAAATGGCAGTAGCCCAGGTGGGAAGTGAGTGATGAGAACCTCGTTATAGCAAATGGAGTAACAATAAATAACACAGACATTCAGGATGTAACATTGTCAGGCAGAGGAGGGGACGGCAGCACGGACTCGGTGGAAGGAAGGGGAGAAAGCAAAGACGAACACTTGGCACCCAAGTGAGAGACTGAGAAAGGAAAATGGAAAGATAAATTGGAGCTCGGAGCTGATACTGATTTCAAACATTTTGAACAAAAGAGACCAGTAGAGATGTGCAATACGCAGCCGCAGCAGAGTCACGTGCAACAGCATCGTGTCCCAGAAGCAGCGACTGGGCTTTATAACTATGAAGTCACTAGTGAGTTTGAAAAAGTAGCAGATGGCCAACATGAAGACCAGATTAGAAACTATTTAGAATGCGTGAATGGTGAGGCATCGGAAGCAGTCTTTAAAAGAAAAAAAAAAAGACTGGAAAAGATCAAGTAGGGTGGTAGAGAAAGGGAGCAGTTGCACTTTCTTTCTTGATTTTAACATTGACGCACCTTATTCTGTTTTTCAGTTTAAGAAGGTGAAAACAGAGGGGGGATTGATTGAGATGTTTTCCAGAAGGAGAAAATGGCTAGACATTCCAGAGGAGATACAAGCGATGAACAGTAAGGCCAAGTTGGAAAGTTTCACCTTGGAATGGAAGAAAAACACTGTTCCCCTAAGATAGAGGAAAACAAAGAAGGGAAGATAGGAAGCAAAGGTGTTAGGTGAAAAAGAGGAGAGCTTAGCACTCTCACTCAGCCCCAATCACCTCACAAGGCAAATGACAGCAGTGGCCTGCTGGAGCGCGTGCTGGGGAAGAGATACAGCCACGCACCGGCAATTCAGAAGGGGACGGGTGGGCTGAACGCCTGCTCTGTCCCGAACACAATGCTAAATATTTTCAGTTTATCTCATGCAGCCTGAGAACAATCACGAGAGGGTTTTCTGATGAGACAATGAGGACTAGAGGGCTTTCCCCATGCTGAGTGTTCAAGGGAAGAGTTGAGAGACTCCCCAGTCATGTGGGTTGGGGTGGAGACAGCAGGCTGCTGGGGCCACACGGTGTGAAGGTATGCCTGGACCCTCTGGTGGGATTTTAGTACAGAAGGAAATTCCCAATATGAGCAATTTAGAATCAGGAGAATTTGTTTCTCCCAGAGTTTGTTTTTCTACCTTCTCCCAATTTAATCCCTAAATTGGGAGAAGGTAGAAAATTGGGATTACAGGCTTGAGCCACTGCACCCAGCTGAGAGAATCTTTAAGGCTGCCTTCACTCGTACCCACTTCCGGACTCCCCACTCACTCACCATGATGGCTTCATGACGTGATCACGCTCCACTCAGTGGTTTCACCTCTGCCTGCTGAGGCCAAATACTTTCCTGTGCCCCACTCAGGCCCTTTCTAACAGCACAGTTTGTCTTGTCCCTTTATTGCCTTGTGTACTCAGGAGTATGGGGATGCTCACAATGTGAGCAATTTAGAGTCGGGAGAAGATACGAAAAGTTACCGTAAACTGGATGAAAAAGTAACAGAAATTTATTCTCACACATTTTTGGAGTCCAGAAATCCAAAACCAAGATGGAGGTAGGGTTACACTCACTCTGGAGGCCTTAGAGGAAATGAATTTTTTGCTTCTTCCTACTTCCAGTGGCTGCCAGCATGCGTTGGCTTGTGGCCCCATCACTCAAGTCTCTGCCTCCATCTCCACATTGCCTTCTCCTGTGTGTCTCTCTCAGATCCCTCTCTGCCTCACTCTTCTAGGGACACGTGCGATTGCATTTAGAGCCCACCCAGATAATCCAGGATAATCACATTCTACGAAAACCATTTTTTCAAATAAGGTAACATTCACATATTCTGAGGATTTGTATGTGGATATATCTTTGGGAGTCATTACTAACACAAGCACCTTACTGAGTATGATAAATACAGTGAAAACTCAGAATGAATAAACTGGGACAGGCAATATATTGAGTGCCAGAGAGCAAAATAATAATAATATAGAATGTCAGGTTTCATATATTATAATGAAAAGATATGAGTTCAGTGTAGATGTGTATATATATGTGAGAATCCATGATAATGTAATAAAAAACAAACAAACAAAGCAATCTCTTCTGTCCAACGGCAACTTAAGGGAGAAAGTTTTGAAGAACAAAATTACAGATAATAAATTGGATAATTTGTTATTAAGAAGGTCACAAACCCCATCTTCTTAATAACTCCCCAGAAGATATGAAATGATTAATAATAATTACAAATAATTGAAGAATAGCTTTCTACATCGGGAGGGTGCTGCCACCCTTCAGTTTCCAAAGTCTTGCTAGGTTGTGGTTTGCTGCTCGAGAATACTGAATAACTTGTTTAACTTGGGTTACAGTAGCTCATTTTGCTGAAATATCAAAAATAGCATGCTTCAAATCACTTGCAAAAAATATTTTAACATACCACCAGATCTCCAGTTCATAAATCTGCCTGCTGCACGGCATGAATTTACAGTGTCAAACCATTCAATATAAAGACCTCGGGCTGGGCTGGCCCGCAAGTTGTGACTTCCTTTTCCTGAAGCCACAGTGTGGTTCTTAATGAAGCGGTTTTTCAACCCTTCAAACAACCAGATCTTTGTAACAGTTTCAGAACTGTGTAAAAGAGGGAAGTGTGCTGCTTCAAACACCGTAATTTCGCTTGTTCAAAGACTTCCTCCATACGCGGAGTACCTTCTCTTCTACCCAGCCCATGTAGGGTTCTACCAGCAGAAAGAAATGTGGCAATATTTCCATCATCACCCGAACTGTGAGCGCCTATGTAGGTGGGTGCCGGCTTCTCACTCAACAGCCAAGTTTGTTGTATGGACTCGTGGACCCTTTTTTGCTTCTAACTGCTAAACGCCTTTTCTGGCTTTCCTGAACGGCTGCCCAGGCTCTGCTTGTGCACCTCAACTGTGCTGCAAAGCCAGCCTCACCCTCAAGGCCAGCCTATTTATTCGGTCCCTCTTTGGCTATTCTTTTTTTTTTTTTTTTTTTTTTTTGAGATGGAGTGTCGTGCTTGTTGCCCACACTGGAGTGCAGTGGTGCAATCTCAGCTCACTGCAACCTCCGCCTCCCAGATTCAAGCAATTCTCCTGTTCGCTTGTAATACATTGTATTTGCTTATGAATGCTTGTATCTACCAACGTGTCATGTGATTTACTGAGGAGCGCAGTAACTTACAAGAGAAATGTTTAATGCTGTGGATTTTCTCGGAACTTTTAAATAGGATGACAAGTTGAGAAAGTTGCCTGTTGGCACCTACGCATCAAAAGAGAAAGTTTAAAAATCATGCACTACTTACTTCATGGAAGCTTATATGAATAAGAGCAAATTCTTATTTTCTAAAAAGACATGCCCAAAGAGTATTACGGAAAATGGAGTGGGTGTGTGTGCAGCACGATCTGCCTTTTCTTCATGCTACCTTTTTTTCTCTACAGAGATGCCAAGGATATTCTAGAGGAATCTTAAAGAGCCAAGTGTTCAAGTTCATTTATACATTGTTATATATTCTATTTTTGCCTAAAAATTTTGAAGAGTAAAATGAGAGGTTATAAAAATAGCTAGTTAGTCCTTTTATCACTTGAGTTTATATGTGTAGATAGTAGGCCTAGGGAGATCTTGGAAAATAAACTGTGAAATGTTATGCTTTTGAACTGTGTCACTGGCAATGGAGGTGACCTCAAAAGGTGAATGGAGTCTATGTGTATGGAAGTGATCCTGGTGACTCGGCCTCTGAGCTGCAGTGGGCAGCCCTAGACACTCCTGCACTCCGAGTTAAGCCTTCATTATATGCTTGGCTTTTCCTAAAATGCTTGTTTATTCAGAGTGTGAGAAGATGCAAAGACAGCAGGTGCCCGGGGGTGCCGTGTCATATTTCAAGGGCAGAAATGTGAAAGCACAAGAGTGGGCTTTTCCTCACCCTCAGGCTCTGCAGTTCACGGAAGAGGGTTTGTTAACTTTCCCATCCCCAGCCAGCCATCAGAGGGCTGTAGCTAAAGACCACTTACTTCTAGCTCACACCTTAGCAGCTTTGAAGAAGGAGCCAGTGAATTTGTGAGTATCTCGGAGTTCAGTTTTGCTAATAGCACCTTCTTTTCTGGCGACATTAATTAAACATTTTGATTTTTTTTTTCTTCTTGTAGCTCTCCCTCCCAACCTAAGTCCAGGCGGGTGTGGAAGAGCTGATGCGTACATTGAGAACAGATGGTGGATCTGATGTATCAGTGTGCACTGCCACCACTTCACTGCCCGGCTTTCTGAGGGAAATCGGTAGTGTGACTGTAATTGGATTACTAAAATGATTGCATAAAGTATGTAGTAATTTCTCCCAAGAACTGAAAAAGGACTATGCCAATACAATATGAGAACCATCTAAAGAAACTTCCTGCTGTCTCAGCATTCCAGGAATACAGCGACTCCATACAAGTCTGTATGTTGGAAACCTCTTATGAGTCAAGAACTAAAGGGAGTTGAGAGGTCATTGTAGGAAAGGGGTCCTCTATTGAGGAGACCATAGTCTAGGTGATAGGTCAGTGGTCGACCACATACTCGGATCCAGCCCTGGAACCCAGGAAGGCCAGTGTGATGAAAATCACATTCTCACCTCTCAGCTCTACTGGGCCCTCATTGCCATTCTGGATTTCTTTTGTTCAAGTCTTACTAATCCTTTATTTTCTTGGAGCCTTTATTTTGAGCCCTTAACAAAAATAAAACTTAAAAAAAAATGCTTATTTGAAAAATCAAGTAATACAGAAGTACACAAAGAAGAATGCAAGATGTCACTCGAAGTCCCGATCACCCTGCTGTCACCATCGTTAATGTCAACTGATACGTGTTAACATTTGTGTTAACAAAGACTTAAAGATCAAGGTTTTTGTCTATAAGAACATCCAGATAGAAAAGATAAATGGAACGATCCCCATGTATAGGAACTATAAACATGCCAATTGAGTTTTAAAGTTAAGTTTATTGAGGTATAATTTATATACAGTAAAATTCAGCCATTTTAGATATGTAGCTCTATGAGTTTTGACAAATGCAGTCACGTAAGCTTCACCACAATCCAGATACAGAATATTACCCCCACCCCTTGAACCTTCTTCCTCCCCCAGCTCCTGGTGAAAACTGATCTGACTTCTGCCTCTGTAGTTTTCCTTCTTCCAGAAAGTCTGATGAATAAGATCATACGGTATATAGACTTATGCGTCCAGTATCCTTCGCTTAGCATAATGCTTCTGAGATTCTTCCACAGTATTGTGTGTAATGATCATTCGTTCCTTTAAACAATGTTTTTTTAGATATACGGTCTTGCTCTGTCCTCCAGGCTGGCATACAATGGCACGGTCATAGCTCACTGTAGCCTTGAACTCCTGTGCTCAGGCTTCCGTAACTGGGACAACAGGCATACGCCACCACACCCGCTAATTTAACTTGTTGATTTTTTTTGTTGATGAATACTATTTCATTATACGAATGTACCACATTTTGTTTATGTATTCCCTAGTCAGAGGACATTTGGGCTGCTTCTAGTTTCAGCTATTATAAATAAAGCTGCTTTGAACATTTGTACACAGGACTTTGTGGGGATAGAGGGTTTTCATTTCTCTTGGATAAAAATCTAGCAGGGATTGTGTTTAACACCATAAGAAACTGGGAAATCGTTTCCCAAAGTGGCTGTACCATTTTGCATTCCCACCAGCAATGTATGAGAATTCTAGTTCCATGTCATCCCCACCAGCATTAACACTGTCAGGCTTTAAAATAAGGTAGTGGTATCTCTTTATGGTTTTAATTCATATTTTCCTAATGACTTAAGCATATTTTCTCTGTGCTTTGTCAAAAATATATATTCTTTTGTGAAAAATCTATTTAAATCTCTTCCCCATTTAAAAAATTAAATTGAGTTTTAATTAATGCATTTTAAAGGTTATTTTTATGGTTTAGATGTCAGTTCTTCTTCTAAAAATTATTTTGCAAAAAATTTTTCCCTGTCTGTGGCTTGCCTTTCTATTCTCTTAACAGTATCTTCCACAGTAGAGAAGGTTTTAATTCTGGAAAAATTTGGTTTATCCATTTTTTTTCTTTTATGCTTTTGATACTGCTCCTAATACATCTTTTTCTAATCTAAGGTTACAAAATTTTTTCCGTATTTTCTCCTTTAAGTTTTATATTCTTAAGATGTACATGCATTTCTGTGATCTACTTGAGTTCATTTGTGTATCAGCTGAGATGTTCACGTTTTGATTTATAGGTAACCACAAGCTCCAGAATTATTTGTTGAAAAGACTGTGCTTTCTCCCTTGAATAGCCTCTCTGTCTATGTCAACAATCAATTGACATCGCTCTGTGGGCTTTTTTGAACTCTCTATTCTGTTCTTTTGTCCTATGGGCATATGCTTTCAGCTCCACCACAGTATTTATTACAGTCTATGGTAAGGCTCAAAATTGTATAGTGTGGGTTCTCCATGTCGTTAGTCTTTTAAACATTTGTTTGAACAATTCTAGTCTACCACTTTTTAAAATAAATTTTAGAATCAAGTTGTCAATATACACAAAAAGAATTCTGCTGGGGTTTTCACTGGGATTATCTTGAGCAAAGAGATTAGGAAGAATTGACATCTTAACAATATTGAGTCTTCTGATCCATGAACATAGTATATCTTTTACTTACATAGATCTTATTTAATTTCTTTTGTCATTGTTTTCTGGTATTCAGCATAAAAATCTTTACATATTTGGTTAGATTGTACTAAGAATTTTGTTTTTCAATGTTGTTTTACACTATACTTTTCCAGATAAAATCCTCTTATTTGTCTCCAGTGTATAGAAATACAATGGACTTTTGCAAACTGGCTTTGGATGTTGCAACTTCTAGACCCGCTCATTAGTTCCAGTCGTTTTTGGTAGGTTCTTGGAGATTTTCTATGTAGACAATAATATTATATTTGAATAAAACAACTTTTTCTTCTTTCCCAATCAATATGACTATTGTTTCTTTTTCATGAGTTTACTTTTCAAAAAATACCAAGTGTAATTTTGCATTAATGCAAGGGAAAAGTGCTATTAAAGAAACTACATAAAGAAAGCAGATAAATCTTACTTTATCAAATGAACTACGGGTGTCTAAGAGATCACATTAAGATAATGAAAAAAAGATTTTGAAAATAATTAAGGAATTATACTCATTAAGTTTTTATACCTCTGTTTCAAATTTAGATATTATCGATAAACTCAATCATATGAAAGATAAACAACATTAACAATTTTATACTTCTTTTTTTTCTTCCCCCACCTCCTAATGTTTGGTTATATTATGTTTATTTTGCCAATATTATAACACCTTAAATTCCGTAATGGAAATTCCCACCATCATCTAGCTTTAGTTTCATATTAAAGAAAGAATCAATCCTCAAACCCATTCTCTCACCACTGCTTCTCCATTCCTGGCATTTTTGCTTGGATGAATAACATATTTCACTGGATTTTATAGTCAGATATTGTTGACACTTTTTTCTCAAAAATAATTCATGATATATTCCCTGGATTCTCTAGAGCTCTCTGGGTAGCCTGCATTTTTCACCACCTGTATTTGACTTTCTTTTTTCTTGTCTGTCTGAATGTCTGATAATTCTTTCTTTGTGCTTGATGTCCAGGAATTTTGAAAGAAAGTATTGGTGTCAGTTATTTTGTATCCACTTTTCCTGGAGCAGTTTCTGTTACTTCAGAGCATTTTCCTGGGTACAAAATTCTTATTAAAAGAAGGCTTGGTGCTATGACAGTTTCTTCTTTAAGGAATATTACTTATTTGGATCATTGTTTTCTAGTCTCCATTTCTTTTTTTTTTTTTGAGACGGAGTTTCGCTCTTGTTACCCAGGCTGGAGTGCAATGGTGCAATCTCAGCTCACCGCAACCTCTGCCTCCTGGGTTCAGGCAATTCTCCTGCCTCAGCCTCCTGAGTAGCTGGGATTACAGGCACGCGCCACCATGCCCAGCTAATTTTTTGTATTTTTAATAGAGACGGGGTTTCACCATGTTGACCAGGATGGTCTCGATCTCTCGTGATCCACCTGCCTCAGCCTCCCAAAGTGCTGGGATTACAGGCTTGAGCCACTGCGCCCGGCCTAGTCTCCATTTCTTTAGTTTCCTTTCCTGGGCTTTCACACAAATATGCTGATTGCTGTCTCTACTGCATTTAATTTCTCCATTTCCTTAACTCTACAATCTCCCATAGTTTTATTATTCAACCATGTTTGACCTTGTTTCAGTGACGTAACATTACTAAGTCCTTCTATAATGCTAAGAATTTGAAAAAAGTATTATTACATAACTCCATTAAAATGTTACGAGTTTTTAAATCCAAGTTTTTGCTTAGTGACTTCTTTTTTGTTGTTATTATTATACTTTAAGTTCTGGGGTCCATGTGCAGAACATGCAGGTTTGTTACAAAGGTGTATACGTGCCATGGTAGTTTGCTGCATCCATCCCCCCCATTACATTAGGATTTTCTCCTATGCTGTCCCTCCCCTATCTTCCCTCTCCCTGCCCTCCCTCCCCTAGTCCCCCACCTGCTGACAGGCTCCAGTGTGTGATGTTGCCCTCCTTGTGTCCATGTGTGCTCATTGTTCAACACCCACTTATGAGTGAGAACATGCAGTATTTGGTTTTTGGTTCTTGTGTCAGTTTGCTGAGAATGATGGTTTCCACCTTCATCCATATCCCTGCAAAGGACATGAACGCATCCTTTATAATGGCTGCATAGTATTCCATGGTGTATATGTGCCACATTTTCTTTATCCAGTCTATCTTTGATGGGCATTTGGGTTGGTTCCAAGTCTTTGCTATGTGAACAGTGCCACAATAAACATACACGTGCATGTGTCTTCATAGCTGGATGTTTTATTAGAGAAATGCAAATCAAAACCACATTGAGATACCATCTCACACCAGTTAGAATGGTGATCATTAAAAATCAGGAGACAACAGATGCTGGAGAGGATGTGGAGAAACAGGAACACTTTTACACTGCTGGTGGGAGTGTAAATTAGTTCAACCATTGTGGAAGACAGTGTGGCGATTCCTCAGGAATCTGGAACTAGAAATACCATTTGAGCCAGTGATCCCGTTACTGGGTTTATACCCAATGGATGCTTAGTGACTTCCTTCCTCTCTTCTTCCTTTCCCTGCTGTATCATCCTTCCTTCCTTCCTTCTTCCTGTTTTTCTTCCCTTCCTTCCTCTCCGCCTCAGCGCTGTGTCTACACAGCCGCCATGCCACTTTCCTGTGCTTCTGTACCACGGACAGCACTTTCCAGATCTTTCATTCGCTATCACAAATGAGGAAAATTACTGTGAACCTGTCAACCCTTGTCTGACCAAAGTCTATTTGCCTCCAGCCAATGAGCTGAAAATCGAGTATTCTGTTCTGTTTGCTTTTCTGTATTTTGAAAGCCTGGCAGGAAAGGATAGGTCACTGGTCCTAAGCACAATGTTTGTTGATGGAAAGGGGTGAGAAAATATCAAGGAGAAATTTACATGTATCCTAGTTATTTATGAATACGATATTGCTACTTTTATAGAAGATTTTTAGTAGTTTTCAGGGTTTATCATTTCTTGATTTAAAAATATACTTTCAAGTCAGTATTTGTCTTTGAGTGTAACTGACACTAACAAAACAATGTTCTTTTTCCCGAGGCATCCTCCATTACTTTATTTCTTTTACATTTTGATAGGTCAGCATTAACAGGGCCTAATATTACTTGTTTCGTTTTAATAAGATGGCTTTTTTCAAGGAATCAATGCAGTTATGTAACAATGCAAAGGCATTTACAAACCATATCACCCTCTCGTGTCCCCCAACTGTGCAGAGTATACCAGAAGGCAGCATTACAAAATGCATCTAACAACCATCTAGCCTAACATTTAATGGAGTGGGTTTTCTTAAAAACAGTGCCATCTCTACTAAAAATACAAAAATTAGCCAGGTGTGGTGGCGCATGCCTGTAGTCCCAGCTATTCCGGAGTCTGAGGCAGGAGAATTGCTTGAACCCAGGAGGCAGAGGTTACGGTGAGCCGAGATCGCACCGTTGCGCTCCAGCCTGGGTAACAAGAGGGAAACTCCATCTCAAAAAAAAAAAAGTAAAAATAAAAAATAAACAGTATATAGCCAGGCTCAGTGGCTCACGACTATAATCCCAGCACTTTGGGAGACCGAGGTGGGCAGATCACAATGTTAGGACTTCGAGACCAGCCTGGCCAACATGGTGAAACCCCATCTCTACTAAAAAAAAAAAAAATTAGCTGGCTGTGGTGGTGGGTGCCTATAATCCCAGAAACTTGGGAGGCTAAGGAAGGAAAATCGCTTGAATCCGTGAGGCAGAGGTTGCAGTGAGCCGAGATCACACCATTGCCCTCCTGCCTGGACAACAAGAGCCAAACTCTGTCTCAAAAAACAAAAACAAAAGTACATAAAGGCCGTCTCTTCCTGCTTAAGACAGGCGGCTCTGAAAGATTCAGACACAGGTGACAGTCAGGCAGAGTCCAAGGCAGCCTGCAAAGGAGAAGTAAGGGTCAGAGCTAGACACAGCCAGTCTGGAGTCTGAACCTGGCCAAACCTTAGCTATTTAATCATGGACGATTTACATAATTTGCCAAACCTCAACTCTCCAATCTATGAAATGGGAAAGTATTCACTTTGCTTTTCCTTCCTTCCTTCCTTCCTCCCTCCCTCCCTCCCTCCCTCCTTCCTCCCTTCCTTCCTTCCTTTCTTCTCACAACTACCATGTCTGGGAACCCAGCTGTACGTGCCACGGTAGCTGCTAGAAGGTCCCAGCACAGGGTAAAGCAGGGCACGAGACAGACCCTGGATGCCTGTCTCTCACTCTGCCCATGCTCCTGTGGGCTTGAGGGTCCTTTCACCTGCGAACAGATAGAAGCTTAGAGAGTTGTGTCCTCATGAGGAAAACAAAGTCGAGTAAGGGAAAAAAGCGACTGGAGAGTTGGTGCCAGTAGCTGCTGCGGTGATGGGGCGCCCTGGCACCCACGTGAGCTTGACCTGGCCAAGGGGCAGGCAGACGGCTCCTCTGCAACAAGAGGAAAGTGGGGAGGGTAGAGGGGATGCCACCTGGAGGGAGCAGAGGCCAGGTCATGTAGGATGAAGCGAGGCCCTGGAACTGCTGGGACCGCAGGAGCGGCAATTGGCTCTCCACTGGGGAGTGATAGAACCGGATGCCAGGTGTGGATTTCCCTGGGTGCTGGGTGGAAGGCACAATGCGGAAGAGCAAGAGGAAGAATCCCGGGGATCCAGGACAGAGACCTGATCCGCGTGAGAGGAGGCTTTGCCATCAGAGGTGGTGGGCGAACTTACCACTCAGCAGGTCCCTGGTGACAGGGTCAACAGAACATGCTGAGGGCTTGGATACGGGGATGGGGAAACCGAGGGGTCAGGTATGGCTCCTGGGCTTCTGACCCAACAAACTGGGTAGACGGAGATGTCATTTACCAAGATGGGGAAATGAGGCAGAGGGGCAAGGTGAAGTGGGGAGAGGTGGGCTCGAAGTTGCTTTGCTTTGAGGTCTTTTAATAAGATTTTATACTGATCCTCATACATGGACATGCTACAAAATGTACTGCTTTTCAGGTCATATGAATACTTTTTTTTCTTTACATTTCCACGCTTACCTAATTGCCAAAATAGAGAAAACTTATTTTAAAACCCTTTTCTGGTATACGTGCAAATTCTTGTCTGAATTCTTGCAGTTTCACTTTAGCTAGAATCACTTGCTTTGCCAGGTACAAAATATCATCACAGCAATAGGGATCACGGGCTCTTTGCTTTTCAATGTTTACGCAACTATATTTTACCTTAATCATATATACCAAAATCTTCAAGGCTATTAACAGCCGTGGAAAATTCTTCTGCCTAGTTTCTGATTTTAACTGAAAATATTTTAATGTTACGCCTTTTAGGATAATGTTTATTTTTGTTTTCTCGGTAAAGAGTTGCTATATTTAATTGCCTGCCTTCCTTCCTTCCTTTCTTCCTTCCTTCCTT
This sequence comes from Callithrix jacchus, assembly GCF_049354715.1. Taxonomy (NCBI): domain Eukaryota; kingdom Metazoa; phylum Chordata; class Mammalia; order Primates; family Cebidae; genus Callithrix; species Callithrix jacchus. Next base: position 5,571,406 of record NC_133504.1, read on the forward strand.
CTTTCCTTCCTTCCTTCCTTCCTTCCTTCCTTCCTTCCTTCCTTCCTTCCTTCCTCTCCCTCCCTTCTTCCCTCCCTCACTCTCTCCCTTTTTTCTCTCTTTTTTCTTTCTCTTTCTTTCTCCCTCTCTCTCTCTCTCTCTTCCTTTCTCTCTTTCTCTCTTTCTTTTCTTTCTTTCTAACAGAGTCTCACTCTGTTACCCAGGCTGGAGTGCAATGACATGATCTCAGCTCACTGCAACTTGCGCCTCCCAGATTCAGGCAATTCTCCTGCCTCAGCCTGCTAAGATTAGAGGCACTGCCACCATAGCCTGCTAATTTTTTGTATGTTTTTAAGTAGAGACGGGGTTTCATTATGTTGGCCAGGCTGGTCTCGAACTCCTGACCACAGGTGATCCACCTGCCTCAGCCTCCCAAAGTGCTGGGATTACAGGCATGAGCCACTGTGCCAAGCCTAATTTCCGTTTTTAATGAGCAATTATCAGAATTCTGTCTTTTCAGTATATGATTATCCAACGTTTTAAATTTTATGATTTAAAATAAATGGTTGTATTTTCAATGATTAAATCAAATATACATGACGCTGATTGTTAGTGTGCTTTGAGTAGAGAACACTGAAGTCTTATACAGTTTGTAAGTGCATTTGAATTGTTACATAACTGCATTAATTTCTTGAAAAAAAAACGGTGGCTCGCGCCTGTAATCCCAGCACTTTGGGAGGCCGAGGCGGGTGGATCACGAGGTGAAGATATCGAGACCATCCTGGTCAATATGATGAAACCCCATCTCTACTTAAAATACAAAAAATTAGCTGGGCATGGTGGCGTGTGCCTGTAGTCCCAGCTACTTGGGAGGCTGAGGCAGGAGAATTGCCTGAACCCAGGAGGCGGAGGTTGCGGTGAGCTGAGATCGCGCCATTGCACTCCAGCCTGGGTAACAAGAGCGAAACTCCGTCCCAAAAAAAATTTTTAAAAAGCAACCTTATTAAACCAATGTTTTTTTTCTGCTTACCTTGGCTCTTTAAAAAATATAACCTTTAATGTTTTTTAAATCAGCCTTTAATTTTATAGCTAATGTGTTTAACAGACTGCAAGTTATAATAACAGGTTTTATCTTCCTGGTTCTTTTATGGATGGTTATATTCATATGTGACATTATTATGGCTGCGGTTTATTTGTGCCCCCAGGAAGCTATTTTTAACGGCAATGTAATTATGCTTCTATCCTTCATGATCCCCAGGTTATTATGGGCAATTTTATTCTTTTATTGAAGCAGATCTCCGACTTATGGCCTCATCATCCAAGAGAAATGGCATTTCAAAATCTGAAAAAGGCTGAAGCTGCAAATGACTAAAAAATTAACCAAGAGAGTACCTTGTTATTTTAACCTCCTCAACACGTTTTCTGATTCTTAAAGTTTGGTTTGTGGGGCCAAGAATCGTTATTCTTCAGAATGACGCTAATGTACACTTTCATTCCGGCATCCTAGTGGCTGAGCATTTAACCTGGGGTCTTATTTTAACTGAATCATGATGTGCATTAAACAAGCCGGTAGCGGAGAGACCTCTACGTTGTATTTCCAAGTTCTACCGTAACTTGAATGATTGGTACATAAGACACATGGGCAGAAAACGGGGGCTCATTCAGACATGAAGGGAAATCCGAAAGCTCACCCGTGATAACTTTTCTCTTTTTTAGAAACATTTTGTGGACATCTTAAACCAATCCTTTTCTTTCAAACATAGAAGTAAAAGTGCTCAGGGATAAAACAAAGTGTGCCAGGGACTTCTTCAGCCTGGGACAGCTAATTCCTTCCAGTCTTGGTGGAAGTCTAATTTAGTAAATCCCATTTTGGGGGAGAGGCATTTTATCAGTAAAGACGAAAGTTCAAAATATTTAAACCCAGGCCGAGTGTGGTGGCTCACACCTGTAACCCCAGCACTTTGGGAGGCTGAGGCAGGTGAATTACCTGAGGTCGGGAGTTTGAGACCAGCTTGGCCAATATAGTGAAACTCCATTTCTACTAAAAACACGAAAGTTAGCTGTGCATGGTGACAGGTACCTGTAATCCCAGCTACTCAAGAAGCTAAGGCAGGAGAATCGCCTGAACCTGGGCAGGGGAGGTTGCAGTGAGCCGAGATCGTGCCACTGCACTCCAGCCTGGGCGACAGAGTGAGACTCCATCTCAAAAAAAATTAAACCTTAAAGCTTGCAATTCTAGTATTCTGCCAAACAGAAATGCCTTACACTCATGCCAGAAGGTTTATGCAGAAGGACACAAAATACAGAGAAAGGTTTGTTATTGAGAGAAGCTGAAAAGAATACAAATGACTACGAGTTGGGGGAAAGGCGACTAATTAAAATACAACAATTCCATATGATAAAACTTTCAGAAATAATGTTTGAGCATAATGAGGGGAAAAATGTCTTGGAAGTCATGTTATTACATGAAAAACCGGCGAGTCAAAGACAACACAGATCTAGGACGCCTTTTGTGATAAGAAAGCAACACCATGTATGTGCATCGTGTGGAGTTATGTATGCACGAAAGCGTGAACCTCATCGCTCCTGGAAAGACACGCAAAACGCTTTCTAGCCTTTACCTCTGAAGGGAGCAGAGGGCTGCAAGGCAGGCCAGAAGGAGACGTTCATAGTTACTCTCCAGATCTGCGTTGCCTGAAACTGTAACACAGAAAATTTAGTCATAGGTTATGTGTACAATTTTTAAAAACCACACTGTAAGATGAAAAGTCACTCTCCATTAATGTATGCTTCAACAAATGTACTTCCTATGCAGATTCACTCCGTTGCGGTGATGGGAATTGCGCCCAAGGAGAATTAAGTACCTACCTCCCCGAGAGGTTTTTGGTTTTTCGTTGTTTTTAATTAATTTTTTTAATTGATAAGAAGTGTCTTTAAAAAAGAAACGTTATCACAGGTGAGTTTTCGGATTTCCCTTCATGTCTGAATGAGCCCTCTTTTTCTGCCCATGTGTCTTATGTACCAATAATTCAAATTATTGTAGAACTTGGAAATACAACGTAGAGGTCTATCTAACACTATTGGCTTACTTAAATCCATGTAATAATTCAGGTAAAATAGAAATCCAGGTTAGGTGCTAAGCCACATAGATGCTGGAATGAAAGGTATATATTTACGGTATACTAACATGATGTTTTGAAATGTGTAAACACTGTGGGATGGCCAGCTCAAGCTAATGAACATATGAACAACTCGGCGTAACAAACATACTATTTTTGTGGTGAGAACACTTAAAATCCACTCTGTTAGCAATTCGTAAATTGTTATTAACTATATTTACCATGTTGTCCAGTAGATATCTTGAATTTACTCTTCGCTGTTGTTTTATTTATTTGTTCTTGCCTTATTTTTAACCAGGAAAGTTTTGCCCTTAGAGTAGGGTATTCTATAAAACGAGTAGTTCAGAACATACTTCCTGGTGTTAGAACTTTCAGGGAATTTCCAAATGACTGCCTCACAGTTTCCCTGAATCACCCCTCTACTTTCATGAGGAAACCTGATCCCATTCAGCCAGGTATTCCAGAATGAAAATAAAAAGAGTCAGAAGTTTTAAAATATAAATATTCACATGTGTGAAGCTCTGTGCCAAACACAATATTCTGTAGCATGCAAGAAAAAAAAAAAATCAAGGTGAGATAAAACATGATAATAGTTCTTTAACATTGGGAGGAAATAAATGGCCTTGTCCCTGTGTTAGGAACAAGGTCACTCCCACGATTCTAGCCCAGGGCAATTAATGGAAGGTTAATGCCAGCAAGTAACTGAAAGCAATTGATGAAATACATATAGATACAGCAGAATTTATTTACTGTTAGCTTCCGTATGAAACTATCTAAAAATATCGGTAGAGAATGGGCTGTGTGGGAAATGGCACTAGAAAATGCCTTGGCCCTAAAGCTACTGCCTAACTTGATTAGGACCTTAAAAAGGCATTTTTCAATTATAATAGAAATCTAGAGATCATAAATACGAAAAACAAGAAGAATGAATCATTCAGCATGCATCTTGGGGGCCCTCATTTTGCAGCAGGCCTATTCAGGTGCTGAACAAAACTGACCCGAATTCCTACCCTCAGAAAGCTTGCATTCTAATGAACCGTTTCTCTGTAATTTCACCACCTTCATAAAACTATTGGGTTACGTTGGCCGGGCGTGGTGGCTCATGCCTGTAATCCCAGCACTTTGGGATTGGCAGAGGTGGGTGGATCACCGGAGGTCAGGAGTTCGAGACCAGCCTGGCCAATATGGTGAAACCCCATCTCTACTAAAAATACAAAAATTAGCAGGGGCGTGGTGGTAGGCATCTTTAGTCCTAGCTACTCAGGAGGTTGAGGAAGAAGAGTTGCTTGAACCCAGGAGGCAGAAGTTGCCGTGAGCCAGATTGTGCCACTGCACTCCAGCCTGGGCAACACAGTGAAACTCTGTCTCAAAAAAAAAAAAAAAAGATTTGGATACATCTCTTTTGATCTTTTCTCCTTGAATTTATACTTGCATTTTTTCACAAAAATAATGGAATCACAGTGAGTATTTTATACTTGAACTAATGTAGCCACATTTTCCATATTCATAAATAGTTTTCAACAGCATTATTTTTGGCACACTATATTCCAATGTTTAGCAAATTGTAGTTCAATTAATCTCTGATTTGTTCAGATAATTTTATTTTTCATCATTATTAACAACAATATGATGGGCATCCTTGTAGATAAATGTGTGCACATGTCTAAGACTACTTCAGAATAAACAGTAAGTGAAACTGCAGCATGAAAGGGTCACAGGTGCTCTTCAGTCACTGAGGAAAGTTCACACACTATTTTAATATTTAAATTAATGTTTGATATAGGCTAGCAAAGCAAAAAGTCAGAAGTTTACATTTTATTTAATTAAAATAAGGGGGAATCACATTAGTTCAGTTATACTGGCATAATTATTTAGCATAATATAAATGTTCATGTTGTATTTTTCTGTCGCATAGAATAGTCCTCTTTAATAGAATAGTTAACATAATTTGGCTTTTTCTTATGCATTCTATTTCTTACACATTATTCTAGGAAATATATGTTTTTAAAATTATAGTATTTTGTAATTTTATAATTCTATGATATATGTAGATATGATACATGCATACATATATCATAGATAGGATATATGTATATATTATTATTGAGATGGAGTTTTGCTCTTGTCGCCTAGACTGGAGTGCAATGGTGCAATCTCGGCTCACTGGTTCAAGTGATTCTCTTGCCTCAGCCTCCCGAGTAACTGGGACTACAGGCATGCAGCACAATGCCTGGCTAATTTTGTATTTTTGGTAGAAATGGAGTTTCTCCATGTTGGTCAGGCTTGTCTTGAACTCCTGATCTCAGGTGATCCACCACCTCAGCCTCCCAAAGTGCTAGGATTACAGGTGTGAACTACTGCCCCTGGCCTATATATGAATATATTATTATACGTGTATTATATATGTATATATGTATATATAGATTATTATATAGTATATAACTATATGTAATATACTAATATATCTTATATTTATTACATTATATTATATAACATATATTAATATAAATATATATTTATACATAATGTGTATTATTTATAACGATATAAAATACACTATTTTATTTTTACTTCATTATATAGTATTTAATATTACTAATAGTAAATATATTTATGTCAGTTAATATCTTTATGAATATATTCTATATTATAGTATTAATACATTATAATATATTATTTATATTATATATTATGTATAACACATATTATTTACATGTTAATAATATATGATAAATATTTGTGAAAATGCATGGATAATGTATGCGTATGCAGATGCAGGGTAAATTATGAGCTTAGAACCGCATCACATCCCAGTCTTTCTCTAAAGCATTCATTTTTTATGTAGAAGCAGAAATTAGAATCACTGTTACATGATTGATCTACCCTTCTGAACAGCTCTTAGCAGCAAAGAAAATCAGGTATTCATGTCTAGATTTCAAATTAGAATTTCAGACTGTCTTTCCTGGATCAAGCTTATCAATTTTCTTTCTTTTTTTTTTTAAATTATTTAACTTCAGGTGCATACAATATCTGGCATTTCTCCCCATGTTATCCTTCCCCACCCTCCCGTCCCTCCCCTCCCCCCGCTGTCTCTCTGCTACCCCCCACCCAACTGCCCCCTGTGTGTGATGCTTCACTCCCTGTGTCCATGTGTTCTCATTGTTCAACACCCACCTATGAGTGAGAACATGCGGTGTTTGGCTTTCTGTTCTTGTGTCAGTTTGCTGAGAATAATGGTTTCCAGATTCATCAGTGTCCCTGCAAAAGACAAGAACTAATCGTTTTTGATGGCTGCATAGTATTCCATGGTGTATATGTGCCACATTTTCTTTGTCCAGTCTATCATTGATGGGCATTTGGGTTGGTTCCAGGTCTTTGCTATTGTACACAGTGCCACTATGAACATACGTGTGCATGTGTCTTTATAGTAGAATGATTTATAGTTCTTTGGATATATACACAGTAATGGGATTGCTGGGTCAAATGGAATTTCTATTTCTAGGTCCTTGAGAAATTGCCACACTGTCTTCCACAGTGGTTGAACTAATTTACACTCCCACCAATTGTGTAAAAGTGTTCCTATTTCTCCACATCCTCTCCAGCATCTGTCTCCAGATTTTTTAATGATCGCCATTCTAACTGGCATGAGATGGTATCTCAATATAGTTTTGATTTGCATTTCTCTAATGACTGGTGATGATGAGCATTTTTTCGTATGTTTGTTGGCCTCATATATATCTTCTTTTGTAAAGTGTCTGTTCATATCCTTCGCCCGCTTTTGAATCGGGTTGTTTTTTCTTGTAAATCTGTTTTAGTTCTTTGTAGATTCTGGTTATTAGCCCTTTGTCAGATGGGTAGACTGCAAAAATTTTTTCCCATTCTGTTGGTTGTCAATTCGCTCTAAGGATGGTTTCTTTTGCTGTGCAGAAACTCAGGAGTTTAATTAGATCCCATTTGTCTGTCTTGGCTTTTATTATCATTGCTTTTGGTGTTTTGGTCATGAAGTCCTTGCCTATGCCTATGTCCTGGATGGTTTTGCCTATGTTTTCTTCTAGTGTTTTTATGGTGTTAGGTTTTATGTTTAAATCTTTAATCCATCTGGAGTCAACTTTAGTGTAAGGTGACAGGTAGGGGTCCAGTTTCTGCTTTCTGCACATGGCTAGCCAGTTTTCCCTACAACATTTATTAAACATGGAGTTCTTTCTCCATTGCTTGTTTTTGCCAGGTTTGTCAAAGATCAGATGGTTGTAGATGTGTGGTGATTCTTCTGGGGCCTCTATTTTGTTCCACTGGTCTATGTCTTTGTTTTGGTACCAGTGCCATGCTGTTTTGATTGCTGTAGCCTTATAGTATAGTTTGAAGTCTGGCAGTGTGATGCTTCTGGCTTTGTTTTTTTTTTTTCTTTTTTTGCTAAGGATTTTCTTGGCTATGTGGGCTCTCTTGTGATTCAATGTGAAGTTTAAAGTGGTTTTTTCCAGTTCCGTGAAGAAGGTCATTGATAGCTTGATGGGGATAGCATTGAATCTATAGATTACTTTGGGCAGTATGGCAATTTTCACGATATTAATTCTTCCTAACCATGAGCATGGAATGTTTTTCCATCTGTGTCCATTCTTATTTTATTGAGCAGTGGGTTGTAGTTCTCCTTGAAGAGGTTCTTTACATCCTTTGTTTGTTGTATTCCTAGGTACTTTATTCTCTTTGCAGCAGTTGTGAATGGGAGTTCACTCTTGATTTGGCTGTTTGTCTGTTATTGGTATATAGGAATGCTTGTGATTTCTGCACATTGATTTTGTATCCTGAGAACTTGCTGAAGTTGCTTATCAGTTTGAGAAGATTTTGGGCTGAGTTGATGGGGTCTTCTAGATATACAATCATGTCACCTGCAAATAGAGACAGTTTGACTTCCTTCTTTCCTAATCGAATACCCTTTATTTCTTTTTCTTGCCTGATTGCTCTGGCTAGAACTTCCAATACTATATTAAATAGGAGTGACGAGAGAGGGCATTCTTGTCTAGTGCCTGATTCCAAAGGGAATTCTTCCAGCTTTTGCCCATTCAGTATGATATTGGCTGTAGGTTTGTCATATATAGCTTTTATCATTTTATGATATGTTACATCAATACCTAGTTTATTGAGAGTTTTTATCATGAAGGGCTGTTGAATTTTGTCAAAGGCCTTCTCTGCATCTATTGAGATAATCATGTGGGTTTTGTCTTTTGTTCCGTTTATTTGATGGATTATATTTATGGATTTGCATATGTTGAACCAGCCTTGCATCCCCAGGATGAAGCCTACTTGATCGTGATGGATAAGCTTTTTGATGTGCTGTTGCAATCAGTTTGACAGTATTTTATTGAAGAGTTTTGTGTCAATGCTCATCATGGGTATTGGCCTCAAGTTTTCTTTTTTAGTTGAGTCTCTGCCTGGTTTTGGTATCAGGATGATGTTGGTCTCATAAAATGAGTTAGGGAGGATTCCCTCCTTTTGTATTGTTTCAGAAGGAATAGAACCAGCTCTTCTTTGTACATCTGGTAGAATTTGGCTGTGAACCCATCTGGACCTGGACTTTTTTTGGTTAGTAGGCTATTAATTGCTGCCTCAACTTCAGCCCTTGTTATTGGTCTGTTGAGGGTTTCCACTTCCTCCTGGTTTAGTCTTGGCAGAGTACAAGTGTCTAGGAATTTATCAGTTTCTTCCTGGTTTACTGGTTTATGTGAATAGAGCTGTTTGTAGTAATCTCTGATGGTAGTTTGTATTTCTGTGGGATCAGTGGTGATATCCCCTTTATCATTTTTTATTGTATCTGTTTGATTCTTCTCCCTTTTCTTTTTATTAATCTGGCGAGTGGTCTATTTTGTTGATCTTTTCAAAAAGCCAGCTCCTGGATTTATTAATTTTTTGAAGGGTTTTTGTGTCTTTCTATCCTTCAGTTCAGCTCTGATCTTAGTTATTTCTTGTCTTCTGCTAGCTTTTGAGTTTTTCTGACCTTCCTCCTCTAGCTCTTTCAATTTTGATGATAGGGTGTCAATTTTAGATCTTTTCTTGTTTCTCATGTGGGCATTTATTGCTATAACTTTCCCTCTTGACACTGCTTTAAAGGCGTCCCAGAGATTCTGGTAGGTTGTGTCTTCATTCCGATTGGTTTTGAAGAACATTTTTATTCTGCCTTCATTTCATTGTTTATCCAGTTGACACTCAGAAGCAAGTTGTTCAGTTTCCAAGTGGCTGTGCAGGTTTGAGTGTGTTCTTAGTCCTGAGTTCTAGTCTGATTGCGCTGTGGTCTGATAGACTGTTATGATTTCTGTTCTTTTGCATTTGCTCAGGAGTGATTTGCTTCCAATGATGTGGCCAATACTAGAGTAAGTGCAATGTGGTGCTGAGAAAAATGGATATTCTGTGGATTTGGGGTGGAGCATTCTGTATATGTCTATTAGGTCCACTTGGTCCAGCTCTGCATTCAAGTCCTGGATATCCTTGTTAATTTTCTGTCTTGTTGATCTGTCTAATATTGACAGTGGAGTGTTGAAGTCTCCCACTGTTACTGTGTGGAAGTCTAAATCTTGTTTTCAGTCATTAAGAACTTGCTTTATGTATCTGGGTGCTCCTGCGTTGGGTGTGTATATATTTAGGATAGTTAGCTCCTCCTGTTGGATTGATCCTTTTACTATTAAGTAGTGTCCTTCTTTGTCTCTTTTGATCTTTGTTGGTTTGAAATCCATTTTATCAGAGACTAAGATTGCAACTCCTGCTTTTTTTTTTTTTTTCTCCATTTGCTTGGTAAATCTTCCATCCCTTTATTTTCAGTCTATGTGTGTCTTTGTATGTGAGATGGGTTTCCTCAATACAGCACACTGATGGGTTTTGAATTTTTATCCAGTTTGCCAGTCTGTGTCTTTTGATTGGGGTGTTTAGGCCGTTTACATTCAATGTTACTATTGTTGTGTGTGGATTTGATCCTGCCATTTTGTTACTGGCTGGTTTTGTTTCCCATTAGTTGACTCATTTTCTTTATTTCATTTTTGGTCTTTTCCAACTTGTTTGCTTTTGCAGTGACTGGTACTTGTTCCTTTCCATGCTTAGTGTTTCTTTCAGGAGCTCTTGAAGGGCAAGTCTGGTGGTGACAAAATCTCTCAGTAATTGCTTGTCTGTAAAGGATTTTATTTCTCCTTCATTTACGAAGCTTAGTTTGGCTGGATACGAGATTCTGGGTTGAAAATTCTTTTCTTTAAGGATGTTGAATATTGGTCCCCACTCTCTTCTGGCTTGTAGGGTTTCTGCTGAAAGATCTGCTGTGAGTCTGATGGGCTTCCCTCTGTGGGTGATCTGACCTTTCTCTCTGGCTGCCCTTAGCATTTTTTCCTTCATTTCAACCCTGGTGAATCTGATGATTATGTGCCTTAGGGTTGCTCTTCTTGAGAAATATCTTTGTGGAGTTCTCTGTATTTCTGGAATTTGAAATTTGGACTGCCTTGCTATGCTTGGGAAGTTCTGCTGGATAATATCCTGGAGCATGTTTTCCAGCTTGGATTCATTCTCCCCATCATATTCAGGTACACTGATCAAGCGTAGATTAGGTTTTTTCACATAATCCCATATTTCTTGGAGGCTTTGTTCATTTCTTTTCACTCTTTTTTCTCTAATCTTGCCTTCTCTTTTTATTTCATTGAGTTGATCTTTAATCTGTGATATCCTTTCTTCTGCTTGATTGGTTTGGCTATTAAAAATTGTGTTTGCTTCACGTAGCTCTCGTGCTGTGTTTTTCAACTTCATCAAGTCATTTATGTTCTTCTCTAAGCTGGTTATTCTAGTTAGCATTTCGTCTAACCTTTTTTCAAGGCTTTTGGTTTCTTTGCATTGAGTTAGAACATGTTCCTCTAGCTCAGAAAAGTTTGTTATTATCCACCTTCTGAATCCTGTTTCTGTCAATTCTTCACACTCCTTCTCAGTCAAGGTGTGATCCTGTGTTGCTGAGGAGTTGTGATCCCTTGAAGGAGAAGAGGTGTTCTGATCTTTGATGGTTTCACCTTTTTTGCGCTGTTTTTTCCCCATCTTTGTGGATTTACCTGGCTGTGGTGTCAGAGAGCTCCTTGATGAGGTTGCTTATCTGCCTGTGGGGGAGCTACTGGGTTTCTACTGACTCCTTCAGGTTACTAGGGAAGCTTCCTGTGTCTTTTTTGTTTATGCTGGGAGATTAGGCCCGCCTCTTCCGCTGACCTTTAGAATGCAGTTCGCTGCTATGTGGGCTTCCTACGTTTTTGTTGAAACCTGTAGCCCAGTCCCACCCCTCTAATGGTGGGTTGTGCCCTTCCTCCACTGGGCTGGATCATTCAGGGTTCATCTCAGACTGTGGCACTGGCTGCACAACCCACTAGAGTCAGAGCTTCAGCCCTCTGGGGTTTGTGGGGGAGGGTAGGGACCTGTCCAGCCACACCCTGCCAGGGCCGTCTCCCCCTTTCAGCTTCCTCTCTCTCCAGTCATGGGGTAGGGCCCGCCCAGCAGCTCCCACTTACAGCTCCCTCTCTCTCCAGGCGGGAGGAGGGGGCGATAGCTCAGTCCACAGGCTCCCCTGGCCACCGTTTGCGCTTATGCATCTGTTTAGGTGTGTGCGCCAATCCAGGATACTGTCCTGGATTATCGTTCAACTCCGCACTTGTAACTCCAGGTGCTTGACTGGCAAAGATCCCCTTTTCTATGTATTGCTGAGGCTTTGGGCAAAGCACTGTATCTGTCCGGAGCACCAGAGGGGGAGCCTCCGACTCACTTTCTGGGTGAGGCAGCACCCCTCCCCGCCTCGGTCTGCCCTGAATGGGCTTTGCTCACCATCGGACCAGACCTGTTGAAATGCACCTGGTACCTTGGTTGGAGCTAGGAGATCTCTGGGTTTCTGCATCTCTCTCACTGGCTGTTGTGTGCTGGAGCTGTGTCTATTCAGCCACCTTGGATCCGCCCAATTTCCACTTACCAGTTTTCAAAGTTGGAAACATAAGTAAAGCTCTCAAAAATATAGATAGCTTGCACTGTAATATTAAGACATTTCTTATCCCACTGGATTTGTATTGGAATCAATGAGAAATTCAAGTAGTAAGGCAGGAGCTATGGACAGCTCGCACTCAGGGAAGGGAATACAGAGGCAGGCATCATTAAGAATAGGTTCCTCTTGCTCCATCTCTGTAAGTTCACGTGAGGTAAAAGGCCTATACACACTTCTGGGAGTCAAACAGTGTATCAGAAAAGATTCAAGAACACTTTTGAAATGAAGTCATTGCAACACAGCAGAAGAGGAGTTCTATATGGGGAGGAGTAGCTGGGCTGCTCTGTAAGTGTTCGTCTGGGTGAATTGGGGGAAACACCTTTCTGTGTAACATTCAATTTATAATGGCCCTTATTTATCATTTTATTCTTTTAACCAGTATTCATTAAGCATCCTCTCTATGCCAGACTCTCTGCTAAGCACAGCCCTACGCTGGTGCCTGAAGCAGAGGTGGCTGACGTACCTGCCGTGGAGCTGTCATCCAGCCTATGCTAATAATATCGCAGTGACTCCCACCCTAGGAGTCACCAATGAATGTGAAGGTGAGAGCAGTCACAGCAGCGCTGTCCTCCCAAAAAGAATGGGAGGTATAGAGGGTTCCTCCTTTCCCAGCACTGAACAGCATGGGAGAAAGGCCGGAGGTTCCCACCTCTGAGGGACATGATGGAAGCTCAGGAGACAGGAAGAAAAGATCTTCCCCCTCCTTCTCTCCCTCCCCCCAGCCCCATTTCTCTTTTTTCTCTTCCTGAAATTAATCCATAAATCATTTTGATTTTAGGCTCTGGCGGCTTAGAAAAACTTAGATAAAAGATAAGCAATGTCTTGTGGCCTTTTCCTGGCATAGACAGTCTAAAAAATTTAAAATTCAATGAAAGCATTTTCTTTGAAAATTAATGTTATTGATAAATATCATCATTCTTCATTGTCATCATCATTGGTCATTTACTGATATTTAGTGAGTTCCAAGCACACAGATGTTTGTGAATTTCTCACAACTCTGAGAAGGAGGTGTTAGTATCCCCTTGTACAGATGAAGGAAAATGGAAGTGAAGACTATGTGTGTGATTTGCCAAGGCTCACACCTCTAATAAAAGGAAGAACCCAGATTAGATTAGATCTTCAAAGCTATACATCATGCACCAGTTGCCCAAATTAACTGCATTCACAGTACCTTACACGCGTCTGATAAAAGTTGCCTGTAGGAGGATCCATTGAATTTCTCTTCTTTCTCCTGATATATCTCCAAATGTAAATGTCAGAGTTTCTATTAAGGGTGCCTTTCAGAACACGAAAATGAGGCTAAAGCATGATGACAACTTCATGTAATTTTTAAATCTATTGTATGTTTAATCTAACACTTTTACCTCTAAAATTTATACAAATAGAGTTTTTAAAAAGAGAAAATAAATGTTTAAAGGTAGATGTATGCTTATTTCAGTGTTTTGCAAAGAAAGTCTGTATGGTTTGCTTTGATGAGCAATATGACTTTAGAGATTGATGGCAGTCCTGAGAGAGGGCGGTCACATCTGCATACAAACCAGGCACTGTCATCAGTCACAGAAAGCCGCCATTCATCAAGATATCCTGCACAAGGAAATGTAAAAGCAGACCTAGAAAGCCAGCACAACACTGGGGGCTGTGCATCAGAGAGCAGGTGTATTTCCACGCCAGAGCGACTCAGGTGAGCCAATCTCCACCTTTCACAGAACCTGCAACATGTGGTTAACTACAGAACAGCCTTTGGGTGGAGAGAGAGAGATCTGCTGTCACAGAGGCCATTTCCTCATTAGTGAAGGCACGAAAGAAAGAACTGCAGATCCTCTTTCAGCAGGAAACACTGCCTGCCAGTCTTAAGAACATCAGCATTTCCGCTCGCGTATTTTTCTTGTGTGGGATTTAGTGCCTACTAATTGCAGCATCCCTGAACTTGAGTCCTCGCTAGGCATTATCAGTTGGCAAAGGGAAGCTGTGCAGGGCTTTCTGGAGGGCGCAGGCTCTCCTCACAGCACTTCCAGTCACCTACGCCCTCTTAGTGTTTCCCTTTGTAAAATCTATCTTATTCTGATTTGTATTTTCACACTAAGGATTGTTTCATGGGCAGTTTTTCTGAGCCATGGGTGCTCAGTATTCTCAGAAACATGAATATTTTGAAATAAATTGTTAAGGATGAAAAAGAATTTCAACTGGCTAACTTTTTGTTAAGGTATAAGGAAAACAAAATTCACATTATTTATTTTATTTCATTTTATTTTTAGACAGAGTCTCACTCTGTCACCCAGGTTGGAGTGCAATGGCCCAGCTAATTTTTGTAGGGTTTTCTTTTTGAGGCAGAGTTTTGCTCTTGTTACCCAGGCTGGTGCAATGGCACGATCTCGGCTCACCGCAACCTCTGCCTCCTGGGTTCAGGCAATTCTCCTGCCTCAGCCTCCTGAGTAGCTGGGATTACAGGCACGTACCACCATGCCCAGCTAATTTTTTGTATTTTTAGCATAGACAGCATTTCACTGTCTTGGCCGGGCTGGTCTCGATCTCCTGACCTCGTGATCTGCCCGCCTGGGCCTCCCAAAGTGCTGGGATTACAGATGTGACCCACCACACCCAGCCACAGAATTCACTTGTAAAATATGATTGTTTGTCAAATGCCTAAAGCGTACACTATTTAAAGATGATACATAAACATCGGCTTGATGACAGGGGAATAGACTCTGTGTGGTTTCATTGATTCAAAGGTGTGCACTAATGGCTTTTTGACAGTTGCATTAACTTTCTATTTGGGAAGTTATTTTGTTTGCCTCCCTGAAACTTGCTCGAGGGTCCGGTAATCACTACTGTGCATATGAAGAGACGCCAAAGAGAGAATGACCAATGTCACCTAACATGTCTCCTCAAATCTTTGCACAGTGATGGAGGCATAGCAGGTGTTCAGAAAGGTTAAATGAATGAATGTGGCTTCCTTCCTTAATGTTCATGAAATTATTTTAGAAAAAGAAAAGAGTACTTTATTGACACTGGGTCTGTGAAAGCACAGCAGTGGGCTCCTTCCCATCACATCACCTCACCAAAGGTGGATTCTGAAAACTCTCCCAAGGCCCGGTCCCAGGATTCACCGGGCAGCTCTCATGACCTGCACACTCCCTGCAGAAGGTGTCTGAGAAAGCAAAGCAGGAGCCACGTGGTTTCCCCCTGAGGTACCAGCACAGGATCTGTCTCACGTGCCAACCTCAGGCATGTGCTGGGCAGGGTTTTCAGATGCTGACAGCAGTTGGGTCTCATTAGAGACACAGATATTGTGATCAAACTTCAAACAGGATCAGAGACAAACAGTTTGAATGAAACATAACACTAAGAATGTGGCTGTGGCTGCCAGGTATTTCAGATAAGCCTCCTTTGTCTGGATGGTTGGGATGCCCGTATCGGGTCCTGAAAAGAAGAGACACAGACACAGGGCTCAGAGCTCACAGTCTTCTGGGAGACCCCTTGGGCCAGGCAGTGTTATGTCAGACTGCAGGTGTCCAATCTCCTGAAGAGTTCACGTGTTCTGCAGTTCCCCTAAGCAGGGAACCCAACTTTTCTTTGATATTTATTTGCAGTAGATCTCAAACTGTGAGCTCCAGATAATGACGATAACATTTTCCTCACTTAAAAGGCAGATAAAAGCAGAAGTTGAGAGCATACAATGGCCCGATAAATCAGAAAATGCAGCATTTTGTTAACAGTGTAAACTACTGTAGTGCTTAGTTGTTATAATTATTTTATTTCTAATTTACTAACTAATATATAACTAACCTAAGTATAGTTGATTGAAAGTCTTCCTCAGTAAACAACTAAGATTTTGCAACTTTTTATTCTCTTGAAACTTATAAAAGAATGGTTGCATCTTAGGGTAATATTTTATTTGAAGAAAATGTTAATGAATTAACCAACATTTAAATGAGTCCTTGATAAATCCATTCCCCTGGAATTAGAAAAAGAATTTTCCTTTTGTAGCTGGGGAATTTGCTAAATCTGCAGAGTCAAAAGCAGAAACAAGGCTCAGCAATTTCCAATCCATGGATCTGTCCATGAGACTTTGCTCCCTGCCTGGAGGCTCTGGCAGAAGCTCCAGTTGTCCACCCCAGTATCAGATTTCCTTTCTAACTAACAGAACCCCAACTGTGTCAGAAGCGACAACATGCCCAAGTAACAACTCCATTTTCCAGCATCTATTTTAGCCAGCTTGGTCAATGAATGAGGCTTTGAGAAATCTTAGCATCTGCCTTATCGCTCTGGACCTGTTTGCTCCTTCTTCTCGCTGGAATGTGGGTGTGGGAGCTGAGGGTGCAGCAGCCGTCTGGTGGGAGCCAAGTATGAGGGCGAACATCAAGGGTGGCAGAATAAAGACAGCAGGAGGCTGAGACAGGGATAATACAGTGGGCCCTTCAGAAAAGTCTCGATCCGCCCATCTACTATTTTCAGTAGGAAAAAGTAGACCTCATATTTGTTTAACCTGCAGTTATTCAGGCTCCTCCTACCAACTGAATGAATTTCCTGCCTGAAAAAGTGTCCCAGTGCCATTCTTCAGTAAGGCAGAAAGATGAGGAAAATATTTTCTATCAATTATTCGCGTCTGCTGTTCGGAACAGAAAGCCTGTTACGAGGCCTGGCTGGCGGCTGTGGTACCGTCCCGTCCCATATGGGCAGAGTTCTGTTCGGTTTCCCCCTTGCTCACCACCAAAGACAAGTTCTTTGCCAACAGTCGGAGCGTTCCGAACTTTCTCTTACCCTCCATCAAACCAGCTCTGTGTCCCTTCCAGGCTGAGCCCCTGGTATTCTGTTCGTCTTGATCACTTTGTACTTAAAGCAGAACATTCTGGGCTCACTTAATGAGCATGTGATTTATATCTGACAAACCGTCCACCCACTGCATGAGACAAGGGATTTTTCTCTACTGATTCAAAAATAACTGAGTGTTGACACAGCATGGCTTGCCCCTGGTGATGGAGAAACTTCCCTGGCACTAACTTTTGCCAAATACCTTTAGCTTTTCTCGATTCCACCAAACAGTCTTTATACAGAGGACACAACGGGAAAAAAAGTTACAATCAGTGGTGGTACAAAAAAGTTGGTGCTTAGCCAACACTCATGATATTAAACAGTGGTGAGCAGTTTACTAAGATGTTAATCTGTCTACGTTGTCTTTGTTTTTTCCGTCCATGACCCTCAACCCAGCACCAATCCCTCTTTCTTGAAAACTTAGGAGCTGGGGTATCCTTTGAAAAGTAGAAGCTTTCAATTTCTACTGATTACTCTACTTCTCTAAATAAATTCCTGTTAGAAGTTAGAGGCACTTCTTGACTTTTATAGAGGCTGAAATGAACTGAGATTAGGGAGTATTCTGAAGGAAAGGAAAAAAAGACTTGATCTTGAGAGGCCTTAACAGGGAGAGGTTTTCTAACAGATGAGATAGAAGTGGGGTGCCATTTGTGCTGTGAATAGTTGGTGGGACCCCCGAGGGTTGGCTGTATGCCTCCAGCAAAGGTGCCCCCTTGAGCTATACGTGTCCCAGCCTCACTGGGGACTTTCAGAGCCAAGTATGGCAACCGGCAGTAGAGTCCCCAGACCTGACGGTAATTTAGAGGGTAGGGAATGGACAACATCCTAATGCCTGGGACCTCCCTTCGATCCTGGGCCTAGGTAGATGTCAGGACTTTGCATGACACAAATAGAGCTCAAGGAAGCAAGCAAGCAATGATGATTTGGGTTTCATTTCCTGTTAGTCCAGTGGTTGAACTCAAATTTGAGCTGACTGAAATAAACAAGAAATGTGATCATTCCTCCCCACCTGCCTTCTTGGACTAAGGTCTTCCACCTCCTGTATTATAGATGAAAAGGAAAGGAAAGCTATGCAAACACAGACCGTGCAGACATGACAGCAAGGCCCTCCCCCTGGTGCAGTTTTTCTCTACTTGTGCCTGTTTTCATTTCAAGCGAAGAGGGATCATCTTCTCGTAACTCAAAACCTAAATTAGCTAAAAGTTATTTCACCCTTTGCTACTAGGAAGTTCTTTTTTTTTTTTTTTTTTTTTTTTTTTTTGAGACGGAGTTTCGCTCTTGTTACCCAGGCTGGAGCGCAATGGCGCAATCTCGGCTCACCGCAACCTCCGCCTCCTGGGTTCAGGCAATTCTCCTGCCCTTTTCCACAATGCCAATGCCTGGGCATAGAACACTCACTGAAACAAGCAATCTGCATGAAGAAATGCACATTTATTGGCACTGGCAATTCAGGATATGGTAGCAATAGTGATCAATAATTTGTGATGTGGCAGTAATCTGTGGGTTTTACTGAGGTTTCTGGATGATTTTCAAGATGGGAAACAAGTACCTTGTCATAAAGTATAATTTGTTATGTAGATTCGTACTGAGAATTTTGAGATGGAGGAAAAAGAAATGAGGTGAAACTAACTGATTGTGCTTTGCCTAGAAATAATTCTTTCTAATGATTTGAGCTAAAGCAAAGGAATTCATTATTACCTCCGCTATATATGATGGAACAAAAAAAAGGAGGAAGAAAAATGATGCTTTTGAATTGGGCTTGTGTCCCTTACAAAATTGAATGTACGTTAAGTGCAATGTGTGTGTGAGTGTATTCTTGTTTAAGAGGGGCAGTTCTATATAAGTGACACCCAGTTTCAAGGCAATGTATTTTATGTAAATTCAGTCTTCTTACGAACAACTACAGTAAGTGAACTAGAAATGAAATAAATCTGATTTGGGACAGGTTCTCCTTTTCAGCTTCCTGGTAACCACTGTGCTTGGGTTGTTTGCTGTGAGGCTGGGAACACTGACATATTTAATCTCAGGACTGGGACTCACTGAATGCCAGCAACCCCAGCCACTCCTTGGTGATCAGTATCTTACAATGACAACCGGCTGGTGACAGAAACCTTTTAACCACAGAAACCTATGCAAGGATTAGAAAACAGAAAACACTCTCAAATATGACTGCATTTTTGAGGGATCCTGGGCCCCTCTGGAATTCCCCTTGGCAATTCGTACATATCATAACCTGCATTTCCTGGGTGAGAGAGTTCACCTGGCAGAAAGCCCAGTTACATCACGCCATTTGAAAGCAGTTTGCGGACAGTTCGTATCTCAGAGCCAAACCTGTTTTGTCATTAAAATGAAAATCTCAGCACCGTGTGTAAGAGAAATTAAAAAGCTATATTTCTCAAGAAAGAATTAGAATTTGCGTAGTACAGTATCTGATAAAAAATTGGAAGCAGACTTTAAAACCTGATGGTGCCACAACTTGACTAGGGTTCTTTGAGACCAGAGCCAGAGGTCACATTACCGAGGACCAAAGAAAAAGATGACGTGCTTGAAGTGGAAGGAAACGTCTAGAAGTTAGGCTAAGAGTGTGTAGAAAATTTCCTGAGTGGATGAACTGATTCCTCTGGAAGGATACCCTTAAAATAGTGTTCTGCCCGTTTCCATGTTCCCATTCCAGAACTTAGTACCTGTTAAAGCCTATGTATCTTTTAAGTCTTTCAGTTTTTATTTTTCCTTAAGTAAGTCACAAGGGAGACTGGTAATAAATCTGCTGATTTCAGGCCTGAGGTTGCATATGGCACTTCAACCAGGAGGATGATTTCCAGTAGAGTTAATTAGTGGGTGTTGATGGAGATGGCGGGGTGGAGCAGGGAGTGGAAGACAGCAGGGAGAAACAACAGCCACAGTGGAGTCACTGAAATTGCTGCCCCTCGGTCCTGCACAGGGAGCCACGGTGCTATTTCCACCGCACCTCTTAACGGTTCCGTCATTGGAGTTGGAGGTTGATAATTAAACTTACATGAATTACTCTCTTTGAGTCATAAAGGGAACTGTATATTATTCCATCTTGGCAGCCATATCAAAGACAGGAAAACGCAACAGATGCCCATGGTAAGGTCGAAACTGAGCTTTCATGTTGGGAGCTGGGAAGGTAGCAAGAATATGGACCAGGTGGGGCAAAGGGTGAGGATTGAGCCCAAAGCATCGACCCCTGCTCTTCTGCTGTGCCACTCCCATTCATGCCCTCTGCCCCCGTTCTCAGTAAACACAACCCACCCTCCAGGAACATGCTTTTTATGCTCTGTCTTTCTTTTCTTTTCTTTTCGAGACAGAGTTTCACTCTGTTTCCCAGGCTGGAGTGCACTGGTGTGATCTTGACTCACTGCAAATTCCACCTCCCGGGTTCAAATACCTCAGCCCCCCAAGTAGCTGGGATTACAGGCAGCTGCCACCCTGCCCAGCTATTCTTTTGTGTTTTTAGTAGAGACAGGGATTCACTGTTGGCCAGGCTGGCCTTGAACTCCTGATTTCAAGTGATTCACCTGCTTCAGCCTCCCACAGTGCTGGGATTATAGGCGTGAGCCACCACGCTAGGCCGTTCCAGGATAATTTGCTCTTACCAAGGTACTTCCTTTTAGTGAACTGTTAAATAATGTTTGCCTGCCCCCACTTCCCAAATCCTTAACATCTGATTTAATGAAGCAAATCTAGTGATATGGCGATGATTTCAAATCCTCAAATGGAGTAATTATCTGAATTTCTTTTGTTTAATTGTACTTTAGGTTCTGGGGTACATGTGCAGATCATGCAGGGTTGTTGCATAGATACTTACACGGCAAGGTGGCTTCATCCCCCTGTCACCTATATCTGGCATTTGTCCTCATGTTTTCCCTCCCAACCTCCCTACCCGCTGCATTTCCACTGGATATTTTTATTCCAGCTTTTTGCTTTGTAGAAGAGTTTCAAATCAGCATGTAAAAGTCTGGCTATAAAGCAATAAGTGGAGCATCACAGAAATAAATGCAGGCCTTTAACCCTGATTTTTGGGCTTTTATTCTCTCTCTCTGAACTAATGTTTAGTTGTGGGAAAAAGTCAATGTGACGTTATTTGCTTCAAAAGGTATTTTGTTGGTTGCATGAGATTTTTTTTCTTGAGGTATGTTTTTGCCTTTCTGTTATACTCTGGCTTTTTATAGCATAACGGGAACAATGACTTCATTCTCTCCAGTTGATAGTAATAACGGCACACTTTTTATAACTCAAAAAGGCTTCTGCTTATTGATATGAGGGTTAAAATTAACACGAGTTAGCCATCGCATACTTCAGCTTATCTCGCGGAGTGCAATAACTAGGACGGAAAACATGGGAATCTGGGGCGTGGTTAATCTTTGTAAATGATAATCTGTGTTCCTATAGAGACCTTTATCATCTTTTGATGCTTTATTTCATAGCTAAAAAAAAATTAAAGGATCACCTATTGTTCAACATCGCCCTTTCTGAATGTTACAAACAACACTAACATGGGGAGAAAATTGAAGTCCTATAATGAAGAGGTTATGTTAAATTCACAATCACAGCAGTTGACAGATTAATAAAAATGTACAGTGACAAGCTGATCTTTCAGACTTGGGAGGGGGCACACATCTTCCACTTAGGAGTTACGTTTTCCAATTACATTTTCTGTGGAATATGAGTCTGCTTAGAAATCATAAAAATACCATTAGAATTGGAGGCTTAATTTGAAACAAGAAGGATGATCAGTGAATTTGAAGACCCTGGCAAGATAAAAAACTGGAAAACTCAATAAATAGAATAATCTTATGCAATAGCACTAGTATTTCTAAACTAATCTGTGAAATAGCTCAATTCTAAGTGGATAGGAAGGCAGTATATTAAACGTGTCTTTTTGTTTATGAATTAAAGCTGTGAGCATGTTGGATTGCAGACAGTGATACAGTCCAGAAGGAAATGAGGATACGCCATTGCACAGTATCGTAATGACCCAGCCACGTACCTGTCTCCCTAACAGAATTAAAGTATCCTTATAGGACTGCATATCATTTTTATCGCTTTTTCAACCTCAGTACCCGACATTGCCTGGCACACACAGGCACTCAGAAAAGGTTTATATTATACACATTGTTGAAAGAAGGCAGATCTCATTATTCCCATTGTAGGCCACTGCTCTTCAAAAATGTTTAATGCTGTGCTTCCCCTAATGTAAAAATGCAAATCCATGTGGAGGCATATGTGCCTTTAGTCTAATCAGCATGGGACACATTAAGATAATAGATCATTTAAGCTGCTTGAGAGCTTCTCGTGATTCCTTCCCTGTCCCTCCTCTCCACTGGCCTGGCGTGCAGGGGGCATTGGCACAGGCTGGGATGAAGGGTCATAAAGGTAGGCAGTACATCCGTGAGCAGGTGGGCTGCAAGAGTCCCGGGGGCTCCGCAAGAGCAGGCGGGTTGGTACTAACAATGAATTTTGCCAAGTGCCCAACTGTAATTGTGTTCAGTCTTAACCAGCAACCCAGAGGTGTCAGGTGCATGTGGGAAGGAAGACAACCCCACCACCACCTTCAGCGGAGGAAACGAGGGGAAGAAGAGGCAACCTTCCCCACGCTAGGGCAAAAATGATCCTGTACCGTGGAGCATTCATCCAGGGAACATGTATTCCTTGCCTATTGTGTGTGAGATACTATTAACTGTTTTAAAAATTCCTCACAGGCAGTGGCTGCCTCTAATAAGCTAAGAATTTTGTAAAGTCAAGGGCTTAGATAAAGGCACTGCCAGGTAAGCAGTGATCTCAGCCACGAGGGATCTAAGTGGACTTTGTGTTTAGGAGAGGAAAGTCCCTTGGCAACCATGCCATGTTGGTGAGCCTGGACTCCCGCCTTGGGACCCACCGGTTCACAGTCCTGACTGTAAAGAAATGCAATTGGCTCAGTCAACTATGTCATGTTGCTCTCCTGCCTCTGCAACCTGTCAGTAGTCATTCTTCATGGCTTTTCAGATAACTACAATGCTGTTCCATGGCCCTGCAAGGGCCGGGGCCCTGCAGAATCTGTCTGTGTGCAGTCTGAAGCTGCAAAGCCAGGCACCTTCACACCTGGTCTGTACACACAGCCCAGCTTCTGTCGGGTCTCGGTGATCCCACTGCTCTTAGTGGAAATTCTTCTCTCTCTTTTGCACTTGCATACACACACACACGCATATGCATGCGCACACACACGCGCACACACGCACATGCACACACACACGTGCACACACATGCGCACGCATGCATGCACACAACACACACTGTTTTTGATTCAGTTTGTGTAGTGTTTCCGGAAGCTGCCTTCCTCTGCATGCTCTACTCCGGCAGTTGCCGTGCTTGTAATACTCCCCTCCCTGCCCCCAGCACCTCGTTCATGCCACCGTCATCTCTCATCCAGACTACTGCCAGCCTTGCCCAGCTTCCAGTTGCCCCCCTAGTATCAAGTATCCACACAGCAGGCAGAGTTTGACCCTTTTCATCAGCACCAAGAACATCCTTCTCACAGATGCCCCCATGCCTCTTCTGTTGAGTGGGGCTTCGGCGTGAGTGCCAGTTCCCCGTGAGGCCCTTTCTAAGCAGCCAAGCTGAAGCTGGACCTCAGGCACTCTTTTGTCACGTGATCTGTGTATTGTCTGCATGACGCTCATTATCGAAATCGTCAACTATTCATTTGTTTACTTGTTTGTTTATTTGCCACCATCCTCTGCTCTGGAATGCAAGCTTGTTAGGAAAAGCCATGCCAACCTTATTCATCCAGGGGCTGGTGCGGTCTTCAGGACTTACATAGTCCAGCAGTTGCTTTCTGAGTCAATGAGCTGGTCTTTCTCTTGCTCTTCTCCGTCTCCATTTGCTCATTATATTTTTGTGTGATCCTATTTCGTATCCAGTGGAAAGTTTTCTGGAACCTGCACCTGCTTAGACAATTATGAGTGACCTTTTATGTATGAACCACCTTTAGGCAACCTCCAGTGTTAAAAAGGAAAAATATGTTAATAATAAATTACGGAAGGATCTTCAGCATATTGTTAAAAATTTAAAGACTCAGTGTCATGTTTACCTACCATTCATCTCTCCATCTAAGCTTTTGGAAATAATCGCCATCAGCTTTTGGAAATAAACCGTAGTTTTTTGATTATGCACTCCCTCTCTTTGTGCGAAGCTTCTATTGCCTGTGCCATATGCTCGAATGTATTCACCACCTTTTGTGGGTCACCCATTGTACCCCAGGCAGTGAGATACAAAGGTCCCTTACAAATGGTCCCTGACCTCAGGAAGCTTGGAAACTTCTAAAGGAAAAAGGTACATAAACGAGCAGAAGCAATATGTGTCATAGGGTCTAGAATATGGTCTAATTATGGGGAATCACGGGGGCCCAAACAAGAGACAGTGTTCATTTTCCATGAGACTGAGGGAGTCAGCAATGCTTTAGGGAGGTGTGATCTCGCAGGGGAGGGACAGGCATTTCTAGCAAGGAATCGAGATTGGCAAAGGCTGGAGTTGTAAAATCACCCGGTACTTTGAGGAACTGCACAGAGTGTGGGAAGCACAGGGTGTGAGGGAAGTGCATTAAGAGACAAGGGAGAGGCAGGCACACAAGGAGGAGCGGCTAGAGGATAAGGTATGCTCTGCTGAAACGTTTCAGTTTTGTGTCATGGGAAAAATCACCATGGCAGGTGTTTTCTTTCTACGCTAAGGAATCCCAAGAGAGTCATAGTCCATTTGCAGAAGGAATTCCCTTTCTTCAGGTTTTCTGATGGAAATAAGTCTGATTATGGCCATTAGCACATGCTTTTAAAGACCCAGCAGAAACCTCCTTACAAACAGTGGACCCCAGAACCTCCAACAAGTCACGTTTGTTGTTTTGTTGGTGATTTCTGGCACCATTTTTCTCGTGCTTGTTTTCCGCAAGCCTTCTGGGTTCACCAAAACCACGTATATACTCGTTATATTGTGTAAGTGGACTGCAGTCTCAAAAACCAGAAAATGTCCAGGGTTTTACGGGAACAAATAATCAGTACCTTCAAGGCATCAGCAGAGACTGCTGTGAATCTGCAGATTCTTGTCGATGTTCTTAGCCTCATCTCTCTTAAACTGCAAGAAAGAAATGAAGCTGTCACAAGGAAAGAGAATAAAAAATTGTTGCATTTTTTTCGTACCTTTTGGATTTTCTCAAATTATTACATGGAGTATGTTCATGGAGCCAATCACTTATTTAGTTAAAACGTGTTCCATTTTATGTTTACACGTGGATTTTGATCTCATTCGTCATGGTAGGTGATGTGGGTTTCTTTAAGTCTTATCTGTGTCTCTTCTTCATGGCTCACTGTGAGCTGCAGGCTTGCCTAAGACACATCAGTGCTTATGGCAACCTCAGCTAAAAGCCACCCAGTGGTGTGGAAATGTGGCAAATGGCAAGCTGTAACACCCAGCATATGCTAAGCATCTGATTTGACCATATTTTTTTTCCTGCTGCTTAAGGGAAAAAGAGGAGAAAAAGTGAGTTTTAAAAATACAAGATTAAGTAGTTATCTTAGTTTGTTTTCTGTTGTTCTAATAGAATACTGTAGATAGAGTGATTTATAAAGAATTGAGGTTTATTTAGCTCACGGTTCTGGGGGCTGGGAAGTCCAAGACTGGTGAGGACCTTCTTCTTTACATGGTGGAGGGTGTCACCTGATGAGAAAGCTAGAACCTTTCCTCTTCCTATAAAGCCACCAGTCCCATCATGGGTGCTCCCTACTAATGACCTTATTACCTCCTGGTATGGTTTGGCTTTGCATCAAACCCAAATCTCACCTTGAATTATAATCCCTAGGTGTTGAGGAAGGGGCTTGGTGGGAGGTGATTGGATGATGGGGGTAGTTTCCCCTGTGCTGTTCTCGTGATAGTGAGGGAGTTCTCATGAGAGCTGATGGCTTAAGTGTGGCACCTCCTCACTTTCTCTTACATACTCTCCCTGTCACTTTGTAAGATGCACCTTGCTTCTCCTTCTCCTTCCACCACGATTGTAACTTTCCCGAGGCCCCCCAGCCATGCAGAACTGTGAGTCAATTTAAACCTCTTTCCTTTACAAATTACCCAGTCTTGAGTATTTCATTGTAGCAGCACGAGAATGAACCAATACACTTCCCAAAGGCCCCACCTCCAAATACCATCGACATGTGAATTTGGGGATTAAATTTCCAACACATTAAATTTGGGGAATATTTCAAACTTTAGCCATAGTAAAGGAAAGTAGAATATTTTACCTTAAAGAATAAGTTGCTAGAGATGCTTTAATGCTATCAAAAATCCAGAGATTTATAAAGCTCACAAAGGATTTACCTGTAGGCAGGATCGTGGGGTCATAAAAGTGGGGGGGGCGGTTGCAGGGAAGAGTGACTTCTATTGTGTGTCTCCTACATGCCAGGCAGTGACCTAGGCATATTAATTCTTAATCTTAGTTATTATTTGCTGTAACTTTGGATGGTAGTCAGATGGTATTCTTGGGATTTTACCTAAAAGGAAGCTAAAACTCAATGGGTTAAGAAACTTTCCCTGGTCACATAGCTGTGTGGGAGGAAATGAAATTGGAATCTGGCCTCATCATGAAACCCACAGTCTTTCCACTGCATGGCACAGCTTACTGTAAACTAGGAGCATCCTAGTTAAGATGCATGCTTTAAATCGGACATTGGACTAAATGAGTAACAGAACAGAATGTGAGAAATGCACTGATTTGAATTCCAGTGTTTGTTTGAATTGTATACGTGTTAAGAAACAGCTAGATTTGAGTGGAAAAGACAACAGCACTGTAATCTAAAATGTAGGTTTATACCTGACTTACATTTATGGAGTGCTATGTGCTAAGAATCACAAAGGAACATTTAATTTTATTAAACACCATGATTCATTCCACAGACCTAACAACCAAGGCAGGGCCTTGTCATCATTGGACAACTTACCATGATTTACTTCAGGTAACCAAAAGAACATGGATTCTTCTTTTTTTTTTGAGACGGAGTTTCGCTCTTGTTACCCAGGCTGGAGTGCAATGGCGCGATCTCGGCTCAACGCAACCTCCGCCTCCTGGGTTCAGGCAATTCTCCTGCCTCAGCCTCCTGAGTAGCTGGGACTACAGGCACGTGCCACCATGCCCAGCTAATTTTTTGTGTTTTTAGTAGAGACGGGGTTTCACCATGTTGACCAGGATGGTCTCGATCTCTTGACCTCGTGATCTACCCACCTCAGCCTCCCAAAGTGCAGGGATTACAGGCGTGAGCCACTGCGCCCAGCAGAACATGGCATCTTAATGCTAACTAGGATCCCAGATGTAAAGTAACAGCAGCAAACGTCACAGCATGTGTGGCAGTGAAGAAAGACTTTGATGAGTAGTAAGTTCTATGATGGATTTGGTGGGAGTTCCAATAATGAATGACGGTACAGACACATGGTTTCTATTCTGTTTTAATTCCTGGTGATTCTTCAGTGTTTGTATTTACCAAAGGAAAATAGACCTCTCTTCCTGTGCTTTTAGAAAATGCTTTCCCGAATGGTTTTTCCAAGAGGAAAATGTGTTACCAGATCAATGTACTTCAGGAAATGAAAAGCCCTTGATTAGCAGCCAAGAAGCCTCCTAATGAAATGAAATTTCCCTCCAGGGATTTCAAGTGGTTAATAAAATCTAGTGCTCTCAGTGTAAAGTGCTTGTGTTTGCTATGCGCTATTCCGAGGTACACTCATAAACATTGATGTGACATAAGAAATGGGGCCCCGAAATAGATGAATGTGCGTGTCCACATATGTACTGGAGCAAATGCTTTATCTACATCCCACACCTGAGTTGTGTAGCTGAAGGTAAACTTACCACATGCGCAGCTCCAGAGGGACTCTTCATAAACCTGAGTCCTTCAGAGGAGAAGGTCTCCCTTACTCACCTGAAAACAGCAAAAGCTCCTAAAATCTTGGAGAGAATGTAAGGCTGTATTTCAAGGAAAAACTGTGCCCTGGATCAAACCAAGCAATGAATTCTTGGAGAAACTAATAGTCTCTGATGGTTTCTACAGAGGCAGAGAAACCATTAGGCTGGTCTTTATTATTACATCATTTAAATGTGTATATAAATATGTAATGAGATTATTGTCTTTATGACATCTTCATATAAATATGTGTGTATAAGATGCTCTCATTTTAAGTCTTAGGAACCCACTAATTCTAGTGGAAAACGTCTTAGAGTTACAGGAGACTTTCACAGCACTCAAGGACAAGGATGCATTTGGAATCGGGAACTGGCCAATTCATATTCATTCTCTCTCTCTCTCTCTCTCTCTCTCTCTCTCCCTCCCTCCCTCCCTCCCTCCCTCCGTCTCTCTCTCCTCTTCTTTTTCGTGTTGTGGGGATTTCTCTAGCCTCCACAAGAATTTCTAGTTGGGCATCTTTCCCATCAAGAGAAACACTTTGAGAGTAGAATCTCTTAACTCCAAATTCAGAGTCACAGTAGACAGATTTCATTCCCTTAAAGCATTGTGATTCATTTCACAAACTGAATAACCAAGGCAGCGCCTTGTCATCTTTTGACAAAGGACCATACTACATCCTTAGTGGCTAAAAGAAAACAGTTTCTCAATGCTGAAAGTATCCCAGTTGTGAATTACAACAACCGTGTTCCTTGCCTGGCTTCAGACACGTGCCGTTCCCTGAAACGGTGAGCTGTAGTGAGGAACATGTCACTCGGCCATTCTACTGATACAAGGGCAGGTTCACTTCTCAAGAAGACGCGGTGAAGAAAATTCAATTTCTCTTCATCAGTGGCCTCTGATAGTTAGATTTTAGTTCAAATGGGGTCATTGCTTTCCATAGCTAAGCTTAAAAATGAACGATTATTGCTATCAGTCTTTTTCATATTCCCTGTGAATTTGTCTCTGTCTAGAATGTCCATTCCCCCACCCCTTTGCTGACCGGCTATCCACCTCCAGAACTCAGCTCAGGGTCTGCTTTCTCTGGGCTGACTTCCTCAAACACTCCCCTCTGTACTTCCAAGACACCTCATTGTTCATTCTTTTTTTTTTTTTTTTTTTTTTTTTTTTTGAGACAGAGTTTTACTCTTGTTACCCAGGCTGGAGTGCAATGGCGTGATCTCGGCTCACCGCAACCTCCGCCTCCTGGGTTCAGGCAATTCTCCTGCCTCAGCCTCCCGAGTAGCTGGGATTACAGGCACACGCCACCATGCCCAGCTAAGTTTTTGTATTTTTAGTAAAGACGGGGTTTCACCATGTTGACCAGAATGGTCTCGATCTCTTGACCTCATGATCAACCCTCCTCGGCCTCCCAAAGTGCTGGGATTACAGTCTTGAGCCACCGTGCCTGGCCCATTGTTCATTCTTTAAAGAAATGCTTGTCACCCTCTTTAGTATAGAACCTGTTTGAAAGCTGTAATGGATAATGCACGTATTGAGTATTTCATTTCAGAGACTATTCTTAAACTCTGACTCCTATAAGTAACCAGAGTAACATACGAATAACACATCTTTATTTCCTTAATCCATTTGGTGTTCACTGAAACATTTACCAAAAGTCCCGGACGCAAAGATGTCATAGTTTTGCCTTCATTTTAGAAAATACAAAAATGTTTTTTTCCCTATTTCTTCATCAAAACTCATTCCAGGTTCTTAGACAATCAGCTCCATTAAAAAAATTATTTTGGAACACTTGCCATGTTTCTGCTCAGAGTCTGTGGCATACGTTGGATTCACTTCTGTTACAATATCATATACATGTATCTAGGATGTTACAATACCATATACATGTATCTAGGAGAGTGTTTGAGAACTTTTACAAATACAATATAGAGAAACAAAGTTTGCACTTATAGCCCACATTAAAAATAAGATTGCAAATTTCTCCCCAAAAGTGGGCAGAAGGTGTAACTCATTAATGCATCCCTCTCATGTTCTCCTTTTCATACTCACAAGAAAGCAAACATCCAGTTGCCCTAATCTGTCCCTGTGTGAATTGCTATCCAAGCACATTTCTTGGAGTTTATTTGGAGTGTAGTAGAAATTCTGTATTTGAACGAACTAAAAGAAGCCAAGATCGTGCCTTAAAAAATAACCTCAAAGATAACATACTTTCTGCTTATACATACATATTTGGAAAATGATACACACTTGGTCCCATAAAACATTGTAGAAGTGTTTTTTTTCTTTTAGTTTTGATGTCTTCATCCATAAAATCAGCTTTATGATACCTGCCTCCCCAGATAGTTGCGCTGGTTGCTATTATTTATCTGAAACTCCAAGCATATATTATCATTTCCTTCCCCTTTTTCTTTAAGCTGAGGATGGCACTGAGAATCCAGCTCAGGGTCACCACGAGACATGTGCAGGGAGAAGGTCTTTTCCATGCCGTATGTGCGCGCCTCTCATTTCGTGTGTATTTGTGGGCGTTTATTTCCACAAACCCACTCCCCTAATTTTTACTTAAAGTGTGGTGACCTTCACGATCTCCTAAGGACCCCTGCAGGGTGGCAGGCACAACAGGAGACTGAACACCAGGACCAAGGGGTCACAGAATGACCTAGTGTCCTCAAGTGATGATTTGCTTGGTGGTAAATAATTTGAAGCACTGTTTTTATGTTAATGCAAGTGAACAAAAAGAGAAACCACGAAAATGTTGTGTGCTAATGAGAGGTCGCTTCCAACTCTTCCCAGACACCAGGGTGTGAGTCCACATACCTCTGCTCTTAGGGTTTCGCGTGGACTTGAGAAGCCGGCTGCATTGAGTGTTAGAAGAGGCGTGAGCAGAATAACCTTCCGCGGAGGCTCGAATCCGGCAGCCCACAAATTCCATCGGAAGTACAGCTCAAATGTGGAAATCCGTTTTTCCTCTTTAAGATTCTTCCTGTCATTCCAGAAAATCTCTAGAAAGCTATAGCCACATCAAAACTGGAACACAACACTACCAAGCAACCAAACGACCTGAGTTTTCTAGGACAGACTCAAATGTTCCACGAATAGCGTTGTATCTGTTAGACCGTGTACTCTATTTTTTGGTAGGTGACCTGACCCATACCTATGGAAGAGGCGTATGATCTGGGCTAGAGAGCACCGTATCTCAGTCTGAGGATAGGAATCTAGAACAGGAGACTGCAGTGAGGTGGGTGAACACGCCGCTATGGGCCCAAAGCACTAGTCCCTCACCTGTTTTCTGTTCCAACCTGCCTGAGTGTTGAGTGACAGGGGGCATATTAAAAAGTAAAAAGTGGGAGCAGAATTTGCAGTTTTAGAGAGTGTCCTGCGGATGTTCACCGGGATCAGTGCTGACTCCACGGAGTTTTGTTTTTATGCTAAATGTATTAAAAGCTTTGAATTATAGTATCCCGAAATGATTTGTTCATTCATCAAACAGTTATGTTCTGGTATGAGCCAAGCTCCGTTACGCAAGGGTCCCTGTTACATATATGAAGCTCTCCTCTACAGTCTTGTATTACTCAGGGTTCTCTAGAGGGACAGAACTAATCATATGTATGCGGGGCCTTGTGATCGTTTAAGTATTAAGTTAATAAACACCGGTAGATATATACGTGAGTGTTTATTAAGTATTAACTTACACGATCACAAGGCGCCACAATAGGCTGTCTGCAAAACTTGGGGGGCAAGGAGAGCCAGTCCGAGTCTCAAAACCGAGTAACTTGGAGTCCAGTGTTTGAGAGCAGGAAGCATCCAGCATGGGAGAAAGATGTAGGCTGAAAGCCTGGGCCAGTCTAGTCTTTTTACATTTTTCTGCCTGATTTTATTCTACCTGCACTGGCCACTGATTCGATGGTGTCCACTGGGTGAAGGGTGGGTCTGCCTTCCCCAGCCCCGACCCAAATGTTCATCTCCTTTGGCAACCCCCTCACAGAGACACCCAGGATCAATACTTTGTACCTTCAATCCCATGCATAAAAGAAGTAAATACGATTTTAAAAAATTCCGTCAGGACAGCCTGTAAGTGTGACCTCTTGCTTATTCTTGTCTCATAGAGATGACCGTGAATCAATCTACCTTTTCTTTATAACCCTATCATTATAGTTCCTGAAAGGAATATGAGAAAACGGAACACTTTAAAAAGTATCTGCTTGTAGATAAGATTGTAAACACCAAGTCGTGGTATTTGTGGTAGACGAAGGTGACGTTCTGCATGTCTGAGAAGACACAGGCTTTCCGAGTCTAACAGTAGCCATGTCAGAGGCAAAATGTGAAAGACAAACCACTCATCCTCTCTGCCCTGAATGCTTTTTAATGAGTGTTCTTGGTATTAGTCAACGGTTCCCAGGGAATATGTTTTATACATGGATGGATGGATGGATGGATGGATGGATGGATGGATACATGATAGATAGATAAATAGATAGATAGATAGATAGATAGATAGATAGATAGATAGATAAAGATTCATTATAGAAATTGCTTCATGTGATTATGGCAGTGAGGAAGTCCCACAATCTGCTGCCACAAACTGGAGAACCAGGAAAGCCTTTGGTATCTTGGTCTGAGTCTGAGAGCCCAAGAGCCAGCAGCACCAGCATCTGAGGCCGGAAGGCAGCTAGGTGTCCCAATTCAACCTCAGAGGGAGTGGATTTACCCTGATGTGCCTTTTTGTTCTATTCAAGCCCTCAACAGATGAGATGATGCCCACACACTGGGGAAGGCGGATCTTTTTTACTGAAGTCTGTCAGCTCTAATGCTCATGTCTTCCCGAAACACCCTCACAGACACACTCAGAAATCACGTTTTACCAGCTGTCTGGGCATCCCGTAGCCTGGTCAAGTTGACACGTTAAAATTAACCATCATATGCTCTTAAGTATATTTCAACCCCACTCAATAAAACTGGAGTCTTACGAAACGTATGATATATACACATCAGTGGCTTTCAGCACGGGCAGTTGACCACGCTTACTTACTCAAAAAGAGAAGATGGGTTTTTAATATCACTCACACATCAAAGCCATGAAGTCCCTTTTCTGATGGAGGACAGAGCTATCATTGGAGAAAAGTTTTCCAAGGCCAGCGACGCCCGGATACCAGGGAGCTACGTGCTGTCATTTGCCTGAGTCTCTCCGACAACCATGAAGACACTGTCCTCTTTCCCTCTAACAACTTGTTTGTAAAGTTGTTAGACTCTCGACATATGGGACAAGCCAGCAGAATGTTAGACTTCCTATAATATCTCAGCAAGACTGCCTTGAGAACTCATGGCATGTGGATGATTCAGAGTTGTGTGTTTTTCCCAACTCAGTCATTACCAATTGTACATCCCACATGAAAGTCACTTTAGCATTTTTCCGTATTTTAGGGGGAAGTGGTGACTCATGCCTAGGAGGCAGGATGGGAATATAGGTCTCATAGGCATCTTCAAACCAGGTTCGCCTCTGCTCTACATTTGTGCCGTGAAAGAGGTGCATTTCATAACAAGCCAGAGACCAGTTTTAAATCAGTATCTGCACAGTCCTGAAGAATTGGAGGCTTATGCAATTGCAGTAGTTTCCAGGGTGGGTGTGGATCGAAAAGCAACGTAGAAGCCCTTATGCCGTTGCAAGCAGCTTGTCTCCTCTGGCCCAGTTGTTCTGGTAATTTTAACAACCATATGCTTCTCTTCTGTTTTCTGGCAGCCTCGATCTGTTCTTTCTTTCTGAGTCAATAGAAATTAAGTGGTTTGGCCATCAACATCCCTGTCTGTCGTCTCTCAGTCTCCTGTGAACAGTACCAGATGGAATAAGCTCTTTGATAGTTACACATTTATTGGAATTGAAATAATGGGCTGCTGATTTTCTATTTTATAGGCAAAGCCCCAGACCTGCCCCTGTGAGAGTGTGGGCTGCTGGGTTACCATCTTATTCTGCAGCAAGGGGTGAAGCCTCGAAGATTATGTCTAAAAGAGTAATCACAGAGACAGGAGAGGGGTTAGTCAGACGCAAGAACTGCAGAGCATGTAAGTGAGGAATTATCTGCACTGGCGTGGACTTCTTTTATGATGGGAATACTTTCAGAATCTCAAAAAAAAAAATGGCAGGGAGAGGGAGAGTGGCAAGCAACAATCTAACCGAGTCTGAGTGGTCAATTCAGAACGTGACCTGGAATTCATAAATTCTTATTTGTCAATTGGACAGAAATAATAAAAAAGACATTTTCATTAAGGAAAATCCTACTTCAAAATACAACGGGCTGAGCCTTGCAGTGTCTCAAGTCAGAATTTGCAGTGGGCTTGACGAAGCGCTGGTGGCTCCATTGTATGGTGTCTGCTCTCTAGAATGGCAACAGAGGCAACAGGGGTGTGCCAGGATACCAGGAGCTTCACTAGACCCCAAGCAGGACAAAGCCACTCTGTCAGTCTGCTAGAGCCCTAATCAGACAGGGTCCTAGAAGGACAGTGCTTGTCTCAGTAATGACCAGCTATGTAAGAGGTGGTTCTAATGTTATTCTCATGATTGATGGGCATTGTCCACAATAAACCAGCCAACCTTTCCCATACCACCTAGCAGCGGTCAAGTCCCTGTGACACAGATGTGTCACTACTGTGTGCTTCTTTAATATAAATAGCCACAGCAGTGAAAGGGCCGCAGAGATACTCTAGTTTGGTTCATCTCGGGACATCTAATAATCTCAAGCAACTTGAAAATGTTTTGGATATGTTAGCTATAGAAATGAAATTTAGTACTGGACCTAGCAGGCTTAACAGTCAGATAAAAGACTCTAACTCTTTGTCGAGAAATGTCCTAGACAGGCATGGTGGTGTGTGCCTGTAGTCCCAGCTACTTGGGAGGCTAAGGCAGGAGGATACCTTGAGCCCAACAGTTTGAATCTAGCCTGAGCAATGTATGGAGACCCTCTTTCTTAAAAAAAAAAAAAAAAAGAAAGAAAGAAAGAAAGAGATGTTCTTTTAAAACTTGGGCTTAACTCTAAACCATCAGAATCTTCATTTGTGTGACAGTTTTTCTGATACTTTTTAAAACTTTACCTTTCATAAACGTGTCCATTTGAATTTTTATTTGCATTCAAGTTGATTTTCTGGTTTCAAAATCAGAGTCACAGCAGTTGTTGACACAGAAAAAAAATTTGCCAAAACAAAAGCTGGGATGGCGTGTCGTGGATTTCATGAGTTAAAAGTTACCATTCCTTGTTCAGTAACTTTCACTTCGCTTTTATTCTATGATATTCGGGGTTCTGTGGCTAGAGGCACTCAGGAACTTGCAGGTTGCCTTTCCCCAGGATACCCTTGAAGCCCAGAATCAGCATAGGGACCACTACAGACTTGACCTGAATCCCAGACCCTTATGAAAAAATCATTACCACACATCCCCTTCTCCGCCTCCATTCCACTGTACTCATAATTTGGGAGTATCTGAGGCTGGAGCTTAAAGCGTAATTCTCACAGAGTCTCTGAGTCTACTGAATTTTTGGGGTGGCCCCAATCCCAAACCATGATTTGGGGACAAATTTGGGGGTTCTTAAATTTCTGTGCGAGTTCAGATTCCACAGTGTAGGCCAGGTCAGCCCTGTGTCTTGGCATGAATCTGAGAAGCCTGTGGAATGCCAAAGGACTCACAGCTCTGATCTGAGACATGGTGTCTGCTCTTTGATGAGACTAGCCGTCAGAAATGATAGTAGAAAAATCGGAGTGCTTGTCTATTAAGCCAGTTTCTGCCTGATGAACAGATCTCCCTAGATGTGAGCCCAGCACTTCTTCAGTTCATTCTAGGACCCTAGGGTACAACTTAGGGCTTGGAACAACTCACTGCTAAGCTGTCTGCAGGGTTTAAATGGTCACATTCCTTCTGGAGTCAAGGCTGCTATAACGGTTGCAGCCGTCCACAGCAGCTCTGGGAAGGGCAACAGGGTGGAGTGGAATTTCACACATGCCATATTCATCCTGTGACATCTGGCTTGGACTTGCCGCAGTTGGGAGGAGAGGAGGAGATATGTCTGGATGATACAATCACGGGGACCCCAGACCCTGCAAGGATGGATTCCGAGCTATAATTGTTCACCGTTGACGCACGTGTTCAGCTTGGATTTCTGGTCCCGGCATTTCGGCACTCAGCAGTCACCTCCCCACGGGGCAGGGTGAGAATCTGGTGCACCAATTCAAAAGATACTGAGGGCATTTTAAAAGGAAATCGATTCAGTCCATTTTCTCCAACCCCAAAGAATGTCCACTCACTGGGGAGAAATAACAAAATTAGATTTTGATTTCTTACCTCAGTATGAAGGTTTTCCTATTAATGGAGGCTCAAATACAAAGTGGTAAAAAGAATTAAAACACTATCAACATTGAAGCTATTATTAAAGACGAGGCAAGTGTAAGTTTGGGGACAGAATGTATCCGATTATTTTATCCTTTGCCGTCTTTTATTATTAAAAAATCTTCTATGGCCACTCCAGCTATACCAAAGAATCCCCCGGGAGCGTGATCCTTAGTGAGTCCCGTTTCTATTCTGGATATCATCAACAAAAGGGGTTGTCATTCTTTACTTTCCCTAGTTTTTATCTGACAAATAGGACTTTACCTCTACATTTAAATATCATCAATAAAACTTTCAAACACAAATGCCCTTGGAGACGGAATCATAACCCCATTCTCCTCCTTCCCCCCTCCCCCAGACTTTCCTTGGTTTGAATTACATGCCCAGGGGGAAAGAAATAGCAATTTAACTTGATTAATGGAGCACTCAGCAGAGGCCCACGGGTCCTACTCTCTGCCTGGCTTTCTACCTCATTGAATAAACGTACACCATTATCTCAATCTCACTTCAGGCTTTATCGGTGAAACTGTCCTCAGTAGAATTGCCAATGCCCTTTTGGTTAGCTTTAACCAAATGATATTCTCAGTCATGTTTTAAGTCAGGTTTATAAGAGCATAATTTATATACAGTATTCACTGTTTTTAGGAGTACAGATAAATGAATTTTGAAAAATGGGTCAGATTTTAGAACTTCCAACACATCAACATATAGAAAATTTTCGCCACTTCAAAAAAGGATGCTTGGCCTATTTAGTTGATTTTCTTCCTGACCCCAGCCTCTGAGCAATCCTTATCTGCTTTCTATCCCTGTAGTTTTATCTTTTCCAGAATGTACTATTAATGGAAACACGCAGTACGTGGCCTTTCGGGTCTGGCTCCGCTCGCTGGCATGCATTGGAGATGCATCCCCTTGTTGCAGCTGTCAGGGGCCTCTTCTTTTCTGTTGCTGAGTAGCTTTCTGTTGTATGGATGTACCGTTGCTCCTTTATGCACTCTCCAGCTGATGGACATTTGTGTTGCTTCCCGGTTTTAGTGATCATGAATACAGCCTCTATAAACATTCACTTTCAGGTTTTTGCATGAACATATGTTTTCATTTCTCTTGGATAGATATCAAGGAGTGGGACTGCCAGGTGGCATGAAGTTTAACTGTATCAGAAACAATTGTCCAAGGAATCGGTACTACTTTGCATCATCACCAGCTGTCAATGAGAGTTCCTGTTGCTCCGCATCCTTGTCAGCATTTGATACTGTCAGATTTTGTTTTGGTTATATTTTGCCCAATTTAAAGGTATTTACATACTTTTAAATTAGTTTTCATTTGTGTTTTCCTCATAACTAATGGTACGGAGCATTTATCATGTCCTTATTTACATCTGCATCTTCTCTTTGGTTAAAGTGGCTGTTCAAAATTTTGGCCTATTTTGCTTTATATACTATATATATATAGTATTTTAGGTTTGGGGGTACATGTGAAGAACATGCAGGATTATTGCATAGGTACACACATGGCAATGTGGTTTGCTGCCTTCCTCCCCATCACCTATATCTGGCATTTCTCCCCATGTTATCCCTCCCCAACTCCCCAGCCCCCCGTCCCTCCTCTAGGTCCCCCCACAGACCTCAGTGCATGATGCTCCCCTCCCTGTGTCCATGTGTTCTCATTGTTCAATATCTGCCTATGAGTGAGAACATGCGGTGTTTGATTTTCTGTTCATGTGTCAGTTTGCTGAGAATGATGGTTTCCAGGTTCATCCATGTCCCTACAAAGGACACAAACTCACAGTTTTTTATGGCTGCATAGTATTCCATAGTGTATATGTGCCACATTTTCCCTGTCCAGTCCATCATCCAGGAAAACTTCCCCAACCTAGCAAGGCAGGCCAATAGTCAAGTCCAGGAAATACAGAGAACACCACAAAGATATTCCTCAAGAAAAGCAACCCCAAGGCACATAATTGTCAGATTCACCAGCGTTGAAATGAAGGAGAAAATGCTAAGGGCTTTTTTTTTTAATTGGGTTGTTTGTTTTATTACTACCGAGTTGTGTAAGTTTTTTATATGTTCTGTATACCAGTCTATTATCAGATACATATTTTGTAAATATTTTCTCCCAGTCTCTGGCTTCCCTTTTATTTAGCAGAATACTTTAATTGTGATTAAGCCCAGTGAGTTAATTTTTCTTTTTATGGCTTGTGTAATTTGTGTGCAATATAAAACATTTTTTCTAACCCAAATTTACAAAGATTTTCTTCTTTGTTTTCTTTGATGAATTGTATAGTTTTGTATTGTTGCAGAATATACGTAATGTTAGAATTACCATTATATCCATTTTAAAGTATATAATTCAGTACCTTCACAATATTGCACAACCAATGCTACTATTTAGTTCAAAAACATTTTTATGGCCAGGCACAGTGGCTTATACCTGTAATCCCACCAAGGCCAAGGTGGGAGAATCAATTGAACCCAGAGGTTAGAGACCAACCTGGGCAGTATAGTGGGACTGTCTCTACAAAAAAATTAAAAATTAGCCAGGGGTGGTGGTATGTACTAGTAGTCCCAGCTACTAGGGAGGCTGAAGTGGGAGAATCATTTGAGCCCAGGAAGATGAGG
The DNA here is from genome assembly GCF_049354715.1 of Callithrix jacchus. Classification (NCBI taxonomy): domain Eukaryota; kingdom Metazoa; phylum Chordata; class Mammalia; order Primates; family Cebidae; genus Callithrix; species Callithrix jacchus. Next base: position 5,610,264 of record NC_133504.1, read on the forward strand.
CTGTAGTGAGTCATGATTGTACCACTGTACTACAGCCTGGGCAACAGAGCAAGACCCTGTGACCCTGTCTCAAAAAAAAAAAAAAAAAAAAAGCATTTTCATCGTCCCTAAAAAAAAAACAAAACCAACACCAACAAACAAACAAAAAATGCATACCCACTAAGCAGCCACTCCCCATTCTTCTGTTTCCCTAGCTCCTTGCAGGCACTAACTTACTTCCTGCCTATATGGATTTGCTTCTTCTGAGTGTTTCCATATAAATGGAATAGAATCATATTATACATAATCTTTTGTGTCTTCTTTCATTTAGCAGAAAGTTCTTAAAGTTTTTTCATTTTGGAGCGTGTATCAGTACTTCATTCCCTTTTGTGGATTAATAATATCTGAATGTATGAATATACCATATTTTCTTTATTCATTCATTAATTGGCGGGCATCTGGTTTGTTTCTACCTTTTGGCTCTTGTAAATAATGCTGCTGTGAGCACTGGTGTATAAGTTTGGTTTGAAGGTCTGCGTTTACTTTTTACAGAGGAGTAGAATTGCTGGGTCATGTGGCAATTCTGGTTTAATTTATCAAGGAATCGGGAAACTGTTTTCCACAGTTGCTATGCTGTTTCACATCCCTCCAGCCATATGAGCATTCAAGTTTCTTCACATCCTGAGCAACATTTGTGATTTTCTGTTTTTTTTTTTTAATTCTTCCGTGGGTGTGAAGTGGTGTCTTACTGCGGGTCATGTTTTGCATTTCACTGGTGACCGATGATATTGGGCACGTTTTCACGTGCCTGCCGATCATTTGGGCATCTTCTTCAGAGAAAAGTCTCTTCAAGTCCTTTTCCCATATTTGAATTGGGTTCTTTGTCTTTCTGTTGTTAGGTTATAGTTTTGAGTTTTACATTGAGCTCTGTGACCCATTCCTTTTGTATAGGCTCTAGGTTATTTACCAATGTTCAGTTTTACACAGATGGTTCCAGTCTTTGTTTAACAAGACTATCCTTTCTCCACTGAATTGCCTTAGCACTCGTGTTGAAGGTGTAGGTTCTGTTCTCTTCCACTGATCTATGTGAACTGCCTTCATCCAAAGAATAAATGGTTTTTGTTTGTTTGTTTGTTTTTGTTTTCTTTTGTTTTGTTTTTGAGACGGAGTTTCACTCTTGTTACCCAGGCTGGAGTACAATGGCGCGATCTCGGCTCTGCCTCCTGGGTTCAGGCAATTCTCCTGCCTCAGCCTCCTGGGTAGCTGGGATTACAGGCACGCGCCACCATGCCCAGCTAATTTTTTGTATTTTTAGTAAAGACAGGTTTTCACCATGTTGACCAGGACGGTCTCGATATCTTGACCTCATGATCCACCCGCCTCGGCCTCCCAAAGTGCTGGGATTACAGGCGTGAGCCACCACGCCCGGCCTGAAATGTTTTGTCTCATATGCTCATGGAGTGTCCAGTCTTCAGCACTGTAGGTTTATGTAAGGTCATGAAATCAGGTAAGTGAGGCCTCCAACTTTGTTCTTCTTTTTCAAAACCACTTAGGCTATTCTACTTCCTTTGATTTTTAATATAAATTTAGAATAAGATTTCCCATTTCAAAAGATAGCTTTCTGGGATTCTGATGGAAATTGAATTTTAATTGAGATTTATTGCATTGAATCTAAGATCTATTCGGAGAGAATTTATATCTTAACACAAATGAGTTTTCTCATCCATGAACATGATATATCTCTTCATTCTTTCAGGTCTTAGTTTCATTAATAATTTATAGTTATAACTAGTAATCTATAGTTTTCAGCATACAAATCTTGCATATATCTTGTTAGATTTATTTCTAAGTATTATTTCATTTTTTTGGTGCTATTGCAAATGGTATTGTTTATTAACTTTAATTTAAATGTATATTGCTACCATATGGAATTATTGATTCTTATATGTTGACTTATGTCCTACAATCTTGTTGAGCTCCTTTATTAATTCAGTAGCTCGTTTGCATGTTCTTTGAGATTTTCTATGCAGACAATTCTGTCATCTACGAATAAAAACAGTTTTGTCTTTCTTTTTTCTACCTATATGCCTGTCCATTCTTTTCATCCTATTGCTGCACCTAGAACCTCTAACAAAATAATGGATAAGGACAGTGAAGGTGGGTGTGTCTTCCTCGTTCCTGATCTCCTCCCCGTTTTCGCTGCTGTTTCACTTTCTCTTACTGAAACTCTCTTGACTTTTGCGACTCCACACTCTTCAGATCCCCTCTGAATCACCCTCCCTTTGGAGGGGCCTTTTCCTGCAGCTACCTTTCAGGGTAGTTGTTCCACAGTCTTCCCTAACCAGGTGCTCTGTTTTTCTTTCTTTTTTCTTTTATTGCATTTTAGGTTTTGGGATACATGTGCAGAACATGCAAGATAGTTGCATAGGTACACACGTGGCAGTGTGTTTTGCTGCCTTCCTCCACTTCACCCACATTTGACATTTCTCCCCAGGCAATCCCTCCCCAGCTCCCCCCGCCGTTGTCCCTCCCCTATTCCCCACAATAGACCCCAGTGTGTAGTGCTCCCTTCCCTGTGTCCATGTGTTCTCATTGTTCATCACCCACCTATGAGTGAGAACATGCGATATTTCATTTTCTGTTCTTTTGTCGGTTTGCTGAGAATGATGTTCTCCAGATTCATCCATGTCTCTACAAAGGACACGAACTCATCATTTTTGATTGCTGCATAATATTCCATGGTGTATATGTGCCACATTTTCCCTGTCCAGTCTATCATCGATGGGAATTTTGGGTTGGTTCCAGGTCTTTGCTATTGTAAACAGTACTGCAATGAACATTCGTGTGCATGTGTCCTTATAGTAGAACGACTTATAGTCCTTTGGATACATACCCAGTAATGGGATTGCTGGGTCAAATGGAATTTCTATTTCTGTTCTGTTTTTCTGCCTCCACCCTTGATGTACCCAATGTCATCCATGTCCAGACTCCTAATTCCATATTCAATCCCAGACCTTTTCCAACGACATGCAATCTCCCTGTCCCAGAAACATGTCAAATTTAATATTTTTAGTATTTACTCCATCACTCCTACCTTCCCCATTTGCCACCATGGGCCAGTTTCTCTAGTGTCTGTTTGTTCAACACAAATCTGATCAAGTTGCCCCTTTGCCCCAGTGTACCTTTTAGTGTACAATATACCTTTCCAGGGCTTATTTCAAACTCTTTACCACAGCTAAGAAGGCCCCACAAGATCTGATTTTCAGTTAACTCTCAGGTCTCATCTTCTGATCCTTTCCTTCTCCTCCACTATGCTCTAGTCACATGGACCTCCAGTCTCTTCCTTGAGCGGACTAAGCTTGTTCTCCCTTTAAACCAAAAGTAGATCTTTACACGACCAGAGCTTTTTGGACATTTAGGTCATTCAGTCAAATGTGACCTCCTTAGTAAGGTTTTCTCTATTCCGTCTACGTTGGCCACTCTGCTGCCTACACGTGATCTTTCGTATGGTCCTCTGTTTTCTTCCTAACCTTATCATCTGAAATGACATTAATTCTTAGATTCTTTCTTTTTTTTTTTTCTTTTGAGATGGAGTGTCACTCTGTCACCCAGGCTGGTGTGCAGTGGTGCAATCTCGGCTCACTGCACCTCCACCTCCCAGGTTCAAGCGATTCTCTTGCCTCAGCCTCTCGAGTAGCTGGGATTACAGGTATCTGCCACCGTGTCCAGCTAATTTTTGTATTTTTTAGGTGAAACGGGGTTTCACCATGTTGACTAGGCTGGTCTTGAACTCCTGACCTCTGGTGATCCACCTGCCTCGGCCTCCCAGAGTGCTGGGATTACTTAATTATTAGTTTCTTATACTCACTTATTTCTCCCTCTAGGAGATAAGATCCTTGAGGGCAGGAGGGCTGGTCATTTGGAAAGGAGTAACTGTGTCTCTGGTACTTACACCAACGCCTGAGCATAGAGTCGATGTTCAGTAAATAGTGAATGCTGAGTGAATTAATTAATTTTCTGATTCACTGTCCACCTGGTCACCTAAGCTGGAAACCTGCATATCACATGATTCTGACAGCGTTTGGTCAGTAAAATAGAAACCACTCTAGGTATTTTAAGCAAGAAAGAATTTCATATCCAGAATTGGCAAATTACAGACTCCATTAAAAGTACTAAAGAAGCAACAGTCAGAGAAGCCATTGCTAGTCTTCTGGAAAACAAACTGCAGGAATCCTGAGGCACCTATAACAACGATCTCAGCTGTCTACGACACCAGAGCTTCTCAGGAGACTGTGCAGAAGCTCCTGGAAAACCTCATTTTGCCGCCTACCAAAACCCACGCACCGACTCACCACTGCTGCAAAATAGGAGGTTTCCTTTTCTTCTGTCCTCCAAATCTCTCATGAGACCTCCATGGGAGGAACCTAACATGAGATTCTGCTGGCTAGCGAGTGAGGAAAATGTATAATAGGCCAAGGCTCTGGCCCCTTCAGTACAGAGGAGAGAACGGGAGGGAAAAAAGGTATTGAAACGCTGGCAGTCCAGCCCACGGACTCACCCACCTCTACTACATGAGCAGGTGCAGTTATTCTACCCAACATTTCCCTCAAGTATCAGACTGCCTCACCTCTGCTAATCCCTCCCGCCTTTGCCTGCACCTAGACCCTCACTGTCTTTGGCCACAACTAACTGTTGTGCTTTTCTTCAGCCTTGTTTTCTTAAAATAATCTGCCAGAAATATTCCTCTGACGGTTACTACCCAGCTTAGAGTCGTCAGTGCTTTTCATCCCCTGCAAGGTGCGTTCAGGCTCCGCAGCTGAGGGAGAAAGGCCTGGCCTTTTGACAACTGTGTTCCGGATTCTGCACGCCGCACATTTGCTGCCCCCTTTGATTTTCTTCATGTCACCCACATTGCCTAAGCTTCCTGCCCTCTTCCACCTGACTGACTTATCTTTTAAGACACGGCTCAGATGTTACCAGCCCAGGATACCTTGCTTCACCCCCATTCCTTCGCTCCCTCTTGCCCCTCTGCTAACACCCACACCCAGACTGAGTTTCCAGCGTCTCTCCTCAGTGCTTCTGTTCTGATCATGTGAGTCATTCTATGGCCTGCCCCCTCCGAGAGTGAACATCTTCCAGAGCTGGATTCTGTTGCCTTCATCTTGCTGTCAAGTGCCTGCAATACAAGGCACACAGCAATGGTTGAATGAATGAAAAAATACACGCACACGAAAGTACCATGTGCATTAGATCCCCCTCATTATTTTTTAAAGACTGGGTGTGAGAAAGAAATGGAGTTGTATGTGAAAGAGGGCCGGTACTTCACATGTGTCCGAGGTCATAGCTCTATTTTTTTTTCCCAAGAGTCACACATTTTGTTTCCTCCTGCCTGGTTGGATTTGATAGAAAAAGAAGATTGGAATGGAACTGAAAAGGCTTCGAACCACTCAGAAAACTTACGGGCATGATTACAGGAAATAAATGGTAGGGTCATGGGTCAGCTGTGCAAGATGCTAGCATTGTTATTCTTTGAATAGGAGCAGTCGGCCACGACAGAGAGATGGCTATGAAGGAACACACCACCATCCAGCCAGATTCTATCTTGCATGAATGAGAGAGATTTTTGGTCTGCAGATAAGCTAGAATTTCATACTTGGACATTCTCTTTGACCCATTTGTGTGAGCTGCCTTTCTCAGAGCATTTCTATAACACCGGAAGATGTGACCTTTACTGGTTGACCCACCAACACGCTTGCAATGAACAGTCCCTGTTCATCCACAGATAACCGTGGAATCTCGCCATCATGCTTCCATACTGGTGACCTCCACCTGTCCTCTCAGGCGGCAGAGAGTTGTGCTTACACCTCACAGACAAGCACTCGTGTGAAACTTTGCTTGGAGCTGTGCTGCTCAGAGGGGCTCCTCCCCTCTCTTTCCATTTCTTCCACAGGGTAAGACTCAGGCTAAGAGCCTGAGGCTATCCGACATGTAAGCACATGGCAGGATGCTTCATGTCTCCAGTCTGCTCACCGGTGCCTTCTCCGTTCTGTTCCGAGGCCCGTGTCCCCCGTGTTGATGACTCCATCCCTCTGGGCATCCTTCTTTGAACAGGCCAATCGTCTGATGCTACTACAATTCACTTAGGGTTTCTCGTGCCACCTCACCCAGTTTGTACAAACTGCCTTTGTTTTATGGTGACATGGCTTTTAATTTATATTTTAGAGTTTTATATGTGTGCCGTTTATTGTACACAACTCAGAAGACAATCCCGTGGAAAAACAACCTTTACAGCACTATAAACAAATTACAAGCACATACAGCTTGGAGGACATTGGCCTCGTAAGCTCTCCCAGGCCTCTTCCCTAGGGAGCACTCAGTGTTCTCTGGCTTATTCTTGGGAACTCTGACTGCAGAGTACATGGATGTTACAAATGCAACAGAAAAGACCTCTCCCAGGCCTCCTACTGGACTGACCCCTGGGGCCAGGGTCATTGTCTTCAGAAATGAGTTAACAAAACGAGTCCTGGGTAAAATAGCCTGAGGAATCCAAGGGCAGTGTTCTGGATCTGCTTGGCCCTGGTCCAGTGACTCATCTGGAAATTCTCAGAATCGTGTTCATCTTCTCCGTGCCCTCCTTCTCTGCTCCGAGCCAGTGGCCAAGGTTAAAGCAGAGGCTTGTATCCAAGTGATGCTGAGTGTTTGCCATTTGCATGTATCTTCTGACTTAGTTCCCTTCTGCACGTTTTCAACTTCTTTTCACAATGGGGAGCCTGAGTCCCAGCATGACTGGATCTGTCTGAAGACAGACTGCAGGTTATGAGAAGGAGGAATCTTCTCTCCTTCCTTGAAAAGTAACATTGCACGGTGTTGGGGCCTTGAGATTCAGTGCCTCAAAAACGGGGTGAGAGAGAGATGTCCAGTTTATGCCCCGTGGAATGCAGCAGTGCCTGCTGGAAGGACAAATAAACATCACAGAAATGAACACCTCCGACCCCCTGTGGCAGCTGAGCAGACGTCTTTGTGAGTGGATGTGAGATAACTTCTGGTGATCCTGACCCTCTTGGCTGCAATCAGAGATGGGAACTTCCATGGCAAAGTGCTGACGGTGAGATCTGGATTGTCACTGTTTCTGCAGCTTGACTGGTTTCCCTGGGACAGACAGCCCGAGGCAGGCGTACATGCTAATACTTTATGGGAGAAGGCAGGGATGGTGGGCATGCCAGCCCGGAATGCAAGAGTGAAGGGGACTGGAGATGAGGCGGGAAAAGAGGCAAAGCAGATGCAAGGTACTGCAGCACTGGGCTGGCCTCGGTTTCTCTAGACGTTCTGGGTGGTGGTTGTGTCCCCCCGGAGTGAAGCCCTGATGGAATTACCGCACCTCACGTCTGCTGGCCCTCCCTCCGTCTTCTCTCTGTGGGCCACTGGTAATTCCTCCTCACCTCCAGGCTCTCCTCTGTGAACCGCCGACACAGACTTTGGGGCAGTCAGAGCATCCGTCAGTTGAGGAGAGTAGAGAATTTCCAGGGCTCTGATGCTCCTGGCATGATGGTGGCCTGTCCGGGCCCCCAGGGGAGCTCAGAGGCAGCCCATGGGGTGAGGTGATGAGATGACAGAGACTGCGGCCCTGGCTTCAAAGCCATCAGAACACAGTGCGTTATAGCCAGGCCCACTGCAGCTGGGAAGCTGGGCAGGAAACTAAGGCCTGGGGTTGGGGCCAGCCAGGCCTGGGTGCAGATGGTATGGGTCCCGCACACGGTGCTGCGGAGATGAAGAGACTCTGCTTACACCGAGGTTCTGTACGTCGTCAACAACACAAACTCAGAACACATCGTCTATGGGAATGAGTGTCAAATGGGAAACGTCCTAAAGGAAGCCGCAGAACGTCAGTAGGGACACGGACTTTCAGACTTGAGTAAACGGAAGGCTGCTAGAGACCTTCTCCACATAAAGAGAAAAGCAAACAAATACACTTCCGGTGGAAGAGGTGGCATCTGCCCAAGCAGCCCTGCAGAAGAATCCAGAATCTTTTTTGTTCTCAAAGCAATGTGGGGTTTTTTTCTATTAAAGAAATTATGCCTTTGGGGACAGGCTGTAGAGTCTTTTAGTTTAATGTAACTCATCTTTCTTTTGAGATTCTATTCATATTTATGATTTTAATACTTTTATGCTGATTAACTACATAGAGATTTATAGGCTTTGCAAAGGGAATATCTCAGCCTGTCACCGTGATATTTGTATGAAACGATCTGACTGCCGGAATGCTAACGATCGTATTAGAGGTTCTGTTTCTAAGTCTAAATAAGAATAATCTACCTCAGCCTATTCAATTAGAACAAAAGGCACTTCAGCAGAGCCACGGACATAGATCTTCTTCCAACCTGGTTGCATCTGATGAACGTTGCATGGGAACCTCTCTCATACTTAGCTTTTCATCTGGGAGTTTTGAAATGCTTAAGACAAAAAGTATAAAACACAAGAGTCTGAAAGCTAATAGCTCCCCTGTTTCTAAAATGTGAAAAACAGTAAAGGCAAAAATTCAGCAGTTTCAAAAGCGTAGTTCAGGTTCAGATTCCCCAGGACGGCTGCCGTGCTTGCCGGGAAGTCCGCGACATTGCAACTTGCAGGCGGTGGTCTGGCCTTTCATCTGTGTTTTTTCTCCAGGGACAAATAGTTGATAGGATCTGTTTTGTGTACAATTCAAAAATCTGCATAAACTGGATGGTTTTCTGGAGCACATCTGATGTAAGCAGGTTGACTTAGGTTTATGTAATTTTGTTTCCTGTGTGTATAAAGATTAGAACTGAACGCGAGGCCTTATGCAAAGGCGAGAGGTATAACATGGATGGTATAAAGTCTCTTTTTAAAAACCTTGACTCCACTTTGGGAAGCCGAGGTGGGTGGATCATGAGGTCAAAAGATCGAGACCATCCTGGTCAACATGGTGAAACCCCGTCTCTACTAAAAATACAAAAAAATTAGCTGGGCATGGTGGCGCGTGCCTGTAGTCCCAGCTACTTGGGAGGCTGAGGCAGGAGAATTGCCTGAGCCCAGGAGGCGGAGGTTGCGGTGAGCTGAGATCACGCCATTGCACTCCAGCCTGGGTAACAAGAGCAAAACTCAGTCTCAAAAAAAAAAAAATTTAATGTTTCTGTGATTAAGCAACATTTTTAATATTTAATTCTATTCTTTATTTTATTTCCTTTTTCTTATAAACTGATTAAAAATTATTTTTGGAGACTGCATTAGTTCATTCTTGCCTTGCTGTAAATACCTGAGAACGGGTATTTATCAAGAAAAGAGGTTCCACAGCTATACAGAAAGCCTGGCAGGATCTGCTTCTGGGGAGGCCTCAGGAAGCTTTTACTCATGGCGGAAGGCAGAGGGGCAGCAGGCACCTAACAGGCAAGAGCAGGACGTAGGGGGAGATTGCGGGGAGGTGCTGCACACTTTTAAATAACCAGGTCTCAAGAGAATTCACTGACTCAGAGGAACAGCCAGGGGAAGTCCACCTCCCACGATGCAATCACCTCTCGCGAGGTCCCACCTCTCACACTGGGGATTAAAATTCAATGTGAGATTTGGCAGGCAACACACAAATCCAAACCATGTCAGAAACGCTTTTTGGTTATTTTATAACTTTGCACGTTAGGTGCACTTGATGACATTGAATCATCTTTGGGAATATGCTTTGAAAAATAATAGTGTAGGGGCTGGCAAAACATGATTATTTTTTATTATGCATAAATCAAATGTATACTGATATTCTATAATATTAACTTAAAAATCACTTTTGAGTTTTAAAATTTATAAGGCCCAACCTAGGAATGTATTATTTTGAATGGAAATGTTTCCATTCACTGTTCAGGGATGAGAAGAGCAGTCCTCATTTCATGCCCTAGCTGCTCCTCCTCTACGGCTGGTAGAAGTGTATGTGTAGCACTCATTCCATTCTGCCAAAGTGGAGAACAATTCATGTAGTGTTTTCTTCTCTACATGAATGTAAACTTTTCAAGAGTAGGTAGGGTATGTTTTGCTCTTAAGCACATGATAGAAATGTATCCATGCAAACAGTACACCACAGAATACATGTCTTATCCAATGAATGTGTCCTAAGTGTTCATATGGTTTCGATCTGTCCCAGCCCAAATCTCATGTCAAATTGTAATCCTCAGTGTTGAAAGGTGATTGGATCATGAGGGCGGTTTCCATGGCTTCCCACCATCCTCCCTTGGTGCTGTGGTGGAGACAGTGAGTTCGCGTGAGATCTGGCACCTCCCCCCGCTCACCGCTTGCTCCTGCTCCCACCATGAGAGACACCCCGCTCCCCCTTTGTCTTCTACCATGAGTGCAGGTTGGTCGCCTGAGGCCTCCCAGAAGCAGATGCCAGCATCATGGTTCCTGCACAGCCTATAGAACTACAAGCCAATTAAACCTCTTATAGCAGCACAAGAATGGACTGATACAAGTGTGTATATTTCTTACTTTGTGTTTACTTATAAGGCGTATACTTGAAGGCTGTTGAACCATTATTTCATCACCTGGCTATCTATTAATTGGCATTTCCAGGGTCATAATTTATGTTCGTACTGCCCATTGGTTAATTCTAGAACTCTTTGTGGAGCATGTGCTCCGTTCCAGGAACCAAACTCCTGGAGCTGCCAGTCTAATGAGGGAGAGAGACACCGTTTATGCGACGCACAGACATCAAGTGCTTTGTGAATCCGGTATTTGAAACTAACTATCTCTACTATGATTACAGTGTTGCATTTTATTACATTTTTATTTTTATATTAACTGAAATAAAGATTACTTGAGAATGAATATGAAATATTCATTGAAAACTAAACATTAAATTTAATTGAATTAAATGTCCTGTGTAAATCTAACAAAAGCCTATGAATTTGATGCTATAATTCCCATTTTTCATATGGAGAAATATGATGAATCTCATAGTTATGTAATTTAAAAAATTGATAATCCTTTTGTATTTTGTGTATTGTAGTAATCTATTATCCAAAGTATTTCTTTTTCAAACCATTCTATTTTAAAAGTATGTTTAAGGCATATATTAATTACATGGTTTAGTAGCACTAATTGCTTAACTGGTTTCATTTGAAAGGATTTAATTAGGCAAACTTAAAAGCACAGAAGCCACAGTATTACAAGGTGATAATCCCAGGAGCCATGTACATGACGCCATGTAATTAATTTGAATTACCAGCTTCTGGAATGCTTACGCTTTGCTGGACTTTTAGAAACAAAGCAGACAGTGACCTCCCATGAAAGGAATGCCGTGGATAGGCTGGTCAGTTACTTATCAGCCCTGCCATTGTGGCTGAGCCAGACAGGTTCACATTACTGGGACATGATGTGCATGGTGGTTACAGTGAGGTGAGGGGGTACAGATAAAATCATGACTTCATTTTCCAAGGATAGAACTTATCTTTTCTTCTTTGGAATTAGCCATTTTTAGACCACCTATGAAGAAAATGTGATAACAAAAAATGTTCCAGCAACATACAGTAGTGCTTTTAATCCTCTGTAACAGCTAGATAGGAGAGATCTTAGGGGCATCAAACCTGCTTTAGGTTTCTGCCATCACTAGAAGACATGAGTTTTATCAAGGAAGTAAAGATAAGTTTCAAAAACTATCAGACCTCAGCATTACACCTGAATTCAGACTAATCATGAATGATAGTTTCATTTTGTTCAGAAACAGTTTTTAACTTGCGTTGTGAAAGTAGATTACTCTTCTCTCAAAGTTTTTTATGGGGAAGATACATATACATTTTTTTTTCCAAAGGAGAACTTTGAGCAAATTGAGTTATTACAAGAAAGGTTTCATAGACTGCTGGTAACCAAACATGCTTTTAAATAAATCCAGAGAAAAAATAACAACTGGACAAATGCTAGACCAATTTTAAGCTTGGGAGGAGGGCAGCTTTAAGATATAAGAAACTGAAATTAAGAAAAGGGGTAATTCTATTTCATCAGCTGTCCTTGGACTGTGCTTTAATCTGCGATAACCAGAACAAACTGTGACCGAACCATGTCCGTGAGGGCCAGACTCTCCCATAGTCTCATTTGACACAAATCAAAATCAAAATCATTGACTTCTAGGTCAAAATGTGAAGTTTATTTTTAACCAGCCCAGATAGATAGAGGTAAAGTATGTAAATATAATTTTATTGTAGTTGGTCAGGGTGTGTTTATTCTTTAAGGCTATTTAATACTCTAAGGCTTTTAAGCAAAGGTGGAATCTTAAAATTTAAGAAAATAATAATCTTTTTTACAGATATAAAACAGTATCAGGTAGCGTTTTTACATAAAGTTAGATGATTTTAAATCTTAACGAGTGCCTAGAAAAGATTCCAGACAAGGGAATGTCTACATATAACATGACTCAGCTTAATTTAGGGAAACCCATCTGTCACGGCATAATTGTAAAGACTGAAGCTCCTGCCTTACCAAGTGTTAGTATTCAAAGAACTAAATATTCATAAGTTTCAAATATGTTGAAACTGCTTCTCTTCAATAAAGGGATTGGTCATATTAAAACCAGAGAACACAGTACTTGTAATGCTATTGAACATTTATCGACCAGTTAGTCTGTGCTAGACACGATGCTAAGCCCTCTGAGGGAGTTATTTCATTTAATATGCTAAGCCCTCTGAGGGAGTTATTTCATTTAATCTTGCGTTGTTTTAGTAAGGTGCGATTAGTTCCATTTAGAGATGAGAGCACTGAGGTCTTGCTGCCTTCACAGCTTCGCCTCAGTTCAGTCCTATTTAGAAAAACAGGAAATGCATCTTTTAAAGCACTGCTAATATCTCAGAGTGCAGTGGAAAGAGAAGTTTAGGAGTCAAGAGAGCTGTGCTTGAGTCTCCACTGGAAACTCCCTGAGGGTAGGGACTCTGTGTTGGTTACCGCTCCATGGCCAACACCCGTCCGCATAATAAAAACTTGGTGAGGCTCCACGGAATGCCAGAGGCAGGGAGAGAGTGAAGGTGCCGCCGGCAGTGTTGATCCCGCCGGGTGCTTTAACCCCTCAGGGCCCTATGCATGTGGCATTCCTTTCCTAGAGTAACAGCTTCCTTGTTTCTAAAAGCAATGGGAGGTATCACAGTAAAACACTCAGCTGCACAACACCTTTAAAATAAAGATAAAAGGTCAAGAGCGATGGACTTTAAGAAGAGAGAAAACTATTTCCGAAGTCCAGGCTAAGAATAGCTGCTTGGTCTGGGCGTGGAATTTAGCCTGGAAGTCGCTGCAGCGACAGAGCCTCTGTGGATTGAAAGCATCCCACCTACCCGCTCTTCTGCGCATTTGGCCAGAGCAATCTGCTCCTGGAGGAGTCCTGGAGGAAAGAAGAGAAGAGCCCAAAATATCAGGCTTGCTGTGTAATTATTTTTAATGACTAAATCATCCCATTTCTAGATGGCCATGCTGGGTCCATTTCAGAGTATATGATCGAAAGTCCAAATGGCCGGAAAACCTTGGGAAGACAAAAGGCTTCCTTCTCTAGTGAAACCTGAAACACCGTGTTGAATGGAGGCATTAGAACAGCCCCCAGTTAAGGAAGAGTTCTAAAGAGCAGGTCTAAAAAAATCTAAAACAACCAAGTCACAGCAAACCCTCAGTACCCACCTAGCAGCACAAATTAGCTCCAGGCCTCTCTAGCAGAATGGGTACTGGGAACAGCAGAGGCCATGAGAAAAGTAGTAGAGAAATGTTCGACCGCCCTCACACAAACCCAGCTTAAGGTGCTCACTAGCTGCCTGCAGGAGATTGATTGTTTTGGGTTCGGACACAGCAATTTGATAAGAAAAGAGCCTCAGCCAATGGTGAGGAAGGTAAATGATTAACGATGTTACTTCCACAAACAGCACCGACCCGAGACATTTGGGTTACACATTGAAAAGGAATCACTGGAACCAGCGAGACTCTATCCTGAGAAAATCTTCTGGATCCTTTGACCACGAGCTTTTACTTTCCCCGAAGCTACTCCCTTTCTTAACTTGGACCTGGTTGCACTTCGGAGATCAGAAGGAGGCCTCTTCCAGCGCATTGAAGATACGCTCCTATTTCTTCAGCGTTTATGACGATGTTTGTTCAGCTGCTTCCTTCCATAACCTTTTCTGTTTGCAGACTCAAAATCAGGTCGTGGGTGATTCAAAGAGCTACGTGGCAGAAATGTGCTGACCCACCTCGCAGCACTCCTGTGCGTCTGCATTTCACACCTCTGCATGGTCATCCTGTAAATCCGTTCACTGGAAAAGTTCCAGCAGCTTAGTGGCCCATTTTCCAGACTGTGATCTGAGAACATCTGGAGGTCCAACCAGAATGCGCATTTTCTCACTATCTTCCTAAGCACCATTCAATGTGCTGCATCCAGGTTACTATTAGTAATCAGGGAAATGAAGGGAAAAAATGTGAAGAAGTCACCATTTCACTTGGAAAAATCACCAGTACAAATGTATAATCAAATGACATGAAATCACAACTGTGCCTCTTAACATTATATCATACCCGGGGGACTGGAACTCTTGGGAAAATTGTAGCGGAAATTTAAATTTTTAATTTAATTAATAGATAGAGAATGCAGGAGTGTTAGTTATTCTTCCCATACCCTTCTTTTTCCTAGTTCAGTAAAGTCATTTCACCTGAAGATTTAAATATGAAAAATCCAATTATTTATTTTGAGTAATGCATTTCTGGTAACACTCAGGAAGCTGGGTAGAGAAATTAGCAGCCTCAGGTTGTATACAGCAGACGGTGGGAATTAATAATTAATGAAGAAAATATACTGTGACATTATGAAATAATTTTTCTTGGATGTTTTAGCTTGACGTATAAGTACACAGTAGGTGTTCACATTCAATAAGTAATGTGCCAGAAAGTAAGAGCAAAACTTCAAACTCGTTCCTCTGCCTTCTGGAAAGACAAATGCTCACTCTGCCTCAGTGAATCCTTCAAAGCCTTCCCTTGGTTTGTGTGTCTGTGTGTGTAGTGGGAGCAGGATGGGGATGGGAATCGCAATGCTTTTCTCTCTCTCATTCTTCCTTTTCTGAATTTCTGCTGTTCTGTCCAATACTTCTATTCATTTTGTGCGCATGTGATCACATGAATGGTACTGTAAAATCCTGAAACAAGGTGAGTATACGCCAAGATCTCAGTCACCAGAATCGGCATTTCACACGGATCTCATAGGTACTCTGCTGCTGTTCAGAACAGCCAGCTGCATTAGCACAAGGATAGAGAACATAAGGCTTAGAAGCAGAGCTTGATTTGCCAACCACGTCACACATTTACCCACGAAGCCGAGAGTCCAGCATGTTCATATTAGACCACATGTACAGAAAGGGCCAACAGCAAGAGTGTGATGATCGCCCCAACCCGTTTTACATGGATTCAAAAAAACTTGGAGCAGTCTTCGCAGTTTAAGAGGAAAAGAAGATATTCCAAGGATTGAGGCCAGGTTTTGGCTTTGAAAAGGAACACGTTTTGGAAACTGAGCACATTTCAAAAAAAGCGCAGTTCCAAAATCTTTATGTGTCACATATGGAGGATGGATTAAACCTAATCTGCATTGTCCCATAGCAAGCAATAGGACCAATGGTAAAAGCTGTGGGAAGGCAGATTCCAGCCACGCTTGGAGAAGTCTCTGGGAAGGGAACAGGCCTCTAGAAACTGTGGTTACCTCCATCACGGGGATGGCCCGTCTTGTAGGGTGACTGGAGGCTGACTGGAATTGCCTGACCTGCAAAGCCCTTTTCCACCCTGGGAGTCCATCATTCGATAACAGAAATGGCAGTAGAGGGGCAATTAATGCAGGAGGAGAGATGTTTGAAGTGGAATTGATGCACAGTATCTGCACTTGGGCCATGTAGAGTCTGGGGTTGCCATGATGCGTGGGTGGGCCTTGCCCTCCCTGAGGTTAAGCTCTAATATTTTTAATTTTGTGCTACGTGTCAGGGAAACGCCCTTTTCTTTCTTTGTTGTGTTATAGAAGATAAATGAAATGACCAGGAGCCTTCAAGGATTACTTGAAGGTCATCTCAAGCCCCTGATGATGATGATGATGATGACGATGACAATGTTTTTTTATTGCATTTTAGGTTTTGGGGTACATGTGAAGAACATGCAAGATTGTTGCATAGGTACACACATGGCAGTGTGATTTGCTGCCTTCCTCCCCATCACCTATATCTGTCATTTCTCCCCATGGTATCTCTCTTCAACTCCCCACCCCGCACTGTCCCTCCCCTATTTCCCCCAACAGACCCCAGTGTGTGATGCTCCCCTCCCGTTATTATCCATGTGTTCTCATTGTTCAACACCCACCTATGAGTGAGAACATGCGATGTTTGATTTTCTGTTCTTGTGTCAGTTTGCTGAGAATAATGGTTTCCAGGTTCATCCATGTCCCTACAAAGGACACGAACTCATCATTTTTGATGGCTGCATAATATTCCATGGTGTATATGTGCCACACTTTCCCTGTCCAGTCTATCATCGATGGGCATTTGGGTTGATTCCAGGTCTTTGCTATTGTAAACTGTGCTGCAATGAACATTCATGTGCATGTGTCCCTATAGTAGAATGATTTATAATCCTGTGGATATATACCCAGTAATGGGATTGCTGGGATCAAATGGAATTTCTATTTCTAAGGCCTTGAGGAATCGCCACCCTGTCTTCCACAATGGTTGAACTAATTTACACTCCCACCAGCAGTGTAAAAGTGTTCCTATTTCTCCACATCCTCTCCAGCATCTGTTGTCTCCAGATTTTTTTAATGATCATCATTCTAACTGGTGTGAGATGGTATCTCAATGTAGTTTTGATTTGCATCTCTCTAATGACCAGTGACGATGAGCATTTTTTCATATGTTTGTTGGCCTCATATATGTCTTCTTTTATAAAGTGTCTGTTCATATCCTTCACCCAGTTTTGAATAGGCTTCTTTGGTTTTTTCTTGTAAATCTGTTTTAGTTTTTTGTAAATTCTGGATATCAGCCCTTTGTCAGATATTCAGACTGCAAAAATTTTTTCCCATTCTGTTGGTTGCCAATTCACTCTAATGACTGTTTCTTTTGCCGTGCAGAAGCTGTGGAGTTTGATTAGGTCCCATTTGTCTATTTTGGCTTTTGCTGCCAATGCTTTTGCTGTTTTGGTCATGAAGTCCTTGCCTACTCCTGTGTCCTGAATGGTTTTGCCTAGATTTTTCTTCTAGGGTTTTTAATGGTATTAGGTCTTATGTTTAAGTCTTTAATCCATCTGGAGTTAATTTTAGTGTAAGGTGTCAGGAAGGGGTCCAGTTTCTGCTTTCTGCACATAGCTAGCCAGTTTTCCCAACACCATTTATTAAACAGGGAATCCTTTCCCCGTTGCTTGTTTTTGTCAGGTTTATCAAAGATTGTATGGTTGTAGATATGTTGTGTTGCCTCCGAGGCCTCTGTTCTGCTCCATTGGTCTATATCTCTGTTTTGGTACCAGTACCATGCTGATTTTAGTGAATGCTGCAATCCCTCATCTCTCCCCTTCAGAACCAAGGTATCCGCTCATCCAGCCCCCCAGAGTGTGCACTGCTGAGGGCTCACAAGTGAGTCTGTCTCCAAGAATGGCTTCCCCCACTACTGCCTCTCTCCGTGTGGGGAGCCTGCAGGCAGTGGGTGGATGCAGGGCTCCCAAGCTCCAGACTCCTTGTCTTCCTTTGGGACAACTAGAAGGTGTTATCTCAGCACCTGTGGCCTCTGCTGAAGCTCTCTCAGAGTTCACTTTCTCCCTTTGTCCAATTTTTCCTCTCCTGCTCCCTTACAGATATGACAACTAAGGACACATTCCCAAAACCCCTTCAGTAAATCCCCTCCTTACCGTGTTTCTAGAGAACCAGCCTAATGCAGAGGAGGATGATGTATCGGGGCGGGGTACAGTGGTGGCAGTGGAGAAGGAAAACCACTGCGTTTCGTTAGCACTGTCCTTTACACTAGCAAGTAAGAAGATTCACATTTGGTCTGCATAGCAGCTCGTGATTGGGCAGAGGCCTAAATCACTCTCAATCTACATCAAAGAATCAAGGGACATAAAGTCAGGAATCTGCTCCTGGTCACGTAATTAGGGATCAATTTTATAGTAAATTCTGCTTTCTGATTCCCATTTTACTGTCATTTCACCTGATTACAGTGCCCTACACATCACAGAAATCAGAAAAAAGCATTTGTTGAATATATTAGTGTGATTTCATTGGCCCCTTATCCTTCCATTTTTTCCTACTAATCCAAGGGATCAGGACAAAAAGGAGAAAACTAGTATATATTGATGGCCCTGATTTTGCAAGGTAGTCATGGTCTCGTCTTTCAGAACATTTGCATATCCTCAGTAGCTCGCGGGACCAACTTGTTCTGTTTAGAGACTAGAATGACTTGTTTATGAATAATGCACAAGGCAAAGAAAAAAGAAAAGTTATATAAAAAAACTCTGGAAAGATTTCCATGCCACGCTGAAAGGCTCTGGATCTGTGCTGATCGTAGCCCGGGATAGCTTGAGTAACGGGTGGTAATGGTGGGGGAGCTTCGGTCCCTCAGCTAGGTGAGGGTGCCTGAGGACCACTGTGAGTGGAGATGTTTCCACCAAGTCCTCAATTAAAAAAGAAAACTGTAGGGAAAATCCCCCTTCTTCTGCAGAGCATGTGAGCTCTGAGCGATGTTGGTGATGATATAAATGCACTGATGTAGCAAGATGAATTTTAAAATGTTTTGTCTGAGTCCCCGTTTGATGCGGCGTGGCTGATTAAAATGTGCCTGACGACATGATTCCCCTCCACTCAGATTGTGCCTGAATGCAGTTCTTGTTTGGCTGGTAAGCCGTGGACTTGAACCCCTTTCAGGCCAGCTTGTTTAGCCGCAGAAAGACTCCCTGGGGTGACGTGGGATGTTTCACTTTGTCGGAGGTTCAGGTGAAGACATTCTATAGCCACTGAGAGAGGAAATCTTGAGCAAGCTAGGTCCTCGCAACTGAGAAAATCAAAACCAACCCTTCTTTTCTTCACTGTGGACTTAGACCCAATGTAAAGAACAGCTGGAAACAAATGGTTTCATGAACCTCAGGAGCAACTCTGTAGTTAGATTTTCAAGGGCTGCGGCTGCTGATAAGGTAATTTAGCCTCTAGACCAGGTAATGTTTCCTCCCCTCCCTCAGAGCAATGAAAAATATAGTCCCTTTATTCTGATACAGGGGAACTGTAACCAAAATGATCAAAATGACTTATCCTAGATCAATGGCAAAAAGAAAAATAACAAAAACACTGGGAATGTCACCATTTCTTTCTGATCGACTTTCGGGAATCTGATCCAAATAAACAGGAGTTGCTACATTTATGGACAATTCATTGAAACGGTGCTGAAGTCAGACATTTTGCAGAGTAGAAAAATCAGGTGATTCTTTAACCTGGAAAGTCACACATTTTTAAGCCTAATTTCTCATCTGTCAAATGAAAATAATTTCTACTTGGCAGGTTTTCTATAAGAAACAGATTCAATATTTCTAACATTTGTAGCTGGTGCCTGGCACGTAGTACTCTGCTAAATAAATTCCAGTGACTGTTATTACACTGTGTTTTGAATATTATAAATGGCACTCAGTACGGTCAAAAACAGAACAAAATGAACAAAAAAATAAAGATGTTCTCCATGCGCCTAATAATTCTCTGAGATTTTAGGCTTTTGAAGGCTGCAATACCGCTTTAGCTTGCTGGTGGTCTGAAGCTGCCGCAAGGGCCTGACCTATACTCGGGCGAGGGTGCAGAATCCGGAGAGCCTGAATGAAGAAGCGATGCCTGTATTTGGAGATGCAATGAAATCCCATGTGCTCCCCTCAGAAACTGACGGTTAAAGAGAACCTGGAGGCCCCCGATGAATCCCAGAAACCAGGTGTAGGGATCAGTCCTCCTGCCACTCTGGTGGGGCCAGGATGCACCTTGGCATGAGGGTGTGTGTTGGGAGATATTACTCTGGAAGATTCTTCTAAAAAGAGCAATCAGGCCAGGTGCAATGGCTCACACCTGTAATCCCAGCACTTTGGGAGGCTGAGGCAGGTGGATCTCCTGAGGTGAGCAGTTCAAAACCAGCCTGGCTAACATGGTGAAACCCCATCTCTACTAAAAATACAAAAATGAGCTGGGTGTGGTGGCAGGTGCCTGTAATCCCAGCTACTTGAAAGGTTGAGGCAGGGGAAGCTCTTGAACCTGGGAGAAAGAGGTTGCCATGAGTCAGAATGGTGCCATTGTACTCCAGCCTGGGCAACAAGAGCAAAACTCCATCTCAATAAAAATAAATAAAAATGAAAAGAGCAATCAGTCTGGAGAAGATTTGGTAGGATCTTTTCAACGTATCACACCTATCCCTTTTTGTTGTTGATTCAACTTTATCATGGTAGATTCAGTCTAAATCGAGCAGAGGAGTTTTCAGACAATTCAGTAAAAAGAGGAAAAAAAGCATCCAGAGACGTAGTTTAATTGACCTTTTCCACCAGCATCTTGGGAATTCCTCCATGTATGAATCGAGTTCAGTTGAATTGTCCCTGCCTTAGTTTTTCAGACCCAACTGAGCAGGAAACAACAGCTTTATTCTCAAAAAGGATAAGAGCTGTAACACTGTAACTATTCCCAGTCAAATTGTGTCCCATCAAAAGATACTTTGAAATCGCTGTAAATGTAACAAGGTAAGATGAGGTCACAGGGATTAAGGTGGGCCCTCATTCAGTGACCGCTGTCCTTATGAGCAAACAGAAATCTGGACACAGACACACGGGGAAGACGTGTGTGCAGATGGAGGCCGAGATGCGGGTCACGCTGCCACAAGCCAGGAAACACCAACATTGCTGGCAGCTGGGAGTTCTAGGAGCCTTCGGAGAGGGCATGGCGCTCCCCACACCTCAGCTGCTGATGCCTTGTCTCCCGTACTGTGAGAAAAACATCTGCTGTTTTATGTCACCAGGTCTGGGGTGACAAATGCAGTAATCATAGCTCTTTTGATACCAAAAATGAGGACCCTAAGAGTTAAGTAGGTTGCCCAAGATGACCTAACTAGTAAGAGGTATTCCTACCCTGTGACACTACTAAAAGAAGCTACCAAAGCTTCTCTTAGTACCTAGCTTCTCTTAGTACCTAAGCTTCTCTTAGTACCTAGCTTCTCTTAGTACCTAAGCTTCTCTTAATACCTAGCTTCTCTTAGTACCTAAGCTTCTCTTAATACCTAGCTTCTCTTAGTACCTAAGCTTCTCTTAGTACCTAGCTTCTCTTAGTACCTAAGCTTCTCTTAATACCTAGCTTCTCTTAGTACCTAGCTTCTCTTAGTACCTAAGCTTCTCTTAATACCTAGCTTCTCTTAGTACCTAGCTTCTCTTAGTACCTAAGCTTCTCTTAGTACCTAGCTTCTCTTAGTACCTAAGCTTCTCTTAGTACCTAGCTTCTCTTAGTACCTAAGCTTCTCTTAGTCCCTAGCTTCTCTTAGTACCTAAGCTTCTCTTAGTACCTAGCTTCTCTTAGTACCTAAGCTTCTCTTAGTACCTAGCTTCTCTTAGTACCTAGCTTCTCTTAGTACCTAAGCTGCTCTTAGTACCTAGCTTCTCTTAGTACCTAAGCTTCTCTTAGTACCTAGCTTCTCTTAGTACCTAAGCTTCTCTTAGTACCTAGCTTCTCTTAGCAGCTTCACAAATTTCTGAGCTCCAGTCAGCTGACTTCTCTGCTTGGCCTTTATATCAAACCACAGACAAACCAGCCTGACTTGTTCATTTAAAATGTTCTATTTCATGCATGCAAGACCTTGAAAAGGACCAAGTGAAATTACAGATGACGCCAAATGTATTCCATCCTGCTTTCCTCTCACTAGAGTTCGAGGAACTCTAGTTCCTCAAACTGAGAACACTTCTTTTCTGACTCACGGAAATTGAGAAGTTTCCTAAAACAAGTCCACCTCTTCTCACTGAATTGTTCTAATATTCCTCAGTGCTTCCTCCACAGATCCTCTCAGGAAAACTCAAATCTTTCTTTGACTTTTTATAAAGTCAGTTTACTATTGCTATTTTTAACAGCCGTTTTCTTACGGAAAATATGTCAATTCCTTGAAGAATACACAATTAAAAGGAAATGTATATGTAACTCAATCACTCATTATTAAACATTGTTCTTGTAGGGTGTACCTCCTTACTGTTTTTTCTATGACAGTAGAAAAATTTTACTTACAAAATGGAATCGTGCCGCCATACATTTTTATGGGTTTCTTATTGGTGGTATTTATTTAAAATACAATGTGAACAATTGTAAACCAAAAAGTGTCTGAAACAGGTCTCAATCAATTTAGAAGTTTATTGTGCCAAGGCTAAGGACATGCGTGGGAGACAGGCCTTCTCCAAAGATGGTTTTGGGGGCTTCAGTATTCAAAGGGAAAAACCAAGCCAGAGGGGAAAGAAGGAAGGTTTGGTCACACCACTGAATCGACTTGTTGCAGGAGGAAAGGAGCAGGCAGGGGAAGGGTCAACACATGTTCCTCTGATACTCCGTAAATCAGCAGCGTACATAAGACAAGGGGAACGTAGAGTAGCTCCCTGTGGAGATAGTGAACCTTCTGTCTGTAGCTGTCGCTTAGGAATGGTAGGAAAGGCTGCTTCCTGCCTGGCTCAGCTTTCAGCTTAATTTTTTCCTTTGCCATTGTGAATTGGGGTCTCGAATTCTTATTTTATTTTCCTTTCTTTAATGCCATAAATTGGAAAGTTCTAGGTTAAAACATAAAATCTTTATGCTCCCAGCATTCTCAGAACTTTCAGAATGCTGAGGCACACTCCGAAACCCTAGGGCGGGAGCGTGGTTTGCAGGATTTCCCTTGCTCTGCCCATGGTGCCCTTGTAGAATAGCCTGTCCTGGAACAGACTGTGGAAAATGTCATTCTACAGCATCAACAGTTTCAACACTGAGCCTCTCCCGTGCTGTTGATGTGCCGCGATCTATTTAGTCAGTCCCTGATCATAGAAGTCAAGGTGTTATCATTAATGCACTTCTTGCATATTTTGTCAAGTTCCAATCCTATTTCTTTCGTAATATCCCAGGAGCAATGTCTCTGCCAGGCACATGGCAGCCATGTCAACCTTATGCGTGTCTGTGAAAAGTCAGTGAATACAAAAAAATACCGAAAATACTGAAAACAGAAGCAGGGCACCCACTTCAGAAGCACTGTGTGCCATCTCTCCGGATGCCCTGGACAGCGTTTCCTCATCTTTGGGGTCTCAGGATCTTTTAGTTACCAATAAGGAACACAGAGCTCCAGACTTCCTGGAACGGTTCAGGCTTCCATTTCCTCCGCTTTTCCCGGTGACCCTGCTGCATGCCAACTGGGGAAACGTGAGGATGATTATCAAACCCTAAATATTATCGTCATCGAGAAGCGCCGAACGCTGAAGGTGAAGAATTTCGAGACTATTGTAACCAACTAATTTCATTTTTCTTTTTTCTATACACAGAGTGTTAGAGGATGAAATTTAATCTCAATACATTTGAAAGATCTCTTCCGACGAATAATGGCTTAAAAACTCACGTTATGTTACAATCCCATTGGCAACCGTATTTTTTCTTTTTAGCGGAACAGAAAATAGTGGTACGTCTTGTCATTTATGGGTTCTTCATTTTGTTGATACCTCCTTAGGCAACCAGTATGAATACCTTGCACAGGAGAAGGTGTTTGACAAATGTTTTGTAATAATGACGAGTAATAAAAGTGACCAAAACATCAAACCCTGTGAATTACTCCATGAAAGCATATTTCCCTGGTAAATGGGTCCTAGAGCTATTTTTCCAAAATGTAAGAATGATCACACCTGGGCTCTTTTTAAAATTTGATGGTGGGGCTGAGTGCAGTGGCTCACGCCTGTAATCCCAGAACTTTGGGAGGCCGAAGCAGTCAGATCACCTGAGGTCAGGAGTTCAAGACCAGCCTGGCCAACATGGTGAAACCCCATCTCTACTAAAAATACAAAAATTAGCTAGGTGTGGCACACACCTGTAATCCTAGCTACTCAGGAGGCTGAGGTTGGAGAATCCCTTGAACGCAGGAGGTGGAGGTTGCAATGAGCTGAGATCAAGCCACTGCACTCCAGCCTAGGAGACAGAGTAAGACTCCATCTCAAAAAAAGAAAAGAAAAAAAAAAAAACCAACTCTATGCTGGCTTGCCATTTCCCGGAAGACAAGGTCCAACGTTCTTACCATGAAGAACAAGGTGTTTGACAAACAGTGACCCATCTACCCTGTCCACCTCCCTCCTCTGCTTCCTGCCATAGCCCAGACCTTGGTGACATGCCACCCAGGCCTCAGTGACGTGCCACCTCTTGCCCTCCCTGGCACTGCCTTTGCTTCCTGTCTCTCTGCAGTCACAGCTGCCACTTCCTCCACCTGGAAGTCCTGTCCCTGGCTTTGTGGATAGGCAAACTCCTCTTCAGCCACTTGGCTCAGCTCACGTGTGGCCCCTTCATGAACTTCGGGGACTGTTCATTTGCTCTCTCTGCTGCCCCTGCTCCCTGGGCATTGGAAGTCACTATTTGTTCTGTCACCCACCCAGCAGTGGCCAGTACTTTTAACAATCTGACCCTTGGGTTAGTTCAAGTTAAAGACCTGTTCGTCGGATTGAATCGAGGGATGGCCTTAAGGGGCAGATAGAATTCATTCACCTGGGACTCACGTGGCCCTCTCGTTCACTCATTTGTTCATTCGCCACCTCCGTATCCACACTCCAGGTACGATGCTGAGCCCTGGAAATGGGGTGAAGACAAGACAGAAAGTGTCCCTGCTGTCCTGCCGTTCCGAATCTCACAGGACAGACAGAGACTGAGTGAATAAAAGCACAAGCAAACATAACTGCGATGCGTGACATCCCAGGACAGCCAGGACTCTGCTCAGAAGTCTTAAAGAACAAGGTGGCTCTTTTCTCTTTTTTGAGACAGAGTCTCACTCTATTGCCCAGGCTGGAGTGCAGTGGCGCAATCTCAGCTCACTGTAACCTCTGCCCCATAGGTTCAAGCGATTCTCCTGCCTCAGCCTCCCGAGTAGCTGGGATTACAGGCGCCTGCCCCCATGCCCGGCTAATCTTTGTACTTGTAGTAGAGATGGGGTTTCACCATCTCAGCCCGGTTGGTCTCTAACTCCTGACCTTGCGATCCTGCCTCGGCATCCCAAGCGCTAGGATTACAGGTGCGAGCCACCGCGCCCAGGGCCCTCTGAGTCGCCTGAGAGGCTGTCTGCAAGGCCTCCTATGGTGCCTCCCGCAGGCAAGGTGTCTGCACATGCTGCTCCCTAGCCTCTGTCCCTGTCCCGCTGTGGTCCCAGCTCCCTACTGCTTCCCTAGCTGCAGGACTTGGGCATACCATGCGCCTCTTCTGAAGGCCAGCCCTGCCCTGGCAGCCCCTTGGCATCTGGTCCATAAAGTCCCCACTAGATTTTATGAAAGGGTTAAATGAGGGAAAGAACTGGGGTTACCGAGACAAAGGGAAACTGGTGCCGATTTATATTAGAGGGTGGGGAGGACACCCGCCAGGAAGGAAGGCAGAAGGCAGGAGTGAAAAGGCCTCCAGCCAACTGTTCACACAGGCCTGCGCGGTCCAGCTGAAGTTCCCACTCAGGACATTAGCGCCTGCTTCTCCTCTGCTGGAGCCCACTGGCCCTCGCCGTCTGGACCACTGTCTTGACGCGCACGTGCATTTGTGTTGCTTTTGTCGCTCTGGTCTATGGCCAGCTGATGTTTCTTACTGTATTAGAAGGTCCCAGAGGTCTGTGCCCACCCAGAGCTGAACCATAAATCAAAGATACAAAATTCAAAACAAAACCTAATACCATTTTATACTAATTCGTTTAACTGCCACGACAGCCTCAGAATTAGATAATCTGATCATCCTTATTAATGAGGAAATTGAAGCACAAAGAGGTTAAGTAATTTGCATATCACACAGCTAACAAATTGCAAAATATTTGAATCCACACCATTTATTTGTTCCATAAGTGAATGAACAAGTATACTTTGAGATATTGACATGAAACCAGCATAAGGAGAGATGGCAATACCTTGAGTCTGTGCTGAGAGCATAAGCACAGGGTCTGGGTAGGCAAGGACAGCCCCATGTGGTAATCAAGGAAGGCCACCGAGTCAGCCTGGAGGATCCCTGCACTGATAAGTGACCAGCCAGGACCGAAGGCTCAGTGACAATATCAAGAAATGAGATAGTACTTTCTTTATATCCAGACTGACATGAGGTGGTAGAGGCAGCTGATTGTCCATCCACTTCCTCTTCTCAATTTATTTCTCAATAGTAGAACACTGACTTACCTGGGACCACTCGGCGCCCAGCTGAAAGACTGCATTTTTGAGACTTACTTGTCACTCAGGATGCAATGAGGTATCAGCAGAAGTGCCAGGTGGGAGTTGGGGGGAAGCTCTTCCAAAGAGGCCAACTCAGGTGGAAAATGGGCCCCTTGGCTCTCCCTCTCCTCTTCTTGCCTGGAACATGGACGTGATGATTGGAGCACAAGTAGCCATTCTGGACCATGAGAATTCTTGAGGATTGAAACCAGTTTCAAAAGATGGCAGAATAGAGAGTAGGAGCTGGAGTCCTGATAATCATAAGGCCAATTTTCTACTAGCCTTGAACTGCTTATTTCTCACTTCCTCAGGTGAGAGAACAATATACCTCTGTCTTGTTTAAGCACTGTTATTTGAGCGTTCTCTTCTATGCAGCCAGTCCTAATCCTGTGATAAGACTTTTTCATGTGTTACCAAAAATTGAAGCGCAACTTGAGTTTTGCTTCCAATTGTTGAGTTTAAAATTTTTGGCCGGGCACAATGGCTCATGCCTGTAATCCCAACACTTTGGGAGGCTGAGGCAGGCAGATCACCTGAGGTCAGGAGTTTGAGACCAGCCTGACCAACATGGAGAAACCCCATCTCTACTAAAAACAAAAACAAAAAAAATTAGCCGGGCGTGGTGGTGGACACCTGTAATCCCAGCTAATCAGGAGGCTGAAGCAGGAGAATCGCTTGAACCCAGGAGGTGGAGGTTGTGGTGAAAGAGATCGCACCATTGCACTCCAGCCTGGGCAACAAGAATGAACCACCATCTCAAAAAAAGACTTTTTCATAGATCTTCTTTGAAAGGACACATTCCAAGCCGTCTCACATCTCTTAAACATGGTTCCCGTTATTCTCTTGGCTTATGGACTCTTTCCTATGTCTATCCTTCATTAAGTTCTCCATATCCTTCAAGATGCAGCTCAGGTGTCAGCTCTTAGACGAATTTTTTCAATCCACCTTCATGCCTCAGGAAACCTGGTTGTGAAATGATTTTTCATGCTACTTTAAACCTCACAAGGAATGTTTCTAAAGTTAATCATCTTCCTTTGATGTAGGAATATCCAGAAGAACGTTCTCATTTCAAAGCAATGATCCGGCAATTAGGATGCCAGAGTCTGACTTTTAAAACATAGGCATTGGATTCTGATCTGGGTAGCCTTGGTAAAAGGATTACCGTTCCGGGTTATGGCTCCCATGCGACATTCTGTAAGCATGCATAGTTCAGTTTTCCTAGCTGCATGTGCTCTCCCTGGTAGGCCTTTAACTGACCATCTACTATTCCCAGTGTGGATTGAGGATTTTTGTTTTTCAAAAATATTTTCCACTTCGTATTGGTCCACTGGATTCTAAAATGTTGTATTAATACAACACTCGGGCCCATCTTTTTACCTTGATCAATGAATCTTACTGATCATGTGTTTCAGAAACACTTCTAGAGGACACAAGGTGACCCTCTAATTTTCACCTCTCTGAGATTTGCGCATTTGACTCCTGAGGGCTTTAACATGAGCCTCTTCAGGGTTTACAGAAGCTGGCCAGTTTCACCCAGTGCTTCATACTTTGTTTCAGTGGCTCAGGTGAAACCAGAAGCATTTGTTTTAAAATCCTTCTTGCCAGGCTTTGTTTGCTAAGCCTGGTGTGTTTCGTTACTAATTCAATAATGCCGTGACGGCAGAGCCTGGTGCTTTTTCTGTACCGGGTATGGTGGCACATTGCCCGGAAGTACCTGGGGGCCGCTGCTGCCACAGGACACAATGCTAAGTGGGAAAGGTCATGAGAGATACACTCTGTTAATGTGGTCAGAGTGCCTCTCCAAGAACAAAGCGTGGCCCCTCACAGGAGCGTGAAGCTGCCAGCCCTACTCTTTCCAGGTCGCTTTTTAAGCTTATCATTATGAAGCATAAACAGTCAAATTCCTTGGGAGCAACTGCAGCTTTTCCGAGTTGCTCACAGAATCTCTCACACTGCAGGTTTAATAAAAGCCAGGAGTCCTTTCTTTAGCCACAGCAAGATGTATTTGTGTGTTTGAGATTGCTTAGCAGGGCTGTGGGAGGGGTTAATTGTGGGGTTTTGTTTTCTTTTATTACTACTGGATAACATTATTTTTTTCCTACTTGGTACTGACACATATTAACACACTTTAAAATAAAGTAGTTCCTGTCAGCTGCTGCAATCATAGTCATTTGCAAGCCCAAAGCTTGAAAAACCTGAAATATTTAAAACAATGTTGTTTTTATTAGCCAGTGAAGATCAGGCCTTCCAGACATAGGACTAGCAAAACTTCTTCCTGTACCTCTTGCCACATTTTCTTCATTCCTCTTAAACTAGAGAGTATATGGAACTTCTAGAAGGTTCTAATAACTACTAATGGGCTACACACACAGTATTTTTATGTTACTAGGTTTTGCTTTCTATCTAGTTTTTTAAACAGTTTTATATTGCTGATGTTTACCTTCTTATTATTTGCCCTCTGGTGAGGTTTTGTTCTTCTGTGATCATTTACTCATTTCAAATTCATTTGATAAGTGAATTTCCAAAAACCCTCAACTCTTCTGTGTTTGTCTGGATTTTGGACACCTCTGATTTATAAAGGTCATTCTGGACACGGGTCAGGTTCATTCTTCTTCAGGGGATATGAAGGCTTTGATTAGTAGCCTGTGGGTCAGTCTGCTTTCCAGCATGTTTTTCTTGGGGTTGGAATCATAGAAATAAATCCAATTTGCTTAACTGAGATGCTTCACTCCTCCTCTGAAGGTGGTTGTCACGTTTCCCACCAACGTCCTATTTTGACTTTGTTCTTTTCATTGCGAGAGTAGCTAAATATGCAAGGTTTAGGAATAACCTTTGGAATATTGCATTTGATTTGTTTTTGGAATTAGAAAATTCAATCTAAGCTTTATAAAAGTCTCTGCTATCTCACAAGCCATGCTTAAACTCCAGTCTCTAAGTTAAGTCACACGAAGTGCCTCTTTGTTGTGCCACGGGCCAGATCTGGTGGGTCCCAGCTGTGGAGTCCACAGCAGCAGATGCGACTAGACAAGAGCCTATTGCTTCAAGCAATGGCATCTTGCTGAATTAAGGAACCAGACTAATAAGGATTTCAAAATATGAACCAGAGGATGAATGGTTTCAGATGAGGATACAGGGAAGCAGTAAATGTAGGGAAATAGCAAACTTATTTTAAGGAAGCGCAAAGTTATGTTTCCAATACGCTCTACCAAAGTGGCTGCCTCATAATAACAACAGTAGCAGTCACTTCACTTACTCCATAACTTACCGAGCTCTTTCGTTTCAACTCTGATAGACAGTTATGTCCCCATCAAGTAACCTTCAATCTGTGTCTGTTCTAAACACTATTTTATTCTCATTTTGTTTCATTTTTTTAAACTTTGTGTCTTAAAAACAAAAAATTTAAACTTATAGAAAAGTGGAAAGAATGGTGAAAGAAACTGAAAATATCCTCACTTAAGATTCATCAGGTGTTAGTATTCTGAACATCTGTGTTTGCCTTCAGTAGACGATAGACAGATGATAGGTAGATTGATTGATGTGTAGGCGCGTACACGGTGTAACTCAAAACAGAAGCTAGAAAAATAAATAGCTCTCTCTCCGTGTGTGTGTGTGTGTGTGTGTGTGTGTGTACTATTAGAGCACATATGTGTGTCTATGTATTCTCTGATAGCATTATATTTGTTTGAAAATCCTTCTAAACAAATATTTGTTTTAGAAAAGTATATTATGGTATGGTAGTCTGTGTGTTCATACTGAAAATAATTTCTGAGTGAAGATTCTCACACACTCTGTATTTTCATTTCATAATAAAAAACAAAGCAACTAGCGGTGTGAATTATAGGGCTCCCTTTATATGTTAGTGGATATCTTAATAACTTTTTTTTTTGAGACGGAGTTTCGCTCTTGTTACCCAGGCTGGAGTGCAATGGCACGATCTCGGCTCACCGCAACCTCCGCCTCCTGGGTTCAGGCAATTCTCCTGCCTCAGCTTCCTGAGTAGCTGGAATTACAGGCACGCGCCACCATGCCCAGCTAATTTTTTGTATTTTTAGTAGAGACAGGGTTTCACCATGTTGACCAGGATGGTCTCGATCTCTTGACCTCGTGATCCACCCACCTCGGCCTCCCAAAGTGCTGGGATTACAGACGTGAGCCACCGCACCTGCCCAATAACTTTTAATAATATGACAAATTTAATTATAATATTTAAATATTTATATAAACATTAAATATATATTAAATATATATATAAACATTAAATATATATATAAACTTGTTATGACCATTTTGTTTAAAATTCCACACTAAGACAATCTCAATAGAGAAAACAGGCAAAAACTATGAAGGGAAAATTTTACAGAAGAGGAAACCCCAAA
This sequence comes from Callithrix jacchus, assembly GCF_049354715.1. NCBI lineage: Eukaryota > Metazoa > Chordata > Mammalia > Primates > Cebidae > Callithrix > Callithrix jacchus. The sequence goes on from NC_133504.1 coordinate 5,641,016, forward strand.
AGCCACCAAGAATGAAAAGGTATTCTGTTTGTCAGTAAATAGAGAAACACAAGTTCAACAGTAATGAGCTATTACTCTGCACCTATCATATTAGCAAAATTTTAACACTAGATGAGGCCAAGTGTCCTTGTCATAGCTGACTGGACCAAGGCACAGGGCGGTCCAGATATAAAGCTGCTGGCCACATCAGTGGTATCTCGTCTTACTCAGAAAGATGGGCTGGAAAAACCATACTCATCTCTTGGAAATCTGTGTTTAGCACATTTTAAAACAAATAGGTTCTGAAGGAGAATAACTGACAGGGGCCTGGGCTAGGGCAGCGCCACGCTGATGGGCCCCAGTACACGAAGTTACAAGGGGAGAGGCTTAGGGCAGGCGAAGGAGCCAAGAGCACTGGAAGCAGAGCTGCAGCTCTGGAGTGATGTGGGAAGACCAACGGAGAAGCCGGGAGCCAAGCTGGGGGCAAAGAAGGGAAAGGGTTTAGTCTCAGGTTCTGCCAGCTTCCCAGTTCCATTCAGTGCGGCCTCGGGGGGTTCCAGTTCTCTTTGGAGGAGCAGGAATTAGAGGTGTGGGGGAAGAGGAGATATGAGAAAAGGGATGAAGGCCTTCGAAATTCTGAAGGAAAATGACTTCAGAGATTTTTTTTTTTTTTAGTAAAAAACAAAGACAGGGTCTCCCTCTGCTGCAAGCTGGAGTGCAGCAGTGTGACCACGGTCACTGCAGCCTCGCCCTCCCAGGCTCAACCAGTCCTCCTGTTGCAGCCTCCAAAGTAGCTGGGACCACAGTGTGCACCACCACACCTGGCTAATTGTTTGAATTTTTTTTTTTTTCTTTGTAGAGATGGGGTCTGTTGCCCAGGTTGGTCTCAGACTCCTGGGCTCAAGTGATCCGCCTGGCTCAGCCTCCCAAAGCCCTGGGAGTAAGTCGTGAGCCACGGCCAGAGATCCTCATACCTTGCCAAGCAGTCAATCAAGTGTGAGGGTATAGAGACATTTTCAGGCACACAATGAAAAGAACAGCCCCCCAAAACATCAAATGAACCTAGAGTTTTCCCGACATCCTTCTGTAACCTGCCAACATTTTCTCAAAATCTCTTGAATTCTTCTGAAGTGATAAGTCAACAAATGTGTGACATTGAAATGGGAATTAAAACACAGACTTCACCATCCAGTCCTCAGTACCTCTTCATACAGAGCTGTAGGTCCTCACTCAAAGGTACTGAGAAACTAGACTATTTCAAGCATGGAAGGCAAAGAAGACATGGCCAGGAGCTGCCAGAACAGTCTGGGAGTCAGACCTAGAAGGAGAATTCCTAAGAACTCAGCAGCGCATGACAAGGCCTGTAATTGCAGAGGTGGACCCCAATACAGGCGAGGCATGGAAGACGTCGCTCATACTCCACCTGGGAGAGTCACTAGTGAGGTGGTCATTTCGGGCCAGGTGTTGAAAGACAGAGGAGCAGGTAAGGATGGGGGTTACAGTGCTGGGGTGAGGAGCAGTCAGACTGAGAAGCTTTTCAATAGTAGCAGCATCTGCAGGGCAAGGAAGCATGAAATGGTGTGTAATGCAGGATTCTGAAATGTGGGCAGTGAAGAGGAGAATGGGAGGCTGAGGGTGAAGGTGGGGGCACACTCAGCAGCAGCAAATGCAAGATAACTTCAGGGAAGGGAAGTGCAGTGAGAAGAGGCAGACTGGCTTGAGGTGATCTGAAGGGGTGAGAACTCTCCCCAGCAGGAAAGCTCCACCCACTTGTCTTCAATGGACTGGCTGATCCTGGGCACTCAAACCTACCTAACATGAATCTGGCTAGGGAGGAAAGGGAGCGGGCATCCCCAAATCTACATCCACAGGATTCCTACACGGTCAAAATGTGGGGATTAATACTGAAGGTGGGAGTGTTAACATGGGTAGAGAAACGCAAACCTAACAGAATCCTAAATCAATGACTACTTAGCAAATAAAACATCTGTATTTGCAAGTCCAAAGTGCGAACATAACTCTTTCAAACAGATTGTTAGAAACAAAATTAATGGGACAGTGCCTTGGTGGCCAGACGGTACCGAAAAAGAAGAAAAGGCTGGGGGTTTTGCAGAAGATTTAAGTTGTTAATGGCATTAATCATGGGAGATTCCCAGAGGAGGTGAAATTTTATGGAAGGGTGGAATGTGAGCCACCTTACTAAGGAAGTAAAACTATTCTTGCCTTGAAGGTAATGTTTAAAGTCAAAGAATTTTTAATTAGGTTCCGGTTTTTTTTGAAGAATTCTTAATTTACAAATAAGATTGAGTTAAAGAATCATTTTCTGCAGTAAAACAATGGAATTTTTTAAAAATTCTATTTTAAATTGCATAAAAAACATCTTAAAATAATCAGATGAGTCGTAAGCAAATGGATAGATCTTATTACAGTAGTCTACCTGATTTACTTACTATTCTGGCCCTACAGAACAAAGCACAGGATTTAGTTTAAATTAAGTGGCTACAAGATTATCATTTAAAAACAACTTTGCAGCTCTGCTCTGCACTCATTATATGACTGGAAGGTAGGACTTTAGACAATGCTTCCAGTTAGGGTCTGTCAAGTGATTTGCATGTTATTAACCTGGATAGCCATTAATAGGGCTTCACTTCCTCTGTTTCATACATAGCCCTGGCTTAGATAAAAAAGAGTTCTTCAGGAGAGCGGAAAAATCAGAGCACTTGTACTATCCGTGAAATGTGTAGAAGGATAACAGAAGCTACCCTCCTCAAAAAAAATGATGAGTTTGATGAAAAGAAATTAACAAGCTGTGTGGGTGTGCTGCACATGATCAGCCATGCCTGCTAAGTCTGTCTGTTGGTTGTTGCTATGGCTACGAAAAGCCAGTGGAACCCAATGAGCTGTCTGCAGCGGTGCTGAGAGGACCAGCCATTTTACTTATGGAAAACAGTGTGGCATATTCTGCTGAGCCTCCCCCTGGAAGAAGCCTCTTTTATACATCTCTTCGGGGAAGACAGAAGCAATGGGCATATTAATACACAATGATCACAGCCACGCAGGCCTGCAAGCTGCCATTTGGACAGGCTGTTGACTGCTGTTCCAATTAGCTGATTGGAGAATGTGGAATGCAGAGTGATAATGCTGCGTGTCTGCTATCAGGCAGCAGCAAAGGTTTTTGTCTTGGGAAGGCAAGCTTTCCCTGCAACATTATCTCAGCAGCTCCCTAGCCACTCACCCTGAAAACGAGGGATCCAAACGGAGGGTGTTGCCCTCTGCTGAGGCTGGTCCTGTGCGTGGCTGTGGCACATGAGCGGCAGGTCTGAAAAAGCAGGTGTGTGCTCGGACGGGCGCTGGACTGGAACGCAGGCGGACGCTCCCCAGTTTACCTGCTTCCTGTTAACAAACTGTGGGCTCCCAGGGCATAGCCTGCAGGCTGAGGCTGAGGCGGAGAAGGGGCTTCCCACTACTCTAACAGAGGTAAGCTTTTTTGACCTTTCTGAAAGCACAGCATAAAAATAACTGGGGCAAAACTCAGCGTGAAAGATTTACATCGATTGTGTGGTTTGGATTTACCAAACAAACAGACACAGACACATCGACACACACACATTTCTAGAAAATAGTATCAGAGGCATAGAGTTGTTTCCGTGAATTTTGGTTCTAACAATTGGAAGATAAAAAACATTGTTGTTATGCTGTGGGGTTTAAAATAAGTATCTGCTGTTTTAACAGACCACGATGGCTTGTTCTGAACCCTCTTCGCAGCCAACAACATTTCTCGCTTGCGAACAATGGATTCTTTTGTGACCTGCACTTTGACTTATATTCAGAGAACTCCATGGAAAAGCAGTGGCACATAAATTGTGAAGCATTTCTTTTTACGCCTCGAAAATGATTTATTTAACTCTTAACACACCTATGTACACGCTTAAAGAATTCTGTTCTCTACGTAGGTCGTCATCGCCAGTGGATTCTGTACTTGCTTACTCTGGACTGAGGGTCTTGGTGTCCTGTTTGATCTCTTTGGGGTAGTTGTAAAGCAAACAGTGTAGACGGTGTAGGCATTGGAAGCCGTTCACACCTCCTGTCTGAGTGTCTGCATGCCTAGCTAGCCCAGAGCACAACACCCGCATTGTGCTCCCCCGGCTCAGAATCCAAGGAAAGAAAGGAAGCGAAGTCTCTGCATTGAGTTCTAGGACAGCTGAGGTATGTGGCGGTAAAACTTGTTTTCTTGCACGGTTTTTCTCACCAGCAGATAGGTTTCAGAGATAGAGTGAAACCGAAAACGCCACACAGCTCACATAGATGTGCGCTCGTACGTGGAGGAAATGTTTGCTGCCAGTTGCTTTGTAATAACAGCACAGACCCTGAATTACAGGAGGAGTTGCCTTGTAGTGACTATTTCCTTGATTTGTAGCCTCTGAGGAACAAAGCTGTTACTGTGGATTGAAACTGGTTAGTGAAATCAAAATCCCTAGTAAGGAAATGACCGAGTAAGGATTAGATTGTGTTTCAGCAATATTTCTCGCTTGCTTACCCAAGTCGGTTCTTTTGTTGTTTTGCTGTTCTGTTACCAAAAATGCCAGATCATTTATAATACTATTGAAAATATTTAATTTTAAAATGTTTGGTAGAAAACTTTGAATAAAACCCCTATCTACTAAAGATGAAATCTGCCATGAAATTTAAAAAAAAATGGTAACTGAGATCTGCTTCTAAGAAATATATTTTTATTCGCTACCTTTTTTCTCCAAAATCTGGATGACATGGGAGTCTCCTTAGAACTTTAAGCATAATTTGCACTGATAGACATGAGCAGGAACCACCTGTTTCACAGATGTAACAATGTTAATATGCCCTAAGATAAGAGAATTCGAAAGCAGCAGGAGAACAGTTTTCAAAACTTTTTTTCTAAATGTCAAAATAGTCAAGATATAAAGATACAGACTAAGAATCTCAGTGGAGTGAACCACGTTCAAATGTTTAATGATGAGGATATGCCTTTGAAAGTCGTTGGGGATAAATGGTGAGGTGACAGCCTTGTACTTCATTATGTTTTAACATTCAAAGGAAAACTAAATGAACAGACTTAGTCCTGAGTCCAATTCTATGAGTAAAAATCCCAGCTAAGTAAGTGATTCTATATGAACTGAATGAAAGGTAGAGAAAGTCTCTCTCATTTAATGTCCTTCGAAGCTTTACACTGCCAAAGGACTTCTTAGAATTGATACAATGCAAAGACCCACAGCAAGCACGTGATCTCCTATTAAGTTTTCTTGGGGGAGCTTTTAGAAGAATGAGAAGTAGAAATACCCAGGACACACCTGACCGCTGTGCCTGTTCCCTTGATGGTGGCACCAGATGAGACAAGACCCTTAGCCCATGGGAAGAATGACACACACTTTATACCTGTGCAGTTTCTTTCCCGTGTTAGTAACCTTTTAAGGTGACATGCTATAAACAGATGGACGTTTTAAGTTCAATTCCGCACAGCACAGCTACATAGTTAATAATGCAACAATTTTGCGAACCGAATTCAGAGACATAATCTCTCTCTCAAGGCTTTGCACCTTTGCTTGCGGCGATATTTAGACCCCTGTCGTCTGCCACTCTCCAACTCTTCTGCAGGCATTAGCAAATATTTTGGAATTTCCAAAACACACTGTATCAGACTTTTTTTTTTTTTTTTGCAAATGCAATGCCCCCTGACGAGTCATTTCCTTTAAATCTCCCCTGCAATGGCAGCTGTTTTCATATGCTCTTCAAATGCAGCTCAGACATCCCCCCAGACTGTCCCCCACCCTCTTTGGCTACATCTGAATCTTACTTCGGACTTTCGTCTACTGCACCACATGCATCTGTCCCTGTTCACCACCTTCCAGACTTTTCTGACCTCTGATTCTAAAGTATTCTGTCCGGTGTCCAGAATCTGGCATTCAGACATTGTACTGGTAACCTCAGACTTCAGTATTTTCCCATTAGTTACTGTAAATATAGACTTGACCTAGAACTAGAAGTCTTAATACTGCCTTTTATCAAAGAAACTCAAAACACTGGAAAACAACAATGAGCCTTTCATTTCTGGTTTGAAAATATGGCATCGGGATCCCAATTTCATAAAAGTTACAGCTGTCCTATCCTAGATCAAAATTTCTGGAGGGAAAATTGTACAATACATATTTTAAACAAAAAAACTTGAATGTTTTAGTATATAGATAATAGTATTTTTCTATCTATAGCTATTATAAAATTTATAGAAAATATCCCCATTAGAAATTTGCTATAGAATCAGACTATTTAAAACTAATGTTGAATTGATGATGATTAGCAGCCGATTATAAAGTAAGACACTTTGAAGTCGTTTTTCGTACTGAAATCAGGAGAAAGGTCGGGAACTGGAAGGAGATTAAATAATTGAAACAAAGTCCACAATAGCAGCATGTCTTTTAATGTTCCTAAATAAACCCAAAAGGTGACTGGAAATCACCAGTTACGTTACACTGCTTATGTCACCCTACAATCTGAACACCTGGATGAGGAAGAGAATATTCCTTTAGTGTCACTAGTGATGTAGATAGAGTTCTGGTTATAGAGAATTCCTACCGTCTGTTCTATGTCAGATAACATTATTGTTAATTATTATTTTTAAATAAGCCTGATTTCAATAGCCTTTTTATGAAAAAATCGCCACAACCAAAAATAAGAACATACCCATAATTTTATTAAGAAATTATAAATATGTAATTCTTTGTCTTTAAGATATCTGTGTTGAAAGCAGAAGTTCTAATTAATACTGTATGAATTATTGTATATAAAGTAGAATCGATGAGGAAGTTTAAAATATCCTGATGTTTGGAATTAGAAAGTGAAATATTTAGGAAATTATTAAAATTCATATTTCTAGACATTACTGCATTTGCTCCAGCATCGAGCTTTCTAATTAAAGTAAGATAAACACCAATTCTTAATTATCATACTGTCCTTTAAAGCTTCATTTTGGCTATCTTCCAGCTGATTTTAATGTACAGCATGCTATCATTAATAGCTAAAGTTGGAATTGGTTCTGTTCATCTTAAAGACTAATCATGTTTAATCAAATTATTTTGAATTGTATATAGTAATTAGATTTTGGAAACCATGATTTTATAATATGCCTGTACTGTTTCTAGCATTTTCTATTTTAGGAAATTCATAGTATTTTTGAAGGCCTAAGTTACGTCTAACTACATTGATTGTGTCATGAAATGAGCTGCACTTTTATAAAGAAGAGTTGTCATATACGATTGTATTAGGTAATTTCCTAAACGTTCCTCCAACTAATAATTTAATTATGGATATGCCTATTAAATCCTAAACTGCCACTGTCAAGTGGAAATAATACAGGTAAACATGTGTTCAAAATGTGTTCATCTGTATTATTTCTGAAAAACTCAAGACGTGGATTTAGTTAAAAGGAAACACTTCTGTAACTATTGAGTTCTAAATATTGGCAAATAAGAACCCTCATTTCAGCTTCGGTTCAATTAAGATGATATGTGTTGGATAAATGACAGTGAACCAGCAAAGATGGGTTTTTATTCTGGTGTTTTCAGTGTGAGGTATCCATATGGAACTGTACCATGCTGTACTCTACCCTGGTCTTCAAAACCGAAATATACTAGTTTGCCAAAGGAATTTGGGCCAAAAAAAAAAAAAAACCCCGTGGTTTTCTCTTCCCTACACAGGTGAGGTAGGCATAGGGTCAGCATTAATTCTCTACCTTAGCGATGCATTATTTGAGCTAAAAAGGTAGAAAGCTTTCACTTTCCTGAATCCAATCAAGGGTCTTACTTACAAAACAGAAAGAAAAGAGAATGCCCTGGTAATGTTCTCATTGTATTTTCTAATTTTTCTTTAGATCATAATTTAGGGAAATTTATTTTTAATAAAGAACATTATTTGAAAGTTTCATCAGTGACATTTTGGGTTTTTTTCCTGTTCATTTATCTGTTGCCTGCTTATTAAATTTTTGATTTTATGCAATCAGAAATTCAGTTTTTCTGTGTTCCCTCTGAGATGTTTTCCCAGTGGGTAAATTACAATTCAAAAATACTCTCCTATAACGAATTATATCCTCTTCTTTGAATGGGAGAGTTCATCCAATCCATTATTAGAAATAATTCTTCTTTTCAGGTTCCTTGTCCCAGTACTTTTTTTCTGGAATAGTTGAATTTGAGGACAGGGGCAACATAAACCCGTCAGGTTCCAAATCCTCTGATGTGCTAGTCAATTCAGCATCCCTCAGAGATGAATGCAGCTGCAAGGATCAGCCCCACGGAGTCCAATGAACTATAGCAAAAATAGGCTTTTAGCCAAGAGCTGGGACGCCTGTGAAGATCCTCTAAGAGTACAAGCATGGGGTCCCGTGAAGAATGGCAGGTTTTTTAAATGCACACACCAAAAAACATACTCAAATGAGACTTTGGCTATGTGGAGACGATTTATTAGTATAAATGTTCATTCTACTCTCCTCTGAACTGAAGCCCCTGTACCTGCTTCTAGCTGAGGACAGCCAGTTTCTTGGAGGCACTGAGTCTCTGACAAGGTGACACAACAGAGGGAACAGCCTGGTTGGTAGAAACATGTTTCATTCAGCCTTCAGCTGCACAGAAAATCCTCTTGCACCAACTGACAGGAGTCAGCGACTTCTGCTTATTGGGTCTTTTTAATACTAGATCTTTATACTTCATACAGTTTGCCTACACTTTATACTACTAAACAGCAAAAGTTTAAGAAAGCAACACTTTGCTGCTAAAACGTGAGCCTTTCTGGTAGATTATCAAGATGCCTTCACACCTGATTATTTCAGTTCTCCGTGCTAAAGTTAACAAGGGAAAGGAGATTAGATAACAATAACCTCAGCTGTTCTTGCGCTAACTGTGTCATCTGGTGAAGGGTTTGAGCACTTCCCAAAGCAAGTACATTTAATCTGGCAGATGTATTCTTGCACTATAAAGTACTGTGTATTTTCACTTGCTCACTGTCTCAAAATCTAGGTCTCAAACTTTTTATAGCATAGCATTACTCGTAGTTAGGATGAAAATCATACAACCACTTAGTTGCTCTGCTGCAGTGTGAACAGACGTGTTGTTTGACGTGCCTAGAGCACCAGGCTTGCGCCAAGTGTAGGCAAAGGGAGGTCAGGAGAGAGCTGAATGGCAAGAGGATGGAAAAAGGAAGTTTACTTCTGCAGAACAGCAGTTACAGGGAAAACTCACTTTAGAATAACAGCTGAAACAGGCCCTCTGCAAACAGGTCAGCAGACTGCGTATTCAATCAGTATTTGCTGAATGAATGAATGAACGACTTAGAGCAATCAGACCTTCCCCTGGATTGTGCCGATACTAACACATGACTAGAAAGTGCTCTTTGAATTTAGAGGTAAAGTGACAATTCAGCCATTTTTCTGATTTTTTTTTAAATCGCAAAACAAAGGAGAAGAAAAAACACATGAAATTTTTTTTTAAAAAGGCTCTTATTTAAAACAATAAAATATTGTCTCCTGGTGAGAAGCACTATACTTTAACAATTACATAGCACAGAAATATTACCAGAAGCGTAGGTAAAGCTCAAATGCAACACATCCACATAAGAAAAACTGATTTCTAATCTCAACTTTTTAAAAAGCCTCTTTGTACAGTCACGTTCATAGAGAAATGTAATCAACCTAGAATTAAAATTTTCCTTTTTAAAATAAACATAAGAAAGAAGAGTTTAAATCCAGAGCTATGAAATTTAAGATCTTTATTTTAATGCTTTAGAATCTAGTTGAACAGAGAGTTTAAGATGGTCTGGGAAGATTTTTTCAAGTTAAACCATAGAAGCCCTTACACAGTCAATCAAAATATCTGCTGCTGATTTAACTCAAGAAAACAATAGACACCTGTTAGCTAGTATTCAAACAACTACACAAAAGATTATTTTTTAAAAATTGAATTTGTTCACTCCAAAAGATGTTGATGATAATAATCATGTATATAGATTTTATTCTATACTAGCTACTATCCCAAGAGTTTTATATATACTAACTTTTAATGAAAAATCACAAACTCTATAACACCAAATACTAAAAAGTGGGGACTTTTAAAGGTATTTACATCGGAATTTCTTAGAAATATTTTCTGCAATCTTAAATTATTTCCCAAAGAGGGATTTAACAAATGTCACATTTAATCGTTTTGTCTTAGATGCTCTGATACCACTTTACATATCGTATTATTTTTATATCATGTTAATGACGTTTTCTGACATGTGCAGTCTTTCCATGTGAAAGTGAACTCCATGAGACAGAAGTCATGTTTATTAGTTTTTACCCATCGCCCTGCCATGTCCATTGCCGAGAGTGATCGCAGGGTGGGTGAATAACTAGGCCAAGTAGTTTATTGTAACAAATAAAATTCACACCCAAGGAAAGGGACCTGGTGAAAGCAATGCAGACGGTGTGTGTCCATGTAACTTTCATCGTGAGAGCACTAATCTGGTCTGCATATCTTTAAGTGTTTGTTTTGTTAAGGGCTTTTTGTTTGTTTTTGGTTAGCGTGCTTTTTGGATAAAACACTAAGCTAAATGTCCAAGTAACCCTTTTTCAGTCATTGAGACTTTTTCCACGGAGGAAATCATGATGCAACGAAAACTGACTGGGCTCATTTAAACCCAGTCAGTTAATGTAGAATTTTTCCTCAGAACGTAACCTTCTGAACAACTTAACTACCTATGAGTTATATCTGACAGTTGAGAAAATAATAAAATATGAGAAGGCATATTTATCTTCTTTGTCAGCGAAACCATATCTCTTTTGGGAAAAGGGCTTTATTAGGTCAGTAACTCAGATGACTGATAATAGATCCTGAATTCTTTCACACCGACTTTATTTAGAAACATAACTTTTTATATGATGTGTGTTCTGAAATCTGATTATATCACTCACTGACTTCCTTTCCACCACAGATTTAATTTTACCGGACTAACATAACCCATTTATATAATGACTAATAGACTTTTTTTAATTAAAAAAATCTTCCTTCTAAAGTGTGCCAAGTACTTAGACTACATTTTAAATTAACTTTTAGATTTATTGGCAGAAGAGCAGAATTACCACCACCCTCATGTTATAAAAGCAAATGACAAAGCGATAAATAATATGGTTTAGTTTGAAAGCCCACCTTCCTGTTGAAGCGAAGTCCCAAACGTCCCGTCAGTGCCTTCTGTTGACAGTTATCTGGTAAAATGATTGGATCTGTGTATTATCATGTGGCGTAATAGTGCATCATCATGATTTTGAACCCTAGGCTTGTGCTTCCTTTGAAGATGGAATTAGGAAAACACCCTCAAAATTGTGCTTCACTTCTTTTGGCTCTGGTATTTAACTTTGCAACTGTCAAGAATGAAAATATTATGATCATAAAATTATATTTCCAGGGGCATGTTCCACTTGTAAATTGCCTCATTCCCAGGCTCCTCAGTCACAGTAAGGCATTCTGCCTTTAGCCCAGCTTGTGAGAAGAGGTGCTGGATTTGCGTGGTGCAGATAGGGCCTGAGAGGAGGAGAGAACAGGGGCTTAAGGACAGGACCCAAAAGGACTCTGGCCCTCTTAGTATTTGTTACCAGTGGGATCACTCAACCACTAGAGCTTTTGAGTTCAGTAGGAATTAGGAGAAGTGTTGCTTTGAAATTCAAATGTTTTCTTTTCCAACCAAAAGCAAAGCACTGGAGAAATCCGCATGCACTCTAGCTAACCCCTCAGAGAGTGAAAGGTATTTTATCTGCCCAACAAAACAGAATGGTCCCTTGTTGACTAACACCAAGAAATATCACCCCTTTAAAGGTCAGGTGCATTCTCTTGGGAAATAAAATCAGAATTTCATCTGACAAGCGTCATGAGAGGTGACAAATGATTGTAACACTATCATCCAACTTGTATCTGCCCAACAAACAGATCAGTCCCATGAGTTCCTAACTGCCAAAGGGCCCGCAGTGTCTGGAGTTGCCCTTCCTGGTAGATAGGCTTGAGCAGGCCACAGTGAGTTCTCTGCTCTCCTCTTGCAGACCTCGGAGACTGCTGTCCCGTCTGTTAGTATGTGCATGTAAGTTAACCGATTGTGTCCTTTCTAATTTGTTTGGTATTGAAAAGATTGCCTTGATAAGGAAAGCAGAGAATGAGAAAGCCCTAAGTTCTGGGTACAACTTAACAAGTGACCAGACCCAACTGTGGATGTCGAAGTTGTAACCACATATTAAAAACTGACACTTGCATTTTCATATAATTTACTTATTGATTTATCACACATCCATCCAGGACCTGTAGGCGTGTGTTTAGAGTGGAGGAAAAGATGAAGAAATAAGCCAGGAAGCCACTGAAACAGCTTGCAGTTTAGTGTAGGAAGACAGGGATGCCACCCAACTAGGATTTAAAGACAGGAGGTGACAGAGTGCTGTGAGAGGTATCAATTCGTTTGTTTACTTTTTCAAAAAGACACATGCAGAAGTAATTTATACAACAAAGAAACTCTTTCATCCTCTCAAGTGATGGAGTTCCAGAATATGAGAATAGATTGCTCAGAGAAGGGAAGTTTCTTAGAGGATCAGAAAATAAGAATTTGAGAAAATGGTATTTTAATTAGGGCTTGGATGAGGTGGGATTTTGACAGTAGTTTGGAAAAGCAGGGTTTGTAGCGTCGAGAATTGGTTTATACAACTCACACTTATTTGTCATCTCCTCAGTGCTTTCATGGAAATTGTTGAGTCTGGCTCAGCAACCCTGGGAGATATGCTGTATCATCACTGTTTCACATGAGGAAAGAAGAAACTGAGGTTCCAGGAAATGCTCATTGCATTTCACCTGTTGTGAGTCAGTGGCTGACTCTGAGAGGCCGCTAAAGTGCTGGGATTAAAGCACATGGAAAGATTAGGAACTATGTTTACAACTAAGAGCATAACACACACACACACACACACACACACACACAGAGAGAGAGAGAAAGAGAGAGAGAGAGAGAGAAATCAGTTAAAAAATGGGCAAAGGGCCAGAATAGTTTTCCAAGGAAGACATACAAATGACAAACAGGCATATGAAAAGGTGCTCAACACACTAATCATCATGGAAATGCAAGTCAAAACCGCCATGAGAAACCGTCTCACACCTGTTAGGATGGCTATCACTAAAAAGTCAAAGATAACAAGTGTCGGTGAGGATGTGGAGGGAAGGAAACCCTTGCAAGCTGTTGATGGGAATGTACATTGGTATGGACATTATAAAAAATTGTGCAGTTTTCCTCAAAAAAAATAAAACTAGAACTACCATATGATCTAGCCACCCCACCTCTGGGTATACATACAAAGGAAATGGATAAATACAGAAGCAACCTCAGGATCTGTCCATGGATGAATGCGTAAAGAAAATGTGGTGAATACACACACGACGGGACAGTATTCAGCCCTACAAAAGAAGGACACTGCCATTTGCGACACGTATGAAGATATTATGCTGAGAAGCCAGTCAGACAGAGAAAGATGAATACTGTATGTCCTCATTTAAATGTGGCGCCTAAATGCTGGACTCATAGAAACAGAGTCAAATGAATGGTGGTTGCCAGGAGTTGGTGGGGGGAGGAAAATGAGGTCAACGGACACAGACTTTCAGTCATAGGAGGGTAAGTTCTGGAGATCTCATGCAGCATGGGGACTCTAGTTAATAAAACTGCCTTGTACACTTGCAGGTTGCCAGGGTCATGAATGTTCTTACCATACCCAAGAAGAGAGAAGCATAAGAAGTAATGGAGGGTTTCACTCACTTGATTGCAGTGGTCATTTCGTAGTATATCCGTATATCCGAGCAGCCCGTGGTACGCCTTAAATGTTCACAGTTGGGCCGGGCGCGGTGGCTCACGCCTGTAATCCCAGCACTTTGGGAGGCCGAGGCGGGTGGATCACGAGGTCAAGAGATCGAGACCATCCTGGTCAACATGGTGAAACCCCATCTCTACTAAAAATACAAAAATTAGCTGGGCATGGTGGCGCGTGCCTGTAATCCCAGCTACTCAGGAGGCTGAGGCAGGAGAATTGCCTGAACCCAGGACGCGGAGGTTGCAGTGAGCCGAGATTGCACCATTGCACTCCAGCCTGGGTAACAAGAGTGAAACTCCGTCTCAAAAAAAAAAATGTCCACAGCTTTGTCAGCTTTACCGCAGTACATCTAAGGAGAAAGTAGAGCACATTTTTAAGGGTGTGGAAGCAGCAGGCACAACTGGGAAATGAAAGGATGGAGGGGGCCCAGCTCAGCAGAAGGAAAAGAGGAGAGAGGGGGAGAAATGAAGAAATGTGTTGTGATGGCCAAGAGCTAAGCCCATGCAGAGCCCTGGGGAAGGTGCCAGCAGCGGAGAAGGAAGCTGCAAGGGAAGCAGGGCTATGCCAGGAGCAAGATCCCAGGGAACGGAAAGGGATGGCCCCGGGCACTGAGGACAGCCCCGCTCACAAAGGGGAGAGCGCGATCTCTGGGACACTGGGAAGAAGTGAGCAAGTGAGCTCCACTCCTGAGATCCAGAAGGACAGTCAGGAAAGTTCCCAGCAGGCGCCCAGGAATGGCATTGACTCACACTCTCCTGCTTTATGTGCTGGGCCTGAAAGTCAAAGACACATTTAAAATTATTCCTGTAACTCTCTATGACTCAAAGTCTGAAGTAGGTGAGATTTATTGGATTCAGTCTTTTTCATTCAGGGGAATATGTTATACCATGATTGCTAGTGGTTAGAAGCACGGACCTTTCTGTTTTTTGCTCTGAGATGGACTTCTGCTCTGTCGCCCAGGCTGGAGTGCAGTGGCGCAAGCTCAGCTCACTACAACCTCCGCCTCCCCGGATCAAGCAATTCTCCCGCCTCAGCCTCCTATGCAGCTGGGATTACAGGTGTGCGCCACCACGCCCAGCTAATTGTTGTATTTTTAGTAGAGATGGGTTTCACCATGTTGGCCAGGCTGGTCTTGAACTCCTGGCCTTAAGTGATCTGCCTGCCCCAGCCTCCCGAAGTGCTGGGATTATAGGCATGAGCCACCACACCTTGAAACGTGGACTTTGGGCTCACACATTGTTGGGTGGGAGTTCTGGTTTAGAAACCTGATTGCAGGGAAGTGAGCCAAGGTACAAAATCCCTGTGCCCAAGTTCCCACGTCTAAATGAATGTCACCATAATCCCAAGTATTAAAGACACGTCTGTTGTACATCAATCAGAGCACTGCATCTGACATAAAGAAGGTCTCATACATGTTGACCGCTACTGCTCTTGTTCCTGGGAGTTTATAGAAAGACTCTCTTCCAAATTCCTGTGCTCCAGGTACTGGTCTCTGAGTAAACTCTGGAGTCTTGAGAAGCCATGCATGTGTGTAGTTTGAGGGACGGGCCACTGTTTCTGCCACCCTTCGGGGAGATAGAGCCCAGGTACCACTGCAGTTCCTGTGAAACGTCTCAGCGACCTCAGCAGGACTGTAATGCTCACCCTACCGTTTGCAGCGTTTGATTTGCGGTGTTAAAAGACTCAGGCTTCTTGGTGGGTCAGGCCCGTGGGTAGATAGTGATGCTGTTAACCAAACGGGAGTGGAGAAGACCTGTTTTGCTTCGTATCTGATATCAGGGAAGAAACGTCTGGACATCTAGAACTTTATATCCTTGCTGGAAACACTGGTAGCCAGTGTAGAAGTGGGGCAAATCAGGGCCTCACATGTAGCCTGATTCAAGATATGGACTGCTGGTTGTAGATAGCTTAATTAAGAATATATACTAGCTTTACAAGAGCCTTTTTTCTGATAAGAACATGTTTAATTAATAAAAGACTATGATGATGTCTTTTAAGTCACTCTGCAAAGAAAGATCCACACTTTTTTAAATAGCACGATCTCGGCTCACCGCAACCTCCGCCTCCTGGGTTCAGGCAATTCTCCTGCCTCAGCCTCCTGAGTAGCTGGGATTACAGGCACATGCCACCACGCCCAGCTAATTTTTTGTATTTTTAGTAGAGACGGGATTTCACCATGTTGACCAGGATGTTCTCGATCTCTTGACCTTGTGATCCACCCGCCTCGGCCTCCCAAAGTGCTGGGATTATAGGTGTAAAATGAGAATTTTTAAAAAGCCATTCAGTATGCTTGCTAAGTACACTTAGGTTAAATGTTGAAACTGCCTCCACCAGTTTTTTTCTACTTGTCACCCATGAATTTTTCAAAGCAACTAATAATCTTTTGTTCTTTGATTAAAAAAGTGATACGGGATTTGACTGGTAAAAATGCCATTACCAGGAAAAAAATAATGCAGGTTAACAAAACTCAGGATATTGGGCCAATTTTAGTGATTTTATAGAGTTTGATACTGAGCAAAAGTTATTTATTTTCTGTGGAAGTTGTAAGAATTGCAGGTTTATTCTGGAAATAAAAATAAGGATTAAGATGATACCGTTACCCCAAAGGGTTGCACGAGGGTTGCATGGATTATGTATTCTAATTGTATAGGGTGAGGTACAGCGCGTGGGAGATGCTGGACAAATGTGAGCCTCCATTTCTGTCATTCTTGGTGTATACATGAGTTCATGTGAAAGACACACACTGTGCACCTCTGATTCTCCAGGCCCTGTGTGTTCAGTGGTGACTAGTCGGACTTCCTGTTTTTGGTGACTGTTCCGTCTTTGGGATGAGGGAGGGGAAGCTTATAACCCAACAGCATCCCAAGTGCCGAGGCAGAGGGAAAGCACAGAGCATAGCGTGTGACTGATCCTCCTGTCAACTGCAGTGTGTACACGGTGAAGGCAGGGTCTTTAGGTGGAGAGAGCATGGTCTGCAGGTGAACACGGTGTGAAAGCACATTGCAGGCTGGATGGCACGTCTGGAATGCAGGAACGGTAGAGGGAACTGAGCATGGGGTGCTGGAGGGGGAACAGAAGAGCTTTGCGGTCACATAAACTTGGAATTCATTCCCAGCTCTGTAATTGCTAACTCGGTCTTGAGGAACAGGCTCCTGGGCTTTCTCCAGACCCCTATTTCCCTCCTTAGGGGGAAGGGATGAGAGTGCTTACATCTGAGGGTTATCATTAGGATTACGTGGGATTATTGGAAGGTGACCAGTGCAGTGCCTGGCACATCAGAGGCAGAATGAGTGGTCGCCATGCCTATTTTCATCATCAGAATCAGGGATCAGCATCACGTTAAGTAGTTTGGGTTAATTCTTTAAGGGGAAAAGAGAGAGAGAGAACCAGTAGAGTTTTTTTCTTTCTTTTTTTTTCAATGAGGAGTTTTGCTGTTGTTACCCAGGCTGGAGTGCAATGGCGCGATCTCGGCTCAACGCAACCTCCGCCTCCTGGGTTCAGGCAATTCTCCTGCCTCTGCCTCCTGAGTAGCTGGGATTACAGGCACACGCCACCATGCCCCGCTAATTTTTTGTATTTTTAGTAGAGATGGGGTTTCACCATGTTGACCAGGATGGTCTCTATCTCTTGACCTCGGCGGGTGAAGTTTTTTTACAGAGGAAAAGTAATGATCATATTTGTGGGTGGAAAAATATATACCTGGTAGCAGTATCAAATTAAATGAAGAGTACAAGAAAACATTACAAAATGATAGTGTCTGTGAATTAGACAAGAGAACGACTTGGGCATGAACTAAGGCAATAGCGCAGGGAGGACTGAGCGAGGGAAGTATTCGGTCAGGTCCTGCTCTGTGTCCGTCGGTCTCTAAATGTCTGGAACGCATCTAACACAGGGACTCGCCAAAGTCTTAAAAATAGGCAATTCTACTTCAGTGCGGTGCTGCATTGCTAGAGGTGCCTGGGATGCACAGAGCAAGGGAAATCTGGGGGTACCCGTGGCTTGTGGAGGAGCCTCTAAGGTATCTCTGAAGAAGTGCTTGAGGTAGGACCTAAGAATATGTGTGCATTCACCTTGGAAGCTGCCCAGCCCTACCGGCGACCAGGGAACAGCATGGCTCCAGCACCCAGGTGTGGCGCGATGCATTCTGAGCCCTGGAACCCACTGGTATGGCTGGAATGCAGGATGCCCCATATGGAGACAGAGTGAATAAAATCACGCAAGCAGACCAGAGCCAGATGGCGGGACAATTGTGTCACCCTAAGCTAGATGGGAAGGCACTGAGATATTTCAAGCAGGAAGGTGAGGATTTCCTTTATAAGATCGAGCTTCCTCAGAGGGGTGGGGGAAGGAGCGCTGGACCCAGGAAACACCGTGTGAATTCCCTGAGATCAGCAGGATATGTAGAGTTGAAGCTGGGCCTTGTGTCTGCAGTTCTTGTCCCAGGAAGAGGCTTGAAGACACCTTATTTGGATGTTTGTATTTATGGCTGTGACTGCGACTCCCCTGCCTTAAAAATGTAAATTTAATGATCACTTTCAGACTTTCCCTGTAGTACATTATTTGTGAACGTAGGACCTGTCTCCCTGGGTAGCACCAAGCACCGAGGCTCAGACACTCATCAGTGTGGCTGTGCCCCACCCATGGCCTGGATTTCCTCCTTCTCCTCCTCCACCTGTCTCGCCACTCTTTCTGCTGCCCTCTCCTCTCCCCAGCCTAACATCGTTTCTTCACCTGGTTATTTTTACAATTCCAAAAGTAATTTGAAGTGCCATTTATTATGCTTAAGAAACAACTTTATGTCACCAATGTTTGGTCACTTAGTTTTAAAAGTCAGTAAATAACAATATTTCTTTTTTTCTTTTAAAAAAGAAAGTATCGCAAGTTCTTTTTAACATCTCAGTAAAAGTAAATAACAACGTTTTTTTTAAAGAAAGTATCACAATTGCTTTTTAACATCTCAATATCCCATGCTGGACTTTCCTTTTGTATGTGCCTTGTCAAAGGCAGGGCTCCCCCAGTTCTGCACCAATGTCCCTCCAATTTTGCAGGACAGGAGGGGGAGCCAGGCAGGAGCCTGTGGGGACTAAGGTCCAGTCATGGATTTAGCCTTTGAGGAGGGGTGACTGCTGCCATGTGACTTCCTATCTTTCAACCACAGGCTTGGTCTCTGTAAACGGAGGATGCTGTGCCTAGATCATAGGACCAATCACTCTCTTATATGAAATAATTTATGCAAAGGATATATCACAGGCCTGGCACATAACTGGCTCTCAATATATAATAACTTCATCATCAATAAAGAAAAATCTCCAAAGGTGGAAAATAAATTTTTGGCCCAGACGATCTTTATTTTGTCAAGATCTCCCAGAGCTGTTGACAAAACAAATTCAACTGGGCCAAAATAAATAAATAATAAATACACAAAACAAAAATAAATTCCCATAATAGATAAATAATTAAATGAAAATCTTAATATATAACCCATTTGACTTTCCGTGATCATGGTGTTCTTAAACTGTTGAAGTCCAACTTAAAACTCAAAGAAACTTCATTAGAATATAACACACTGTGTAGCTGCTGGTTCCAACTGATTGCATTACACTAAGGCAAACTGATCCTCTGGAGATAAATTATGTGGAGTATTCACTGCAGAAGTGATATTAGGATAGAATGAGGGAGATCACTGTTTTCTAAAGCCCCTATTTCCAAAGAATGGCCATCCTGCCATTGCCTAGGCTAATAGCTACGGTCCCACAATCCTAAAGTACTTAAGAATGCATCATATGATCTTTTTGCAACAGAATTTGGATTTACCCGATTAACGATGTTTTTCTTGGGCTGATCTAAAGTGAGTCCTCACGTCACATGGTATTGGAGCTTTGTGATCTGCAAGGTTAGTTGAGAATGTAAAATAACAGTAAGTATTCTTATAAATAATAATAATGGCCAGCATTCATTCAATGCACACTGTGTCAGGCAGTGTGCCAAATTCTTTAAATACCTCTTATTGACTATTCACAAAAACGCTCTGATGAGGGTATTATTCTCATTTTACAGAAGAGGAAACAGGCGCAGAGAACTTAAACAACTTGCTCAGGGTCACACGTGGGGAAAGCAGGATTCCAGCTTGTCGGCCGCATTCCAACCCTGTGCTTTGAACAGTTCTCGAGACTGCCCATTTGTGGGAAGGACAGATCAGCCAAAAGAAAATGTTACATTTCTCATGTTATCATTCGCTCTGTATTTTTTGCTCAGGGACTCTATGGAAACCGTTATTTATAAGTGAACACCAAATTTCCTTATTCTCAAGACCAGAAATAGCACGACAATAAAAAGAGGGAGAAAGAAAAAAACAATCCAGGATGTCAACAGTGATTGTTTTCTGTAGTTTTTCTTTTCTTTTTTGCTTGTTCATATTTTCTTTTTGCATGTGTGTGATGCAGTCACCCTCTGTTGCCTAGGTCAGAGTACAGTGGTGCAATCTCGGCTCACTGTAGCCTCCACCTGCTGGGTTCAAGCAATTCTCCTGCCTCAGCCTCCTGAGTAGCTGAGATTATAGGAAACCGCCACCACACCCAGCTACATTTTATATTTTTAGTGCAGACAGGGTTTCACCATGTTGGCCGGTTGGTTTCAAACTCCTGACCTCAGGTGATGATCTTCCCGTCTCAGCCTCCCAAAGTGCTGGGATAACAGGCGTGAGCCACTATGCCCATCCCATGTTTCCTAAATCTACTTAACGTTACAAAAATTTCAAAATAAGGAGATGTATCTAGAATGGGGCCAAAGGAAATTTAGGTAGCACCAATCATGTTTAGACATCTAATTAGGATGCTACAAGACTAAGCAATAGAAAAACATTTTTAACCCTCTGAATATAAATATTTTATCAATTTCCTTCTAATGTTAAAATTTGCATCAATTTTAAATTGGGACATTATTTAGAAACGGTCCCATTAGAACACTGATTGTCACCAACTTGATCTTCAATGCCAGTGCGCCTGTCTGTTTACTGGCGGTGGTGCTTTTACCCCTGGATTAAGGATGATTAGCTCTGCTTTGGAACCAAATACAGTTCACATGGAGTTCAGAAAGAATCAAGAGTCTTGTGGCCCTGTACATGTTGAACAATTTCCCTTTGTTGACTATTAGGACTCTGATCTGAAGAAGAAAATGGTCACTCTGACAGCGTGTACTTGTGGGGAAAAAACAGTCTTATTTTCCGCACATTTTTAAGAGAGTATATAGTGTGACGGATATCAAGTATCAGCACTCACTGCTATAATAAATTCCATTTTCCAGATTAGTCCTAACATAAAAGAACTCACCCGAAGTACTTAAACCAAGAAAAATAAGGACAAACGAGTCAAGAGGTCATCCTCAGAACGTTCAGTGTTGAATACACAGCGTACAGCCTCGCCTTGGCTGCCTCTGTACCTCCATTGCTCCATCACTCTTCACCGCTGTGAGCTAGGCTTTTTCTATGAGGCAGGCACAGAAGTCACCGCCCTCCTGGACCTCGTATGCCCAAGGTCTATTTATACCTTGTATCTGAAGCGAACTTGCCCAGTTCACAAACATGAGTGTGTACAAACAAAGTGAGAGCATGTAAATTTCAGAAAAG